>NW_027270954.1:3328750-4015000 GCF_040938485.1 Diadema antillarum
TTTTCGGGGTCCCTTTTTGTGGTCCCTAGGCTTACGGTACAGGATGTGACTTGCCAGCAATGCATTTTATTGACCCTTGGACACATCCCTATATGATGAGACCAATAAAAAGTGTGACCCTTTTCAGCTGAATAAATCTTCTGGGCCCCCGGTCTATGTGTCGCCTACAGACTTAGGTTACGGGTAATGTACTTTGGTAAGCTCGCGGAGGCTTTGCGGTGTGATGTTTTAGTTTGATGATGAAGAAGAAAAAGAGTGTTCGCGGGGCAAGATGATAATGAAAAGCAATGAGTAATGTTTCCAGTTGGTGTGCAATATAACAGTAGAATAATGTTGTATTTTGAATGAGACAAAAAAAAAAACGTAACAACGAGTAAAATCTTAAGCCTGAACATAGGCAACTCAGATTTGTTCATTTTTATAATTTTAACTGCGTGCATGTAAACCCTTGGCCCGTATTCTCTCAATTTTCTTCTTCTTCTTCTTCTTTTTCTTCTTTTCTTCTTCCTCCTCCTCCTCCTCCCCCTCCCCTCTCTCTCTCCTCTTTCTGTCTTCACGTCGTGGTTCTATAATACCTCACTAACATCCTAAAAATATTTGAATCACACACACCGTACTTTCAGATCTCGTGGCGACCTGAGTTATGGGATACCTCTCCGAGCGGCATGAAAACACATCAAACAAATCCCACTTCACCCGGACACTGTCGCTAATAACATCCAGGTAGATCTAACCTTATCATCGAAGCACATGGCTAGCATACTCGACCTCGTTTCCGAAGAAGGAGAAAGAACGGGACAAGACTCTCATAAGCCCAGCCTTGTTGCCGATCGGCTTCGAAGCGTATCAATCAAAACAATTTTCGCGGATTTATGGGTTTAAATGGGAAACATGACGTGCAGAGGTTGTTTGATAGTGCATGTGGATTTTGTTGGGTTATACGGTAGCGCACGTCACACATTGCGAGCGTGCACGTGCGTGCGTTGATGCTTTCCACAGTTTATTTTTCCGTGTCATGCACGTCTTATGTGTGTGTGTGTGTGTGTGTGTGTGTGTGTGTGTGTTACTTTTTGTGCTGGGTGAAATGAGTAAAATCAGTGAGCTTCCTTTATTGTATCTGTGTCATCGTTTTGAAGATAACCCACGGGAAAAATCATCCATAGTGCTCAATTCTCCTTCTTTTGTTTCATCATCTTTTCTTTTATTAATGAAAAAAAAAGGTAGATACACGTATCATACAAAGAATGATGTATATACAAATACAGCTAGTATATATGGTTATCGTTCATTCACCTTTGAAACGGCATGGAATTATTGTTGTCACACTTTGCTTTTTCTCCCTCTCTGTTAAAGTTATGGCTTTCTCGCATTCCACCCAATATCAAGAGTATACGGACATAGGTTACAGGAAAGGACATGCATGTATGTATGAATAGATAGATAGATAGATAGATAGATAGAAAAAAAAGAAAGGAAGAGAGTGGAAACGAGGTTGTGAGTATTGAGCCGCCTGCTTTCGTCATAAACTTCACTGCCGTTGGATGTTGTGGTTAAAGAGACATTCTTCAACGGCGGTTACGTGCACCTGCTTCTCAATATCCCCTGTATATTTCTGACATTCAAAATTCTTTTGCAGTTGTAAACACAGTACTGCAACCTTCATGCAAAATGTGCTATAAACTAGGTACGTCATCATAATGGCTTCATAGGCAAGGTAATATCCATGATTACTCGAAAACTGAAATCTTGGAAGCCCCTTTTTTCAATTTTGCAAAACTGTTCGGTAATTGGAATTTTCTCAATAAATATTTGGAATGTTTTATGAAAATAACAGCGATGTTTTCAACACGCTTCATTTCATATCGCAGCTGTTTGTTGTTTCACCCCTGCCAATGCCTGCAGACAGCGTTTGAACGTATGCGCGCACCTTTAAACGTTAATCACACCGCCCCTGGGCGGTATGTTCCTATCTAATGTGGATTTCCATGTCTGCGTACGCACACACAGCAATGGTTGGCAATGGCAAGAATGCGCGGGATGCAAAAGCAATACACCCCGGAATATTCGTATCCCCAGGTGCGACAGGTGTAAGGAGGTTTTTGGAATGTATACACAGCACACCATCACGTATGTTATCCATTCGAGAATCCGTCTTCCCTGCACCGATCCGTGGAATGCGGGATTTTATCCACAGACTCGCTAAGATGTCTGCATTGCTTTCCGTATAAGTAACCTTCGACCTTAATATAATATTGGCGGAATTCGTGTTGGCATCACACGACAGATTTGCAAACGTAAAACTTCCTGGATATTTGTATTCGTCCAACACATCATTCTCTTCAGCCAAATTTTGTCTGTTTGATGATAAATTTTGTGTACATAGAATGGATTTGTCTTGCTCCTCGTCTAGCGAGATGGCGTTGTGACATATGGTGACACGACATTTGCCCGTGCGTATTTGGCAGTATTTTTAGGGGAAAAAGTCAGTTCATTAAATTAAAAACAGCGAAATAAATTTAGATGCTTCCCCAAAGTCTATTGACGGACCATTTTGGTCACCTGGTCTACACAAATCCATTCTTTGTTTCAAAGCAATTTCCATTCATTCATTTTACGTCTGGCAAACTTACACATTGTGTCACGTGAGCTATAGTTACGAACTTGCTTACTAAGATGCACAAAGCACAAGCTATACAATCGGAAAACGTCTTGGTTGCCCGCACTCTAAAAACAAACATACAAACAAGCGAGCAAACACACACACACATACAAAAAAAAAAAACCACAGCAGAATATTGTTTTGTTTCATGAAACTGTTCTAAGATGAATCTTAAACTATGGTCATAAAACTTGAATGTGAATTTTTTTTGCGGTGTGTACAACTTAAAATGATACGAGATCTTCTGGAAGCAAGGAAAAACTGCAGATTATTGGACACAGGCAAGTAAAGCTTTTAGTGCGCAGGCGCGCGCGCGGACACGTAATTTTGGAGATAACGCGTAAGGATAAGCACTGTGTCTGAAATCTCTTCCTCCTCCCCCTCTCTCTCTCCCCTTCTCTCTCTTATTTACCATGCCGATGCTCGACCTACACACAACCATGTCTGCGTGATTCGTGTCTCTCCGTGAATGTCTGATACTGTACGTGTAACCAGAGAGGCAAAAAAAAACGTCGCGTCCCTGGTGTAGTCGTGTGTGAGTGTGTAACAAATAATAAGTTTAATGTTGAATATTAAGCAGAATGATCATGATAGAACAGTAACCAATAATTCATGTCCGGTTGTTTGTTGGTTAGTTGATTTATGAAAGCGTTCACAAAAAATCATCTTTCCTTGATTATGTTTTGTAGGTTGTTGTTTGTTTGTTTGTTTTTCAAAATACTTCCTTTTTGCCAATAATTCGACACCCAACCTTGCTGTAACCTCTTCCGCTCCTGTCTTGATTGGCAGTGTTGAATGTAAAATGCACTGAAGCATCAAAGGAGAATGCGTGTCAATGTCACCTCGAATAAAGGCACTGACAAAAAAAAGGAAACAAAATGACAAACAAAACTCGACATACTTATAGCAGAAATTAGAGCAAAGTCGGACAAACAATTTTGCGACGAATGCGGAAGACTCCTAAACTCAGTTTTCTTCTCTCTCTCTCTCTCTCTCTCTCTCTCTCTTTGTGGAGGACTTTGCTTTTTTTAAGAACTCGGTGAAATGTATGATTTGTTTTACAATTTGTAGAAAAAGAGATATTCGTGGGGAACGTTTGATACAATTCTGCAAGTGATGTTGCAGTCGCCTGACCCATATGGTTTGGCGTTTTGCTGTAATTGCTCGATTTGTGTACAATTTGCTCGAGCTTTTACTTTCTGTCTGGGGCTAATTCTTCCTAAACACAAGGTGTGAACAGTATATGGAAGCAGTGGGCCTTACAATGGTTATTTACGTAATTAGGACACGGCGGCGCCTTTCTAAACTTCTGCAGACACCAAGCAGACGGCCTTGAGCGTTTCCCGGGGTTTAAAGTGGTATACGATAGGTAGACGGCACACGCTGATGACGTGCAACCTGTAATGGGGATAGCTCTAGCGCGTTTCGTGATGGGTAATGAATATATACCGCTGACACAGTGCCCCCTATTTCATCTCTTCTACGACGGAAGAATACGACGACGAAGGAACGACGACAACAACAACTGCAACAACAACCTCATCAACGACAAAATGGGTAGACAAAACGCGCACTTTATTTTCAGGTGCTAGTGAAGAATAAACAGCAAAAAAAAAAAAAACACACACACACACAAACAAACAAACAAAAAACCAGGAATTATAATACAACAGAAAGACCAACGCCGTTGATGTAAACAGCATACGACACTCATGCCAAGTAATCATGAATTTAGGAGGTAATCTTATTTGGAATAGTCTCAAATCGTCACAAAGACCGTAATCCATTATCCCCCCCCCCCTTTAAAAAACAACAACAACAACGAACAAAAACAAACAACAATAAGAATAACAGCAAAGAATCAAAAAGCTGTCAAAACCATAGAGAAATCAAAATGATATTCCCTTTCAAAAATACTCCTGCTACTTATATTATGTTTGTATGTACATGTAAGATTTATAACATATTATATAAATGTGTGTATGTATGTATATATATATATATATATATATATATATATATATATATATATATATATAATATTTTTATGAAGTCGACTGGGAATAGAAATCGCAAACCCGGTGAAAACGTAAAAATCGATGAGCTTGAACACGTCGAATAGCATCACCGTTCTGTTGAACTGTTCAGTTAGGCATGTATTTTGTAATAATGACGTCATCAACAGGCTTCTGGCTTTACCCTCTCTGGTCTTAAACTATCAATTACAATCACGGGAGAGGGTTTCCATACCGCTTGGTGTTGTTTTCAGAAGGTCATAACTCAGCGGTCGATATATTTCGCATGAAGTGCGTACTGAAACTGTATCTAAACAATCGTGTTCTCTGGCGTATACCGAAACTGCCGGCATCAACGAAATATCATTTCGCATCGGTAGTTATTTTGCGACCAGGAAGCTTTTTCCTTTTTTCCCCTTTCTATTTTTACGTGTTTGCCACGTCCGTCATGGCAAGACCGGAGGCTAGATTCCGCGGTCTTGGAAATGGAATCCAAGATTATATCCTTCCAATGTTCAAGACCCAAAAGCCCCACAGTGCAAAAATGACGGCATTGGTTGACGCTTCCATAGCGAACGGTCGAAAAACGCAAACAAACTTGGTCGGCCTGGGAAATGAAACACATGCTGAAGACGAAGGGAAAATGTTGAAGGAAAAGAATTGAATTTATCCCAGCAGGGACCCTTATGAGAAAAACAAACAGGTTCCTCCAGAAAAACAGAAGTAAAATGGAAAGTGTTGCGGTATGACTTTAAAAGGCTACATTAGGAACCAGCGTGAGGCAATTTTTAGCTGGAGACTGGCGATTAGTGTCAAACTAGGTTGCTTGAATCTGTCAACGGAGACGGGAGAGAGAGAAGAAAGAGGAGAGAGAGAAAGATATAGAATTGAAGTGACATAGGGAGAGAGACATAGGTCATTGTAGGTCACTTTGGTTCGCGTTAATATTACATATTATATGAGAATGGGAGATGGATCGCAAACGGTAGATATCATGAGAGATATAAACGGAGCAAAGCAAGAAGCAGAAGAAGAACAAGAAAGGAAGTGTTAGCTCACTTCAGTAAGCTTCTTGAAATCTTTCATTTGATTTAAGAATTGCCTTTGAGATGGGAAACCTTCAGCCTACATACCAGCACTTTTTGGGTTTTCCCAGCAGTTTTGAAAGAAGACACTACTAGCATGTGTGCCATCGCTGTGCGAAATCAATGCAATGTATTATAGCAACATATTTTTACTATGAAAATAAAAGAATTGATAGTGATGAAAGTTTTAGCTCATTGATAAGCCTAAACAAAATTACTGGAAGCGAGAGCAATATGATAACAAAAGATATCACTCATTATTTTTTTTTTTAAATACAAATATTGATTGCGATTGTATTTCTTCTACGACATGCATCCAACTCAGATTGGTTTATACTGAAATTACTACATATACAAAAACACATAAAGTTAGATGATATATACACCAGGTTGTATATGCACACAACATTGCAACAAAAAAAAAGACAAGAAAAGATGAATCTTAACTTTATTTCTTGGAAAGATATGTGTATATATATATATATATATATATGTATATACAAACAGACAGAGACATAGAATTAAAGACCAACCCCCCCCCAAAAAAAAACAACAACAACAACAACAACAGATTATACATGTTGCGGGCCTTTTTCCTTTACGACGAGTGTATTTGACAGCGAAAACCTCGGGCTGTTTATTTTTTCATCTGCCAATGCTGTCAAAACCCGAAGAGATTCTTAGCTAATTCCAAGTAGTGGCCACCATGCATAAACAAAGTCGGACTGCTTGAAACAAATCGTTGAAGTCTTCTTATTATCATGCCTCTCCGTCTGTGAATAAACAACGGCTAGAGGAAATAAGTACCCGAGGCAAATGTTACATCCAGGGTAATGGCCATCGAAGTTATCTTTTCCCTCCCTGTCTCCTTGATCGAAGGAAATGACCCCTCTAGTGACGCAATTCAAGCACATCGGAACGATTGTCGCAGGTAGGACAGAGTTAAAGGTGATCTGTATCCATTCGTACGAGAATCCTCTTGGGTTATGGGGGGGGGGGGGGATCTGTAAGTGTCAAGAAGTAACGACTGTGATGGACCGAAAAAGCAGAGACGTATAACGATATCAATAAATCTCACGATCGTCATAAAAGTTCACTCAGTTACTCACCCTATTATATTTTCCTACAGCCTCGAAATTGCCCTCTCCTCAACGTTAGCCCATCAAGTTGTGCTGCGGGTGCCACTTTAGCAAACTGGAATAGCAGTCCAGGTAAGAAAAGCTTCTAGTTGACCGGCGTGATTGACCCCGGCACGTCCAAACGCCCGCAATGTCACAGCAATGGCGCACTGAGAAATTGCAAGGGAAGTTATACAGATTGTCAGAGGACGATCGTATGCAGAAAATAAAGGTATACTTTTAAAGGGATGGTATAGTATTGGTGGAGATGCTTCTAGCTTTTTGTGAGATACCAAGAAACCACTCATGAAATAGTACAGAGCATCGCCATTCTATCAGGAATTCAAGTTTATTTGATGAAAGTCGGTTTTGGAATGGCTGAGACATTAAAAAAACAGAGTAAAACAAAGCAATCGTAATGAAAGGTGGGTCCCACCTTTTATTAGGATCGCTCTGTTTTAGATATCTCAGCCATTAAAAAAAAAACAATTTTCATCAAATAAGAGTTGAATTGCTCTTGGAATCACATGCCCTTTCATATCTCATGACAGGTTTCTCATTATCTCACCAAAATTGCTAAAAACCTGAAGTTAGGTCTCAACCAGAACTATAACACGATCCCTTTAAGTAGACGTAGCTAAATGGTATAGACTTGCGCAATGCAGCGAGGAGGTACATGCTTTCTTGCCAAGCTAGCAGAGCAATAAATTCGGATTACTGATGCTACATGAGTCTTTTGGTATGAAGCCACCAAGGGCATAATTTCATAATTCCTCTCAACGGTAAAGAATGGCTTTGATTTTCCAATATACCTACATGTAGATCTCAAGACATGCCAGAGCTACCCAGTTCCCTTTTGAGAATCACATTCTCTATTGATATATATGAATGTGTGTGTGTGTGTGTGTGTGTGTGTGTGTGTGTGTGTGTGTGTGTGTGTGTGTGTGTGTGTGTGTGTGTGTGTATTTATGTATAAGGGTGTTAACGCGTACTGACAACGACACAACAGCAGTGACCCAAAAATAATACCAGTAGACCCCATTCGGACTTCATCCAACACAGAAGTTGGGGGGGGGGGGGGGGAGGAGGTTAAGTATTGACAAGAAGGCAAGAAATACTTCAGATTGTACTTCTCTGATTTACTTGGACAGCACCGTGATCGCTCCTTTGTTCCCCCGCAGACCCACGGGGCACGCCAAAGTGAGTACCCGCATTCACACGACGAGAACTCCTCGGAGCTATAACTCTTTGTTGAAATTATAGGGCTTTCAAACTTTTAGCCTATGCAGATTTTTTTTTTTACTTTTTTTTTTTTTGGGGGGGGGGGGAACGTCTCATTCTTCCTTTTTTTTTTTAAGACAAGAAAATGGAGTATGAAAAATCTCAATGCGAATTCTTTTAAAGACTTTTACTTAAAGGTTGTACGGTGAAAATCACATATCTAATTCCGGTTTGTTTGTTTTTTCGGTTTTTTTTTTCAACAGAAATATGGTTTTTGATTCCCTTTATGGTGTAGGCCCTAGATTGTGTTCTTGCAATTATATCATATTTGATCAAATCAAATCAAATCAAATCAAATCAAATCAAATTAATAGTATGCTTTTTTGGGTTCCATCATAATCATAATATATTATATGCATTCTTAATGCCCACGAACAATCAAGACGCGTCGATATTTTGTAATACGCGCGAAGGCTGCTCTTTCTTTGTCCTGTTTGTTTGCCGACTTTTCTCAAAATTGTCCGAAATATGTTTGACCGCAATCTTCCGGATTATATGGACCAGCTGTTCGTACCTGTCAATGACAGTTTTTATGATGACTGCTGTCTACTTTTTAAAAAAAAAAGAGAGGAAGAGAAGAAGAGAAAGAGAGAAGGGAGACAGAAATGGGACGAGGGTGAGAGATAGGGGTAAGTAAAATCGTCCTCTATAAAGCTCGCTCCGGAGAAACCAGTATTTATGGCGGGGTGGCGACCCATTAATCGCGAATTTTGTGAAGCATGAAAAACATCTCTCTCTCGTTTGAGGTCGAAACCGACCCGAAGAGCAACAAGGAGCATAGTCTTTAGTCAGGCCGCACACGATGGGATTTATGGGGACATTCACATACAATACAGTAGCACTGACAAATCATGTTCATTCCTAGCTCCTTGCCATTGCACTCCGTATCATTCGAAACGATAATTTCTAATGTTTGTATCTTCTGGATTTCACATCAGTCGTTAAATTATACAGTTTTAAGGTTCACACACAAATAAGATATTCATCGGTCATTATGCAGTATGATACATTAAAAACGTGTCTATAGGCAAGGAGCTTAATGAAGCTCCTTGGTGTAGGTCTTTAGAATTCCCATGAACGCTTTTTTAGCTCACCTGAGCCAAAGGCTCAAGTGAGCTATTGCCATCGCCCTTCGTCCGGCGTCCGTCGTGCGTCGTCCGTCGTGCGTCGTCCGTCGTCCGTCGTGCGTCGTGCGTAAACTTTTTACATTTTCATCTTCTTCTTGAAAACCCCAGGACCGATTTTCATCAAACTTGGCAGGTAGCATCCCTAGGGGGTTAGGAACTCAATTTGTTAAAATGGGCACCATGCCCCACCCAGGGGGCCCCCAGGGGGGCCCAAACCCCCCAAAATTAAGGAATCTGTAAAAATCTTCTTCTCTAGAACCAGAAGTGATAGAGCTAAGTTAATACTATGAGTTAGTACATTGATGACTGTAGTTTCAAGTTTGTTCATGGCAGAATCAGGGGTGCCCCCCTTTGGGACCCAGGGGAGGGGGGTGGGGAAGGGTTCTAATGGGGCCTAAATTGTACATTTTCATCTTCTTCTTGAGAACCCCATGACCCATTTTCACCAAACTTGGCAGGTAGCATCCCTAGGGGGTTAAGAACTCAATTTGTTAAAATGGGCACCATGCCCCACCCAGGGGGCCCCAGGGGGGCCCAAACCCCCCAAAATGAAGGAATCCGCAAAAATCTTCTTCTCTAGAACCAGAAGTGATAGAGCTAAGTTAATACTATGAGTTAGTACATTGATGACTGTAGTTTCAAGTTTGTTCATGGCAGAATCAGGGGTGCCCCCTTGGGACCCAGGGGAGGGGGTGAGGAGGGGTCCTAATGGGGCCTAAATTGTACATTTTTATCTTCTTCTTGAGAACCCCATGACCCATTTTCACCAAACTTGGCAGGTAGCATCCCTAGGGGGTTAGGATCTCAATTTGTTAAAATGGGCACCATGCCACACCCAGGGGGCCCCCAGGGGTCCCAAACCCCCCAAATGAAGGAATCTTTATAAATCTTCTCTAGAATCAAAAGTTATAGAGCTAAGATAATACTACAAGTTTGTTCATAGGAGATCCAGGGGTGCCCCTCTTGGGTAGGGGGGGGGAGGGGGGGGGGTGGTTGGAAGGGTCCAAATGGGGGCCTGAATTGTACATTTTCATCTTCTTCCTGAAAACCTCATGATGGATTTTTGTCAAACTTGGCAGGTAGCATCCCTAGGGGTCAATATCTCAATTTATCAAAATGGGCACCATGCCCCACCCAGAGGGCCCCAGGGGGCCCCAATCCCCCCAAATTAAGGAATCTTAAAAAAATGGGCCCTTGATATTGTACATTTTCATCTTCTACTTGAGAATGCCTGGTCAAATTTTGGTAGAGCTGTGAATGATTTAGATTAGTGACTGCGTGAAAGGTGAACTTGCGATACTCAGGTGAGCGCTAGACCCGCGGGTCTCTTGTTGTGGTTTGCTCTCGTTTCCCTTTAATACGCGCTTTGAACTCCATTTCATTTTACGACATAGTGCCCCAGGCAGCGTTCTTGGCCGCCTTTTGCAGGCCTTCCATGTCAACTTTCCCGAGAGATAGCACTTATTATTAAGGGTAGCCTGAACACTCAACGCCAATAACCTCAACTGATGATACTTCGTATTCCATGCTAGCTCACACACACTGAATACCAACAGCGGATTGAACAAGGCTAAGGATAGAACGGATTGCCTCACGTCATGCAAGGAACTTGTAGAAGAGTAGCAAAGTCGTAGGACATAATTTTAGTATAGACTATAGTAGGTAGTAGTATCATAGCAATAGTAGTGCTCGGACCAAGGCCCTATTTCCCCCCCCCCCCCCCGAAAACCCCCCACACATTTCGTGCAGGGTCTACATGCTTACTCGACCCATGGCGACTCGTGACACGTAAATGAGGCCATGACTACTGTGTACATTCACATTGACCAGTAGCGTAGACAAGCAAAAAAGAAAAAGTAAGAGAGAGAGAGAGAGAGAGAGAAAAAAAAAAACAACCGACAACAGCAAAAAACTTGAGGTCATCACCAATACACAATGTTCCGTAAAGAACAACGGCGACGTAGCCCTTGAGTGTACGTGACTTACGCCCCAAAGACACCGTTGTTTGCTTAGTTGAGTTTCGGCTGGTTCGATTCGGCCGCGCGTTGAATAGTGTTACAAGTCTACGACGAGGTCACTCTCGTAAATACGTCTCGTCTTACCAGCGTAGATCCATCAATCGCAGTTTACATCAGAGGCAAAGCTCAATGCGACGTTAAGACCCGAGCGACGTCTCTTTAAAGGAAGAATTTTCCGATACAATGAACTGGGTTGTTTCCCGCCAAAAACGGCGTTGGAGATTCCATCCATCAGTGGCATATGAAAAGTATGAGGAAAATGGCGATATTTAAGAGCAACTGTCTCATGCGGTTGACATAGCAATGCAAAAAGAACCAAAAATGACAGAAATCATATTTTAAATCTCCAAGGTTGCCCGTTACCACTTAAATCTTTATTTGCTTTTGAAATCCCCCCCCCCTCTCTTTTCTGGTGCACCATACTGAAGGGAAATCTGTCCTCAGTCCATAATCATAATTCCTACCTTCTCATTTCTTGGGACAAAATTAAAGAAACTCAAGTATTAAATCACTGAATAAAGATTTAGGCAAGTAACGTGAGACGTTCTCTATCAATTAAAGACGACAAGTAAACTCGTATTTCTTACAGATGGGTAAGTGTGTACATCAATAATATCTTTATCGCTGTTATTCGCTATAAGTATAGGGCCTAATTATCGCTATCGTTTCTACGACTACAGCAATTACAGTGATAATACAGATACAATGTACCAGCACCAATACGTCTATTGTATAGTAGGCCTACTGTTGACATTATGTGGAATATTCCCTTGTCATATTCTACACAAATAAATCGCACGGTTTGTGTGTATGTGTGTGTGTGTGTGTGCGTGTGCGCGCGCGCGTGTGTGTTGTGCTACGTATAGACCAATGATGGAAATGATGATATGAAACAGGGCTATCTCGACAGCAAGAAATAAACCCCTTGTTACCGAAGAGCGAAGACTAGTCATAGATTTTAATGCAAGGCACAGGACATCCACTTCCAGCTAGTACCTATGATGGCCACACCATTTTTTCCTTTCTTTTCTTCATGTGTGTATTTTGCACCCCCAGAAGCGAACCAATCCTTGACCATGCACCCGTAATACTGTCCAGACGTCATCCCATCATGTACACGCTGCCAATAATTTGCTGTGCGAGGAAAAATACTGCATCCGGCACTCGAATCTAAACGAAGATAGATTGAAATATATTACCGGGCGTTATTTTCTCGCGTTTGAAGTTGGGTATCATGGAGGCTATACTTCCCTTTGCGATGCGTTACCAACGAGATGCGAGAACAGCCCGCGGGGCGCGTCGGGGATGCGGAACACGCACGCCTGGTATCATAAGATTGATTAGATGAGATTAATTTCATCCTGGTGTAACGCGTGAGAACCGCGTCAATACTCGGTTCTTTTTCTCTCACTTTTGTTCTCTTGTTTTACGAGGAAACGATTTCCTTTTGAGTACTTTGTGGGATATAAAGCAAAGAAACACAATTCTCTGTTAAGAACTTGTTTTCGAGATTATTTGAGCTATTTGAGCTATTTGAGACATTTCTCTCTGTCTTCTTTTTAAAATTTCGTTTAGTGTTGATTTTTTTCCCTTATTCAACCCTCTCCCAAACCACGTCTTGTATTGGATGAATTGGAAAAATAGACATTTCCGATACGTTTCGAGTTAATACATCAACAGCCACACACAACTAACGGGTCAGCACAGTACGTCCGAAATGTTATGTCATATTCATCGATTCTGGACAGATCACTGTTCTGCAAAATGTATAATAGTTAAGGGCGACAGCTTCCCTTGTCATTCGCTTTTAGCAGCTTCGAGATGACCGAAAACAACATAATATTGTTCCAAATGTTATTTCGCCTCTGTATTGTTTTACAGAAGCTATGCTTTGTTGGAATAAACGCAATAAAAGTTCAATTATATCACACATAAATATACAGTCAATCAGTTTGATCTACACGAAAAAGGAAAAGAAAAGCAGCAACTAGAATTTAGATTAGCAAGGGAAAATTTCTGATGAAAATGACTTCAATGTTAATTAAAAGGATCAGCGACATTTACTAACGGTTGTAAACTCAGACAGTAGCTTACATTGTTACAGTTATAGTCGGATGTGGCTCAAAACGAGAAGCGCAACTTCGGGAATGAGATTCTGAAAAAAAAATCATATTCAACCGTTGACAGACAACGATCACAATTGCCAATTTTTCAATGTAAAAACAAAGATCCTCGAAGTATTTATAGAATTCTAAATCTGTGTTTGATATTATCATGTTTTCTATACAACCGTCACACCTCTTGTGAGTTTAGACGCACCCTGTAAAGTAAGTAAATGTCTCCACAATACTAAATATGAAATGCTGCCATAGTGCACTGATATATGGAAACAGGCGAGAGAGACCCAGGAAAATGAGTCTTTGTACATTCTTTTCAACACGTATGAATCGATGAAGGAATAAAAAAAAAAACCCGAGAAGAATCAATGAAGGGATTAAATGACAAGATACAATGAAGGGATGAAAACAACCAACCCAATGAATCAATGATGAAATTTAAAAACAGGTGAATCAATGAAGGGATTGAAAAACAGATGAATCAGTGGAGGATTAAAGACAGGGGAATCAACGAGGTGATTTAAAAATAGATGAATTATTGAATGGATTAAAATACAAATGAATTGATAAAGGCACTAAAAACAAATAAATCAAAGAAAGCTTTCAAAACCAGATGAATCAATGAAGGTAGTTAAATCAGAAGAATCAATTAATGGGTTCAAAGATAGATGAATCAGTGACGGCCAAGCAAAACAATGAATCAATAAAGAGATTGAAAAACAGATGGAACAATGAAGAGATTCAAAAACAGAGAGGCAGGTGAGGCTATACACCATTTTAAAGCACTTGTAACTAAATAAACTAGTTAACTTGGCAGTGTAACTCATAACGACTTGAACTGATCTGAAATACAGTTAAAAAACAGATGAATCAATGAAGGTTTGTTTTGTTTTGGTTATTCAAAAAGAAAAAAGATAATCAATGAAGGGGTTGAAAGCAGAGCAATTGTTGCGTTGCTTGTCCGTTTTCCGCTGTGCCAGACCGGAAATGATGTTTACGTAGTCCTCCAGAAATGCTAATAGCACGAAGAAACACCGCAGCCCGGAGTTACACTCACAAAGTGTTCGACAAATAAACAGCAGCTTGCATCGGAAACTATCCACCACCACCCCCACCTCTTGATATCTTACGTAGATGTGGCAACAGCGGGAAAATTGACATAAAGACGAATGGAGGACATTGTGTTCAACTCCGACCTGCTTTTTAAGGCGGTGGTATAAATAGAGGTGTTAAGCAGTGGTTCATTAAATAGCAGTGGGTTTTCTGCCGAAAGTCAGACACATAGTGTGTCGCATCATTTTCCTCTGTGCCCCCCCCCCCCCCCGAAGTATTTTGTGGAATCATGAATTTACGAAATCTGTGATTGTTTGTTTGAAGGGTAATAGTGTCAAATAAACAGCGTTATTCACAACCATTAACACAAAAACACAAAATCCCAAATGCTTACAAATCGCCTGAGAGAGATCTTTTAAACAGTCCGTCTGATAATCGGAGAGGCTCTAAGACCATGTTGGTCTCCACACGAAGAGTCGGAACCACTATACCTTTAACGAAGATGAGGGAGTGGTAGCGGGCGCTGTACATTCGCGACACTCTCCCAGCCCTAATAAGCAAAAGTCTATGACGACTTTCGACCGAATGAAGTAGGTGACGTGAGGTTTGTCACGCGTGGGACTGACACACATCGATCAGCCGTCGTTGTTATGAGGGGTAGGGTGAGAACTGGGGATGAGGGATATGAAGAGAGGGAGAGGAAAAAATGCTCTTCGAAAAGTTGAGGGAAAAGCAGGAGACTTGGGCATGACAATCCATCAACCACACATATTCTCCAGACGACTGTCACACAAAGGTCGATGGTTATCAGCAACAGTGGAAGGTTTTGAAGGGGTGGCGCGAAAGGGGTGTGGGAGGGTGCGTGCTATACAGGGAAGGAGGCATTATATCAAGGGTTAAAAAAAAGGGGGCGACACCAAAAACAGTCAAAACTGCAAATATCTAACCGTCGTGAGAAATTACGTATGACGTACAGTCCGCAATAGTGGATCAATCTAGCAATCTGTACACCCTTAATTTCAGCTAGCATGCCATTTCAAGCCTTTACGAGTTAGGCTACACTGTGAAGTCTATTTTATTCAATTACAAGTGCTTGAAAAGAGTTGCGTAGCCACAACTCCGACTGATTTGATGTTATCCTGGGGAAATGGTGATATTCTCAACGTGCGGGAAATGCTTAACAATATCAGTTTGTTGTCGCTTTTTATATCCATGCTAACTTGTATGAAAGCAAGGTAACCTGAATTCTGATACGAAAGTTACAATAGATTGAACGCGAATACTACAGTCCACAGGAAAATGGCTGCAGATATACTTATTTTTTTGATGTTGATGAAATGATGTATCAAGGCATTGGTCTTAGTATATATGCGTTTTTTTATGATTATTGAACAAAACATCCAATGCGTGTTGCTATCGCGTGCATCACATCGCCCATTCTACATGTAATACTCACTATATCTGTTCACGGTATTTATCCCCCTGGTTGGAAAGCGACTTTCCACACCATAGCTGATTGCATCTGGGCCCACAGTATCAGATCATGATGAACAAATAAGTTTGGACACCCCTAAGCCCTCTGCGAGCGTGACTGACCCCCCAACGCTCCCCGCGGACGCGTGCCTCGATCAGCTCGCGGTCGATCACGCATCCATCAAGAGAATCAAGTTTTCGACGCCCTTCGTATCACGCCACGGCCACGTATTTTATACTAGTGATGAGAGATGTATACTTTTCTCCTTTTTTTTGGGGGGGGGTGGCGGGTGGTGGAACGTCGCAACGTGTCCTTTACACTGCTCCATCTTGCTTATAATTCGGGGAATTAAAACGAAAGATGCGCGGGAAATCACGTCAGCGATAATCACTATTATCTTTTCGAGATGTGGATGTTTTCACTCATGATTTTTCATGTGTGTGTGTGTGTGTGTGTGTGTGTGTGTGTGTGTTTGTGTGTGTCTAGGTGTATCATGTAACTATGCGTATGCATGTCTCGGCGGAAAAGAATATTCATGCATATGCAACTTTTTTTTATATACTAGAATATATAATATGCATAAGGGATAATTGTAATTCCTGCATTTTCGTACATATGTATAATTTAGAATAATGCACAACAGAATGCACCACTCGTTACAGTAAATACTATTCAGTGCAATTCATATACAATTCATAACTGTATTTCACGACAAAAGGATGTAACGAAAACATCGAATATCGTGTAATTTTCATCCAATCACAAAACATCAAACTTAATAACCACCATCTGTAAAGATTTTATTCTGTAATTTTAACTACCTTTTTCTATGCGATGTGAAAATTATACTGTAAACGTTATATTCATCATGTTATTTCTGATGATGTATTATGGTTTATGTCGTTGTAATATCGCAATATTTCGATCCAAAGAGAACACAGTTCCATTCCGCAAAACCTTGAAACAACAGCAGCAACACACACGCAAACTATAACATAATCATAACACAGTTTCTATACCTTAATACCGGCGTGCATACTTTGCCGCACCGACGACCGTACACACGTGCTTTGCTGTCTGACGCTACCTCCGACTCCCAGCAACATGTCATGATATTCATGCTGCGCTGATCGTACCCATGCATCATAAATAAAAAAAAAATGAGACATATGGAGATCAAAGGCCAATCTTACGACCTTAAGCCATGACAGCTTTGTGAAAGAGAACCTCTGCACTGATACGGCATAACACCATAAGCCGGATACAAAGAGGACTGCAACGCCGTGTGGAATAATTATATTGTTATGAATCCCTCCATTTCGGATGCACAAAATTCAATCAACGCCTCGGGGCTCCTGCCACTTTCCTATGAAATACGACCACATGACACCGTAGGGCTTAATGGGAACATGGCGCACAGCGACATGACCATTTTTCAGTGAAATCCGTCACATTCAGATACATAATACGCTTTAATCGTATGCAACTCTGACGAACCATATTTTAGCGCCAGGGTTGCCACAAGCAAGGATATTTAGCTATTACCTGGTCGCTTAGGTCAAAGGATTGCATTTTCTTTCTTTTTCTTTTTTTAAATTAAAGATAAACATTTCGAGTGTGGCTGAAATGTAAGCAGATTTGCTCTATAAAATGGTCTTATTATAACATTTTTATTTGGAAACAATAAATGTGGGTTCGCCCGTCAGTATTATTTACACACAAGACAAACTTACACAATCATGTGTGTGGCAATCGTGCTGCATGTACTGTGATTATGCGACAAGGTAGTTATTAATGACAAAAAACTGAAGGAGCGTCAATGATGAAAACAATTAGGAGTGTTGTCGATACGTTGCTGTTATTTTCAGTGTCAAATACCAATAATGATGAGAGCAATCAAGATGCTGACCATGATGATGATAATAGTATCTTGAAAAGGAAGCAGAGAAACGTCTATAGAGAAATGTAAAATAGCATTAAAACATCTTTTTGTGTCCACTGCCAAAACACCCGTAATGAGCTCAAACAACTTCCTGCTCGTGTGATATCGGTTTCTCGCGTGAATATTATATTCAAGGGTGCGAAACAAAGTTCTAAAAAAGGGAAATACTCTGTCTTACAACGCCTCCAATTGTAGTTGTTTGCCATCTACGAGAAGGGCAGAAAACAAAGACCATTCGTCTTTACAATATTCATCGAACATATCACCCTCTCTCTCCTCACGGTCAAGTTTAAAGTGCTGCTATTAATAAAACATCTACTGCGGCTGTATCGATAGCATAAATTACTAGCTCTCCGGGCTAAATCAGGGGTTTCCTTACACCGTTCATAAACCTCTCGATAACGCAGCGTTCATATCGAATCAAAGATCGAATAACCGCATAACCACGCACGCTGTTAGCTGTAGAAAACAAAGAAAGGGTGACATAAAACATATCCTATCATATACATGTATATATATCTATATACAGTAAACATGTGTGTGTGTGTGTGTGTGTGTGTGTGTGCGTTTGTGTTAGTGTGTGCAATAGCTTTCTTGCCTTTGTACGCTGTAAAGTGAGCTATATTGTTGTTTGTATGTCATAACCGATGTATTTCATTTCGTAATTGTAGAATTTGACCTCTCTTTTTGGCAAACGCAATTATTTATGAAATTTAATTTTGAATTTAACGCTGATTATTGTTAGCGCGTGAAATTGGCACTATTTCTTGGCCAGGACATTAGAACTCAGCTAAATCAGATCGCTATGACAAAACCGAGGGACAGAGGAATGTGGGAGGGTATAATAATAATTATACAATGATGAAAAGAAGGGGAAAAAGCAGATTGCGCGTGTTCTTCTCCCTTCTCTCATGTAAAATGTCTTTTTTTTTTCTCTCTCTCTCTCTTACCTCCTTGCTAACCAACAGAATGCAAAATTTTGTTCTCCTACCTTCCCCCATTCTTTCCTACTACTTTTAAGTGTCACCTGGTGAACAAAGACGTGCAGGCATGGAAGTTATAGGCAAAAAACAACAAGAAACTAGAGATTGTAATTTGTCATCACTGACAAATTAAGGTGATCCGATATTCTTTTTTTTAATCAATGATTCGAGTCCTGATCGTAATAGGCATGACAATACAAGTTTCATCTGTGTTTAGAGACATTGGCCGTGTGAGGTTTGGATTCTCATTTAGAAAAGGGAGTCATATCTGCCATCTTTGGTACCAATTCTGTATACACTGAATAACGAAGATACAGCAACGAATACATATGACCTTTGACCCACCTTTACACTCCCAAGATGGCATCTGAGGAAAGAGTGGTTATTTTGTGAAATGATTCTTGCGACATCGTCTATATTCGTGTGCAAAATATGGCAACGATAGGACAGGTATTCACCAAGATGCAAAATGCAAAGTCTTAGGTACAACATAAAATCTGGGAGAAATTCACCGAAGGGTAAGTGAGAGCTAGTGCTCGATAAAGAAAAGCATGTCGATTTTCACATTAAAAAAAAATCCCTCCCATAGAGATAACACGTCATAACGAAAATACAGAAAGAAGTACATATGACCTTTGACCTCACTTTGCACACCCAAGATGGCGTCTGAGCAAAAAGTGGTTATTTTGTGAAATGATCCTTGTTACATGGTCTTTGTGTGTGCAAAATATGGGAAAGATAGGACATGTATTCACCAAGATACAGGATGAAACATTTATGACCTTTGACCCTAATTTACATACCCAAGATGGTGTCTGATCAAGTAGTTGTTATTTTATGAAATAATGTACGTGACATGAACTAAACATGTGCAAAATATGGGATTGATAGCCATTGTTGTTGTTCATCTATTGCACAGAGAGTAGTAGAAAGAAAGAAAAATAAAGAAAAAAATATGTTATTTTATAGAAATTTGAAGGAGAAGCATAAAAAAATCAGAAAAAGATAAAGTTAGGAAGGGAGATTAAGACTAACTGAAGAAAAAGAAGAAAAAAAGTGTTTAAAAAATGAAAAAAAAATATTGGCAGGGGTGAGCCTCGAACCAGGGACCTTAGGATTACGAGTCGGATGCGCTATGCAATGACCTATTTCATGCCCCATAGGCCCTGTGTATTAAGCAAAATGACGCTGCATCGAAGCCACGTGCCATTTTCAACCAAGTTTTTCGACGTGATGCCGACGTCGTATGAAAAAATGAAGGGCACATTTACGATAGCCCAAAGTCTCAGCTACAACATACTAAAATCTGGGAAAAATTCACTGAAGCAAAAGTGAGCTAGTGCTCGAAAAAGAGAGTCATGTCAATTTTCACTGCCAGAAAAACTGCTCTCCCATAGAGATAACACGTAAACTGGTCAAATTCTACAAGGATACATTCAATCCATTTTTACGAGGCGATGACGTCATCCAATCAAAATGTTGTTTTCACAATAATGAAAGAACATTTCATAAGCTACAACATACTGAAATATGGGAGAAAATTGGCAGTGGATAAGTGAGATACGCTCGAGTAAACTTGTAATTTGATGACGTCATTTTGAAAATTTACTTTTTTTACTTTATTAAGAAATTTGATATCTTTTAATCATTTTGCCAGCATCGCCAACCCATGAAATAACATTTCCAACTCATCAGCTTTCAGAATATGTAAAGAAAATGGGGGGTCACCGTCCATCCTGACGAGTAAAATCGGATTTAAAATTGACGTTTTTTTGGCATCGTTGCACTGTATATCGCCATTGACGCGCGCGCGGAATTTCATCTTTGACGGGCCCGTATGACGTCATATTGAGTCGGATTGACTTGAAACTTGGTAGAAATATTCTTTGACATTTTAGGTATCCGATAAGTGTAAAAAAACGGGAAATTTCTATTGCATATGAGCTGTGTGTGCGAATATGTGCGCGCGCGTACGCGTCCGTCCAATTTTTTCAATTTTTCAAAAAATGCTCCAAATGGTCTGAAACGTGTGCAAAAAAAATTTGAGCTCGATTTAAGCATACAAATATTTCAACGCGCGCGTACGCGCACGTTTTAAGAGAAAATATGAATTTTGAGAATATGAGTGAAATTTGCATAACTTGAAATGTATGTGACGTAAATTTCATTGAAAAATTCCATTCCATTAATGAGATATGAATGAAAATGTGTTTTCATATAATGACGTCATAGTGACGTCACGGTTGACTGATCACAATGATACATTAGATTTGTCGTCTTTGGGACATGATACATATATGGTATGAGTTTGGAATTGATACTCTGAGAACTTTTTGAGTAAGTAGATACACAACTTTTGTCCAGAAATAAAGAAGAAGAAGAACCAACAAAGAATCCGTACAGATACAGAAGGTGATCCGAGAGGATACTCGGATCACCTAACAAGAAACCAAACCTCGTAGATTCCGATACTTATTTGACGTCACGAATTCAATTCAATTCAAATCAGTTCAATTCACAACAGAATAAACAATGTATTTATTATTTGAGATCGTACATGCATTCGAATGATACAACCCCTTCCCCAAGATAACATGTTCATATATATAATTACCTAAACACACACTCATACACTCACACACACACACACACACACACACACACACACACACACACACACACACACACACACACACGTTTATATTCTGCGAAAAATGGAGAGGCCCAATCAGGATACTGTGTTTGTGATAATGTGCGTCCCTGGGTAAGACAAACGATGAACAGCTTACAACAATGAGAGAAAAAGAACAGAGAAGAAGAAGAAGAAGGAGAAGATAAACTAGACAGAAAAGAAGGCGCAAGAAAAAGAAGAAAAATGAAAAGGAAAGAAGAAAATGAGTTACTATTTCATGTCATTAAACACAACGCCTTGTGTAAATCAATGGTCAAGAGACATGTTAGCACACTTTCCAAGCCCTAATCACCGGAAGGTCGGCGGGGCCGTGAGATGAAAGGCGGTACATCTCAGGTGCTTAAACACGTGTTGTTGCCATCATGGACTGGTGCATAATTCATATCATGTCATCAAGGTTTCCAATATCGCTACCCTTCTCTTGCTTCTTCTCAACCAAAGCTCGCTCACTCTCTCTCTCTCTCTCTTTTCTCGCTCACACACACACACACACACACACACGTTATCTACTCAGCGTGTATTCTTTTTTTTACCATTATGTTAGGCACACCTGTAACATCTAAATCTCACTGTTCACTCTCTCGCTAGATATTGACAATGATTTGCATGTCATAGCAATGATGTATTTTAGCTACATGATTGAGCATACGATGTGCATGGTGGATATGACGTTTGACTTTTAGACGGACGTCCTGACTTAGAATCCTTCCAAGTGCCTATATGGGCATGGATTAGCAGTTCTTACTCTCGAGTTCCTGTTTCAGGCAAGTGTACAAATGCGTACCATGTACGCAATGTTGGGTTGATGGTGTTGGCAGGGTCCTGTGTAGGAGAGCAGTCCTTGGAGCATTAAAAAGGTCACTTAAGGTAAATGATACCACTGTCATCATTATCATCATAGTTACTAGAGTAGTAGTATTATCAGTCTTGTCGTTGTAACTGTTAATTACTGATGTCGTCTTTAATTGTTATAACAATTCTATATCATCATTAGATATTAACATTTCAATACGGTATGGATAATAACTATTTCATTATTTCATAAATGTTTTCCTTGTGAACGTAGAGAAAGCACAATAGGGGATTATTTAAGATACAGTTGTACTTACCACTTCGAATGTTTGGGATTATTTCCTTGTAATTCTAATGTTTTGATATGAATAATGTTCACCACGCGACGTGACACACAAAAATGAATGGGATAACTTTATTGCTTTCTTAATGTCAGCTTAGTGCTCTTTCAGCAAATTTCTATCGAACCCAATGAAGGTTGCACCTGTCCGTAATATAGTCACGTGATTATGGGATAATGCGATTGACGAAATGCGTAACGTCACAATCTGAGGCATGCAGAAACCACATCGTTATCCCATCAGTGTGTCGACGGTATACGAGTCTTTTGTTCTATACCATGTGATATTTGGAATATCGATTTAGAGGAAAATGCTTATACATCAGTCTATGTGGCGTACGCATTACACTTTAAACCATCAATTACATTTTTACACTTGTCTTTTTACCGGGATTTCCCCTCCATGTTCATGGCGCCAAAGTGATGAGCCACGTCTGTGCTGCCACTGCGATTAAGTAATTTGAATTTCTTTAAACTAGTGGGTACAGGAGTTATTCTCTGTCTCTGTGATAGTCTTACTTTTCCTGTTTTCCAACTCAGTACGTTTATCAATTTGTTTTTTGTTTCCCTGAATCTTATCTGCACAATCACATTGTAAGACAATGAAAGTGTGTCACATATTCACAGCGTATTGCACTTGAAAAGAAAATGACATGATTATGATATTATCAAGTAAAGGTATACAAAGTATACTTGACCGGCCCATTTCAGAGCTATTTGTCCAAAAACGCTGTTCCTCCACGAGATCCAATTCTACAAGAACAATGTTTTCATTGAATAAGTCTATTCATAGAGCATTACAATTTGCAACAACATATGGCACAGAATATCAGTGGTATATGTTTCAGTATCAGTCACAAGATGGTTAAATAGTTCAATTACTCGCTCACAAATACGACAATGCGTGTTGTAATCATGTGCCGTGAACTTCCCTGTCAGGTTACAATAAGCATGGCTTGCATGCTCGTATAAAATCTAATTTTCGGGAACAATAACCACAATTGTTCAGCTTCTAATAGAATAACTCGCCGACCTACATACATATGGACCTATACAATTAATTATACAGATAGTAGTAATGCTCATCTCATGTTGCGCCAGCCATTGCTGAGAGGTGCATGACCAGGATGCATATAGTTGTTCTTGTATCCTTTACCTGTACAAAGAATAAGACGCAGTAATCTAAACATGAAGCGATTTTTTCCCCCACTAAAATGAAGATGGAATTGCACGCTTGGATACGAATGATTTTATCAGGAGCGCCGTTCGAACGTTTCGGCTCATCTGTAACGATTCTGCTAATCGCGCCGAAATGATAAAGCAGATCGTTTCGATGTCACGGTGCAACATGACGTTGACAAGAAAATCGACTGTGCGCAGAAATGTAATGATACGTTCGTATTGCCTGAAGTCTCTCGAACGCTGTTTTTCCCCTTACACGACAGAATTACAGGAAAAAAAAGAGTGAAGTTCTGGTCGTTTGGATTTGTATGAAATAATATCATCTGAATACAATGCCATTCAAGTTTGATTGGCGACTGATCGGATAGCCTTTGTCTTCTCTTCTTGTCCTTGTTTTTCTTCTTTTTTTTTCATAATAAACCTATGATATAACTCTCAGAGGGGAAATGTAACTCATTTATGCATCTATAATTCACCTAAACGATTAAATCTCTCCATTCTAATCTCGAGGTTTCAGGTTTGTGAAGAGCACACAAATTTCATACAAACTAACACGTGCATTATCCGTGTATCTTACATCTGATATCTGTCCGGATTGCATTATAGTTCCCTTGCTACCTGTAGCAGCGACCTGCCTCTCACCTTCCACGGGGTTAGTGACCGATGTTGTTAACCCTCATATACTCGCATATCCAAGTCGCTGGCATTCACCGTCATCTTTCTAATCATGTTTGTCTCTGCTCTTAGTTCTCTTTTGCACACACAAATATACACACACATACACACACACGGACAGACACAATCACGCAACCCTTCTCCGAGTCAACGGACTACTCCACTCAGATCCTCCGATCATAATCTTTCGAGCATCTCCTTTGCTTGAAGCAGTATAGCTGATTAAACTCCCTCGAGACGTTTAATGTCATGAGACGGACACGGTGCATAACTATGTTAATTCTTCCATACTCATCTCACCTCCAGGTTCCCGGTTGGCATGATAATCTTGATAAACCGGCTTGAGGTGAGTCTATTATTCTCTCACCTGTCTCACCAGGTGAGATAGAATGTAAAACGTGTTCTCTTCCTTTCCGATATCCATTCCAATTATCACTTTCTCTCGTCTAAAGTTATGACTCTTTTGAGATTCAATGGTATTAAGGCAGCAGCTTATGGGGGGGGGGGGTAGGGGTGAACTGTTATGTGACGATGACATAATATACTCTCACTGTGGATATCAGAGTTTTGTGTTTGTTCAAGTAATGGGCATGTATTCGTTTCTATCGTGGTGTCAGAGAATCTTCGAAGATTCGAAGCTCTTGTCCAGAGTTCTCGGGAGGATTCACTAAAATCAAGCAACCGGAAGTAATTTTTACTTCTTGTACAGTCGAATTTGTAGAGGCCCAGGATGCTTCACGTAGTCTATCCTGCTCCCAAGCTCCATTGTAGTTTTACTACTACCGATGCTTTGAAAGGTAATTTTGTAATTTTGGTTTGAATACAACACATACATACATAAATACTTTATACATATATATGCGCGCGCGCACACACACGCACACACACACATACTAGTTTTTTTTCGCGACTGCTAACATTATTGATAAGTCTGGGTTTTTGTGTTGTTCTATTTCTTCT
The DNA here is from genome assembly GCF_040938485.1 of Diadema antillarum. Lineage (NCBI taxonomy): Eukaryota > Metazoa > Echinodermata > Echinoidea > Diadematoida > Diadematidae > Diadema > Diadema antillarum. The sequence continues at coordinate 3,354,264 of NW_027270954.1, forward strand.
GTGTGTGTGTGTGTGTTTGCGATTGTGTGTGTGTATGTGTGTGTGACTGTGATTGTGTGTACGTGCGATGTGTGTGTGATGGCTTGTAGTGTGATGGTGTGTGTTGGTGTCATGGTGTGTATTATGATTCCGTGTATCATGTGTTTGTTTTTGTTTGTTTTTCTGCTTAAGTGGTAACAAAAAGAATGCCCACTCTTTCACACAAAAGCTTTTTAAGTTGAATATTTTTAAAATGATTTAGGAGTATTCACTTCTGTTTATATACGCATTTTATTTATGTATATGGACACTATTTTGGCTGAACAGATTCTCCGCATTCAGTCACGAACAAGCGGTTTAACAGGAAAACAAATGAGTTATATTCCATGGAAGCTGTTCTCGAAGAGCTTTAGATATATAATACATCTGTAATATGCATTAATATAGGTTTTCCCATTCATTTTCAAACTTTTTTCATTCAATTTCACAAATTTTCACTTCAATTTCGTCGCAGGATGTCGGGAATAAGCCAATCTTACTTTCAAATTCGTCTTTTGTCGTTCATTTTCAAATAAAGTCCATTCAATTTAGTCATTTGGCATACAATTTCGTCATTTACAGTTCAAATTCGTCAGTCTCACTCGCAGCACTCAAAACAGCAGGATCGATTTCGTCTTTTGTTAATCATTTTCATTAAACTTTCATTCATATTCGTCTCATATCTCTATCCGGTGTGATTTTCCAGTTATTCATGTATATTTTTTTCTGTAACCGTTCACATTTTACATTCAGGAGTTAACATACACACAAGTATCCCCCCCCCCCCGCACACACACACACACACACACACACACACACACAGAACCATAGATACAGACACACACACATGCAATCCGAGTACACACTGATACTTAAACAGACGTACCGTCTCGCAAACGAAAACAAAGGGTACAAAATCAAAAGTTTGCTTCATGCATTATGATGCGAAAACCTGAACATTACGAGTTAAAGTTTAAAATGTGACACTGACATACTGTCCTGGGTTATGACTTTTGACTGTCGTTTATCCTTCAATCAATTTTGGTTGGCAGTCATGTTTTTCGTGTGTGTTGTCCAAGCAAATGGTTACGGAATAATGTGTAACGATACCATTTACGAGAGAAAGTAAAAATATGTCGGCTTAAAGTTGGTTCACCATCAAAATAAAGAATCGACAACATCTGACTAATTTGAATGAAAAATTCATGAAATTGTGTGAGCAAAAACGAATTTGATCTTCACATTCTACGATCCGTCAGCGGGAGGGATGCATTTGAATGAGAATTGACGATTCTGAATGCTATGTCTTCGAAAATGTTTGACGAAAAACGAATTACAATGACAATTGACGAAATTGAAGTTAGGATTTGCGTTCCGCGTGCTTCTCGGGACGAAATTGAATAATAAGTCTTTGAAATTGAATGATATAAGTGCGAAAATGGATGGGAAAACCTATAGTATTCATCATAAAGGTATAATTGTGGATGTACATTTAGCAAATTAGGATACAATAATATTATTGTCAAGAAAAGTAATTAAAAAATAAGACTTAAACATTATAAAATTGTCAACATTCTCTTTTCTTTTCTTGCTTTTACAACATCATGCAGGGTGCTATTGTATCCAGTTTGAGCACGAAATTATTTTTCCCTTGATAACTCTGAACTTATAGTTATAATGTAGTTAAACTGCAGAATCACCATTACTTTTATCAAGAAATATTGAACTTCATTACGATTACAGCTCGCGAAACGTAATGACGACACATGCAGAGATTTAAAATTTCATGAAATTGTTCATGATTTGATTAATTTGATCAAATTATGAGTTGCATTTTTTTATTTCAGTGGAAATAATTATCATGTTAAGATACCTCAAATTAATTATTTTTAATAGGAATAAGTGCACAGATACACTCAATACACGAATGGATCCCCATCGTGTTTGTCTCTGTTCTTGAGAATGAATACATGCGTTATTAATTTCTCGGTGTGTACTATGTGTTTGTGCATGTAAATGTGGTTGTGTGTGCACCTGCTGATGTGATTTTTGTACGTGCTTATGTGGGCGGGAAGGTGATGAATGTGCAGGTGAGCGTGTGTGTATGTGTACGACGGCATAGAGTCCTGCGGAAGGCGAAGACTCGCATCTCAATGACTTATCCCCTTATCCCCTCGCGATACATTTGGAAACACTCGACACACCTCTGGGGGGCATCACGAGGATTCGAATGGAAATGACCTTGATTCGCCAAGTGTGCTCCCTCAATTTACATCACATCAAATCCTTTGATCTCGATACGTCGGCCAACATAATCCGGGCACTCATCGTTTCCCCTCTCCGTCTCAGTTCATGCGGAATATAGTCACACAGCTGTGATGTATTTCTCTTTGCCGCCACCTCTTCAATATTTGACGGCGGGCACGCACGAGCGGCGCAGTGCGGCGACGAGGGACTCGTCTACGCGCATAGAGGGAATTAAGGGTTTCGGAATGAGTTGGGTTGCCCTATGGCCTAAATATGGAATCATCGTTGCAAGTCTCAATGCGTCAGTCTATGAAATTCAGGAGCTGGAACGAATTATTCCACTGTAGTAGGTGTGTGCAGATGCTTATGGATGTATGTATGTATGCGTGTATGTGTGTGTGTGTGTGTGTGTGTGTGTGTGAGCGCCAGAAATGAATATTTGGAAGGGGCACGAGTGTGGAAAGAAAAAATACAAATGAATTATTACAAGGCCTGCACCTCGCCTCTCAAGGGACATGAATACTTAAAGCAAACTCCTAGAGATTGTCCACTTAGGTTAAGCCCACAAACTCTACTGCGTTGTTAAATCTAGAGTAAGGTCGTTATGGTCATCGAGTCTGTTTCATTATGATTCGACGAGGTCATTTAATTCTTGATGGTAGCCTCCCCTCCCTGCCATTTTTTTTTTCCCCTAGAGCTGCAAATAATTTCTCTTCATCGTTCTTATGTTATTAGTCAGACGTTGATTTTCGCGCGGTGTGCTCGGCGCCATTCCTTCGCCCGGCCCCGCTCCTTAGACTACGCATGTGTGTCAAAGAGCAGTGCCCTGCAAATGCACTCGTGCGTGCGATTTGCTATTGGCTTCAGGTTGGTGATTACATCAATAAGTACAAAGTGTACATGCACTTGCATCAGAAATTGATCTTCAAAAATGCATCACTCCCCTTCCCCCTCCCCACCCCTTATGACACCCTTTTTTGAACTCATGTAAGAGGAGACATGAATACTTTGTCTTTTTCAAACTCGTCGCGACCTGATTTGAATTAGGGAACAGTTAGTAAATCTGCATTGACTCAATATTGTTGCAATAAGCTCATTCGTTAAAGGCGAACTTACACAAAATAAGATTTAAATCCACCTTTCTGTAATGAACTTAAGCGATATTTAAAACCTAATTCCATAATGCGACATAACATTTCAATCAGCAGACTTATTGTGTAGCAGCTCTTGAAAGTATTTAAGAGCCGGATGAAATGATATAAAAAGCATTGAGAATAAGACATCACAAGAGCAAAATGAATTCCTCGACCAAGTATACACAGACATGATCATCGTCCTTGTAGCTGACGTAAATTCTTTTTACAACCACCGGTATATAGATAGACATATAGCCTACAGTCATTTGTCTTATGTTTTATTCCGTGAGCTCAAGAGAATTATGCTAAACACTTTATTTGGAACAAGGAACGCAATAAGTATTAACTCTTTTTTTTTTGGTGAGATATTGAGAAAATTCTTATGAAATATGAAAGAGCGTGTATGTTATTCCAAGATGGATTCAACGTTTATTTGATGAAAATTGGCTTTGAAATGACTGAGATATCCAAAACAGAGCATTTCTGAAAAAGGTGGGACCCACCTTTGATTATATAGGATCGCTTTGTTTTACATTGTTTTTGGATGTCTCAGCTATTCCAAAACAGATTTTCATCTGATACACTTTGAATTCCTCTTAGAATGGTTTGTTATGTATTATTTCATATACGTTGGTTTCTTGGTATCTCACAAGAGTTAAAAGCCTAATCCTCCTCTCCACAAATATTATCCAATCCCTTTAAGTAAGGGCCCACTTTCCTCAAAATTACTGCTCTGCGATAACATTTGAAATTCCATTACATTCTTTATGCCTTCAGGAGATTATAGAGTCTTGGGGTTGATTAAAAAAGAGTCAAACAAAAAGAAAATACTATTTTCTGAGTTTTTATGCGTAATTTGATATCTTGAATAATTTCCACAGCGAGATGCGTTTTCTAAGAGAAAGATATGACGTATAGAATTAAGAATAATATCATGTAAAGAAACATTTATATTATAGTCTCAGTGTATTCAAGTCTGTTGTCAATGAAGTCTACTCGATCTACTTCTAGATTTGTTCAATTAAAATGCTCTCAGGCTTTCAAAACAATATTTGGCATTTCACTTCTATACACTGACTGCTAAAGCTGTGACCAGACAGGACTTGATATGGATAGGGTGAGTGAAATTTGCCAATTAATAAAGATGTTGTTTTAAACGTCATTCGTGTGGAGGACAAGACATGGTTTTATAAGTGTTTATATCTTTTCTTTCCGACATGGGCTAACAGTGCCCTCCCCTCACACTTCACGGTCGAAAGTCAAGGGAAAAACAAACCAAAAACAAATGTAATTTCTGAAGAGGCATCGATCGAACCCATAGTGTAATACGAAGAATTGGCCCGCACTGCAGTCTCCCTGAAATACGAATGAGTAAAATTAGATCCATCTTTTGAACTCCCTTGATGCTTCCACAAACGAGATAGTTAAGTATGTCAAGATCATCGTATACCCATCGCATGCACAACTTTGCCATACCCTTCGTTAATTTTAGTCTTATGTAGTATTCATTATTAAATATTGTATGATATCGACATGGGGGGGGGGGGTAATAGAAATGCAAAGAAGTTGTTTTAATCGTTGACTACTAAACTGAACTGGTTTTTGTCAAGCACATCCTCTTTCTTCTCGCTGTTAGTGAGACATTACAGAATTCCCCCCCCCAAAAAAAAAAGGTTTTATTGTCCCAATGATCTCATTGTTTTAGCGGGAAATAAAATACTTTAAGAAAAAACAAAACACAGAGGAATTAACTGCATAATATTGCTTACGAACTTCAAAGGAAAAAAATCTAATCAACATAAAATCATATGTCATTATTCGTTTAAACTCTGCGTAAACTCTTTCTAACCGACATTCGATTCAAATCAAATGCCTAATTAAGCTGCAGTATTTCAACGAAATCAGTATTTAGGCTATATGCTATATGATATGCGTGATGTAATGATATACGTGTTTCAAAATTCTAAGATAAGAGGATGTTTATTCATGATTTTTAGAGAAATGCACCCTGGAAATATTCGGCCGCCCCTGTTTATCCGACCCTTCCATTTTTCCCTTTCCTCTCTCAGTTCTGACAGAGTTACAAACAGAAAAGTGTCGGGATAGGGGGAGAGAAAGTACTGATGTAAAATCTCTTCCAGCCAGAAGAATGAACTCTATAACCGCGCCCGTTATTTGGTTTGATATATACTGGCACCACAAACTTGCAAGACGATCATTGTTGTCAGGTTTTGTCACTCAAAATTGGCACCCCAATCTGACCCCGGTATTGATCTAAAGAGCCCCAAAGGTGTGAACTGTATTACCCCTATCGACGCGTAGCCTAAAACTTTTCGATCTCTTACCTCAGACTACACTTCAATTTCAGGCCGTCAGCTGGAAAATATTGCCCCGGACAGTTTGGCATAGTTTTCGGCAGTGTGCGGGGCAAACATAAACTCCCGGCGCGTGCATTTCTTCGCTAACCGTTCGTTTTGACGCTTGAACCCCCGGTCTCATAATAATAGGCGTGGTATGAGTTCTCATTAAGCCATCGGGGCATCTTATTCGCCAACACGAAATGATCGACAGCGTCTGCTTGGCTGCAGCCGCTTGGTGGGCGTGGTTTATCCGCACTCTACTCGCTGTGTGTTTCTGTGTAAACGCCAGTGTGAACCAGTAGTATGCACGTCATGTGGTGCGTACAATCAACTCGTTTCGAAAACTTTGCATAGGTGTGGAAGAGTCGGCGTGCTTTGGTCACAGTTCTTCCACGTCCAGCCGATAAGCTTCAAGCTCTTCGTTGAAAACAACTTTGGAGTTGGAGCTTTCCACTGCGAGAGGTGAACTGATCTTGTCTTTTCTTTGGAATCATATTCAGGAGAAATATATTTGAGGACTATATCATAGAGAGGAAGCAGAGCTGTCACGGAAAAAGTCATATGTGAAATATTTTGAGAGAGAGAGAGAGAGAGAGAGAGCTATTGGACTCGCGTCTTTTCCCCCTCAGATAATAACAGTTCAAGTTTTCTGGAGCTGTAGTGGTAAAAAAGACCTGAAGTCGAGGGGTGCCGAAAGTTGAGGTAAGCATGTGATGAAATGTTTTTATTTTGAGGTATTATATGAGACTTAAACCTTCAAGCAACACATATATTGGACTGGTGTCGAAGGTGTTCGGTCATGTGTACTCTCTGTGATGTTTATTTAGAAATGTTCTGTCGTGAGCATCATTTATTAGTTTGGAAAGACGTATACACCCGGCAAGACCCAGCAAAAGAGAAATCTTGGTGACATTACAAATGTAATATCTGTTGTAATCGAGTAAAAATGAAAGAAATACAAACAGAGGATGTAACATAAGGAGCTTTGAATCAATGCGATTAAAGCGTTTTCCTCGCTCCTCTCTCATCTCTCTCCCCCTCTCTCTCTTTCTGTCTTAGTCTCTCCTCATCCCTAACAGAAGCAATGTACTACTCTCAGTTAACATACTATCACGACGCGACAATGACCGTATCGGGGCAAGGAGCTTCTTGATTGGGGCTACATCTTTCTCATGCAATGATATAACCTGATTTACTGTTTTCACTTGACACTGACAGCTTTGTTTTGCCAGTGCCGTTGTTACAAAATGAATAAATAGTATTTTATTAATGTAGGTATAATTCTAACAGCTCTTGTGAAAGTCAACCAAATTTTCGCGATATTGCACCCATGTGACCAAAGGCAACGGCAAAAGACAGATCGGTATGGAGAGAGGTTATGAGTTGAACTTCAGGTCAGACGATACGGTTTTGTTAAAACGCTCTTCAGATTTCTTTGATTATGACCGCGTCTTCCAGTCGTTTTAAGACATTAGCTGCAAATTACCAAGTAAGTAGTATGGTAATAATTACAGAGATTTTGTTACAATGTGATGAGTGTACTACAAAGTTTTTTTTTTTTTTTATCAGGCTAAAATTAAATTTCTCGCTCAACACTTTTGGCATGCCCGTGCCCAGGGATTACATACATTTACATGAATTTCTTCGTGATTGCATGTATTTAAAGACTGGTAGTATTACGTACGTTTTCCGTGCAATTGCATTTCGAGGTTTAACCCTTAACCACATCCACGAAGATCCTGTGGTAGTGTCTGGTGGGACAGATACACGTGTCAACATGCTCACACGGGTGATAGCAATATAACTCGATAGTGAATATCTTAGCAACGAGATATTGGGGATCTCACTCCACTCGTCGTGTTAGCGAGCCTTGCTCATTCTATTCCTTATAATTCCGTGCACATGGTTGCTATGTACTTGAGATATTCGATCCTCTTAAACACCGTGCTCTTCTCGCTTAACGCCTTGGTATTATTTCAGGGGGTTGGGAGACATGATATGAACATTGTCGAGGGAAAGTCGTGATAACCTCCCCTCTTGTTCGAATCCCATGGGAGTTGGTAAATCGATCATTCTACGGCGGCACGTGCGAGGTGGAAAGAAGAATAAGGCCACTACACCTATGTCAATAGCGAGCTTCGCGATTTATGTACACTCTGAATTGATGGACGCCTGCCAGGGCTGCTAAAGTTCACATTCTATACACTGGGATGAAATGTGTATGTAATGATTGTGTAATGGGTATATGTGTATATGCATATATGATGGCATATATGATATATATATATATATATATACATATATAGAATATACATATACACATATAATCTATTAATTACATGATTTCTTATCAGTAGACTTCCATTGTCATTGCATAACATTTACCACTTTTATCATAATGCACTGTCGTGCAATGAATCTAAGATTTTACCAGGGTGAAATAAAACTGCGCATGGGATAGTTATGCATTTGTAAGGCATGCAGATTCGAGCCTATTTAATATCTATTCTTGTTGAGATTATTAACATAACCATATCTTGTTGACACCCCCCCCCCCCCCCCCCTCCGGTGAGTGTTTCTACCGCAATGCAGGCCTACCTGTTCCATTATCTACACCGGATGGAAATATTGGACCTAATGGTACTTTGTATTATTGTTTTAAGGCAATGTATGATTTAGCCATACACAGCTGGGTCAGGGTCTGTGCTCGTAAAATCTCATGTGACTTTTTCAGTCCTTCTGCACGAGACATTGCGGAAATATTATAGAGCTCATTTTCTATAAAACTTGGCAAACGCTGCTGAAAATGCCCAAAGAAAGGAGTAGCTGGGAGAGGGTACACATGGATGGTTGATTAACTATGTACGAAAAGAGTTACTACTTTTCGCATCTACACACACCTTTAACGACAACCTCTCGTAGAACTTAGGCAGGTTTGTTTTGTTTTGTTTTGTTTTGTTTTGTTTTTTAATGCTCAGAATAATTCTATAAGTGTAGGACCATCCAGAGCAAGTCGCGTTTTGTCCATATCAACTTGGACTTTAAACACCGAAATTATCTATCTGTTGAGAAAGTTTGTGAGGCATGCTTACATACGAGCTCGTGTGAGCGAGAGCAAGACAAACATAATGGGAAACGTGAAAAAAAAAAGAAGAAGGAATGGGCCGTTGACTTCCATCCCGACTCCAGTATACACAAGGCAAGAACCTCCCACCCCCACCCCATTTTTTCTCTAATCTTTCAGTCTTATTTTGTAGAGAGGTAAATTACATTTCACAATATCAATTTTGTTTTACATTATGTTATTTCTGGCATTTGTCGCTGCTTGTTTCATTCAATGTCAATCAAGTATTAGACTTTCAGATTTGTTCGCGTTTTCTCGCTTTTTGTGGATCATCACTCGGGTTTCAGTTTCAATCAGCCAGACATCGAGGGACAACGGTCATTGTGTCGGGGAGGTCTCAAAACCTTTCAGGGGTGGCTTACAAGAAAATCTAGTGAAACAACTGCATTACTTTCAGGGGAGGCTTGGAAGAAAATCTAGTGAAACAACTGCAGTACAATTTTCATAACATTCACTTTGTGTATAGGGTAGGAACTCTGTAATCTCCTCAAGGTATCTTTGACGGTGAGTTTGTCGTCTCTACCACACCTCCCTCTCCCCTTCGGGGAAAGGGGATGGGGAAGGGGGAGAGAAGGAAAGGAAAACAAAATACATTTTAGAGTTCACGATAGTTCTCTACTCTGTATAGCACTGTATAGCTGGTATAACTTGAAGGCCTGTCTGCTCCCTGAAAAACCCAAACAAAAGCACTTAAGTCTCCAATGTTGTAATGGTAATTCTCTGTCCCTCCCCCTCTCTCTTTACTTCTTTTTCTCATCAGACGATAGGGTCAAGAATCGCTAAAGATATTCAACCCGGAATCACTATAGCATGTTTGATCGGCTGCTGCGGCCTCGTAGTTTGTATACCCATCCAATGACCACCATAAAAACCCGTGGCGTCCCGACTTGTTGCTTGACCATTTATTTTTGATGGAGACACCTGAAAACCAAAGCCATATTTAGATGCCCATAGACTGACATCATTAAGATAATCTTGACTACCCTGCTGTTGACTCTGGGCAAATGGCGCCCATTGTTCGCACGGAGCCTATACAGGGTCGTGTTCGCGATGAAAAAGACAGGTCTGCTAACCAAGCGCTCCGTTCTCCCCCTCCTGCCTGCCCCCCCCCCCCGTTTTCTTTCTCTTTTCTCCCACCCCCCCCCCCCCGCATTCTCTGTATCCCTATATACCTATTGTATTGTCTGATTACTTGTGTCATTATATTCTTCATGTTGGTGTTAATGTTTTTACTATCCCTCTCCCTCTCTGCATCCATTTATTTCCCTGTGTATCGATTATTTTTCTTTCTCACGGATCCGAGTGATTATTTTTTTTTCTTTTACAGTGCTCTGGGGTTAGTGCCGTGTCACATCATCTCTCTTTTTCCCCTTCAGTCTTTTCGGAGAATGTCCGTGAAAATAATGTTTGCGTTGAAAGCTCGTCAAACATTTCATTGTATAGGGTCATGTGTAGCCGTTTACACAGTGCACTTAATCATAGCCTTGGATCTCTTGTAGTGGATCTCTTTATTGTAGTCAACTCCGAGTTGAACACGGCAATTTTATTTCTCCAGCCCATTCTCAGTACCACGCGAGATCTGATATCATTTTTGTGTATATGTGTGTGTGAAAGGGTTTTCTAATAACGAAATATATCGGACTGGTCTACGTAGTCATGCCCCAGGGTATACACTTTGGCCATATTGTTTCAATCAGCTCATGTTGTCCGCCATAATTATTTTACACAAGACTCCTTAGTGTTAGGTGGCGGCATACGACATACACATCCGTGCACTAGCAAAGGCAGCAATATTTACAATGTAATGATAGCCATCTGAAACACTGAATTCTAAATTGGTCTACACTTCTCGAGCTTTCATCAACTTATCATACTCCGTACAATATCCCGGCTAAAGATACTATCCGTTGTCTTAGCTCTTATATTGATTTGCATTTACCAAATGTTTTTAGAACACATTGTCCAGATAGCTCCTATGTTGTCGGTTTTTTTTTTTTGGTTTTTTTTTTTTTGGTTTTTTTTTGGTTTTTTTTTTTTGAGTGGCGTCGCCTCGCTTCTCGTCCATCATGTCTCCTACGCGATGGCCCCTTAAAACGATTGTTATCTCCTCAAGCGCAAACACAGGTCGCGATATAGGCGATACTATTGTCCTTAATGCACCGTTATCTGATATCGATCGATTGAGACGACGCTGATTGGTGACTGATTTCGGAAATAACGTCCAAACAAAGGAACACCTCTTATTGCGCGCAATTAATCACCATCGGTGATGATTAGCAAGCTCATTGTGTCATTTTCTGACAGCGCATTTCTCGCCCTTGTTTCTCCAAAGAAAACCAGAATACAAAAGAGCTGGTGTTATAGCCTTGTTTTATGAGGCAGTACGGAGAACTGCTTTAAAGTCGTCCTCGGCAATGTACGTTTTATCTCCTTGTTACAGCAAGTCGTCGGACCATCCAATCTTATGCTAGGCCCTAATCGTTTGAATCCGAAAATGAAAATGTTATAGTGCGCCGGATAAGAAATTAATCTTATTCAAAGCAGATTCCACGAAGGATTTTACCTTTCGGAGTCAGGTCTACAGCACGTGGATTGAGGCAATGTCCTGATGTGCGACGTATTGTCATCACATCCATGTAAGCCTGTACCAAGTGAAAGATGCTAAGTATGTGGGAATATTGCCAGTTATTATACCCATTACTGTCCTTTTATGTTTCACGTAATGTTTAATCACGTAAGGTAAGCAACCTGGAAAACAGATATGGGTCTACACTACTCAAGACGCACAAGACTAGCCAAAGTGTGCATGACCGTGAAGTCATCCGAAATGGCGGTCCACTGGGACTGGGAAAAAAGAAAGAAAGAAAGAAAAAAAAAAAAGGTTGTCCTGGTCACGTGATATTGGTGTTGTGTCACATTCCTTTATTCGTTGGAAGAAATTGATATGCTACGTTTTGGCATATTTCAGTGACGAATGGCTGTCATGGCATGGTGCGAAGTATATTTTCTGCAAGTTGTGGAAGTAACGTAGTGTCACCAGCAAAAACGAACGAGGAAAATAAGGCAGCGACGCCGTACACTCCTAAACGTAACACGTTACGGGGATCAGTGTCTTACATGAGGGCACTGGTGTTCAAATTGTAGAACTGCTAAAGTCAAATCTTGAGAGATTTGCGAAGTTGCAACATGATATGAGTCATAAAAATGAAGCAGTTATGGCTGAAGAAATGGCAGCCATACCGAAAAGGGGGAAAACGTAGTGATAATATGAACAAAAGTGGATTGCTGAATATCTCTATTCCAGTCAGATCGTCTGCAACCTAATCGATTTGAGCCCGGAACTGATCCGCTTCATCTCCTCTGATGTTAGGTCAAAGGTCAGACACGCGCTTCCCCCCACCCCCTCTCTCTCTACGAGCTCCAGAGAGAATACCATCGCAACAAACAGACATCTGTTTCTTCAAACCTCAACGTCTTCCCCTTCAAAATTTTGAAGATTTAACGGAAATTGTGAAAACTTGACCTCTGTCCTGTCACAGTTGACCCGTGCCTTGTTGTGAAGGAGAAATGGAAGGTAGAATTGCGTCTCCGAGTTCAATACCGCCTAATACTAGTAATTTCATCCACGCAATCAGTTGAGTGAAGGGATATTTCCTGAACACTCAATGGCATCAGACACGGAACAAAAAACAAAACAAATCAAGCTTGTTCATTGCACTTTTCGTGGTTGAGGAAGGGGCACAAGAATAATATCTTTTCCTGCCCCACAGGAAAAACGCACGCCTCGACTGGAAAAAGAGACATGTGTGCGCCCGAAAAGAGACCACATATCATGGTTGTGGCCACTTTCCCGGATGAAGACGTTGGTTACCAAATACCACGGTCTCCATCCATTCTTATTATATAAGAAAATGCCAGACTGATACAATCATGCCTTCCAATATCATTCTCTCCATTAGTTTTTGATGCAGTCGGTCGCATGACGTAATAGTCCGTGTTCGAATGTATACAACAACAGCAACATCAAGAGGGGAATTGAATTTGTTTAAAGTCCTCGTTAGATTTTCATAATTCAGGCTGTAACCCCATTTTATCGATCATCGGTGTCGGTTAACATAGTTATGACTGTGTGTATAAAGTGATGGAAGCTAAATGATGTGGCAGAGAATGGCGACACGGGAAGTTTTGCGCACTTACGTATATGTCCTGACGTCTGTTGTAGCGAGACGAAATCATGCATTGCCCGGTAACTCGACTTGGTGTCGTCGGTAGCATGACAGTAAATATTCCTCTTGCCCCGTCTGGAATGGGCTATTCCGGATTAGTGCCGATACTACCCGTCACTTGATTCAAGGAGATATGTGGGTCAAACTTGATGCGAGTACATCTTGTGGAAAGAAAAAAGGAGGAGAGATGATGCGAAAAGGAGAGCTGTGGTGAGATAGATTAGAGAAGAAATCTCCTTGAGTACCAAGCCGCCTTAAGTGCACTTCAGTCCCACTCCTTCATTTCGTCGCCCTCATCACGAGCTCTCTTGCATGCACTGGGCATGGCTGTGCAGGAGCCAACGCGACGGTCTGCCAAATCCATGATCAGCAATGCATGCTCGAGCAAAAATGGAGTTAATGTTCCAAGAGAGAAGGAACGACGAGGAGAGAGAGAGAGAGAGAGAGAAGGAGCGAGAGAGGGTAAACTCTGACAAAATGCCCTCAAGAAACTCACCAAAAAATGGAGTGAAAGATGGCAAAAGCGCTACCCAAGTAAAATGATAATTATGATATATTTCAGAGCGGGCATTTCAAAAGGGCCATAAGTCGCACACCTGAACCTAGTAGAGGAAGGGTTATGTGGATTAAGACGGTATATGACAGGCTGATCTGAAATCCCTGATGCCTTGTACATCAGAGCCGTGGCAGCGAGGTCCTGCGAAAATTGATTTCACCAGAGGTAGCACAGATTATTTCATGTGTCGTACAAATAATGCATCATGCAAATTTGTCAGATAAGAGGGAATAGTGTACGCGGATTTTCTGTAATATCCTAGTTTAAGATGATCATCTTGATGTAGAACCAATCATCTCGAGTGTAAAAGTCGTCACAAATTCCTCTTTGAAGTATCCGCCTTGTAATTGATATCATCATGGGAAAAATGATACAAAATAATTTGGACATACTGTGAAATAATAATTGCTGTTTACTTATTCCGTCTCACATTATATGCCGCAGAATGTGAATTTATTTTTAAAGGATAGACATTCCAAGCTCACTATATAATATTTTAATTGCCATACCAAATCAAGGGCCAGGAAAGTAAAGTGATTTTCATAAGGTAGTTTTAACGCAGCAGGGTAGCCTCTTTGAGCTTCACCTCTGCTTCCCAAGAAGGCCCTATTCCACCCCTAGCAAAGAGGGCCATTTAAATACCAATCTAATATGTTGCATCTTTGGGCCAAGAGAGCTTTCATCGGGCAAAACATTTTGTTCAAGAATGAACACCTGAGAAGATTTGACCCCATAGATTCCTTGAGCACTTCGAAAACAGAATTGAGAGCTATATAGCAACATTGCCACTGCTCTCCCACATTACTATGGAGCTTAGAGAGAGCTTCATGTTTAGCCGACACCCAGGGTTGTCTGACTTCGAGTTAGTGGATTTCGAGTTCGAGCACTCGTCAGGTTGCTCGAAGTCCTCTTTCCTTTTCGTCGCTGTCATCTTCGACCGAGCAGAAGACAAGACTGGAAAAAAAAAACACACCAGGGAACAATGGATTCACTAAGATGAGTCAGTTTGTCTAGATAAATCATCCGTGAGGAACAAGTTTCTTTGTTTATTATTAAATCGTAGCAGGGTGCATCAACTGCGACTGTCTTTTAGAACACTTTCGGAACAGACCAATGCTGCTATCAGATTCTTGTTTGTAGCATCACCGCCAATGATTTTTTTATGAATGGGTGAAACAGCTTAGGAGTTGACAAGGAGTTTAATTAGATGATCATTATAGCGTGCTTGTAGCCCTCTCTACCTTCTTCTTTACTCTCATTATTTTCTTTGCCCCATAAATTCTTCCTCCTTCCCCGCCATCTCTTCCAGGCCTTTCCTCTTCCTCCTTTCTTCCCCATCACGTTTTCTCTCCCGTCTTGCACGAAGCAGTATAATACAACATGATAGTGGCCCAGTTCTCGGAAATAGAAGTGTATACACTACATGATCGATTTTATAAATATCATGAGAAGAGTAAACTGGCAAAAACCAATAGGTTGGCATGGTATGACTGAAGCATAATACAATGTTGTATGATTGGACACGGCTTGTAATTATACTCCACCGCTCTAGGAGTCTGCTTCTTCTTGTTACCTCCATTTTTGTACGCATGAAGCTGATATTGACACAAGGCAACGACATGATATGGATGCTTTTCTGATTATATCAGTGCAAGTGAATGAGCGACGCACAAATATCTGACTATCGTATTCGTTAGACACAATGCAAGGGGTGGCAATGTGTACCCGAGCAGACTCACCATACAATCTGTATCTCTGTTTACAGACTACGCCTCATCTGGAACTGATTTTGAGCCAGACAAATAATAGTCATGGCAGGGTTTTTTGTTGTTGTTTCAAGTGGACTCCAAAGTCAACGATTCTATTTTCTTCCAAATACGTTATTTCCCAAACGGCCACATGGAACGAGGCAATGATAGCTGATCTAATTTTGCCAGCAGTTCCAAATCATCGCGATCATCTTTCAGAAAAACAGGTATTATACTCCCCTGCGCTTTCCATGCATCGCCTTGCTTTCAAGCTGCTTTGCCCTCTCGTATCTTGTTTCCACCGCGTACGTCTCGACAAAAGACAGTCTGCGTGTCCAGTTCAAATTAATATTTGTTTTAGAGTCCAATAACGGAGCTGAGCGTCCAATGAAGAGAGAATTCCAGAGATATTTCATCAGACATAGCCCGAGTCTATTCATATTTGTTAGGACGATTGCAAAGCGTCTATACCATCGAGCGCGTTTTGTCTTCCGTATCGATCAGCACGAGCACGATACAATTATCTCTCATCGTCATTCGGTTTATTCGCTGATTTGTCATCGTCCCACTCGATCAACTGTCATTATGCTTCGAGCAACTTGTGGTTCGTTGGCTCCGATCCAGATGAAGGTAGAAAGAAAGGTGCATCCAGAGCACGTTTAATCATGCCCAGCGTATATTTTGTTTTTGGCGAAGAATTCACTTGGACGTCTATCGATTAGGTATCACAAAGTCGTCGCTTATCTTCTGCTCGTTTATTAAAATCTTTGCAAAATAAAAATGATAAAGGACAACGGTGTTCGTCGAAAATAATTATGTTTAATTACTTCAGGAAACGTCCTCGGTTCAATATGCCAATAACAATGGCTTGCAGCAAGCAACGTGACGTCTGGAAGATGTGGAATACAGTGATGAAGCAGACAGCATTCCAATAAAGATGAAATTACCGTTATTGTTTCCTCTGTCTCGTTAGTGTTAATATACCAGCAGTTGTAATTCTCAATGATGGTAAAGTATAAAATAGTACAGAGAGACTTGAGTATTTGTAGTTGTTGTATTAGGAGTATCATTGCTGCTGTTAAAGGTTTTGTTTCGATTTATTGAAGTATACCAGCATCTTTACCAGCATTTCTTCCTGTCGTTTCCTTCAAATACCATTGTAGGGTAGACATGCTTTAACATTGCAATAACCACTGCAAGGACTTAAAGACCACACACTTATGTGGATCCTTGTAGAAACCGACTTTGCTGATCAGGGTATTTCACCCCATGATGTGGAAATGTATTCAATTCAATGCAAGACCTTCCAATTCCATGAGATCGTTTTATTTTTTTCCCCGTCTCAGCCTCGTGTTTGAGATGAGAAAAATAAATCTCATACTGACAGGGACATTTCCCTAGTATACATGTAACTACATCTTCATCATCTGAAATCGATGAGGGTGTACAGAAAGACTAGCTCCGATCATTCCGATCGGAAAGGTTGAGTGAGTGCGGGACGAGTGGCGAGAGATGTAGGGCCGAATCCATCACTGGCCAGACCTGTCGTCTCCACCGCGCGCTTTACTGCCGTCAATGTCGAGGACGCTGGCTCGTCAGTCGTCATCAGAGTGACGCAAATCGTTCTGTCGGAAGAGAACTCGGAGAGAAAAGACAAGTGCAGTACACGACTGCCGTTTGAAAATCATGGACTCCTGTTTTCTCACATCCTGGCGTCAATTGATTTTACGGTCATGGCTGTCTGTATAGGGACAACGCTTCAAAATATACTTTTACAACAGAGTATGAGACAGTTGTTGCACGATAGCCCTTTCTGTTATAGGGACTTTAGACAGCGTGTAGAACGCTATGTTTTGTTTTTTTTTTGCGCCAATCGGTACTCAAAGTACACAAAATGGATATATTGTATCTACATATAATTTGACGTGAAGAATCCTTTGATGTGTTGCACGGCACAACAAGACAATAACCCATGTTTTGTCAAACTCGTGTGGTACACAAGGCAACCATATCTCTTGTGACACAGTTGCGACATTAGGATGAACTAGGTGAACTCATAAATTCTAAACGGAATAGAGAGCTTTTCAGCTTGATTTGCCACGGGTGCTCCAGGGCAGTTTCATGTAATTGTGTCCAACGGCACAGCAATAAAACGACTGGCTGACAACTATCAATGGAGTCTCGAAACGACTGCATGCGTCAAATGTGATTCATTCAGATAAGAGAAATAATGAACAGGCGCACTTGCCTTTACCCTTCGTAAAGCCGAATGCTGTCTCCAGAAAGCATCGAGACTTTCCTAAATATTGTCTGGCCTCAAGCGGCTAACATAAAAGTGGTTGAGCTGATATCCGTCTAATTGAAATTACTGCAACATGAAAAATGTCGTTTGTTTAAAACAAACATTTTGTTACAACTATTTTCCCCAAGTTTTTTACTCATCAGGTCGAGTCATCAATCACAGCGAGCAATTATTGGATGAAATTGAATTCTTCAGACTACTGCCAGCCTTTATTTGAAAAAAAAAAGTGAATTAGAAACAAGACTAAAAATCAGAACTCGGGCAGCGCTATTAATATGACTCTATTATGGCAGAGGATGTTTCCAGTTTGTAGGTTAAAGTCGCTGTTAGAATCGGCAGGAAACAGTCAGGACTTACACAAGATATCTCTGATCACCATTCGGATTGGGGCACATATATATTGTTGTGTTTCTTTGTTTGTTTTTCACTTTTATGACATCGCGATTTATATTGCAAGGTGCATGCATGATTCACTGGCCCTACAAAAGGTCTTGATGTACGTACTACCAACAAGTAAACGTGTTATGTAAAGCCTGAAGAAGGGCACATCTTTCTGAGAGGTGTATGGAGATCGATATTAGGAAACAGTCTGGTTATTGCGTCTTCGAATGAGGCTAGTAGCAGAAGACAATGAGGTGGTAAGAAGGAGGAAGAAGAGGCGATGCTCCCTAGGTAGGGGCCATTTGAGATGGCGTCGAGACCCATCTTGCCGCCCAGCTGGACGTCCATGTCTGGATTCCAGGGGTTGGAACTGTAGCGAAGAGGAGCAGATGATGTTACCAGAGGAACGAGATGTCTCGTAAAGCCGAGGCCACGGACTGGAGGAGAAGGAGGATGAGGAAGAAGAAGAAGAAGAAGAGAGGGAGGGGAATAGTTGTCACCGCTCCGCTCTTCATCACCCATCACATCCTACATCTGGAAGTGACCTCTATCCGATTCGGCCGTGGCTTTGTGTCCGACGCGTTTGTTAGCCTCTGGGTGTTTACCACGCCAGTTACACTACATGTAATCGGCAGAATTCGATTTGGGTGATGATGATGCTACTTGACAGTTGGTATACGAGATCGCTGGCATCCTTAGAAAAAGAAGTGGTAGGGAAGAGAGAGGGAGGGATGGAGATGGAAATAGAATAGAGGAAGAAAGGTACCATCAAGAGCGGAAAGGAAACTGTTGTAACAGACAGGTCATCGGATAGTACAAACGTTAACTCTATTTTGCACCAAGCGAAAAACACAAACGCTTTCATTTGTCTTAAATCTAGTTGAAAATTGACAGATATCTGATAGTTTGTGCAATGATGGTTCCATGATTCAGAAGTCACTACAGTTTCAACAAGTGCAACACCAACTGAGAACAAATCCTGAAGAGTAACACGAAACAAACAGTAGAATATGTGAAGTTCCTCTGCGATGGGTTATCTTAAGCCGACTCGAAAATGTACTATGGTACGCCCTATTTAAAGCTCATGGCGTCTTTGCCATGGATGTTAAGATGGATGGGTAAACCACCACGGGAAATTTAATGTGCAAGTTGACGAGGGACAGCAGGTTAAAGAGCCTTTGATCCTCGGTGAGGAGACGGAAGGATGGGAGGAGGAGGAGAGTGAATGTGATATTTTATCAGTGCCGTCAATCTCTCACGGACCCTTTTACCTGTTCCCGTCTGAGCTTGATGGACAAGGTTATCACAGTCCAGTGTCCCTTTATGGCGAATCTTATCAACTCACGCCATTTCGGAATTGCAGAAGAAGTTGATACAGTCGATGCTGTCCCTCCGTGGATGTAAACATGGAGGAGATAATGACCAAGACCCATCCGAATGATGGCTCTCATCTTTTAGGGGAAGACGTATATGCAAGGTACGTGACATGCCAGGCCTATACTTTAGATGGTCTCCTCGTGATGGAATACATTGTATCCTTATCACACGACTTTAGTAATAGACCGTATACTGTATAGAAAGAATATGCAGCGGTTAGATTGCCTTATCATTTTGCACCATGGCTATATTCCGAGTGAGTGGAAATGGAGAAGGAGAAAGCATCCAGGCTCAGATTTCATCGACAGTTTGGCGTGATTACAAAATATCACGAGCATGTTTTGCGGGCGATTCCCGTTTGACTTGTCGGCGGGAGAATTAGAGCTATCTCGAATATCAATCACTCGGAGCAGTCGAAGTCCATTTTTGCACAGGACAAAAGCCAGAACAGACAGGCATCGTCCACCTCCATCCCCCAAGAGACAGTCCCCATCTTTACGCATTTTTACACTCTCTCTATATACCAAATCCCAGCCATTATATTATCACTACACATTGCTGGTAGCAATAATCGAGATTGCTCCGTCGCTGTCCTTCTGTTGTCATTCATTTCTCTTCATCTCCCTCCCCTTCCCCTATTATACCTCCTCCGTCTCTCTTTCTTTTTCTCTTATGACCCACACGGGCGCGCGCGTACACACACTCACACCCAGACACACCCACACACACACACATACACACACTCGCGCACTCTTTCTCACTTATCTATTCTGTTACAGTTTTCAATTGCTTTTAAGAAAATTACAAACCCATGCATATTGCACAATGATAATCATTCTGTTATCATTATTGTCTATAGTTTCATCGTACATATCACACGCCAATACACATAATCCAGGAACCTACACCTAAATCCGATAATCCTCCACCCAATTAAGTTTTGCAGTATCAACTAGATATGGACGACGAAGAAAGTGGAAGAGCTAAAGAGGGACATGATATAATCAGAGAGGTGGAAGAGAGACCCTTCTTTCTTCCACCTCCCTGATACAATCATATAGTCGCATGCACGTGTATGTCTGCCGTAAGTATGTGTACCTACGTCTGTATTGTGTGTATGTATTTATACACAACACGTCCACACAGATTTTTAATAAAATACATTTCCATTTTCTTCCTGACTCATAGACAGATTCTGTCGCTTTACCATCATCGTCTCCCTCACTTCTCGCGTGTCTCCTGCTTGTCACGAGTACCGCAGAGCTGGATGAATGGTACAGATGTTCTGTGATTCCCCGTCACTGTCTGTTCTCGTTTTCGAAA
Source organism: Diadema antillarum (assembly GCF_040938485.1). Lineage (NCBI taxonomy): Eukaryota > Metazoa > Echinodermata > Echinoidea > Diadematoida > Diadematidae > Diadema > Diadema antillarum. The sequence goes on from NW_027270954.1 coordinate 3,375,062, forward strand.
AGCTGGTAGCACCGTCTTTGATGCAGTATTTATTTATACTAGCAATCGCCTACGCCTTCTATGCATATATATACAGACACACACATACACACATACAACATGCGGCTCGCAATGCCTACACCATAAAGAGCGCTGCCCATATATCGTCGTTGGGGTCGACCCCTTTGCTCCTGTCGAGATATATTATTGTCTCGCAGTTCATCAAGGAAAAGTGCTGAAGCCACGTGCGGTTTTTTAAGCGCCAAGGAGATTGGTGATTTATCTGTTTTTGTCTTTCCCTCCCAAACTGTATTCACAAAAATAGTCGAGTCATCGTTTGCATTTTCATTGGGTGATGATAATTCAAATATCTTGTGTGTGTGATGTGAAGGCCCCCGCTTGCATATCATCGTCTCTTCGGACATACCATGTACTCGATACCAAGGAGTATTCAGCAGTAGTGAAGTCAGCCGATCTGATCTGGAACAGGTCGGATGTTTTACAAATTTATAGCATGAAGCGAGTCTATTCTGCTCAATTCTGTCCTTTTACTTTTTTATGAATATGGAGAGAATGGCCCTCATAGATCACCAACTAATTGGCATGGACTGGATAAAAAGGGTGATGGGACCGTAGGTGTGTAGTGTGTTTGAGCATGAAGCTGCCCCCCCCCCCCCCCAAAAAAAAAAAGAGATTTGGCCAGTGCCAACTTCAAGAGAAGAAGAAGAGGAAGAAAACTTGCACCATCCGATCCTTCTCTATGTTTCATTATCTCATTGCATGTACATATAGGAACAGAGTGTTTTGTAACACAATAGATCAATCTGTATGGTTGATAGTGAAACAATGTATTTACAATATCCATCCTTTGTTTTGTTGATCATATCCAATTATCAAGGTGGACACTCCGATGTCGACTTCGGGTGCACTTCAGCGTCATCCCTTTGATGAAATCCACTTAAGGTTAATTGGTTTAATTAATAAGACGTACATGTTTTATAACTGTGCTTTGTTTTTGTTTGTTTTTTAGTCCTTGACATCATAATTGAGGTGTCTCTCTCTAGGGAGCGTGATAAACACGGTGTCTACCACAAACTTTGCTGGGCAGAGTTTCATTTCCAAATGAAGCTCCTTCGTCGGTCATTCACCTTTGCCGCTATAGCCTAGCAATCTTCCAGTCGCCTTTCCAATACAAAAGAAAAATTTGACAGCTTAAAAAAAAGGGTTCCCTCTTTTTCTCACACCTTCCTCTTCTCTCTTTCTTTCTCGCATGGATACGCGAGTAAGTTAAAAGGAAAAAACACGCGCCATAAATATTAAAAGTGCCACCCTTTCCATTCATATCGAGGAGTGGATTTGGGGGTATTTCTCAGTTCTCCAACTCCATTGGTAGAACGTGATATGGTTGGTCACGCGACATAGTGCCGTATCACAACATCCCTCGGCAATCCGTGCACGTAACACTGGAGTTAATGGTCTCTGATGAGCAAGTGGAATCGGCGCCGACTAGCCCCGGGTGGTATGAAGTGAGTGAGTATAGGGCGTCCGTGAGGGAGAGCGCAATGCGTGCGCGCCCTTGATGGCGACGATCCGGGCTCAAGGTCTTTGATCTCTCGGGCAGTGGCGTCACCCCGCATCACCTGCCGTCTCCCGCTCAAAATGTGCCTCTCCTTCCGCCCCTTATAATCAAGCAAGCTGGTATAGAGGTGTCATAATAGTCCGGTGGATGGCCCATGCATCTAGCTTGCGATGAGGACAGTCTAGGCTCCGAGTCCGGCTTAGGCTATAATTGTCTTTTGAGCAAGATATTTGATTCACAACGCTCCTCCGATTGGGGTTCGATCGTTCTTGCGGTTAGAGTGAGCACATTTGCGCAGGAAAATTAGAGGTTGTCTACCATTGCCTATGCAGCTTCCCGGGGATTGTAGAGAGCAGAGGACACTGTAGATGTGGAAATTATGCCAGCAACCTGCAGTGGAACGCCCTGAAATGATGATAAAATGGAAATAACAAAGAAAGACGGAAAGATTTGAAGATAAAGATTGTTATGATAGTCATTGAAAGTATCACTGCTAACTATATCAGCATCAGCTCTATTCAAGATCCCCTCGTGTTTTGTCACTACTGTGATACTTATAATCCTCTTCTGCCCAATCATGAATGAGGCAATTTGTATTCGTTACCCAAGAGTATGGTCATGTATGACGTGAAATACGGAGTAATCTTTAATATCATACGTCAAACAGATCTTATCCTCCATCTGAAGATTAATGCCCGCGGGTTATCAGGAGTAGATATGAGGCTATTTCCGTAATGTTTGTAGAAAGTGCCTGAAATAATGTGGCAATGAACACGTACGTGATCGTAGCTTATTTCTTTGATATAGCTTAGTGTATATTGTGATGTAGCAACCTGTTCTTTTTTTTAAAATCAAGATGATTTTCATGTCTGACACAGGAACCGCCTTTTCTCTGATACGACAATATGACGTCATCTTTCATTATGACGCATAAAAGCATATGTCAAATATACTGAAAATTTTTTGAGGACAATAATCTGCACATACATGGCGTTATCATGACTGTGTTCTATTCCTGTGTTCTTGAAACTAAATGTTTAGACATGTTTTCAATTCAGGTGCTGGCGTAACGCTTCGCAGTATCTCCATAATGCACGCAGAAAGCGGTCATACCCCTTTATTACCAATTTTGCCGGTACTTAAACCAAGTTCGACAGAGATCCGTGTTCATTGACCGGTGAACTCATCCGGACCTCATCTTCCGATTCTTCACACATCTTCGTTTATCCTCAAATTCGCTTTAATCATCCGTTTGTCCTCTTTTCATTTCCATACCCGCGATTTGGGGAGATGAGTAATCGCCAATTTTATAGATCCTATGTTTCTATACCTCATCCCACTGGCGACTCCGTATTCCCCCGTCTCTCATCCTTTTCAAGTCATAGTCATCCACTCCTGATTGTTGCCTGACCATACATTTAACTTTGATGTTTCCTATTTCTACATGATTTCATTAATCATTCACATGTAGGAGGCTTTCCGCATTCTCCGACTCGCGCCGCATCTTTACAACTCGCCATTACTTAGATGAGAAATTGGGCCACGTGTTATAAGCAGCTATCAGTGGTATTTATGGTCGCCAGTCTGTCTCGACGGGTTGCCCTCAGAGACAACGAGGTTAAAAGTGGAGCAGGATAAAAATGAAAAGAATGAGAAAAGAAAACAAATACCCCAAAATGGCATACTAGTAGATGACAAAATGGCCTTTAGGCATGATATATATACCTTGGTCATTTATGGTTTTTCGGACATCAACATACTCTATTTCTTCGATTTTTCTATCGCGTTCTCTTTTATTGCAGTCGTTTTAATAGCTTTAAATCAGGTCTCTGTGTGTGTGTGTGTGTGTGTGCGTGTATGTGTGCGTTTCTCTGTTTCTCCATGTCCTTTGGTAGGCCTAGTTATGTTTTCTGTCCCTCTGATTGTGGTCGCTTTCTGTCTCTCTTTCTCCCTGTCTGTCTGTCTGTCTGTATCTGTCTCTTTTTCTCACTATCTCTCTTTTTTTTTCGTTCGTTTTGTGTGTGTGTGTGTGTGTGTGTGTTTTAAAGAAAAGAAGAGAGAGAAAAATGAGGCCCTATAAAACAAATAATTTGCCCCAGACAACTATACTGACATAAATCAAATAGATCTTAAAGATATATCAAACATGAATATTGCATATACCATAATAATGTCTCCACGAGGGAGCTCATACAAGATATCTCCAAAAAGGAGCTTGAAATACAAATTCTAATATTATGGTAATATCATTCGGTACCAAAATTAATAGTCATGTCTGAAAAAAAAAGAGCTCATAATAAAAGAATACTATAAGGTGACAATATCTATGCTGGTGAATAACCTCACTTCCTTCACGTAAACTCGAATAACGATACAATATACATTCGTTTTCGTTTATATTTTGTTTTTAATTCTTTCCTTTCCTTGTTCTCCCCTTCGTGTTTGCTTATAGAATCAGTCCTAGCACTGTAAAAAGCCAGCCAAAACGATTATTCGTACAGCCTGCCATTAAATGTAAGTGTGTGTGTGTGTGTGTGTGTGTGTGTGTGTATCTTTCTCTGATGTAGGCGTACTCGTACTTTCTCAAACTCTCTATTTTCGTCTCCTTCACTCTCCATGTGTTTCCTCCCCCCCCCCCCCCCTCTCTCTCTTTTTACTTGAGGTTTTCTAACAAAACACAGGTCAGAGTGTGTATATCTAAGTGTTTGGCTCTCACTCTCTGAATGATAAATCTATGTACATGTATGTTGTTTTCGTCCTTTTGGTATTCTCTTCCCTCTCTTTCCTCCTTTCGTTCGTTTCGTTTCTTTCTGTTTGTTTCTTCCTTTTTTTCCGAGCTCATATTTACCCGTCCAAGTTCTCCCCATGGACATGCGTTTGCCAGTTCTTTCCGTGTGGGTGTGTGTGCCCTGAAAATTAGCCCAGTTGTCCCTATTCCCGACGCGCGAAGGAAATGGACATTGTCGCCTTTCAGGAATGCGAAGCTGTATGGAGGAGCGTTACTTCATCCTTGTGTGAACATATCACTTCACTTATTTCAGTACAATATCGCATTATCGTGCGACCTATATCCATACAGATATAGGAATCCATACAGATATAGTATTATTAATAATGCAAATGATTCGTTGTTCACACAAGTAAGCAAACTTAAAGTACACATGCCAGTTTGATGTTTCTTCAACAGTAAAGCTATATTCCTTTTTTTTTTGTAGCCACATGGAATAGTATTGTTGCATTGTTGCGATCCGCAGCTTATCTCATCACGCTTTTCCGATGGCAGACGGAGCGAGCTTTGTATTACCCTAATTGAGAGCGACAGATGTCGTCGGGTGTGGACTGAGATAGCAAGACTCGAGTTTGCTCAGCCGACCAACGATCTTTTCCCCGCCAAGAACTGTCCGCAATAAATTCATTGGACCCAGATGACGCAAATGCTCACCTGCGACTGCGAGGAATGTAGGAATACGCTATGAAGGTTTCGGCAGCTCAATGGTTAGAGCAGGGGGCGTACCTGGTTATAGGTCTGCTTTGAGCTTTTCCTGTCTTCCTATACATAGATTCGGTAGTAAACTCTTGCACATGTGAGGTGAATGTAGCACTTGCGTTTTTATATTCATGACAGGATATAGGATTATTTTGGAGACAGAAAGGATAGGATAGACGGACGAACTCACCGTGATTTGTAAAAGAAGTGTGGATTTCAGTGGAATTGATAATGGGCGTGCTTGGAAGCGGCGTCAACAGGATTAGGGAAAGACTAGATGACTTAGTGATCCCAAATGCGGCATATACTCCATAGCCGGTGGCGAAAATGATACATACCTGTCAAACATTAATTCAAAGGACAAAAGATGACGGATATGCAGGGTTCAAGAGTAATTGGACGCCGGTTGATCGCAGTACGGAATTGGGCTTGTGTGTCAAGATTTTGGGGGCAAATCTCGCGGCGTATAGATCTAGGCCAACTGAAGCAATGCATCAAGGTGTGTGTATTGTCCCGACATGAGGACGGCGAAGAGGCAAGAAGACGTGTCTGTCCCCCTCCTTTACTTTTCGGCTTTTCATTCTGGGGTGATCAAACATGAAAATCTTGGCGGTTGACACTGGACGCGCGCGCACACATGGAAACATGAAATTCGATGCAGACCAAACCGCGGGCACGATAGCGTGTTGAGAAGCTATAGCAGACGTTCAGCCGTTACCCCGGGGTATTAGTCGAGTATCGATCCACTGATCAGTATCGTGTTTGGGATCGTTTTATGTCTTGCAGCGACGAGCTCTTCGCTCATGACACTGAACTGCAGCGGGATCATTACCGGGTCTCCTTTCCCGTAGGCGTTTGGTTCGTGTTAAGGGTTGTCTCAACATGTCGCTTTGACTAATCTTAGGACTGACAACATTGCATGGTGAATACCAAAAACTCAAGAGTGATCATATCGTGGACAGATACTTTGATAGACAGCAAAGGAACGTACATGTATTAAAGGCTTTAAATGTAAGAACCCAGATCGGGAGAGCGGAAAATATCTATTTTGAAAACGTTCTCGATAGCATTGTTACTACCCTCAGCGTTTATTTACGGAAGGTAATATTTATCTTCCATTCATTTAGTAGATCTGATGTAGAGGAAATAGGAATGTGTGCAGGTGTATAATGCAATGTCTCCTCGAAAAATAAACTTAGTACATTCACAATAGAGTCTTGAATACGAAACACGTCAGGAGTGTGGCTGGCGACCTTCAAAATCCTTTCGCAGCGAGTAACTGATGAGGGTCATGCATCGATTGTCACCCGGTATCGTTTACCTATCGAATGGCGGCGAATTTACATTGAGGATGTCGAACACGTTCTCGATACCAGGATTTGGCTGTCAGGATCGGCTCGCGCGGCAGACTTAGCGAGTCTCTGGTGTAATTTGACTCGGATTAGCCATGCAATAAAGACTCGGGTTCATTGGTTTCCTGTCAGCTTACGCGCATGCGTGCACAACTTACACACACACACACACACACACACACATACACACGCAAGTGCACACACACACACACACTCACCGCAAACACACACACACACACAGATGTATACACGCGCTCTCTAAATTTCTCCCTCTTTGCCCTCGTCAAAGACAAAGGGGTAACTTGAGCCTACCACACGAACTTGACGCAAAGGAGGTCATTGGATGTAGAGTGTATACTAGCCTAGGTAGCATCACTGCTGCCCTATCGTTTCAAGCATGCAATTGAAAAGATGAACTTCTTCCATGAAATTGATTTGTGGTCCGTTAAAACAAACATATTATAATGTGTGTTTGTAATACATAAATATAATATAATTTATTTATTTACATTTAGATAAACACATAATATATAGGGCCTACATACACATGTATATGTTTAAGTATTGATGTATATGTTATGTAGGCCTATATGGAATCTATGGATTGCACGAAAGCATTAGTCTTTTTCACCCATTCATACGAATATCAATTGAATGTCAATTTTCAATCACATGTGCGTCATATTCAAGTTTACCAATTGTTTCATTTCAACGTCCTGTTAAGGAGGGTTGGAAATCCCGATATCACGTGTACACTATGAACACGTATTAAATATTGTCAGAACGACCAGCCTTGGCTTATTAACATTCATAGCACATTATTACTTGTGGTAGATAAATCACTATCAGCACCACAGTCTTTGCAAGTTGACTATAGGCGTGGCATGATGAAGACCATCGTTACCTACATGCACAGTCTGAACAATCTAAAGGACAGTCCATAAACTAACGTCATAGTGGCAATTTACACAGCACACACTCACTTTTTGAAGAGAAATCCAGCTTCCGTTTTTAATGAGTTGTGTGATGTTCACAGTCAGTCGCATAGCAGCTGAAGCTGTTCAAACAAGCTAAGCCCTACATGGCTGGAATTAAAGGTGGCTTCTCTTTGAATCATCATCACCTCCATCACGCCTGAGCTAAACCTAACTCGAAATCTGATTATGTCCATTATTTGCGCCATCTTTTGTTGGATAATTCTTTCGGATGATTTTCTTCTGCTGATGAACCCCCCCCCCCCCCCCCCCCATGTATTCCATGTAGAGCTCGGAGTGGTCTAACGGAGGGTACTGGCTGTCAGTTTCGGCGCCAGCGCGCCGAGCTGGTGGTCCCTTCAGGCGCGCGCTTGTGGCCAGTGATATTCATCCGCCACGCCACCACGGCTGATGACATTCATGGTTGACGTACTTCTGATACGCAGCACTTTCTTCATTGTCTCCATTCATAATACCTTTGCTTTGACATGAATTGGTATAATTCAATCACGCCCAGATATTAAAAAAATAGAGCCTGTGTCCCAAAGGGTAAAAACGAAGTGATAATCTTGATGATATTCCGTGATTGACCTGCTGGTAGTACAATGCTACGCCGCCACTCAAGTCCGAAACTGCGCAACCTTTTTCACGTGATTATTTCAAGGCGCCATTTATATTATACTTGTACAATAATTTTCTTTCTAGTAAAGCAAGCAGTTAAAACGTGTACAAGCATATATATGTATATAATAATCATGTTTTTGTGTGTGTATGTGTATGTATTTTACAAGCAAATCGTACGTTATTTATAATACAAAAAGATAAAGCTGACGCTCAGAACACAACACAGCTGTCATCATAAACTATTCCACGTGTGAATGAAGAATAAAAGTCATATCGCGTACAATAATTATTGAAAAACACCCCGCAGTCAAATTGCGCCATTTTATGGGAAGCCGAGCGTTGCCTGCCATCAGGGAGGTGAAACTCACCTCCGTGATGCCAGTGTACACATTCGGCATTTCATTCTACACATCCAACGTGTGAACCTGTCCTATTTGTAGAAAGGAAGCTTGGACGAACGCCCCGAGAGGCAGCGCTCTCCATGTTGCATAAGAGAACGCATGAACGATAACCATGTCCGATCGTGAAAAAACTCTCTCGTTGACACGTCAATTCTCTTTGAGTATGTTGTTGACTGGTAGCTGGTGAAGTCTTTCAGTATACGCACTGTTTGTAGCATCGCCCTGTCAACAGTCCCTGTTGACTGACGAAGCCTACATCTGCAATCTTATAGGACCACGAAGACCATTGCTACATTTTAGTTTATGTATGTACACACTGTAATTTGGTTGCGATATCATTTGCAGGGGCGGATCCAGGAATTCCGTAAAGGGGAGGCGCCTTTACAAAATTAGAGAAGGGCGCACGTGCCCCCCCCTAATATTTTCTTATTATTTCTTTTGCTTTAGCAAAAAGTAAAGAGGGGGCGCGCGCCCCCCTCTGGATCCGCCACTGATTTGAGTGCGCTGGCAGCTGGTGTACAGTGTTCTTTGTTACGTCACGTCTTACACCCATCGTCCGTAGATGTGAACATACTATTAATATGTCCGCTCAATTACAGTGCGTCTCACTGCTCTGTATAGAATGCTCTTGATATATTTTCATCGATGTGCTTATTGAGCGAGAGTAACAAGATTCAACAGCTACCGCACACGTTTTGCTCATAAATCCATCTCGAAAAAGATTAACTTTTTTTTTAAAAATCCGTTCGATGTTCATTTTACAAGCAAGACTAGTATTTTTCGGGAAATTCGTGATTTTTTTTCGAGACCTTTTGCCAGTACTTACATAATGAAAATTAGTCTCTTCCAAGAGTGTGTGGTATTCGAAAAGAATAGGTTTAATCAGACAGGGCATGATTTTATCTCGTAATCTGGTATTGCGTTGACATCGCGCGGTCGTTTCCATAAAGGGGCCGAAGCATGATACGCTGCAAAAGAAATATTTCATCACAAGTGAATTCGGTATCGATGTCGATAGTACAAATAATTACAACACTGTAACACGAAATATTCCTTTCTTTCTAAGGTAAATATAATGCTCCCGACCATTTGTGGTAATAGATAATGTAAAGTGGCAACATGTGAAACACACACACACACACACACACACACACACACACACACACGCACACATCCGTCTATATGTTTAAAGCACATCAACAGAATTAGTGCTCAAGTATATTGTACAAATACATACAAATTGTGAACTACTCTTGCATGAACCGCCTAAGTGATGGTTCGTTTAATCTCCGGAATGGAGATTCACGTAATAAATGGTTAATCGACCACGAAGAGAATTCCGAGATAAAGTTAGGGAAGAAATTTATGTGTCTTTCACAGGATGCTCACTATCTTGAAGCAAGTTTGATGGTCTCGGCGAACGCACGTCGATTTGAGAAAGTTTAACTATTTATATTTTTGTTGTTGTTGTTGTTGCTGTATAGAGACCGACATTATAACTCTCTATTGAGACATTCAGTAAGCAGTAAGAACACATGCACCGATTGTACCGTTTCATAACATATTAACCAACGACTACTGGCTGTGCTGATATCCACCACCCTGGATTACAGGAGTTACTCTTGCAGTGACTTCGAAAATAGCGACTTTGGTATAAGTGCTGATCTGCTAAAAGCGTCTGAATGAAATACACAGCCGAAATAAACGGATCGATCATGGGTGTATAATAGGGGACATTTTGATTGCCTGGGAGCTACAGGAGCTGCAAATGCATCTGGACTTGTCTTCATGGAAGATTTAGAGAGGGATTAATGTTCTGACATAATTTGCGCTGTCACGTACGTTCACTGAATTACTGTCATTGTGTCGCGATATATTATACTCGCGATCAGCCTCCGTCTTTTATTCGTAGGCCATCCATCTATCGACCAGCACGAAACACCAATGCCTACTCACTCTGGTCTTCTTTTACGAGAATTGCGTAAAGATGTCATGGTCTAGTGCAGTGCGCACTGCAGTATGTAATTTCAGGGTTCAGGTCTTGTTAAGTCATCTGCATTCTTGAGCTAATAGACACTTCACTCGCACCAGGGAGGTGGTAACATCTTTCTTCCACCTCCCTGCTCGCACCACCCTTTCCTACTCGGGTGCAGATATTGAATCAAATTAAATTACAACTTGTTTTACCTGGACGCTTTTGAAGAACGAATGTTTGTTTTACGGAAGCAACAGACGGCACATACGGCTTTAAGTCCTCTCCGACGTTCAAGGCTATGAAAGTGCCTTGCAAAAGGGCTAGACCGCTGCTGTCTAGGGACTCGAACCAGTGACCCCATGATTGATAGTCTATGGTGTTATCCCCAGAGCCACAACAGCCTCTTGGAATGTGTGGCCGGAAGGAGGTTAGCCGTTTGTTTGGTTGGAAAAGTGATGGCCTGGTTGGAACGGGGATGTGCACACCCCCTCCCCCCCCCCCCCCCCCCCCCGTTGGAATGTTGTCAGGAAAGGATGTGGGTAAAACGCAGCGATGAGCTTATGATACAGTTGCAAAAATACTTCTATTACTACGTCATGGTGGAAAGTTCATGGTAGAAAACGTCTCCTCATGAACGAAATTACTTCCGATGACAAATACTGTCACGACGGCTCGAAAGGGGAAAAATGTTGTAGGAATAAAGTTTGAGTTTTGACAGAAAAGGTCAACTTTTGAATTTTTGTTGTGCAGTTTTCTTCGTCTCCATGAGGTCTGTGTTTTTCCCATAGCTTCTGTGATTCTTTCTCCGTGTCATTGAACTTGAAAACAGGACGAGCCATGATAGACACAAGTCATTCACGCACGCACTCACTATACACACAAACGTACACACGCACACACGCACTGATGTTTTTAAGAATAGGCTGAATATTCACAAGGGTGTTGAACACTCAAATGCGCCTGCGTACGTTCCTAATTACAGTCAAGAATATGATAGAATCCGGTTGAAATTGGAGCTCCTCAAACGCCATCATAATGACGGAGTATTGTCCTTCCGCGTCTACCCTTTATCCTGTGCCCTCTTCCCAAGCCATTTGTAAAGAACAAGAGAGCGGTGTGTGTAAATGAGACGAGGGAAATCTACCTCAGCAAAGGCGATTTTGGTAGGAGATTTCAACAATTTTTTTGTGGAGGAACCGCCGCGGGGCAATTCCCCAGTGTGATTTTAGCGATATGGCTGCACTGGTCAGTTACACGGCATGACGGGCTGCCCGCGGCCCTCCGGCCCTCCAGACCGCGCTTCTGGTGATGGTTTGGTAGGAGATGAGGGGATACGGTTCCAAAAGCAATTCCATCCCGCTGGAAGTTGTTCTCTCCAATCAGTTTGTGCCCATTGTGCGCTCTCACCAGTCACAATTTAATCAGTTGTACTTAAGGCCGATTGCTGAAGGACAACGACATGTGAACCCCTATTTAGAGTGGTCCTACATCTCTTTGTCCAAATCCTTTGTCTTCTCTCTCTCTCATCGGGTACTACTTTGGCTGTAGCCCCACCCTGGTTGGTCAAGTCGCGCTGGCGTCTCGGTAGATAGAGACAGGCGTGTTTTCTGCATGGCGAGTCGTCGAACACGCATGAGGACATTCTTTATCTGAACGAGATATATGTTTCGGAAATATAACTTCGTCACCTTCAAGGGAACCAAACAAACATTTCTCACTAAACCAAAGATTGCCTTCGAATCAAACACACCATGCACTCGCACAGTCTCACATAAACTTAGAAACAAACAGACAAAACCACAACATTTGTCATAGTTAATCGTCAAGACGGGAAATGTTACCTGTTTTCCAGAGGTTGATTGTATTTGTGCAAGTTCCTTGTATTTCTATCACCCCCCCCCCCAACCGACCGAATTACCATCCCATGTGTGTGTGTGTGTGTGTGTGTGTGTGTGCGCGCGCGATCCCACGTCTCGATTGTGGTATTCATTACAATTACCATGTGATGTATTCCAGCATCTTTCACCTCACTCCGACTTGTTGACTCCGTTGGTATATCCTTCCGTCTCTTCTCTGTCTCGCCTTTTTCTATTTTTCTCTCTTTTCTCCTCCATTTCTTTGGTTAGTGCATGCTGTTGCACCGTCTTACGTGCCATTGGTCCCAATTTTTAAAGGAGAAAGTTCCGATGTATATTTTCGTCGTTTATTTGCTGAAATTTCCAGTTGTCGCCAAAGTCATCAGTCATCGGCTTTCCATTTTCTTCTAGCAGGGCCAACGAGGGTGTGTGTCTGTGTGTCTCTGTGTTATGGTGTTTGTGTGTATGTGTGGGTGGATTGGTAGAGGGCTGGTGTGTAGGGATCGGTGGGATGGGAGGGAGGGGTGTGTTTGGTATCCTCAAATGACCGCAACCTTTGCGCCGTGAGCACTCGGGGTGACCCGAGCTGATCCTACGAGGCGTCCGACTGACATTCCAGACGGTCACCGATTGACGAGGCAGAGGTCTCTGGCACGTGCCACAAGTTCAGTCTGCACCTCTCTGTTTCTCCCTCTTCTCTCTTCACAATTTTCTCCTTTTTACTTTTCGTCTTCGTCCTCTCCTCCTCCGTCTATCTATTCCCCGCATCTTCTGTCTTCTTTCTCTCTATCTGGATCTCCCTTCTCTCTCCCCATCCTTCTATCATTCTACAATCTATCTCTCCCCTTCTCACCCCTTTCTAGCTATCGTTTCTCTCGATTTGACTAGACTGTCATTCAGTTGCTTCTAGGAGCCCGTTTCTCTCTGAACTCTTCCCAGCCTTCTCTGATTAGTTCCTGAAGCTGACCTCCCCCTCTCCCCTATCCCTTTCCTTTATCTCATTTCGGGCCACGATGAAAAATAACCTGAGGCGAGACTTAAGTTTTTTGCCCTTCAACTTAATTTCGTCGCTTACTGCAAAAGAAACTGTTCCATTATGTTATCATAGATGAATATGTCAAGGCAACTGGTATTAAAATCGGACGATGTCAATAATCCGTTCGAAAACATGTGTAACTCCGGTCGCCGGTCAGACGGAAAGAATTACAGTAGTTGTACTTTGATGACCTACCTCGACATCATCTTTGATGTGGGGTCCCGGATGTGTCTTGGCACGGGGAAAAAATAAGTATGACAGTAATACCTGCCGTGCCACGATTTATAATGGTGCTTTCGATCGAGCGCGCTGTGCGACAATACTGTTTAACGGTACAGCGATCAAGATTAATCATAAAATGCCCTCAGTCCACTTGAAAATAATTGTAATGTAAGTAGTTTCAAGAAGGATACTCCTCACCTGCAAGAACAGATCAAACGGATAAAGCATCGCAAGTTTTTTCTTTTTCCATCGATACTTGTGGTTATGACAAAACTTTTGGTGGCACAAGGCCGGAAGAACATCTTTCATTACGTCCTTCAATGGCAGCAACATTAGCAACCAGGAAACCATTACGATCAAAAAAATGAAAACGAAAGTAGAAATGTACTCCATATTGTAATGTATGCACCTGCTGGGCCTGCTGTGCACTCCAGTATCATTTCTGCTCAATGGGCCAGCTCATCGATGGATGACTGGCGCAATTATACCTCTGTGAATCGGTAGTCAACGATACGATGTTATCATGGATCATTAATCCCTGGCAATTCGAAGAGTTCAGAGTGTTTCTGTAATCTATCTAGATACCAAAGCAGTTTACGAACGTGGCTAATAACTGTATACATTGACACCCCTTTAGTAGTATAGTACTGATTTGAGTATTATCAGGGAGGTGAGACGAAAACCTCCCTGGTATTATTGACACCATGTCCTAATTCGTACTTACTGACTCCAGCAGCAATTTCCGTGGCTTCCTCGCAGTCTGCTAATTGGGCCCCTCCCACATTTGTTCAGATCGTGGTCATTGCGTTACGAAAGGCGGATCACAGACAGGAGGTGGAGAGAATTCACACGCGTATACCAAGCATGCAAGTGTAGGCGAATGCCTGAAAGGAAAAGCGTGTAAATTCATCGTCTAGAAACTGGCACGTATGGAAGCTAGCAGCATGAAATGGAGCAATGCCCACCAAAATTCGACTTTCAAACAACGGGATTTATACTTGACTTCAAAGTAAATTCGCTCATTTTTCAGACAAAGTGGAAGTCGGGGAGTATCTGTAGGGAGCCCCGAGTCTGCACGTGACGTGGGTTACTAGAGTTGGTGGGAAAAGAGGTCGCGATTGATTGCTACCCTAAAGCATTCAGTTTTCTTCTCCTATAGTTCAGAATCATTGCCACAGAGCTGAGCTGATCACTTTCTTTTCAGAGGTATGGCATTGTTCAAGTCTCACACTTGTTGTATAATGTGTAATGGTCCATGACTTCGAAAGCAAGTTGAATGTGCCCACACATCGCTTATTCGGATTTATGATGAAGAAGTAGTTAAGATGTGCAGTACCAAGAATGGCAAGTATGTAGACCTACTTTACAAACAATGTAAGTTATGATCCATAATGCTTAGTAACTTTCTCATAGTGAAAGTGGCATGATAATCGGGTTTGTACAGCATTTATGGTGTAGACCCAGTACAGGCTAACACCCCCCCCCCCCAAAAAAAAAAAAAAAAAAAAAAAACAACAACAACAACAAAACAACAACAACAACAAAAAACAAACAACAATAACAACAAAACACTTATCACTGATTATAATGGTATAATTTCGTCATGAATATTGATATCACATATAGATGGAGGCCTCCATATGAGAGATGTGTTAGTTGTGTAAAGGTATCAAGATTAAAAACATCAGTTCAAATGTCGCAGCTACAATGGCTTAACAAAGAATATATACCGTAATTTGAGTTGTATACTAGATGCATTTTGTCTGAAATAAACACCCCTCTGAAAACAAATATGTTCAAATGCATTGTGATAGCCTTTGCACAGCTATGATGACATATTTGTTTGAGTGACTGGACCCTTTAAGAAGTTTCTCTTGGCAAAGAGCGTGGGGGAATTTTTTCGGGTCTTGTGGGGGAATTTTTTCGGGTCTTGTGGTGGAATGTCTACAGGCAAACTCACCCCTGACACCAAGTCTATGTTTGCTGAAATTATCGCAAGTGCAGTGGCCTTTGTGTACCCTGCCTCTACGTCAAAATGTCTCATACATTCACTGGATTGAATTTGTCCTACTTTATTTTTTTTTCTTACCAAGTATCAAAAGTGATTTAATGAAAGTCCTACAAAGGAGGGGGGTCATGATATCACCTTGTAGGAGAAAAGAAGAACCTTGGTAGGGGTAAATTACTTAGCGAGGTCAAAACATAATGGTGCTAATCTACTTGTGGCCATGATACAGGGGTGTGTGACATTGTTGCATGAAGATGATGTGGATTATACCATGTGCAACCAGAATGGGATCTCTCATAAAAAGATAATAATTGGTGTGTAGACTAAAGGTTAGCATGTTGTCAACATAATATAGCTGAGAAACCATGTGTAGGCCTACGTAAAGGTTAAGAAACATTTTCAGTGTGACTTTCTCTAAATTGATTTAGATTTTCCTTGTTGAAATTGTATATAATCTCTTGTAGCATTCTCTCATTTTGTTTTGTCAAACACACACACACATATGATATATATATATATATATATATATATATATATACATATAATTATTATTATTATTATTATTATTACACACAATCTCCCACTCTCTTACTCTCTCACCATCCCCATCTGTTCTTTTCATCTCTTTTTCTATTTCATAACAGGACATGATATATCTCTGCATGGTTTATGTGTGATATATTTGTTATTTTTTATCTGGAGTCTACGTTTAATGGATGGAGTTGATGATATATAAAAGCCATCAAGAGTATGAACATTCTTCTGAGGAAATAGTGCCCATGAGAGAGAGAGAGAGGAAAAAAAAAGAAGGCTTCACTTTTTTGCATTTTTGTTCCACCTTTGAATCATCCATCTTCTGCTTGGAGTCTGAAGAAGTCTGACCCTGGCAGTAGGGTTATCATTGCCCTGGAATACATGGCAGATACAATCGTTTCATTCTTCTGCCCTTTCCTGCTGTATTTCAACCTTGGGTACCCACTCAATCCTCTCTCTCTCCCATTTCACTATCATCCTATCCACCCCATCCCTCCCTTACCTCCCCCTTTTCATAAGAGAAATATGAAAGGAGGTAATTGTCATAACTTTCTTCTGTAAGGAACAAGGAGTATAAAACGGCTTGCTCCTTCATTTTTTAATGTTACATAACAGTAATATAATGGCTTTTAATAGCCTGAGCAAAAGGTGACAAAAATGTCACAAATAACTGGTAAGGTCTATCACACAAAGTTATTTACTCCCTTGTTACTTAAAATGACATGCAGATTTAGCTTAAGCAAAAGGTGATTGAATTGGCATGCATTTAACAGGTAAAGCTTATCAGACAGATTGCTTTTTGTTTATGATGTTACTTATTGATGATATACAGCTTAAGCTTTATAAAAAGATTATATTTTATGCCATGCATTTGACTGGTAAGGCTTATATAAGACAGCTTAATCCTTTGTTTCTCATGTTCCTTACTGATGAAATTAACCTTTAGCTTATTGAAGCAAAAGGTGAAAGAATTGCCATGCATTTTATTGATGAAGGTTTGTTACACCTATCTTGCTCCTTTGTTTTTAATGTTACTTATCAATGACATGCAGCCTGAAGCAGATTGGGATTGAAGTATCAATCATTCATTCAACTGTTCTGATATTTGCCGGAAATGAAGCTCTTACAGCAAAAAAAGAAAAAGAAAAAAAAAGATCAGCAATGATAAAATGATAAACTAAATAAATGTCATAGCAAATTAAAATTGTTATTCATAAAGGATTCCCATATGGTCATCCTCTGCCCCCCCCCCCCCATCTCTCCATCTCTCTGCAACCCCCATCTTTCTCTCTCCACTCCCTCTGTCTCCAGTCTCCCTCCCTCCCTCATCATGCCCTCTTTTGTGTTCCAGTCTCACTGATGACTGTTTTGCCTACACCTTTTTTGCATCCTCTTTAGTCTAGTTTTCTAGACCCATGCTTCTAGTTTCCTAATAATGTAAATGTTCAAAATAAGTGCAACAAAGTGCACACCATGCTGAATCTTTTTTTTTATTCATACATTTTATTGGATCATCCATATTACCAACATGTCAAATCATAGCAATTACAAACAATCACAAGAATGACTATGATACTAAGTATGGAAAGAAAATGATACCAATGAAAAGGAAAAATAAAGAAAGAATAAGTTAGCAGCAATTATACCAAAAGATGATACAAATTTCATGTATAATTCAATCTGCCATGCTGAATCATGGTAACTGCAGTGTGCATTTACAGTAATCACAACCTATACAGAGCCTATTACGCACTGATCACATCCTTGCAAGTTTGTTTTAAATGGAAAGTAAGTGTCTGAAAATAATTCTAGTCTGACATCTTTGGCTCCTCATGTCTTTGACCTGGACAATGCCAGTGCACAATCAAAATTCCTCGGGGTAAACTGATACTGTGGACAGGGTGCATAAATACACAGTCCAGCCATGAATTGTATTGTTAGGTAGGGAGTTCCATGCTGCAATAACACGGCCACTTAATAGCTGCAGTATTAACAAAGAATGAAAATATACTCTTCTCTTGGTGCTACACTATGTACCATGAATAATTGTTCACCTCCTGTGAAATAAAGTTTGCAAACAAGTTTCAGTGCAGAAAAGGGTGATGTGTGAATAATTGTTCAGTGAATAATCCACTGTCTCAGTTTCAGACAATGATAGAACTGTCATAACCTCTTTTTTCCCTCTATGGGACTGAAATGATAAAAAATCTGAAAGGAACACCCCTAATATTTTTGTCTGATGTTTACTTGGGGTTCTTTTTGAGACTTGATGACAGTTATTCAAATTCATAAAATTCTTCCTTTGAGATGTTACCATTGCAACTGATTGACAAATTGCCCTACATCGACGTAAATTACGCAGTACCCGCTGCATGCTATAAGGATTACAACCAGCACTTGCTGTCGGGCAGAAGCTCGGTGGTCTAGTGGAGATGACGCCTGGACGGAGATCAGGAGGTCGTAGGTTCGAATCCTGCTCAAGTATGTACGCCCATGATTTTTTTTTTTTATCATGGCTACAACTAAAACACTGATCAATTCAGTGCTCATTTACGTCGATGTAGGGCAATTTGTTAATCAATTGCAAGGTTCCTACATTATCTTTAAAGATCTACAAAGAATATCCCTGTGCACAAATTATGATCTCTATGCATAATATGTGGGAGGAGAAAATACTTAACATCGATGTAGGGCAATTTGTCAATCAGTTGCAATAGCTGACAGTTGTCTTGAGCTGAGAATGATATTGAAGGTCAGATTTCAGCATCTGGATAAACATGAACTGAGTAACATTTTCATGTAGCAAGCTACAGTGTATATATGCTCAGAGCTGATGTGTTTGACATGGGAGATTGGGCATCTTTGTGCTTCACATTTGCAGAGCTACCAAGTCTCACGCATTCTGCGTGAGACTCAAGCATTTAGGGTCTGTCTCACGATCTCACCCATGGCACCCATTTTTCTCACGCATCTGGTGAAGTCTGCAATTTGGGCCAAAAATATGGAGCATAGCTCAAAAGATTAAAGTGATAGTTTCAATTGAAGGTATATTTCCCTTTTGCCTTTCAAAATTATTAAAAAATAGTCACTTAAGTATGCACCAGATCGCATCATTAAGAGCCAATAATTTGAAAAAGCTCCCTACCATGGGAGGGGGGACACCCTCCTCGTTCGCGTGCGCATGCGTGCGAGCGCCGAGACGCCGAGTCATAAAAATCTCACTCATTAAAGTTTTTTGAACTTGGCATCTCTGCATTTGGTGTATGTTTTCTTACATCAGGCCTTCTTAATTATAATACAGATTCACTGTGTTTAACGATAAACAGAGGTAGATGAGATAAAATTCAAAATATCTTGAATATGATCAATACAATTCAAAGTCAGTGCCAGACTACAAGACCTACCCCAGCCAGATGGATGATGATGTATCTGATCATGTCACATCCAGGTTGAAATGTATGTTGAATGAGATAGAAGTTCTGTAAACTTGGACATTTTGTGCGAGTAATTTCATCATGCTCAGCTTTGTAAGATGAATTTCATATAGGCCTTCAATTTTGCATAATCAAATTACAAAGTAGTATTACATGAAACAAGTACAAATTCACCTATTTCTGCAGAATCATTTTCATTTTGTGCAAAATGCATGAAAATATAGGCACCGCAAAAAAAAAAAAATCCACTTTTACAGTAATAAAGAAGGCTGGGGAGTCTTCAGTTACAAGCCAAAAAGATGTTGAAGTTGTTCTTATTGTTACCTAAAGTTGTTAATATAAACTCATTTCTGGAAATGGGGTGTGCTAGCAGGTGTCCAAATATATGGCTGATTCATGGAGCTGAAAGATTTGATGTTATATCTAATTCAGAAAGTAACACAGAGGCACTGAGAGAGCGTGCAGATTTTCTTTTCACGTATTATAGTCCACACACCCTCATTTCTCGGGGAAACAGAATTGAAGAATGGCATGAATGTTCATTCATTACAGCTTGGAGGGAGCGCAGCTGTCTCCCGCCACACTGCATGTAGGGTCAATGTGCCTGGATTTTACCCAATCAACCAGAGTACCTGACTAGGGGGTGAAAAATTGTATTACAGTCTTAGGAATTGGCTATTAAAATCTTACCCAATTAACAGGAGTACCCCCATTAAATGGTATCCCATTATGCTGCTACTGCCATCACGTGGGGCGTTTAGTTAATTTACAAATGCTGGAAGTGGGAGTGGAAAGTTAATGGAATAGTTTTCTTTTCACACACAGTATAATTGAATGTTTCTTCCATTTTTTTTTTTGTATAATGAGTACAAGATAGGGTGTCTGGGTATGTAGCACCGCCTCCCCCTCCCCTCCCCCCCCCCCCCCCCCCCCCCAAAGAGGAGATAATGAAGACGATGGAGCCTTCATGGCAGACTTCAATTAGCCTATCTGGAGTTGATATCAATGACTGTAGACAGCATGTGAACAAACACAGCCAGAGATAGAGTTACAATTGCCGTGTAAATACAAACGAGGACAGGATAATGTGACTTGTCAGATGCACGGTGTTCAGAGAATGCTGGGAAGAAATGTGGTGCGGAAAATCGGTCATCGCTTGGCGTGGATGGCCTACGAATGATGGGTCACATAGAGAACGCACCAAGAAGGAGTCAGTCTCATTGTACAGAGTAGGCTTACATTTTACAGTGTGTACATTTATGTGCCATCCTTTTACAGATGTCTGCAAATGAGTTTCTTGCCAATTTGAGTTCATTTATTGACTAGCACTGATTCTCTTTTTAAAGGTTTTTTTTTTCTTTAGAACATGCTATCAACCAATTGATCCATGCCATAGAAACTCCATGTTAATGTATTTCTCCTTTGCTTGAAAGTGACACACCAATTTTTATGTTTGATGACAGTATGCAGCAACTATATATCTCTGGAGGTGTGTCTGAATTACCTTGGAGAGTACCAGCGGTGCATACCCCAGTCATAGTTGAGGAATTAGTGATAATTGCATAATTACCACCAACCAAGCGTTGAGAGCATCTGGGTCCTCACCAACCCAGTATGTGCTGGGTGATGACTACCAAGAAATCCATGCCAATTGATTAACATGCATGGAGGGGGGGGGGATGAGAGGGATTTCGGATCATATGCGCATGCACACTTTGCTGAGATGGGGTGCAAGGAGCTTTATGACTTATTCTTTTGGGAGCATTAGCCATTTATTCTAATGCCATCCCACTGAATTAACACAAGTGTTTGCCTCTAGATACTGTATATATTTTTCCCTGTAACTCTCCCTAACATGAAATTGCATCGATTGATTTCTTCTACAGTAAACCAGGTGAAAAGATTGAACAGGAACAAGGATCATTGGTCATGGTTTGACTGTTGACTAATCAGGATGTATTGCTGTGTGGTTCCAATTAGTATGGCTCTCAAGACATACCACTGTCTGGAGTACATGTTCACGTGTGAAGTAAAGATATATTGAGACAAGTATTTCAAATAGTATGCCATTCTTATTCTTATCTTTGTCTTGCTTTGTTTTACTCCAGAACCATCACCTGAGAAGATGATGACAAATCGCTGGTCTGTCCCTGTGAGAAGCCTGCAGATTCCTCCTGCATGAAAGGATTACACGGAAGACTATCGCTGCTGGCACACATCTGGGAGCAGGATCGCATCCGCTGGCAGAGAGCCAACTGGTTAACTGGGAGAAGATGAACTCCAATTCGAATGCAGCAAAGATGAGTGGCAGTGCCGGTGTGGTTGGAGTCTCCGGCGTCGGCGAGCCCGGCCCCACCCCACCGCCACTCCCTCCAGGCGGTCCGCCAAGCCTGATGATGGCTCATGCAGCAGCAGGAGCATCATCGTCATCGTCATCATCGCTGGGCGTGATGCCAGGAGGGGTTGCCGGTGGCAGCGGTAGGGGTCTGGGTGGTGGGGAGAGGATGGGGGGCTCAGTTGGAAGTGGATTTGGGGTGTGGTGTGAGCGGTGTAACAGTCGCCTGGTTGAATTGAAGAAACAGGCCGTGCGTTTAATGGTGATGCATCCCAGCCTCATGAAGTTGGCCATGAAGGTAAGTAACAAAAACTTCTTAACAAATCAGTTATCATTTGGTCATGTGGTGGGAAAAAAAAGTTCATCGTGTGATGTGATCTTGTACCAGAGTAGCAGTGAATCAAATATCAGTTGTGACTGTCTTTTGAATTTAGGTTGCAAAAATACTTTGTGTGAAATTCTTGCTACTTGAAAGAACAACATATTTTATGCTTGATGTGATAGAGCAAAGATTTCACATTCAAACTTCATGTGCAAAGATGGCCACCAAATGTATTCAAATTTGAGTGAATATCCCAGGTACCCACAAAAGAGAAGAGAACATCAAATTTCCAAGGAAGAGATGAGCAGATAGGTCATCAGCCAGTAGATTTTGGGTGTTGTTAGCAGGAAAACTGCTCAAATTCTTTACTCTTTTAGATCAGTTAGCCATTAGCCTTGTTGCCAAACTCAAACTGAATATAACTGACTTTGACCACAAGGTGTGGAATGTGATTCATAGAAGAGAATCCTTGGGGACCACCAATCGTTACCACATAATGGTGTGACATTCCTCTGAAGACAGTATTGGATCCTCAGCTCTCTAATCTGCAGCTTTGTTTGTCATCCTGCAGTATCAAGCCTATTGCAATGTGGGGGGATAAAGTAATTGGCAGAGCAGTGGTTGGAGACTGTGGTCATCTGTTGTGATCTAACCATCCATAATCTGTGGGGTGATATCTAAAAGATGAGTCTTTAATGCATTCCCTTTGGATGGTCGAGATAATGGCACACATAACCCGAGTTTGATGCTTCCTCTTCTGCTGGTAATATTGACTCAGGTGTGGGAGGATATGAGGGCGGCGTCCCTACCCTTCCTACCAGCTCCACACCAAATTGGAAGCTAGATCTCAGAACTGCTCTAAGTACTTGGTCCTTGCTCATAGTTCTCTACATCAATACTTCTTTGGTAATACAGATTGATAACAGCATTTCATTCAGCAATCACCAAAAGCTGTTTACAGTGTGTAATTACAGTCGGGTCAGATTGTGATGTGTTGTTGTTGTCGGCATCACGCATTCAATTGGAAAAGATACAAACTGTCCTAAGTTCTGGCAGTCCAAGGTCTCTTCATCAAATTAGACAAATTGGAGGTGAAGCTCATTATATGCTTGTAATTCTTGTTTTGGTTAGGCTCTTCCTAATGGTAATGCCCTCCGTTTTTATTGCTTTTTTATATATTGCTCCATCAGTCCCGCATGAGGAATCTGGGCCCCAAATTGTGGATAATCCTCACAATTCTTTTCACATGACAGTGCTGCTTAACCGGCTTAGTCTTTCCATTTCTTTTTTTACCTTTGTTGTCATTTCCTATAGTCATTCTGCTGCCAGCTTTTTCTTCCATTCTCTTTTTATTGTTGCCACACATTGGCCAGGAGTGAACCGAGAAACTGGCTTACCTAATGTTAGCTTTGGGGTCAGAGACCTGTAGGGCACCACAGCCCACATTTTTTTAAAGGCTGCAGATAAAATTAGGGAAGTGAGCTATCTGTGCAATGTGACCCTTCTTTTATGATGCTGTATAAATGTATGGTGCTTGGAAAAAACATAAAATGTAGTCACAAGTATGTAAGATAATATATTTAAGATGACAGAATAATGTGGCACTTTGTCCATTGTGTTTTCATGTGTGTGACTTTTTACATTCAGTTATATTCTATGACAGGTCCTTAGTAGAACTCCTTACTTTCATCATGAGCTTTTAAGGGACCAAGCGTCACAGCAATGAACTTTACTTCCCCTTCTCTGGATAATGCTAACATTCATATTGCTTCAATCCCTCTTTATCAATAAAGTCATTTTGAGTGTGTCTTCGTAGAAGGAGCAAAGTATTGTCTACGCCATATATTTAGTGAGTCAAATTTTTTGTGAATCAGGACTTCTTTACAATTTTGCGAGTGGTTAAATTTGCGATGAATTGGAACATGGTTATGAATGAAAAAATGTATGCATGCAGGTCACATTCATGTCGGGACCAGAGTAAATATTTTCACACATTTTTAAATTTGGGAATGGCACCGGACTATCGAAATTCACAAAAATAAAAAAACTTGCGAAATATACAGTATATACAGATTAATCAAACAGTTGACACATTCAGACAAGAAACAAATAATGTGCCATCTCTGAACTGATCTTCTCTTTGTTTTTGCCTATTTAGGCCAGGACCAGTAATGACAAAATGATGTAGGAGAGATGTAGATGTTCTCATCACAGTGATATTTAGCTCAGGCATTTCCTGACCAGTTTCCTTGGCCTGTATGTCTTAATGTGAGATCATTTTCTCATTTAGATTTTATATGGGGTTTTCTGTGCCAATCGGCACTCACACAAAGGGTTAAAGGCAGACATAGTGATTCAGGGCTCTACATGCTGTAGGTTTTACCATCCTCCTCTAATGTGGAACACAATGAGGATGGATGATGTAATGGGCGTGGCTAGCTGGTATAAAGTCCATACCATCTAGCACAGACTGCCTAGCTTGACAGTCCCCATCAATTAGTGGGGTCACATGACCTTGCCTAACATTTGAACAGTTTGAACTCATCAGTAATTATCCTGAAGGGAGTCATTTCGACCTTCTCCATGTTGGTCTTCTATTTGTCTGTTCGTCTGTCTGACTGTTTCTCACTCTCTCTTTCTCTGTTTCTGTCACTATGTAGGCCTATGTGTTTCTCCTTGTTTCTCTATCTCGTCATCTCTGTTCTTCTCTTGCCCATTGCTCAGTCTAGTAGACTCTTATTTTCTATATTACTTACCAAGTGTTCTCTGTCTGTCTGTCTGTCTGTCTCTCTGTCTGTCTGTGTCTTTCTACTTATATCTGTTAGTCGAGCCCTGACAAACTCCTGCTGTGCCGTGTCGTTGATGTCTGTTGATGACGTCAATTTGCCAGGCCCTTGTCAGTCTTTCTCCCATGCTGTATCCAATATGTGTGGGACTTTGACATCATAAAGAAACATTATCCTCCCTTCCAAATGAGTCCATATGTACAATATCTCTCTCTTGATATCATACTTTATATTACTTGATATTATGCTATATTTACTCTATATTCCATGCTCTGCATAAAGTGTAGATGTGACTGGAGTTATGCTGTTTTTCTGATACAGTATTTTTTTTCTCCCCTCCAAATACCCTGGCTTACCCAAGGTTTTGATATTTTGGCATTCTTTTCAAAACAGGTTATCCCCGGCATATTTTCTTTTCTGCTCAGGCCAAATCGGACACAAATGCAATTACATGTAACTACCACCACACCATAAAGGCTGGCTTAGCTAGTGAGTGCCAAATTTGGGTTGATACAAAACATGCACCCTGTTTCCCCTGTGTCTGTAGTCTGTGGCTGATAAAAGGGGGTGGGAAGCCTTGCATTTTCTAGGTTTCCAGGGCTTTTATTTGCCACATTTTGATGGACAAGCAGGGCAGGATTTTTGTTTTCCTTTTGGTTCTGAAGTGAACAACTACTCGCTCACTGTGGTCTAACCTTTCATAAGTCAGGGCTGGTGTGATCATGTTTGTAGTGTCTGTCTGTTTGGCGTTAGTTCCTTTAAGACTTCATCTACAGTGTGAACACACTGTTTAGTTGCTACTCTTCTTGTTGATACCATAATGTTGCTCTTATGGGGAAGAGCCACCCAAAGCTTGAGGTTGGTTCACACAACAGTTTTGGAGTGAGATTTGGATCACGATCCAAACATCAATGTTTCATTCATGGTCCAAATGTCAAATGAACAACTGGCAAAAAAAAAAATGCAGTTCAGTTTGTATCAGGAGACTACATACATTTATTAGTCCCCTGATATGAATTTTAGCACACTGTTCAGTTGCTGCTCTTCTCAACACCTCAACTTTGCTCTTTTAGGGAAAAGCCGTTTGAAGGTGCTTACAAGTTATCTGTCTTATAAAGTTATCATTCAGTGTGTATTTCATGCTGCTTGTTGGTGTCTTCAATTAGCTGAAATCTAGATCAGGAGAAATTGGCAGAAAATGCCCACATCAATCTGTATTCCAACTTAAGGATTAGACGGCATGATTTGTTGTTGAGGGATTTCTTTCTTAAGTTGCTTTCATGTAATGTAAATGTTAATGCAAATGCAAATATGCAGTTATTTTCTATGTGCTAAATGTCCCTTGAACTAAAGGAAAGCATTTTCTTTTTCTCTTTTTTTTTTTCTGGCTAATTATCTTTGATTTTCCCCCTCTTGCATTATTACGTTGTCCTACTATTCTCTATTTATTTCCTTATCCCAATCTGTGAGATGTGATGTATTCTGTCAATGCAAACACGCAACTCGCCCCACACTGGGTATCCATCATGAACCTATAATGCTTTGTCTTTAGAACTGTAAAAGTGGAAATTTTCATGGTGCTGATTTTTTTTGCATTTCACGCAACCAGAAACTAGCGCAAAAATAAAAGTACATCATGAATATCTTTTTGAGCCATATGTTCCAGTAGTTAATGCATTGATTCAATGGAATTAAAACACCTGAAACTCTTTTTTTACTCAGCTGAAAGCGAAAAATTAGTCATGCGAAAATATCCACTTTTCAGTACGGTATTTCACAAGGACCAATAGGAGACTAATAATAGATAATTTACATTGCATTGATACCTTTAAGTTTACTTTTCTCTTATTTTTGCAATTTTTCCTTCAGTATGCAAGTCGTCAGTCGTCTTGTATTAGCCGTGTATTCGATTTGTGGCACCAATACGTTGCATTATGTCTCTGAAGTGAATGTTCCATTGAATACAGGAAGGGGTTTTCCCACCAATGTGCAATAAAAGCCAATCATTGTGAAAAGCTCCCATGATGCATTGCAAAACGGTACTGGTATTTCCTGTGGATGGGGGAGGGGGAGGGTAATACTCATGACATATGATATCCGTGTCGCCGCCAATCGTAAACTTTGATGAGGAAGCTGCATTCAGCAGACTACACCCATCCAACCTCCTTTCCCAGCCACATGGCTATCCTATAACACTGTAGTTTTTCAATTTCGTCCAATTAGGGAAATGGGTTTGTCAGCGAAGCGCCGTCCCCGTTGTTCTTCGGTGTCTGCAGATGCACCCCTTTTTTTTTTCCTTCGGGACTCTTCTTCGGGAAGGCGTGTGCAGTGGGGATGTCGTGAAATGCGTTGACATCCTCTCTTCCATTATCCAATTACGAGGATTTGTGTATGTTATGAATTTAACAGGAGCTTTCCTTTACCGACCTATCACACTGCATCAGCATCGAAGCCGACGACACGGCTGCAGCGTTAAACAAGATGCTCGTAACCGCAGCAGAGGTATTCTGGGTAGCACCTTTCCTGGAATTCTCTGAAAGGAACAATGGCATCGAACTTGCTGAAACAGGAAAGCCAATATCCTCTATTGATAAGGATGTGAATATGGATGTCTTTTTGTATTTTTTTTTTGTTTGACTCCTGCTGTTTCATTGGCACCAATTACTGTGTATACATAACATTATAGGTAGAAAGTGAGGTGCGTGTAGATGGTCGGACAGAGAGATAGAATATAAGCAGATATGTTTTATAGAAAGATAGATAAACAGATGCATTAAAAGACAGATATATTACCTGAAACAGATGAAAAGAGATGGATAGAAAGACAGAAAAAGTGACAGATAGCAAATGAAATTAAATATAAAGAAACTAGCCAAAGTTAGCTCCCATTTTCAGAGGAATTATGAGCATGTCATTCTTCAATACATGTTCAAAGAGAGAGAAAAGAAGCTTTCCATAGATTTTCACTGCAGACAATGGCTCCGAGAATGAGAAATGTTCATGTAGTCATGGATTTGCTTTTGTTTGTTTGTGTCTATTGTTTGTTATGATTTTGTCAGTGATCAAATGCTGATTTGAATGGTTATGAAGTAGATATTTTGATATAACTGGCAGAAGATATTACTTATAAATGTTCTAAGAGGGGTTTTTATCATCCCTTCCCCATGAGACTGTGGTTCAAGTACTCTTGTAAATATTGGAATATTTTCAAGGCAAAGATTTATTTCATTTGATTGTGTCATTGTACAGTGGGACTTAGTAATCTTGGAGGATCAGGAATGTTGAAACCTCAACCAAGTTCCAGTACTCACAATGGGACCACACAGCCATAAACCTTATCTAATGCTACGCCCAATGAAGGGGAGATTGGATCTAAAACCTACAGGATTTGAACAGCTTTGAAGCTTTGTCATCACTCTATATTCACATTTCATATGCATCACCCAGTTTATTCAAGCCAGTGTAAAAGGAAAAAGAAAATAAAAAGACAGAAAGAAAGTGGGAAAAAGAAATCAGATAAGAATCGCAGTTCCATTCAATAGAATATCGGAATGAAAATTGAGCATAAGGCATTAGATGTCATAAAACCGACCATAGTTGTGACATTGATTCGGTAAAGGACAGAATTGCGCATTGTGGATCGTTGGGGTCTGGGAGCCGATCGTAAAATCCCTCCCCTTCAAAGACTGCGAGCACACATTCCGATCAGTTACGATCTGCAAATGTCTAGTTGGCGGCTCTTCAGAGGAGGTTCATGGAGTTCGTTGACTGGGTGATGGAGGGTTCAGGCCTCAAACCAGGGGACAGTCGTCACCGGCATCACTCGGATTCTTTTTTGGAGGATAAATCACATCGTTTGATTTCTCTCTGCAGTTAAAAGATAGATGTTCAAAACTAGCCGAATATAAGGGATGAATGCTTCGCTTTTGCATTTTATGACAGCCCGGCCCCCCAGATAAGGTTGCAACACACTTGTCGGAACAAGAAGCCACAAAGTCAAGAGGATGGCCCAGGTCCATGTCAGGTTTCTGTCAAACTTTGGAGATAATTCTCCTTCACTACATGTAAATATAATGCTTTAAAAAATGATTAGAAAGGGGAGATGTAATAACTCCTGAAAGGTCCAGTATTTTGTCCTTTCTTATGGAAGTTTCTGGTGTGTGTTGACATATTGGGATTTTTAGTGACTTTCTGTCCAGGCTTTGTAGATAAGAATCCCAATGAAATATTCCTGCAATAGATATTATAGGAAAGTGTGGTGTCTCTAAAACAGCACTCTGCCACAAATACCTCCACTCTCTCTCTCTTCAACATAAATAATCAAGAAAATTACAAAGATGTAGCTGATTGTGCTCCACTTGGGAATCATGTATGTAACTTCATGAGGAAGGGAACATTGCCATGTCCATTTATCATTCATTATCTCATTCTAAACTGTGGTCACTCAGTGAGTTTTTGTTAGTCATCTCAAAAATTGAAAGGTAGTTTGGACTATCTAAGACCTTGCATCTACAGCTCCACTCTTTTGGAGGGCACTTCCTAAATTCATCAGAGACCAGAGACTATTTTATTTATTCATGTTTTCTTTAAAAGCAGGGTTGTCCCGTTCAGAGCCCCAATGGCCTACTTTGCAAGGGAGCCCTGCATCACATACAAAGGTTACAAAATCAAATACGAATTACAAATAATATTTGGTAACATATATACAAATAGAAAATACAAATGAAAACATAATACGA
This sequence comes from Diadema antillarum, assembly GCF_040938485.1. NCBI lineage: Eukaryota > Metazoa > Echinodermata > Echinoidea > Diadematoida > Diadematidae > Diadema > Diadema antillarum. The sequence goes on from NW_027270954.1 coordinate 3,404,705, forward strand.
CATAATACAAGTGGTGGTCATATGAAATAATAACTAAATCAAAAGATAGACTGGTGAAGCTGGAGGCGTTTCTTGAAAACTGAACGGAAATTGGTAGTGAGTTGAACATTTTACAAGCGGAGTATGATAAGGACAATTTAAGAGCAAAACAAAGACAGTGTTAAGAGCAAAATGAAGATACAACTAATCAAAGAAACAGTTTGATCACATTTTGGTTTTGTGAAGACTCCGATCATCATATCCACGGTTGGAAATTGCTCAAGAACTTACTGAGTGTTGTCATCAAACTTTTGAAATGTTTTGATGAGTGACCATAACCTGTGTACGAAAACTTCAGAGTGTAAGTAAATCTGGTAAAGCATTTTTCTCCCGATGCATAGCTAGTGAGAAAAATAGAAAGAGAGCCATCAAACAAAAATAGATGCAAGTTGATAGAAGTCAGGCTACTGCAGTTGGCATAGGGTTACTTTGCAAAAATTATGCAAAAATGCAATACAGTTTTGTGAACACCAAGACCTAAGAGTTTTATCGATGCACATAAATCTACTCTTGTTATTCATTTGGCACAAAGTTAGTTATTTGCCTGTGTAAGATTTTACTTTCATGACATTCATTCTTAATAAAGTTGAGCTAATCATATAAGAAGGCACAAAATTGCTTTTTATAAATATGTCCTCATGAACTGTTTTCTGTTGTTATTTTTTGGAACCAGGATGCTTGTTGTCAAAGTTTTGATTTGATTGCTTGTCTAGCTTAGCCCCCCCTAAAGATTCAAGTGATCATTGATAAAGCCTCTGCTGATTTATTTCCAATCAAGCCATAAGTGTATTTTATGTAGTCAATTATAGAAGCTGGGTTTGATACTGTAGTTTCGTCTGCATACATGCAAAATATACGGCCCTGAATAATTCTCTGGCACTGTTCCAGTGTGACAGAAAATTTGAACAATCTCTTCTCTCTCCTCTGCAAGAAGAATTTAGACATACTATCCAACCTCAAAACCTGCCTCTGTGCGAGAGACCATAGTTTAGTAGAATTTAATCGAATTTACATTTAAATTTCACCCCCATCCATAATACAGGGATAATATTTCACCATTTTGTTATTGATGTTGTTGTAGATCTTTTTTTTTTGGCAGTGGAATGAAATGAAATTTAATAAAGGTGCCAATGTGCCAGGAACCTTTGTGAGAATAAAAAGAGGAAGAAAAAAAAATGTAATTGGGTCGACCTATATAAACTACAATGCGGATCCATGGCGAATTGGATCAGCTCTGAGCTAGGTATCACTTTGCTGGCATCAGGAAGATGAAAGGCAAATTTCAACATTTTCTTAAAGTCTATCAACATATGACTCATCGGTCTCATTTTTCCTTACTTTGACATACTTTCTATGCTCCCTCGCTGGATGTTGGAACACGCTCACATACATTTGGGATTCTTTTCGTTCTAAGGTTTTGCCTTAACCAACGCTTTTTTTTTCTTTTTGGCCTCCCTTTCCTCCATGGGAAATAGCAGTTGATGGTGTGCAAGTTTGCAGTGTATCACATTTCCAGGTGTGTTTCATCCAGTCAAAAATGAATTCTTAACCTGTATATGGAAAGCTCTTAGCCTGGCCTCAAGGCATTGCTGGTGTTATGATTAGGGTAAATGGACCAATCATTGGATGTCCCATATGCTTGCAAGCAATCTCCATCAAAAGGGATCTGTGTCATCTGCAAATGAAGAAATCTCCCACGACATGTAGGTATCTCACACCAGCAAGCACCTTTCTACTTTATATACTTCAACTTTTTTTTTCTATAACCTCTCTATCCTGAATACATCCTTTTCTGTGTTTATACACCATATTACTCATTCCCCCAAGGAACTCACCTTGGACATGATGTTCAATGGGGCGTTGGGGAATCGGGAGAGAGGGTCGTTAAGCGTCCGAAATTGACAACTGTTTACCCTTTGGAGCGATTCATTCAAGAAGGGGGTGGGGGAGGGGGAAAGGAGGTGAGGATTCATGGAGGAGGAGGGGGGTGGGGGTGGAAGATGCGTGGGAGAAAGCTGGGAGAAGAGATGGAGATATTGATGGCAGTCAATGGGGCATGAATGAGAGAGATCCGAAGAGGAGATGCATGTAAGGAATACTTACAGGACTGGAGAGTGACTGGAAAAGATGACGAGGGATAAGAGAGAGGAACGGATTTTTAAAAGAAAGAAATGAGAAGGGAAGGAGGAGAAAGGGGACAGTACAAGTAGGCTAGAGAAAGATATGGATTGAAGATGAGAAGAGAAATGAATAAAGATGTAGAGGAACTTGAGGGGAGATGTGAAATAGAAGGAATAGCTCTAACCCTTTCAGTGCTAGGGACATTGGATGGTGTTTACAACGCTAGTGAGTTTCTGTGCCATTCGGCACTCAAAGCATCTAAAGGGTTAAAAAGAGAGAAAGGGATAGAGATTAGTATAAGAGAAAAGATGTAAATATTAAACAAGAAGTATACAAGGTTAAAGGGGATTGTGACCCAAACAAAAGAAGACAGTTTGGGAATAGCCAAGGCCAACCCCCCCCCCCCAAAAAAAAAAAGAAAACAGAAAGAAAGCACAATCCTGAATGAAATGTACAATCAGGAATTAGTGATGTTTGGATGGTAGAAAGGGGAGAAGGGTGAAGTAGGGTAAACTCAGAAGGGGAAATGGTATAAGTAGGAACAACTTCCATTGTTTTGAGAGAAAGGAGAAGGGAAGAAGAAAGTGGAGTCAATATTTGCATGATGTTCAGTCAAAGGAGAGGAAGAGAAGTAAAGATTTGTTCAGAAGTCAAAGACTTGTGTAAAATGTGTACAATTGAAGCTCATCCCCTCCTCTTCCTTCTCAGAAATGTATGTTTCATCCAGTAATTTTATGACTTAAGGGTTCTCTCATTGTGCCCACAAGAGTTCGGATTTGTGAAATATAAACTGTTATGGAATATGTAGGTTGATGTATGACATGGGAATTACAAAAATGAAAGTGATGTTGCAAGATGTTTGAGAGATTGAGGGAGAGAAAATGGCTGTGAGCTAGTCTGGCTTTTACATTCATGAGATTCACTTGTGATTTTTTTCTTCTTTTTGTCTGCAGCAAAATGTTGCCTCTTTCTTAAGGTCATGTTAGCTGAATGAATTTTGCCTCATTCTGAGGGAATAAGTCATTGAAATATTGGATGGACGGGGTTGAGTGAGAGGATGCAAAGTAAAACAAAGATAGAGAAGGCAGTGTCTGGAGAGATGTCCAGGAGAGATATATAAAGGGAGAGATATATAAAGGGAAAGATATATATAAAGGGAGAGATATATAAAAAGAGATATATAAAAGGAGAGATAGGAGACATGGGGAGATAAGGCAGAGCTAAAGATGAACGAAGGAACAGGGAGTCAAAAGTGACAATTTGCTGGGGAGATGAAAGGTGAAAATGATGAATTTGAGGGAATCAAGGTGAAACCGAAGAAGGGTTAGCCCCCTGGTTCCTCTTGGGACTATCACATTGAAAGCCGGCTCACTGCTGGGCATCGCTTCTCTCCCTCCGTAGAAATCAAAAAGTGAGAATTTATTCATGACACAAAAATCAACGCAGTTGATGTATGTGTATATATCCGTTCACATCTGGGAAAGAGGTGCTTGTGACGTTGCACTTCTGTCCTAAATTTCCATCCATTCCAGATGACTTTGGAATTTAAGTGCATTCCATATTAGTTGTCAAATTTTTGTGACCCACTTTTGATGTTGTTGTTGTTGTTTTCTTAATTTTGTTCTTTGTTAATTGTGTTCATGTGCAACCACATTTTGCTGATTCTTTGTGCAAAGACTGAGAAGTTGCATTTTGAAATTGGTCATGCTGGGTTGGGTACTTTTTGGGGGCTTAATCATGTACACGACTTCTGATGCTGTGCCTCAGGTATCCAATTTCAGTTGTACTCACTGCTGTTCAATCCCTTTTCTGCTACATCTGGGTGTAGAACCAAACATAAAACTGTACTTATGAACTGATGTTGTGTCATTTGTTCATATCAGTGCTCTTGTTTGAGATGTTTCTGCTCTAGTGGGGAAGGAGGGGGAAGAGATGAAATGCAACAAATATGAAAAGATACAGCATTGTCATACTAAATTACTGTCTCACTTGGTTGTTGTCATTGCTGTAAGTCTGAGTTACCTCGTTCTCGAGGCCTTTTGGCCTCTAAATAATCTGGTCTGCCTTCTTTTTATATTTAATTTCCTTTCACATCTTTTTTCTAGTTGGCTGTTTCATGAATATATGGAATCAAAGTAAATGCAGATGTGCACGTCACCAGATATCTGCACAGATTGAACTGCAGTATCGCCCTTTGAGCTACAAAGATCCAAATGATGGAATTTACAAATTGCTTGGCAGAAGCGAAATCCAGACACCAAATGTAACAACTAGATGTGTACTTTTATGAAGGACTACATGGTTAGGGGGTAAGAAAAGTGTCACATAAATGGGATGAGTGATGGCGTAAGCATTTATCAACCTTGAATTTGAGTTCCGTGTAATATTTCATACATGACGGACCACATTCAACAGAAAGAGTTGTGACTCACATGCAGTGCCAAACTTGTGCAAGATTATCAAGGTTCCGTGAAGGGCTTTCATATATATCACAAAGAACTCACTTTATAATATGTTTCCCAGCATATCAAGGCTAATCGAGCAGAATTTTGTATTGAATTGAAGTTAAAAACCTTGGTGTGCTTCGAGTGCTAATTGGCACAGAAAGCCCTATACCATTGCATACACTGTTCAGAGTTCCTGGTGAAATCGTTCCAGCTCTCAAAGACATTTTGGATATCAAGAGCCACTCGTGTTAAAGACACATTTGATGTTTGGGATGTCCTTTGACGTTCAGGATACATGGATCCAGAATTCAAGAAGGTGCTGTTGAATAGCATAGTGATTGTCATCATCTGTACTACAAAGAATGACGGTATAATTAAGCTAGTTCATTGCCGATCAAAGTAGATCACATATTTGCAGGCAAGTTTCTGCACCTAGCTAGCAAACAAACTTTGTCTTTGAAGGATCTGTCTTTATAGTACGCTGAACCAGCCAGGAACAATGGCCGAATCGAGACATGAACCAATAATGACATTATTTTGACCATTTCAACATATTTATCATATTATGAATCTCATTTTATTCAGATTGTATGGCAGATGCATAAGAGTGGGTCCATTCAGCAGTAGCCTCTTGAATCCTGGGACCTTTAATGATTTGCAAAAAGACTAGTTTCTGTGTCAGAATACTTGGAAAACTTCCTGGAAACGTGCTTAAATTGTGTTTGAGAAAAATACCAACAAACAAGTTCAAAAGTGAGTATGAAAAACCATTTAGACTTTTATTTAGATATCTATTTTTTTCTCACAGCACATGCTTCCTCCCCATACTGAAGTACACAGTGATTCAATGCATGTTTGAGAATTCATATAGATGCAGATGGTGTGATAATGGTTTGATTGTATGCCTTTTCATTTCTTTTCAAGAGCCCGCTAAACCTGTCAAGATGTATAATTTTCTGCAATCTATCTTCGGGGATTAAAGTTTTTGCCTGAAGTAGATTGAAATTCAGCATGTGTGTGCATGTGTGTAGTTATTCTGTAAGAGGTCAATGCTAGTGAAGAGACCATTTTGTGCGGGGGGGGGGGGGGGGGGGAGGGGTGGGGGTTGGGGTGTTGCAGTTGTTTGATTTGATAGAGAGAAAAATCTGGCTGCCTGTAATAAGCAAGTAATACATCAAAGAGTTCACCCTTCTATTTGTTGGGGGTATTTCTTTTATTTGCACAGTGCAAACAAACAAGACTTGCGGCAAGTTTGTTTAATGAGGTACATATTCATGAATTAAGGTTTTGACTGAAATACCGACACCTGGATGGTGTGGTAGCATGGTGGAAAATTGGTCATTCTCTGTGATCTGTCACCTTTGCGTAAGATCAGGTATTTGTGGTTAATATTATTGTTCACACTCACCTTGAAATCTGCTCGCACCATTAGATCCATTTTTCCCATGGTTTGAGGGATTTTCTTTCTCTTTATGGTGGAGCTAGGGGTAAGGGGGAGGGGAGGCATGTTCGGTTTTGCTGGTGAGGGAAGGTATATCTTTATGCCTGCATCCTCTTGTTCGTGTGAATGAAAGAATAATGCAAAAGCAATGAATAAATGCAATTCAGATAGCTTCAGGCTCAACTGACTGCTTATATAGAAATTGGCTTGCTGCTATTTGTATTACAGTTCTTTGCACACAAGGTGATCTGTCTGAAAATTGAATGCATACCAAATCTCAGAATTCTGTGCCAGGAACCATTTTTTCCATTTTTTTTTTTTTCGCCCAGTACATATACAGTGCCATGATTTATTGCAATTTCTTTCAGATCTGTGTAAACACCCAGAGGAAATTTGCTGAAATAATGAGGGCTCACTCATGTCTAGTGAGATTCTTTTTTTTTCCCCCACATAGCCAACTGTACCTATTTTCATGTGAAATCGCAGGCTCTAAGCCAGTGTCAATGGAACAGTCGGGGAACTAATTGGGTTTACATGTATGTGTATAGTATGAGGAACTGTAGGATGTAGTGTAATGTATAGTCCCAATATATCTACTACTATCAGGGCAAACTCTATTGAGTTCACAGAATATAATGGTGCATCATTTGCAAGTGTTTACTGGTTGAACTGTGTGTTTCAATTGCAAGCGGCAGCACGAGTTGTTTATGGTCCTCAATTTGAAGGGAAATTTACCCCAAATATATGGATGGAATCAATGAATGTAGAAATATTAGAAGAGCACATTAGTGAAGTTTGAGGATAAGTGGACAATTCATTCAAAAGTTATGAGCGAATGTCTTAAACAAGCTTTGCCTTAGTTCATGTGCCAGTATTGTTGGATAAGAAGGCTACAACAGTCGGTGATGGCACGGTCGTGAGATGAAAAGAACATTTAAAGAAAATTTCACAAATCATCTTTTTTTTTAAAGAGCTCTTGACTTAACTTCTGAAGGTTGGGTACTCTACCTTATCATATACCAGCTACAAGTTGAGGGAATGTGCATTTTCCATAACAAAATTCATTTGTTTTGAATGGATTGTCTGTTCTTCTACATTCACTGAATACATTTTTGCCTTTTGTTTTTGAGGGGGAGGGGGTCTTGATAAATTTCCCTTAAACCCGTTGAAGATGAGTCCTCGAGTATGATCAGGCAAGTGTCAATGGGAATTACGTGTTGTGGCAAGGACCATTAAAGAGATAGATCTTGTCGCAGATATTTCGTGGGCATTAGTACAAAGCTGCCACAAACAGATGATTTCGGTTCACTTTATTCCGAGTATACTCGGGCAGGTGTCTATGGGCAATGCGTGCTGAAACAAAATCAGTCCATCCTCAATGGGTTAACAGTTGATATAGTATTCTCCTGCCTAGTGGGTGTTACTACCTGACCAAAGAATACCATGTAGACCTAAATGTAGTTCAAAGCAGAGCATGGTTGATTATGTGCTCACTTCTCCAGCAAGCTGTTATGAGATGTTCAGTCGCTCTCTTGCGGTGAAATTGTCTTTGTAGGTGAGGGATTTGCTAGAGGAATTCACCGTGTTACTTTCTCTCGGACCATTCTTAGAAATGCTGTTCAAGAGATGAATACACGGCTGATTAGTTGTTTGCAACTTAACAACAGCTCCAGTTTAGCAGCAGTGATAATGTCTAACTTCTCTTTAAATACTAGTAGATCTATACTCAAGAACACTAAATCAGAGATTTAGGGGAAAAAAGAGAAATTTAGTCCAAGTGGTATCATAGGGACTGACAATGAATGGATTTTCACATATTTTGCTCAGGAGACCAGATTTCATGTAAAATTTTGTGCAAGTATTCAAGAGTCAGCAGTTTCCATTATTTAGACCTGAATGTAACATTCCACACCCAAAGATGAACTGAGAAAATACTGAATGGTATGTATTTTTGCAACATTCCAACGTAATGCCCCTTGTCAAAGTAAAGCGTCTGCAGCTTGTAGTGAGAGGCGTCCAAGCAAATGATTCGATAATCCCCTCAATCGCAGAATCTTGCTTTTATTCAGTCTCAGCACATCCTTACATTGTGAAATCTAAGTTATTTTCATCCGCAGTTACATGCATTCATGATGGCAAGTCAGCAGTAGCCAGTTCAGTTACTGTGTTCCAGTCTTGAAAGATGTTGACATTATTTCAGCAGCACTTAAGCTCTTAGTTTCCCTCACAACTCTTTTAGATTTCTGATAGCTTTAGCTGTGAATCGCAAACACACTTAAAATTTTACCTTTCAGATTTGAAGACATATTGGATTCCATGAGTATCGAGAGTTGGAAGTCTCCAGACCCATTGTGTTGGTAGTTTGAATGGCTAATGGTGTCATATGCTATTCAAACGCGCAGTCTTTAAAGGGATTTCTGAGGCTGAGTGGCTGTGTAATTCTTATCCTTAAACAGTTTCCGCCAAGTCTTTCAACCGGAGTGTTTCAAATTCCTTAAATGTTCTATTGCCCCTGGGTGTCTGTTCAGGGGGAGCTGGGATCAACCAGACATCACATGACTGTTTCACATTGTTACCCCCTTGTTGTTAGTCTGGTGAGGAGGGTGGGTGAAGGGGGAAGAGGGGGATGGGGAAGGGGGTAGAGAACCCAAGAGGAGACCAAAATCTTCTCAATAATGCTGGTGATTGGGAGGCATTGGAGGACTCTGTTTGAAAAGCTGTGTTTGCTGTGCCGGTAAATTGCCAATTTCTCCCCCAACAATAGCATTAACTTACCACATTAATCACTAATTATGTCTCCTGAATAGGAGAGAGTAAAGAAACCACTCTTTAGAATGGCAGTGAGGACAAGGGGGTATGCTGGACAAACAGATCCTCATGTGTTAATCCGGGCAAGTAATCCCCCCTTTTCAGAGAGAAGAGAGCAATTTGCCTGTGTTTGTGCTGCCGGCTTTCTCTTCTCTCCCTTCCGCTCCTGAACATAAAGTGGACTCTGCAAACAAAGTATTTGTCAAGAAATGTTTGTGGGTTGTTGCAGAAAGTTGGATCTGTCTCTGGTAATCCTGTAATTTGAATAGCGAGGATGAAGTGGAGAGGAAATTGCATAAATGGGAAAGGAAAGGAAAAGAGATATGCACCACAGGGCGCAGAGACTGAAGTTAACTCTTTGCATGCCAAGTTAATCTGAGACTGCATGTGACAAGTGCATGAGAAAGATATGCAGCAGATATAACATACTTCTGCTCAATACATTGTTTGTACAACATTTTTTGTGACTCTTAATTATGAGTCAGTGTACAAATGATGCACAGGACAGAGTGGATAGGTGAGAATTGGATGGGAAGTTTAACTTTGGAGCTGTTTAAACCCAAGAGTGCAGGGAGTGGGTTTTAGACTGTTTCCAATGTTAAACAAGAGCATCTAATTTGCACTGATCCACAAAATAGGCCTGTGCATAATTGATTTTATGAAATGGGCCTGTATATTTAATTCATGAAATTTAACATTTTTCCCAATCGTGCATCTGGTATGCCTACAATACTATACCATTCATGCATGGTTCATTGCGGATCAGTAAAAATTAATGCATGAATAACCATGATAATTGAATTTCATAATGAATAATTGACCAATCAGATTGCAGAGATTCTAAAGCCCTTTCTATGAAATGAACTGAAATTATTAGCACATCATCAATACATGTGGTGTGTGTTTGTGTGTGTGTGTGTGTGTGTGTGTGTGTGTGTGAGTTTGTGTGTGTGCACAGGTGAATCCTCACCAAGAGACATTTTCCTATGCAGCAGAAAGCAGTTCATCATGATGGAATAAGTGATTGGATGATCAAAGAAGCTGTGATAATCCATGCTGATTAGAGATTTAAAAAAAGACAACTAAACTTGTACTTTGATGATGATAATGTGGTTTTGTCCATTCAGGGTAATTCATTTATAGTACTAGTACTCTTCTTGAGGGCCCTGCCATTCTTATTTCAACTAGCATTGTCCAGGTGCCCATGTATACACTGCAGCTCAAAAATTGACCTGGTGGAGGTGGGTAGACTGTCCAATGATGCAGATTCATGGCAGGACTTGAACTCAAGACCTCCTCATTAATATTCCTAAGTCTTCACTAAACCTCAGTGTTGCCACCATTATAAGTAGGTATGAGAAAATGAAAGAGACAGGTAGCAATTTGGAGAAGACATGAGCTGCTTTAGTAATAGGATGATGATAAGAAATAGTAACATTACAAGCAATAATACAACAGCGCATATAAATTGCAATATCACATGCCAAGAGAGCCTTAGTATACAGGACTGTAAAGGATAGACATATTACTCAACATCCACAATATTGAAAAAGGATAGTGACAGTAGATGATGAATATCAGCTTCTGGACATGTAATCACAGAAATATGTAAATTCATTAATTCTAATTTCCGTCGTGAGATGGTGAAAGACAGCTCTGTAAATTCTTTATTTCTAATTTAATCTCCAGTTCTGGCCTCACACCAAAAAGCTTCGCTTTAGTGTCTTTATCTTATTTGGGGGGTGGGGTCGTGGGGAGGGATGTTGGTTTGCATTTTTCTTTTTTTTTCCCCTGTAGGGAATATTGACATATCCAGAGTCTCCTTTCTTTGAAGTATTCATCATAGAGAGCAAATACTACATTTCTCCTGGAGTGTGTCCCAAATGTTTAGATTAGAATTTTGATTAGAAGATCTCAAAGCAGCGCCAAACATCCTCCCCATCATCCACCTCCCCGGTGTCTACCAGTCGTCTTTGGAGGAGGAAGGATGAGAGAGAGAAACAGAGGGAGCAAGAGATGGAGAAAGAGGAAGAGAGAGTTTGGAGGAACACGATGGCACATGGTCAAGGTTACCTAAGGATGAAGCCCGCCGTACAGGTGCCGCGGACCCAACGCGACCTATATCAATATGAAAACCTAGATGAGTCATATAAATTTTTTACACATGCCTGCCCGAGATGGTCATCCCGGTGTGGCCAACTAATTCAATTTCGCTCGCAGACTGCGTCGTGTTCGTGAGGTGCACGCGTGCCCATCCTGGCAGGTTCCAGCAACCTTTTGTATAAAAAGGTGACAGTAACATGTTTTGAAACACTCCTCATCCCCAGTGATAGTATTCAAACAATGAATGCAGATTTGATGCTTTTATTACCAGACATGAAATGGGAGGTTACCAGCAAAGGGTTGTCATAGCAACCTGGACACCACAACTTCACCATCCGCCATGTATTTTCACATACTGCATATTGACTGGGAGTATAGATTAACTTGTGTGTGTGTGTGTGTTTGTATGTGTATATGTGTTTTCTCTCCGAATCAGTTCTAAATAGATTTTATGAAATATTTAAGGTTGTAAGTCGCTCTCTCCTTCTGTCCAATACAAGATTTTTTTGTGATATTTTAGTTATGTCAAATTTATTGTTTCTTCTTTTGCAATTTCCAATCTATAATTTCATATGGAGATTCTGTCAGATTGCCATACTGTACATGTAATTTAAACAGTGACAGTGATGGTGAGACAAGAAATACATCTAGCATTAAATCAGCAGATTTTATAAAATATGATGGGAACAAACAACAAATACCAGTTTTAAGTCAAATCCTATCTTGTTGTTTGATTGGTTAGGTGTACGATTGTGATACTTCTATCCCCCCCCCCCCATCCTTTGTTAGTACATTATAAGTGGAACAATATTTGTCTACACTTTAAGCAAAAAAAAATGTACTGTGAATGTAAACCTTTAGTTGTTTCAGGGACATACACATACAGGCAGCCTTACTGAGGTATGTTGCAGTGTACGTTACAATTGCGATGGAACATGTAATTAATACACAGACTCTGATCACATCTGCCCTCATCTAATTAGGGATGGCTGTGTTTCGGCGTGGAGACGAGCACCAATATTTGGCTTGCATTCATGTCAATGTCTTCGAAGAAGTCCTTACTGAAAGAAGGGTTTGCTAAACGAGGATCGGGGTATACCGATCGATGCCGTATCATACCCATAGCTGCAGCGTGGATGTAATGGAAACCGGAGGTTGCCCGGGTAAGCTTTCCATGGGCTGGTCCTAATTACTGTTGGCATGAAAGAGGAGCCCGCTAATCGACAGTCGTTAATCAGATGCGATTATGAGACCACGGCCAGATCGGATTCAATCGTCCCGAAGGCTGTATGTGAGGTGTAATCTGAAACTTATACGGTTTCTCCTTTGTTGCCCTTAGCTTCGAGATGAATATATGTTGCTCCAGTTACCACACTCTCTCTGGCGTCTGTCCTAAACGGACATGATTGGTGGGATACGGCATGGATGCAGTTCTAATCGTATTGATATCTGTCTTCTGTTTAGTTGATTCAATACCATCCCATGTAATGTGAGTCAAGCACAGATATGTTGCCAAAGTACAGATTTTAGAGGGCTGCATAGAATGCCTAGAAGATCCCCACTTTTATTTCATAGTCATATGAGCAAAAATATTACATGAAAAAAAGAATGGACAAGAAGTAGCAATAGTGGTCAGAAAAGTGTAAGTACGGAAACCACATGAGGACAGGATGTATAGCAATTCTGTGGATTGTAGACATGAACATCTTTCACCCTTTTATTATGCCAGTGCTCAAATTTTAAAGATTCATCTTATCTGTGATGATATTCAACTGTGAAGGTGAGTTCTTGAAAGTATGTGATGTAGCTGTATGTCTGAAAAAAAAAAGTGGCAACTGAAAACCTGCTTTTAGATAAAAATCAGGAAATTGTGTGGAGGCATAATTATTATTGGCATCTAAATGATTGCACTGGCAAATCTTGTAGTGACTGTATTGTCAAATGTCAAAACACCCCAATCTACTGTTGCAATATGGAGGCCTATTGTCAGTTATTACTCAGTCATGGATGTTCTGCAAAGTCGTACACTCACTAGCGATTACCCTGTATTCATTTCAGGTTGTACAATTTAGTCTTTCTCTGTTTTGTCACGCACTGTCTTCTTCCAATGAAAAAGCAAAGTTGGAAACCAATTTACTGATTAATCCATTGAGGATGAACAGATTTTGCTATTAACTTGTTTCCCTCTGACTACACCTGTCCAAGTTTGCCCAAGACTAGTTTTCAATGGGTTAAACTAAATGTTCTGAAAAAAAAAGAAAAGAAAAAAGAATAAAACCACAAAACACTTGTATTTACCCATCATGTTCTGTCAAGGAATACATAAACTTACAAAATTTCTCAAAAAGCATATCTCCTAATGAAGGGAAATGGTTCAGTGTAAATTGATGTGATATGCACGCCAACTCTTCTGAAGCTCCATTTTCAGTAGGAACTGTTTTTTGAACATCGCCAAATGACAAACAAAAAATAAACTTTGCAGTTGTTGGCAATTTATCCTAACTGAAGGAGTCCATCTACAAGGATATCAAAGCTTAGCTCACCATCAAAATGGGTCAACGAGGCAAATAGATTTCTAATGGTACTCTCTGGGGTTCAGTCAGCTCTGCTAAAAGCGAACAGTGCCAACATCACGGTACAATTAATCAAACTGAATAGGTATCGTGGCACTTTTACGAGGGCCCCTTGATGTTTCAGCAAATAGGCCTTATAACTGCAAAAATTGTAGGTATGGTATGTGTGAAGTCTTAAGTAGTCTTCAGACTTTCAAGGCCTGATTTGAAATGTGTACATGGTTCTTCTCCAAAACCAATTCAGATTCCATAAAAGATAACCTTTTGTAAAGAACAAGCATGCATCAACCTTTTTTTTTTTGTATACCCTTTCGCACTTTGGTCTATTCATGATGCTGAGGGCTCCATAAGCCTAAAAATATTCATATCAAGTTTTCCATTGGAATTGTACCTTAGAAAACTGAAATGGATAAACAAAATTTGAGCCAAATGGGGATAGGGCCAATATGAAGAATTCTCTAAATGTCAAAAGGTTGTTACACTTGTCATCAAATAGCAGTATGGTGAGGATGAGTCCAGAGTATACTCGGGCAGGTGTCTGTGGGAAATGCGTGTTTGTAACAAAATCAGTCCATCCTCAAAGGGGTTAAGGGTTATCCAGATTTGACCATATTTCTGTGATCTGCTGTTTTGATCCTCATCTTATCACAGCAGGGATCAACAAGACACACTATACCTTGCAATAAGTTCTCCTTGTTAACAGTTAATTCGTATAAATATTTGAATCAAGTAAAATTGAAAGGAAATGTGTCAGAATACTTTTGTTTTGAAGCAGGATCATCAATTTTACACAAGAAGGCCAGCACGTTTTCTGAGTACATCATTCTGGCATCAAAATAATTCATTATACCTGAAAAGAAGAAAAAGAACTTCCCCCTTTAAAATTGCAGTGATTATGAAGCCTTATAGTCAAGAGTTTGATTCCAGGAAGCCAAGATATTGGGGGTAGCCAATGGCCAAATGAACTCTTCTACTATCAGGGTCTCCTTCACATTATATGGCCTGTAGGCCAATTCTCATCAGGAAATATCGCCACGTTAAAAAGCCATGATGCTTTACGGTTCTGTTCACATTGAGATGAATTCTCCTAGTAGCAAAGTGTAACTATTATGCTGCAGATAAAGCTCTGTAATGTGAATCAGTATGGTGATCTGCCACATTCAAGTGATGTTACAATGATATCTGACTGAGTAGCTGCCCTGTTCACATGTGCCACAGGAGAGAATCCATACATCACAATGAAATCAGTTATGACTTTTTTTGCCCCTCTCATTGAAAATCAAGCTGAACATGTCGCAAATATATAGGGAGGGGGAATGGAATGCACTTCGGTCTTTGGGTTTTCTGACAACATTTTTAAGATGGCAATTTTTTACAGTTGCCTGGTAACTTTTGCCAAAATTTCATGATCTTTCAGTATTGGTGTGAACAGCCCTTTTGTGCAATAGAATTCTTGCTATCACTGTTGTCTTGGGTCCAGGGATGAGCAAGCCTGTCCTTCTTCTTTGATACATCCTATCAGTTAAGGTCATACATCCACTCCAGAGTGATAAAGTTGATACTCCGTTCTATGGCTGTCTAGAGAGAATGTAGCCATTCCTAAAAATAAATCATTGAAGAACAGTTGTGGTAGTCTCTTCTCTCAGGCTGTGTAATGTGCCAGATTCCAGACAGAGCTAATTCAAAAATATGAAAGGATAACAACACTCTGAAAAGAAAATGATTTAATGAATGAATAAATAGATAAATGGTTGAATGAATAAATAATGAATTGATGGATTAATGAATAATGAATGTACGAATGAATGACAGTTTTTTTTTGTCACAAAAACTGGAAATTAATTTATTCAAAAGTTGCAATTTCCTATGTGCATCATGTTTGTTCTTTGTATTTGCATAATGAGCTTCTTTCATCTCATATTCTATCATCCCTATGAATCAGGGTGAATTTGGAATTTATATAAGTGAGTGATTACTCATCAGGGTGAATTCGAAACTTACACGGATGAGTGAACGTTTGTCTGATGTCGTAATCTTTGATCCTATGCGACCATTAAGGGGTACTATACGACAAGTATGCCAAAATGATTATTGAAGATGGGGTTTGATTTAATAATGGTTGTGGTCCAAGACTAACGAAGAGAAGAAGGGTTCAAGAGAAGAAACTGGGTTGGAAGACTCAGTATGGGAAGTATGGTTGGAATGACCCTGGGGGGATCGTACATTTCACCTCTCCAGTTTATCATCAAATCTCTATGTAGCTAGCTATCATAAATAAACCGATATCAGATTTCTTTTGATCAACTGCTTTTTGCCGATCATCTTCTTTATTTAGTGTCATGCTGCTGCGATCATGGTGGGTTTTTTTTTTCTCTTGCTCTCTGTCTTCTGTCAAAGCAATGGTTGTTTTACTGCTTGAATGTTTACTCATAAAATGGAACCATAGGTCAATACCTGGCATGAATACTGCACCATGAAAATTATTCAATCTGTACAAAGTGTTATGCTAGATTGACAGCCCAAGTAAGTCTCAGGTTTTGAAGTCAGTTAAAAAAAAATCAAAAAATGAGAATTCCCCATTAACTCAAAATCTTCAACAAATTTTGATACTATGAATCTCACCTCAAGATCTGTCTCTCTGTCTGTCTCTCTCTCTCAGTTCCTTTCATTTTTCTCTCTTTTTGTCCCATAGTGGGTTATTTAAAGTCTTTGAATGTTTACCTGCAGAGTGGAATGATAAGTCTATAACTTGCATCACTGACACACACAGAAAATTTGTCATTTTGCCAAAAGCATTACACTAGATCTACAGCATAAATAAGTCTCACAGATTTAAATTAAATAGGCCTATAGATAAACAACCCAAAAGAATTTCCCATAAAACAAAAGCTGTTTGATTTTGATATGATTTACAATTTTATTGTTCCACATCTCAAACACAAATAACAATCTAACATGATTCAATCGATTGAACGTAAGGCTAGACATAGCTTCGTAATTCAAAAAGAAGACAAGAGAAGACAATCTATACACACATGAAATGTGGGGGACCTACTAAAAAGCAGAGCATGTAGATATATAGGTCACTTGATGAAAATGTTCATCTTGTTAAACAAACAACCTAGTAACAAAAACTATGAAAGGAAGGAAGGGGACGTAAAGGAAAAGAGAACAAAAAGAGCAAGAGAAACAAATAACAAAATGCATTAAAAAATAACGAGAAAGCCACCTGTAATATACTTACAAGATTCCTCGTCACCCGAGCGACATAGTTTAACACTGAGTTGTGATGCCATTTTCGCCCTCAACATGTAGGCCTTATCTCTCTTTAATACTTTCTCGTCGTTTTTTCCCCCCTTTCCATTTCATTCATTCACTTGCTCAAAGCTCTTTCATTCTTTTCTCTGTGTGCCATAGTATCCCTGTGCACTATTGAATTGCGTGCAAGACAAGCATGGCTATGTGCCTACTTCATTCCCTCCACCCCCCTCTCCTTCCCCCCCCCCCCCTGCAACCAGGCAGTTAGATGATCTTATTATGTAATTTGTCATCGATATTGCCAGGAGCTTTCCCTTTCTTCCTCGCCAATTCTCATGAGTGTATATGTGCTCCCGCCCTGCCCTGCCGGAACCGCATCTTGACAAACATCTTCATCAGCGTGATGTAGCTGAGCGGTTCGTGTAGGAGTTTAAGTCGCTTCATCAAAATATCTCGGGGAAGAAAGGAAGGGGGAAAAGAAGGATGACATTTGAATTAAGAAGGAATTGAGACGGGATGAAGGCACCGGTGTTTCATATTCATTGCATCACGGTCGGTGTTATCTTTTAGCTAATATCAAGTGCTGATATTGCTGTTTATTGCTGTGCAGCAGTCAAATAATCATGTGACTGTGCTCATTGTGATAACTAATATTGGTACATATAATTACCATTCTGTACGAGAATGAAAAAAAAAAATATTTTGAACAAATGGAGGTGTAGCATCGCCATTGAATTGACAAGCATGGAATTGCTTTGTGTAGGCCTACTTTCTGCTTGATTTGAGAATAATAGCTCGAAGTTGGCAAAATGTATCAGCAATGTACAAAGCTTTATTTTGTGGATGAGATGAAACACTGTTATATGCAAGCAGAAATCATTCAGAACTGATTTAAAGAAGTAAAATCTCTGATGTGATAGACTTAGGTTCTTCCATAGTTCAAAAAAGGGTCCCTGCCAGCTTTAGCATTGATACTGACTCCTATAATTGGAGTCTACCAAGCAACATCTACCTTAGCTCCCTTGGTACCTACACGGAGGAACCATGTTGCATACACGCCCTATTCATGTGCTTATACAGTAATTGGTGTGGTGCCAGGAAGCTAATGGGATGATCCTAGCACTGGATAGGGTTTCCTCCGGCTGGAGCCAGAACCAAGATCTGTTTTTCCCTTTACCATTTTAATACATTAGTTATGATATATGTCAACACTGAAGGTGGGTGTGGTCAAATATTTTTCATCATTGGTTGCGACCAGCTGATGAGATGGAATGAAATTATTTTTGCAGCTACTTGTTTTATTCTTCTTCTTTTTTTCTTGTTTGTTTAAAATAGAAAAGTTACAATATTTTGTACTCGTAGATGTTGATGTATAGGTTTTTTACCCAAAGCAAAATATTGCTGGCTTTTGTAATCTTTTTCATGTTTCAGTCAGACAGCATTTTTCCTTGTCAATGAGCGTGTTTCTACTGAGCGACGAAAATTCGAGGTGATGCCAGCCGATGTGTGGTGATACCGGCCGATGCCGGCCGATACCGGCCGATGCGTGGTGACACCTCGAATTTTTCCTCAGTAGAAACAGATCTGGTAGTGGCCGATGCCGGCTGATGCGAGGTGCTCCGTCGTCCATCTATTGAGGTGGTCGATGCGTGGTGACGCGAAGGACGATTCTCAGTAGAAACACACCGGGTAGCGAAATTCGAGGTGTATCGGACGTCTAGAATTTCTCCCCGCGCTTTTCAATCGGTTCATCGCACACATGTGTACAAAATACGTGTGTACACACAGCGACCGTGTTCGCATCATGCTTTGTTGGTACCAACTCGCTTGTGTATGTGTTACAGGCCCTATACGTTACGTTACATGTGAATTGTGGCATTCATCGCCTATTGTTCGCGTGATTAACAGCCTAACTTATTGCATTACTAAGCCCTCATCACTTACTTGATTTTGCACCGCGTTATTTCATTTTATATTGTCTCTAATCGCGAGAGTACCATATTAGTGTGTCGCAGCCTTGAGAAAATCTCAACTGGACCCTCGATCTCCAAAGATTTCTCATCAGTCAGTGGCAGGATACCAGTATGTTAGTTCGGGGTATATTGGATGGGAAGACGAAGAGAAATGGCTAATCAAAAAATAGCCGACGCAGTTGTAGCAAAGCAGGCAGGGTTCGGATCGTATTAACAGGCAGTGCGCGCGTGACCCAAATCTGTGACTTAAAAATACCTGACTTCCGGAATCGCCGCATTTGCACGTCACCTTTGCATCACCTCGTATTTTATCGCTCAGTAGAAACAGCTCGAGTGGTCGTAAAATACGAGGTGCTGCGTTGGACAAAATTCGTGGCGATGCCAGGGATGTGAGGTGCTCTCAGTAGAAACACGCTCTTAAAGAATCCACCTGCTAGTACTCTTAACATTACTTCTTAGTTTCTCCCATAATATGAAAAATGAAATACCATGTTCCATTTGTAGAATGAGGCAACATCTGTAACCCAAAGAAGTTCACTTTTTTTTTCTCTCTCTGTCTCTAGATATCTATCAAGCAATATCCTTCGTTACTCTTTCTCTCTCTCTCTCTCTCTCTCTCTCTTTGGGAGAGGATACTTCCGATAGAGCCTAATTTCATGTTTGGTTGATACCAATGGTTATGTGCCACCGACAGTTGAAGTAAGCAGGCAGTAATGAAAAGTAATTGTCTTCTTTTGAGAGGCCTAATTAACTGTTTGTTTTAATTCTGTAGAGTGGAATCACGTGTCATGTATGCAGCAGACAAAATATCAGTCATACAGGGAATAGTCACAAATAGCATTGTCTTTGTTGTTGAGTAGCAGTGATGATGATGATGATGATGATGATGATGATGATCCATGAATTCCTCTCGTGAATCTTAAACAGTTCCCTGCGAGATCCACTGTTCCCATCAGCATTGCGCTAACTAATATGCAAGGGACTGTGGACGGGTGGACAGTGTGTACAATACTGTGAGGTTTTCTGTGCCAAGCAGTACTCAAAGCACACAAACTTTCATATCTTGAAATAACATTGATACTTTTCATGGATGCTCGCGTGCACATTCATGCACATCAGTGTACTCATTCGAGGAGAAAACAAAGATGTCGTATCATTGGCAAACTTCCGAGCATGTCTGTCTCTCTGGCCTCATCCGGCCTCACGTATGACAAGATCCATGTCGTGGCTCATCCTCCCGATAACGATCTGTTCTGGTTGACTCTACTTTCGACAGTTCACTGCCCAAGTGTTCAAACATGTGCATGTGTCGATACGCCTTTCGGGCTTGTGGATGGATGACGCTTTGTCTCCGACAATTGAGCAAACCTGGGGGTGTTTGCCCAATGTCCCGGGCAAGACAAACACGGGCGATTATTATCAGAAATGGAAACTGAGTTCTGGCGTGCCTCGCAACATTGCAGCAGGGACAGTTAGGACATTCAAGGGAGAAAAATGAAAAGGGAGAACTGGAGAAGGAGAAAGACCAGATATCTAGAGAAAGTATCTGTATGTGTCAATATTATGTGGGCAAATAATCAATGTGGTGAATTCAGAGGGGGAATGATGGTTTGCCCAGAAAATGTGTTTCTTCTGAGAACTGGAACCAATGTTTGATTGAGTACACAATTAGTCATTTCTTTCCATTTCTACAGAGTAAAAGTAATATCAGAGCGTGTTGTCTTTATGATGTCTGTCAGAGATAATACCGCTGACTGTAAAAAAGTTCTCCTAAATCATCTTTTAGCGGGAATTTGGTTGAGAGATATTGCAGAATGGGAGTGAACGTGAACAAACATGGTGTATCCTCTGGAGAGGAGATGGAAGTTCTGAAATCAGTTATTCGATATCGTCATGCTTTATCACAAGTTCTGCATAACTTTTTTCCCCCTTTTTGAAAAGAAGTTTTCAGAATTTGTTGGTTGAGAGCCAAAGTATGTTACTAGACCACAGACTATGCACGACTGGTAGCGCCCTTCTGGTTCTGAGCTGACCCAGGGAAAGAATTCGATGAACTGTACTGCTCATTGAGTAACCAGTTTTACGTAAGCGAGAAACAAGTTTCAGACTGCATGGTTTTTTTAAGCATGTTATTTCTGAAACATGTTATTAATCATGTTTAACATCATAGGAGCTATTTGAATGAATCTCTTCACTTACCACCTCCTTAGTAGTGTTAAAGCCGTGTGTTATCACCACATATATTGTTTGTTTTCTGCACATTGTTTACAAGGTAAAAGAACTTGTATTATTATTTCTGTTGTAATGTTCATATATGAGAAGTATGAAAATAAATGAATTGAATGAATTGGATTGAATTGAAATCATTCAGACTGCAAATATGCACCCAGAAGAAAGGAAAACTCAAATGGAAAAAAAACTTGTAAACCATAGTTGGCCAAACATGATCTCATAAACGTGTGAGGAAAATGAAATTCAAGTTTGGCTTTTTAAATTTAAAATAGAAATAATTCTTTTAGCATAAAACATGTTTCACAACTCATTTACTGATGACTTACTTTGCAAGTCTGAACCCTCCCCCGTCAATGTCTCAAGTACTGTAAAACATATTTTGGGGGCATGAAATTTTCGCAAATCGGAGCCAACGGCCCTTTTCGCGGCATTAAATTTTTGCGAATTGGAGCCAACGGCCCTTTTGGTGGCATGAAATTTTTGTGAGTTACCTCTAACATTCAGTGTGTATAGTGTAGATAAGAACTTTCACATGCATTTTAATTTCGCGAATCTTGGCTCTCGCGAAATTAAAATGCATGCGAACATTCCTTGTTTTACAGTAAACAGCTCGAAAGATAGATGTTATACTGCTGCCTGGAATATCCTCCAAGGGTGAAATTCATATAGTGATAATCAGGGGCAGATCCAGGAATTCCGTAAAGGGGGGGGGGGGGGGTACCTCTACAAAATTAAAGGGGTTCACACCCCCCTTTTTGTATTTCTTTTGTTTTAACAAAAAATAAAGAGGGGATGCGCGCCCAGTGCGCCCCCCTCTGGATCCGCCACTGATAATAAATCTATGCAAATCACTGTAAGGAAGAGGAGATTTAGAGTGGGGGTTGTGTTTATGTGTGTGTGTTCCAGACTAACATGGCAGCCTTAAAAACAGCACAATACCAATTCATAGACACAGTTTGTTGCAGTTACTAGTACATGTGTTGAGATGAGACCTACACACGTTTGGTCATGGGGGTACCTTGTTTTTTAAAATAAGGGTGGGGGACATTTAATTCATACAACTTTATTTATTATTGATTCATATCTGATTCTCCTCAGCAGCAGTTGATGTGATTCAGCTTCATTCTCATGCTATTGTGACGCCTTTTATCTTCGACAAATTTAGTATTCAGGTTGAAGAGTCGGACTTGAAGTAATGAAATTTTTCTGAAAAGGGTTTCTGTTATTACTAATTAAACTTTTGAAACATTAATTTGGCCACCAGGCTGCTACATCTCTAGGCCTACTTCCCTTTGCAGTGAGAATAAAATACACAATCTCCACTGCATCATCATAAAATGTCAGTGGATGATGATTGAAAGGGAACAGCAAAAGGATAAAAAGCATTGAGATATTGAACGGCAATGAGAATTCACTACCCATTGCTAAATAAGTAAGATTAGATTATAGTAGAGCACCAGGCAGGAGTTATAACAGAGAAAAATCGAGTGAAAAAAAAAAATTATGGTACTCTAATGAAAGGAAGTGGGGCTTTTAATTCAGACATAAAACAAAATTACCTAAAGCAAGGAAAATTCTGATTTTGCAAAGCATCTATATGTGTAACTGAGTGAAGATGTGTGTTCTTTCAAATCAAAAGGTGACTGTCTCGTTATACAGAAAATGTTCACTTTCAGTAAGCCTTTATCATTAATCATAATCCATCAATCACAGAATTTATCACATCATGGTCTTTTTCCTCTCTCTAAAGTCACTGATGCAATTTTGTCAATTTGTGTGCAGAGAGAAGCTCCCTGCTGGAGAGTGATGTTTTGTGCCATCGTCAATGAAATATCCACATGCTTCAGCAGCCTGCACAATAAGAAACGGATGTGCAAAATCTTCAAAATGCATTAACCATAATGGAAGGGGAAAAAAAGAGGCAGAGATAGATAGGTAGACAGACAGACAGACAGACAGAGAGAAGTCAACAGTAGAATTAATCACACTTTTCATTTTCTCCAAATCGTAATCAAACATTGCGAGAGAGCTTGCTCCTTATGCACTGCATCAATTTCCTCTTCTACGCCAGTAGCATTCTATCTGCCCATCATGGCTGCTTAATATCTGCTACGCCAATCAGCCCCCAATCCGTCTGGAAAAATCGCGAAAGTCGTGAGGCAATTTAACATGGTATTCTGATCACTGATTAGTCTAAGATGGCAGTAGTGGCATCTAATAGTTTCTGCATGTGCCACATTCATTTATCATCGGTGGTCGTCATCATGAACCCCCGTTTCCTTGCCTTCGATCTCCAAGTGTTTTTAACTTTGCCATGCTGGCAGTAGCATGACAATTTGAACGCTAACATTTGTGCGACAGTTGTGTGTGATGCAGGGTAAGAGAATGTGACGAGAGAGACAGAGAGACAGGAGAAGAGAGACAGGAGAAGAGAGGCTCAAAGGGATTTATCAGACACATACAGGGAAAGAAATTATTCAAGAATAGTGTTTGAATCAGTTCCATAACGCACCAGTCTTTTTCAAACCTTGCAAACTCTATGTGCTCCATAAGGGAGACTGTAACATTTCCCGTAGCTACACTGTGTATATGTGTTTGTGTATGTAGGTATGTGTAAAATGCAGAGACTCCAACTCTCCCGTTTTCGACGGGAGATCTCCCGCCGAAAACCCATTTTTACAAAATCTCCCGTTCTCCCGTTTGAGATTTAATTTCTCCCGCCCTGGCTGTTTGTCTCCCGTTGGAAAGGATTTCTTGCATATTTCTATCGTATGTTGAAAAAAATAAGCCTTAGATAGCACCAGAGAGCATCTAGAACCCTAGGAATTTCGCGCTTCGCACACATCAACTTTGAGTCTCCCGTTTGCTCGGGGTTTCAGTCGGGAGAATCTCCAGATCAGAAGGTACTTTGGGTTGGAGTCTCTGAAAATGGCATAATCTGCCTGTCAGTTATTGTGCTACTTGGAGTGATGCTAAAAATTGTATTTCAGTCCCTCTCCAGACAAAAAGTCACTCTAGCTTCCATTGCCTGGATCCTTTGCCCATCCTCCAGAATCTTATTTATACCAAAATGGCATAGGATATGTCAACATTACTGGACGAGTGAATCTGTGTGGTGGTATTGTTGCTGGTATGTGTGTGAGATGTTCATGCTCTGGGTGCCCCATTGATACATTCTCCATCTCACCCCACCCCTTTTCTCCATCTCTTTGCCCCCCCCCCCCCTTATATAGATTGCTTGGTTAATGTGATAATTGATTTATGAGCTATGTACAGCTGTGTAAACAGTCTTGTCCAGGGCCATGTGTGGATGACAGGGGGTGTGTTTCCACGGGGATGAGAAACAAGGACCAACGCTTCTTCCTACTGCCACATCTTCACCCCATCTTCACACTCGACGAGATGGATGATAAGAATAGAATACCCTTAAGAGATAAGGATATAGTGTGTGCAGGTCAATCACTGTACTACCACCACCACCAACAACAACACTATCACAAAATTAAGTATATTCTGCTGCTGCTACTTTCATATCTTCTGTGTTCAGTTCTCAACAATTTTAATGACTCATTTAGCCATTCATGGGTTTTTGCCCCCCATGTGACCCCAATATATAACTTCACCCAGGTGTTGAGATGTGTCCCAGACATCACTGGGTTAACATTGATTGCAGGGTCTTTTGGTAGAACAGTGCGTACTCTGACAAGGGTACCATGGGTGATTACGACTTTGATACTTTCTGACTCTTCCTGTTATCATCATTATCAATAGAATTTGAATTATTTGAAGAATACAAAATGTACTATCATTATGTCTGTGATTATATCTTTTAAGAGGAAAACACTAGCATGCACTATCTTGTCTGTCCTATAAAACATATCAATGTATAACAAATGTAGATAATTTCCAGAGTTTGCAAACTATTTAGACAGTTCTACATCTACTGCTGATTACTTCTTAAAATTCACTCACTGGACTTCAGTGGTGCAGATTACCTTTCCTTCTAATTCCATGTCAAGGAGATGTCATTTTAGCAAAATTCGCTGCAGAGAATCGTGACAGATCAGTCATTTGAAATAAAAGAAATGATATTGAAGATTGCAACTGATAAAAAAAAAAGATTTTGTATTTATCGAAGAGAAGTGGACATACCGAATGAAGGGGCTTTAACTCTATCCTTCATACTTTTTCATGCATCTCAATTACATCATACTCTTATAGTCGAGGGGGAAATCTGATTACGTCTAAAATGATTATCATTTCTTGTTGTATGAAAGTACTTGTCCTTCTTTTCTCTCTTGGTCCTCTGGTGCTTTCTGTATTCTAGTGATTTTTTTTTTTTGATATATATTTGTGTGGTTTTTTTTTCATGGAAGGGGAGAGGGAGAGGGAAAGGGATGACCTCTCTCGATGAGATTATGATGATGGTGGGTGCATACAATGGTGCAGTACAAGAGTGTGAGTTCCTCCACGGAAAGAACCCGTTGGCTAGAAGCGGCCTGGAATAGTGACCACCCCTCCATACTCCTCTCGAGATCTTGTGCGCGGATCAGGGGCTGGAAGTGGGATTTGCCAGGCATCTCAGAAATTTAGTCCCAGAAGAATAGATTGGCCTTGTCTGGGTAAGCTACCAGAGTCCTGGCGCTCATCTTCTGATACTTTGAACCAGAAAAGAAGGGTAGGAGGGATACAGAAGAAACAGAGAGAGAGAAAAAAATGGCAATATATCAGCTAGGTCCCGTCTGGAGGAAGGATGCTACAGCAGAGGTTGTAAGGGTGATGTTTGAATACTGTAAATAGTAGGCTAGGGTGCACTCTTGAAATGGAGGTTACAGAAGATTGGTGCTTGAATGGTGCTATTGGTAATCTTATTTATTCTGTTGAAAGTCAGCATTTAAGTTTACTAGTAGGAGTTGCTGGTCACCATCATGTATTTACATGGACTATTTCTAGATGATCTGAATTCCTACTGTACCACTGAGACTCAGTATTCCACAAGCTCTAGCGACATCTTAAAAGTATGAAAAAAATGTTTATGTATAGCCTAAGCTTAAGCCATTAACAACAAAAAGAGAAAAATGATTACATGAAATATGCCTATTTTTCTGATAAATGAAGGTATCTGTATGCAATGCTTTGACTGTTAGCCCTACATGTGCACTTAGCCAGCCCACCAAATAGGTGTTGTAAACTAGAATTTGAAATATTGTCGATTTTTAGTAAGGTATGTGATTTTTTCTTGATAATGGTTGTTCACATACCTTGAAAATAATATGCTCCTGTTTTAAACCTGGAGTTTAAAGTAGTAATTGCACATCAGATTTACAGTGGGGAAAAAATGGTGAGAAATCTGGTTGGCATTGTGTTCTTAGTTTGAAAACATTAGGTACCTACTGCACTTAATGGGCTTAAATAAGAAAACCTGAACCATTAGAAGGATAATCAGCAAAATTTGTCTCCTTTTCTTAGCAGAATAAGCATGAACTCTGGCTACATACTCCCTAGGGAGTTATAAGAAGACACTATGTGAGCTGGTATCACAGATTGAGTGTTAATATCCTTTAAGATGATGGTACATGAAGATAGTCAACTGACCAATAAAATAAAGGGTCTGGTGTAGAGACTACACCATCTCTGGATGGAAGTTGATTTATTTTGATTAAAGAGTAAAACTTGTGGGACATGATTTTAACAACCCTAGGTTTACTGGCAACATATTGATGATAGGCAACTATTTCTTGTAACACTGACAAGGGTGAGTCAGACCATTGTTTTCCAGGAACAGAATGGATGCTTGTAACATGAATTTTTATATGGAACGACAGCAGTCGGACAACTGGCGTTCATTAGTCAGACTGGTGTGTTGCAGTGTGTTTGCATTGCCCCCTTCACACAACAGTGCAGCCCTTTCTTCATGGGGGCACGTACGGCTGGAACACAACTGGGTCGTATTGGTGCTTCACCGGAGGGATTAAAGAGGATTTCTGGTCTAGGTCAGGGGTTAATCTTGGCCCAGAGGCCCAGCCTGGCTGGTGAGGACAGCCAAACCGCTCTATTTGTTGGCTATCTGTACAGGGTTTTTTTGTGTCCTGATGGATACCAAGCAGATGCCGGTGACAAGTGAACGCAAATGCACCGTGGCAGCACCATGTCAATTCCACCAGTCGAAGAAAAGGGTGCAAGTCTTGAGTGAAGTAGCGGTTTTTGCCCCCCTCTCTTCTTCTACTACACTTGTCCTTTTTCTTTCTTCCTTTTTGTTTTTGTTCCAGGTTCAGGAGAGATGACTGCATAGTTATGTGCTTTATGACAGACACACATCCTGTGTTTGTTTGCCTGTATATCTTCCTAAGACATCTGTTAGTAATCCTGACACATTTCCCCCCTCCTCAAACTACCCAGTCCCCAGCGGGTGCATAGACTAAGTCTGAGCCATACTCTGCACCTGCCGCTCCCAAGATATTTTTGGCATTCAAGAAATTTTCACCTCAGAAGATATTTGCCAGCGGTTTTCATGACAGCCATGGTGAATATGCCATAGCCATTTAGATTGTGGATCAATTGCAGAGACATGAACAAATCTTAAAATGAACATTTTCTTGTGTCCCCTCATGCGTCACGTCCCGCACCCTTCCAAACCTTGTCAAATTGTATTAGGAATAAGTTGACATCTAAAGAAGATAGGATGGAATAGTGCCATAAAGCTGAGAATTGTAAAGTACGTTGATACACACACACAAAAAAAAAACCCAACAACAACAACAACCAGACATGTAATCTGTGTTTGGGTTCCACAAACATTGTCCCCTTGTGCTGCTCAAAGATTTTTCACAAAGTGCCTCAAAATTGAAAACTTCAATTATTGTTGACCTGCTAAGGGTCATATTCCAAAACCTCCTTTTTGTTGTGGCTAGTTAATTTGTTGAGAATGAGATTTTTGGCCTCACAGAAAGCATATTGACTTACTGTTGTCGAATTTAGAGCGCATCTTCGTATCATGTTGTTGGGTTTTAGGGATGGGGGGGAGGGGGATTTGTGGTTTAACATGTTTGATAGAATAACTCAGCAAGTATGAAAATATTTCTGCATTTCAGTCACAGGCTCTTGTGTGCAATAAATGTGATGCAGTGTTTAGGCTGTAATAGGAGGAGACTCGCTTGAAGATTAGATTGAAATGAATTGCCAATAAACAAGGCATCGCCCCGCCAAGGATTGGATACGAACTGCTCAAAAGTGCAATTTTTCTTGCCATGAGTCATTTGCAGATTGGGGTGTCGTGCCCCTTATGTGTATGTATGTGTGTGTCTGTCTGTTTTTCTGTTTGTTTGTGTGTATGTCAGTGTGTGATATTTGTGTGCATATTGTGGTGCGGAATGGAAATGGGGTGGTGGGGGAGGGGTATTTGTTGACAGAAAGTCCAATAACTCTAGAGCGCTGGCAATATATATCGGTGCCTCCGATACTTCTCGTTTTTATCGCTCGTGCAGCTGGATCTCTGCCACATATCCTCTGCCTTCCGTATCTCGCTGTCAGCTTCAACATGGCACTGCATCTCTCTCTTCTCTTCCAAAGTGATGTTGGCTCCGCATCTTCTCCGTAGTTACTCCCCCCTTGTTCCTCCCATCAGATGACATCTCCTGTCATCATCCCTTCATGTCAGTCATTCTGTCACTCAGAGCCATGGGTCTATTTTCCTGCAATCATGTATCTGTCTGCAGATGGGGTCACACAGTGTACTCATCCATGCAAACAAGTTAGGTTACCCAGTTGTATCACACCTACTTCCCTGTCATTGAATTATAACTACTGCTCAATTGTTGCATGTCCCTTCTTTATCTATTCATGAACATGAGCAGATACTTTTGTAGTGCATTTTAGTTCAAAATATATCATTTTTAGTGTCCATATGGATCAAGGAGGAAAAAACAACAACCTTTATTCCAATTTGTT
Source organism: Diadema antillarum (assembly GCF_040938485.1). Classification (NCBI taxonomy): domain Eukaryota; kingdom Metazoa; phylum Echinodermata; class Echinoidea; order Diadematoida; family Diadematidae; genus Diadema; species Diadema antillarum. The sequence continues at coordinate 3,433,647 of NW_027270954.1, forward strand.
GTAGGCCTATGTCTTAATTCGTCATTCTGTGTAAGTCATGTGTTTTACATTTGTATCAGTCCTATATATTCATTAACTTGCTCCGAAGTACCTACCTTTATTTATTCTGAGCAATAATTCTTCAATTTTAATTTTATTGACCAGGCAGACTACAAAACATTGATGAGGAAGGGTGAACTTGCACTCATGTAATTCTAATCTTAATCTGTTAGGGTAAGCAACATTCTACATTGGACGACTGCCTCTTTAACTCTTTGAGTCCCATCAGCAACGTGATTGTGTGCAGTGTCAATGGCATTTGAAGACTGTGGTCTTGAGAGGATTAGGTCACATGTGGAGTCAGCGAGGGCGTTCAAGGACCATGGAGTGTCACGTCGCGTGGTGGTGTTTCATCATGCACTTTGAAACATCACCCCTTAAACGCCCTTCTTCCATTCAGCATTTGGAGAAAACAGTCATGCATATTGAAACAGCCTGCGAATACGGTTGTCACTCTAGCTGCTGTACGCTGATTTATGGCGGTGTCAAAATGTTGCGCATCTCCGCAAGCATGCCATTCATAGAGATTGGATAAAAAGTGCTGTTGTGCACATGTGCTGCATAACAACTCTCTTGTGCATTTCAGCACATATCTTGTGTCATAAGGGCATAAAACATTTTTATAAGTGAGATGCTAACATGTCTGCAGTGCATAAGAGATCACTAAAAGATAAAGAATAAGCGTCAGTGTAGCAGACGTGGAATAGGTAAGAGGAGAGAGAGAGAGAGAGAAAGGGAGACTCGGAGAAAGATAGCTGGAGAGGGAGAGACACTGTAGAAATCCAGAAGAGGAAATGTCTGTTCACATGCTTACATGTGATCGTGAGAATTTATGTATTTATGAGTGTGTGTATTTGTGTATGTATGAGTGTTAGTAAAAGAGAGAGAGGAGGCTGGGGGGGGGGGAGAAAAGAGTGAGTATAGGAGAGAGAAAGCGTGAGTTTGGATGGGGAAGATCTGTTGTATCATATGCACCTTGATTGGACTAATGTTTGATAAGCTATTTTTTTCAATTCCAAGCATAAGCTTTATTTTTTCAATAGAATATATACAAAGTGTATTGGTAGAAGTTGAAAAGAAGTTTGAATGGGTACGTAATGTAAGGGGTTGTAAGAAGATTTGGATAATTGAAGATGGCCATTTCGTTGTGATAAAAATTGATATGGATTCTGTCAACAGAAAATGTAATAATTTAAAACCTTATCACCTTCAGTCATGTCAAGTGCTTTTGAATATTTCTATGAAAAAAAAGTCAAATAATGTTGTTTTCATAGTTAAACCATGGTTGAACACTATACATATATTCTTTCTGGTTACCGGATAAGGAAATGTGGAACGGAGATGTAGTCTTATCTTTGTTGCAGTCAATAGAGAAACAAAATGATATATCAGGCTTGTGGCACAATGCACACCCAAGACGAGTACTGCTGCATTCACAAAGGATGAGGTGTTTGTTTGTCATCTCGCGCCATCCATCTGCGGTGGTGCGGCAATCCGGGGGTAGAGACAGCTGTGCGGCGCGCCTAGGCTCCGCCCGTTTCGTGCTCCCCCCTCTAAATCATCCCAGGGCTTCCCAGAGCCCAGATGCGCCGCTCACCTCATTCCCCCTAGCTCTTGAAGGAAGATGTCGTTCAAAATCCCAAGAATGTTCCTCGCAAGATTAGGCTATCCAGGGAATTGCTCCCGTGATGCCTCAGAGTATTTCCTGTGAATCTCTCGAATGCTGACAAACTCGTCAATATTTAAAGGTGTTTTACGTCTCAACAAATATTTCATACTGACACAAATTGAGCTATCAATGAATGGAAGCTGTCAGTATTTTTTTTCTCATAAAAGGCCTTTAACTTAAAGGCGTGATTTCCCATTTGCAGATGAAACAAAAACCCAGCATTAGTGCTTCAAGAGAGTTCTAAAATGTGAGTTAGGGATAGAAACAACCACTGTAAAAATTTGAATTCATATAATCGATGTTAAGTGTTATTGAATACACAAAATGTGAACAATAGTTATAATAAAAATGTTTCCAGACTAAACGGTCTACAGTTACGGTTTATTGAGAAAAACAGTGATATCTTCTTATATTTTAGGCTTTATTGCAAACATTTTATATGGTACGATGTTTTGTGATACAACAGGCCTACACATATGCATCAAATATGTAATATCTTGAACATTTTTGAAATCACTGCTCCCAAATGTAAACAGGACCTTTAAAGGCCTTTGTAGATCTAAAGTATTTAGGTGTTTTTTTGTTTCTTGTTGCTGTTGTTATTTAAATTCTTGGCTGTCACACAATGCAATATGTTCAGCATACTTACAGCTGTAAAGGATGCATGTGTTGACATTATGTGACTCTAATTCTATGAATGTCATGCACATTGGCAGAAATTTGTAGGGATGTATAAAATCTGTTTTCTACCTCCCCAACCCCATCCTCAAAGGGGGTGGATTTGGACAATGAGTGCATCAGTTATGATGTGTAAAAGATATTAAAACCAATGGTATTGATATATCAGGAAGAAATGTACATGTGTGTAGTTGTAAAATTGATGTATGCTACCAAGCAGGGACTATGTTATCTCTATCAGTGACAGATTCTCATTGATGACAGTTGGGGTACAAAGGAGCTATACAAACAACTTGAATGGATATTAGATTTGGGTGTGAAAAGGGCCTGGAGGTGTACTGGGTAGGAGCAAGCAAGGTGCATCTGTTATTGGGAGGAAGGTCACACTACCATATGCTCCCGACATCCATGCCTTCCTCAATGCCAATCTGTCGCAGAGCCCTTTCATACTGGCACAGAACTCGTTTGTTAACGCATGCAGTAACTCATTTCTGCTCATCTCACAATTTCTTGCAATCTGAAAGCAAAATCCAATCATGTCTCTTTGCAACACATTGCTTACACTACTTTTGGCTCGTCGTTGGGTGGAGGTGTGCTCTAATTGAGTTATGCTTAATGGGTGCATATTTGTAGTCTGAATAATGTAGCATCTCAAGCACCAGTGAAGAGGTAAAGCACACCATGACCTCATATTTGCTTAAATGTGCAGTGGTATGTGCATATCAAGAAGTATTCCCGCATGTTAGCATAATGAGCTTTTCATGTTTGATCAACATGCCATGGAGGGTTTGTGGCACAACCATTTTGTGGTATGTGTTCTAGTTAGTAGTTAGCCAGGAGACTCATACGATTATGCTAAACATGTTTATATATCCATTTCAAAAACATTACCAAAAAGAAAAAAATACTCTTTTGCAAGTGTGAAACCCCCTCATGAATTTCTCCTCCTCCATCTCCCTCCATCTCTCTTTCTTCACCACTTCTTCTCCCTGTACCAACGGTACCTCTTCTTCTCTCCGGTGTCTCTCTCCCAAAACTTCACCCTTGTGGTGTGGCAAGCTCTCCTGTCAGTGTGAAACCCCCTCTTGGTTTCTCCTCCAACCTCTACCTCTCTTTCTCCTCCTCCTCATCTTCTCCTCCTCCGTTTCTCTCCTCCAAAAACTTCACCCTTATGGTGTCACCTTTCCCCCAGAACAAAGAACATTGGTCTCCCCTAGCCTTGGTGGCAAATTATGTGGGTGAGGAATGGCAGGGGATCCTCTGTGCTACTATCACAACACAGAGTGACAACTTGCCACTCTTAAAGGCGAAATGAGGCACGGTGGATGTGGGATGGGGCATTGGTAGTATAATGACGGAGGAAAACAATGTACATTCAAAAGGATGAGTCATTTTATCACCCAGTGTAAAGCATGTCATTCTTCATCCCTAAATATTTGTGTTACATGAAAGACCAACACTATGTTCCTTCAATATTTCCTTTAATATACCAAGCCCCCCTCCCCCTGAGAAAAATAATCTATTTTTTCTTTATTAAAAAAAAGGTTATTTGTACACCCAGAAGCAGTTACTAGTAGTTGACTGCAAACTCCCACCTTGAAATTAGTGATTAAGATGAGATGAGAGATGATTTTGCACTCCAGTTTAGCCCGTTGAGGACAAGTCCCGAGTATACTTGGGCAGGTGTCTATGGGAAATGCTTGTTGTAACAAAATCAAATCGTCAACGGGTTAAATCACCAGGGAGCTGATGCTCTTTGATAAGACACTGCTTTCTACATCCAGATAGCACATGATTTCCAGCTGAAAATCCAGACCGTGTAATCCCAGAAAGAAGTGTTTGACATCGGTGGAAAATCACCCTGTAATGCTCATATGGTAACATATGTTTACCTCTGTAAACTTAATCCAATCACTCACTGTCATGGTGTGTGCATCAAACACTTTCTATTGGCATTAGTGTAAACATGTGTTGATATGCTCCATGATTCATGAATGGATAGAATGATTGATTTGATATTGATGATGGGTGAGGACCGATTATGATTCATTGACCTGTCATCCCTGCATGGATTGTTTTTGCTCAGGCTGTCAACTCATGTTATCTGGGGAGACAGATGTATGTGCAGCTGAAAGGGCAACAACCTGCAATAAATTCATGTGGGGTGGGGGGGGGGGGGGGGGGGGAGCAATTCATACCAGCAAGAGACCTTTTCGAGTGACATGGTATGTGTTTGTGTTTGCCACATTGCATGTATTGTGTGTGAATGTGTGTCTGTGTCTGTGTGTGTCTGTGTCTGTGTCTAATTCTGTGTGTGAACATAAGTTTGTAAGTGCATTCAAACAGGGACTATTCCCAAAGCAACTGCAGATTACTGGACCTCATCAAATGGTAGTAATATCCTCATTTTATAGATGAGGTGCATAAGGGTATATAAAGGTGTGTGATATACATGCACAACTTATGGATGAGGTGTATACGGTTGACAATTGTGGATATTGGTGTTCATTACTGGTTTTTACTAGTTCAATTCAGTAATGAGTGTTTTTCATCTGCATTGGCTGTAATGTCATAGCAAATGAACAATCTTGTTTCAAGGTTCTTGCGGTCTGTGATCAGACAATAAAGATGAACTTGTTGAGGACGGTTTGATTTTGCTACAGCACACATTTCCCATAGACGCTTGCCCGAGTATACTTGGGACTCGTCCTCAACGGGTGAAGAACAAAAAAGAGGGTTGATGGTTACTATGGATGGGATGGAGAAAGTACTGTAGACTCCCTGTCACTGAGCTTATTCTGAAGTAGAAAAGAAAAAATGGCCAATAAACAATGAAAAGTTCAATTACCTCTATTATGATGAGATGATTTTCTGAGAGAAATGCCTTGAAAAGTATGTTTTAATCCGATTTGCAAATGAGTCTCTGTTTTGAAATTTTATGAGCAAGGGATAGTGTTGTCATTTCAAGCAGTGCAAATAGAAATCTCCCACAATGAATAAGTAGTGGCTTTGAGCATGTCTCTTGGGAAATTCCTCGGCCAGATCCTGTCAACATTTGATTGAAATATGTGGAAGTAATGCCATCAAAGCTGCCTTGTAGGAAGTGCAACAAACTTGTATGTACTTTGAGTGCGTATAAAGTGGCAACTAGAAGCTTGTAATCTGGAATTATGGAAATGCCGCCTACTCAGATGCAATCCAAGCATGCCGTGACTTTTAAAGGCTGCAGCAAAGCCGTGGAGTTTGCTTCGGAGATGAATCAAGAAGGAAATTGTAAAGAAGAGATTGGAATCTGGTAAATTTTGGGAGTGTGTTTGTTCATTCGGATGTAACTTGGTGGTTTTCCTTGAGTCATCCCATCATTCTGTCTATTTCTAGCTGGGTACTTGAATTTGATGCATTAACATCTTTCCTGCTCACTCTTTTCTGATTGTAATGAGAAAAAAAAAACCAACAACAACAATAAATCACAAATTTACTCTCTTTTCAGTTGTTAAAACTGAAATAATTGATTCATTAGGATGACATAGCTAGACAAGGTTTAAAGTACAGTAAACTCTTTAACTCATTGGAGACAAGCCCAAGTACATTTCGGGTTATATGCATTGGTTAATGCATATAACATAGCAAAGTCAGACAGTTTTTGATGGGTTAATCTGTAATCATACACTGTAGCAATGATGAGAGCAAATTACTGGTAAGATTCAGCTCCCTTTCAAAGCTGTTGCTCTTTTATTCACAGTCATAAAAACTGTACTCACCTTTTGTGAGTTGATTTTCAGCTGCAATAAACTTGGGGCAATTCTGTTTGTCACTGTCATGCATGGGATCTAGGGGGCATTAGAGCAAAGTGAAAATCAAATCCTTCACAGATCAAAACCTCCCTTGATTGTCTTCAAATGCCCTAAAGAGGTCACTCTGCATCTGTAGGTTGAAATTGACTTGCCGCCAGTATGCAAATAACCTAGATGCAGTCAAGAAAAGACACTGCAATGCCATCAATGGCCAAGAATATACAGGGGAATTCATTTCTGACCTAGGGGTTTTTTGTGTTATATTCTATGGGGGGAACTGAGGAATGGACATGCAAAGCTCTGCATCTTCTCACAGCCATACACAGTATGAAAGCAAGGTAACTTAAAATGATAAAGTGCAGGCAAGGATTTGGATATAGATAAACAGCATCCATTTCTAGACGAACATTTACCAGTAGTTTTATCACCATGAGTAAGGGTAGTGTAGTGTTGTTGTTGTTGTTGTTGTTGTTGTTGTTGTTGTTGTTGTTGTTGTTGTTGTTGTTGTTGTTGTTGTTGTTGTTGTTGTTGTTGTATAATACAAAAGTTGCAGAAACCTATAAGTTAAAGCTGTGACATGAAATGAAAGACAAAATGTGTGCAAAGTTCATGAAATGATGATGACATGACTCCACAACTCTCCAACTGTACACACAGAATTTTACTTGATTTTTGTTTTGTTTTTGAAGTGAATTCAGACATTTAACTTTGTGTCAAGACATCATATAATTTTAAAGACTAGTCAACAATGATTCTATTTCGTGGAGGGGTTGCTGCAACACCCCCCACCCCCCCCCCCCACCCCCACACACACACACATACCAGTGGCGGATCAAGGCGGGGGCACACCGGACGTGTGCCCCCTCTTTAATTTTTGTTAAAACAAAAGAAGTAAAAAGAAAAAAAAAATGGAGGGGAGCGTGCACCCCTGCTTTAATTTTGTAAAGGCGCCCCCTTTTAGGGAATTCCTGGATCCGCCCCTGCATACATTTTATAGTTTTAAAGACCAGTCAGTAATGATTCTTGTTTTTATCGGGGAAGGTAGTTGCTGCAACCCCCCCCCCCAAAAAAAAAAAAAAGAAAGGAAAGAAGAAATGAATAAATAAATAGATAATCAAATAAAGATCAATGAATGAATGAATGAATGAATGAATGAATGAATGAATGAATGAATGAATGAATGAATGAATGAATGAATGAATGAATGAATGAATGAATGAATGAATGAATGAATGAATGAATGAATGAATGAATGAATGAATGAATGAATGACTAAATAACTACAGAAAATACACATCATTTTATATGTACAAACCAATAGTAGAATTGTCAAAGTTGCCTTGGCTTTGGCTCGGAGATGCCCCTGAAGTTGCGGTGAACATGTTGCAAGATATTGACCCAGAATATATTTAGGAAGGAGGAGAGAGCGATGCCAGAGGAAAAAGAAGGATCCTGTATAGCTTCTCTTTAGAGGAATCACAAAATCCACTCTAAACCTGTCATAAAATCTCAATAAAAGACCACAAAAAGCTTCCCCTCCCCTTCCCCCCCCCCCCCCCCCCGAAAATGCTAAAGAAAGCCATAAGGTGTACAACTGGGAGAACAAGGTTTCTTAAAAGGATTGTACTTTTTATATATTCTATCTGCATAGGGTAGAAAAGCCACAGGAAGTTTGTGAATAGACATATAAGACTGCTGTTCAAGAATTCATTGTACTCTGTGATGAATTAATTGCAGTTGGGAATAAACATGATGACCATAAATTTCTTCAAATTATAGTGACGGAAAAGGACAACTTTTTTTTCTATATTGCCTTCAAATCCATTAATCATTATGGTCACTTTAGGATGAATTCTCTTTATGCAATCAAAATGGGAATATTTATGAGTTATCCAAGAATTAAACATTACTTTAAAACAACCCCAAACCACAGAAGCCACAATCTTTCAGGGATTGGAAGAATGAAGAAATCTGCTTTTATTCTCTGTTGCTTCAGTCACTTTGCTGTTCTGTGGCAGTATTTTTTTTTTTCGGTACTGACAAAACCACACTCTGTCATTTTCAGATATGGAAGGTTGAAGATGAGGTAGAATTTAATGGAAGGGTAATGCCTTAGTTTCTCTCTTTTTTTGAGGGGGGGGGGATCTGGATGGGGTGGTGGTGGGGAGAATAAGAATTGTGTGAGGTGCATATGCTATACTGGAGAGAAGACTCTGGATTCATTAAATGGATGGTGTAGCATTAGTTGAGATGAGAATTCAGCCTTTAACTTTTTGTGAGATACTTGGAAACCACTTTGTGAAATGTTAAAAAGCATACAATTTTAAGAGGAATTCAAAGTTTATTAACTGAAAATCGGGTCTGAATGGCCGAGATATCCAAAAACGAAGTAAAACAAAGTAATCCTACTAAACAGTATTCATCGAATAAACTTTGAATTTCTCTTAGAATTATATGCTCTTTCATATTCTGTAAGAGGTTTCTTATCTCCAAAAAAAATCACCATCAAGAAATCCTCAAATCCAATCTCAACCAAAACTGTACCATCCCTTTAACTCTTAGTGAGCTTTGAGTGATGATTGGCTCAGGAAACCCTACGATAGTATTGTACAGACTGTCTAAACTCCCAGGTACAGAATGCCGTAAGCCCCATTTTTACAGAACCCTGTTACCGTGACAATGTCCGGGTAGCGTCCGGGTACCGTAACTGTTTGTTTTTTTACCCTGCCTGTTAAAGTGGTTCCCACAAAATGTTGCTTGGACGTTGTTGTGGTAACTTTAGCCAAATTCTTACCCCAAAATTACCCTGACTTTACCCTGACATTACCCAGGTAGCCCCTCTGTTGGAAATTTTGTTCTTCCGGTATTTTGCGACGTCATCGTAAGGTCTGTGAAAACAGTGCTTACAACATGGGATCCTTGGTTCAAGTCTCTACCCATGCAAATATTGTTGGCTGAGATGTTTCTTTCCCAAATAGGTCTGCCTAACCTTGGCCCAGGTGTGAGAATGAATACCTTGCAATGAATATTTTACAGTGATACAGGTGCATTTTAAAGGCCCTCTGGGATAGCCAGAACTGAATGAATGGACTCCCCCTGAAAGTGTGAGCACATTGGAGCTTTTCCGTGCGGAAGCAGAGGCCAGAGAAGTATAATCAGGCTGGTAGAATATGTCATATGTTGCTACCATAATGATGAAATGCAGTATGAAAATTTGATGGCTGTGTTAATCAAGACACATGAAGATGTTGCCATGGTAATTGTGAGGACTTGCTGCAGTCTCAATCAAAGCTTTTTGTGCCTTGTTTATAGCTATCTCGCTGTGAGAACCTGCCGTGTATGCATGCATTGGCCAGGCTTGACAACTTGGAAAAATCATAAGCCATACAATAAATTGATAAAGAGTCAACCCAAAATAACACTGTTACCATTTGCCTTATGCTTGCTGGGCGAATCTGATAAAAAGTTTGATGTGCATTTTAGCTTTTGCTGTTTATGGGCACTGCATGGGGAGCCTTCTCCGCAGTTGGAACTGGAGCAGGGAATAGGCATTATTTGTGGAAATCACCCAGGTTAAGTGCATGACATGTTAAGACCCAATGTACAGAGGGGTTGAAATCTGAGCATTCTGGATGCTAACACTAAAGTGTCATTTGTATGCCATCGCCTAGCAACCAGCCAACAGCTCCTTGTGGAAACAGTTATTGCTTTGTACACTCTCCTCCTTGCCTCCCTCCTTCTAATGGCCCGCCACTGAAAGAGCACATACAGAAATAGTCTCGGGGGCACAGACTTCAATTTGCCTAAATTGGGACTTCATGGGGCAGTTCAGCCCATTTATGCACAATTTACACCTAAATGTCCTTTGCCCAAGTGCAATTAGGTCTGATATGGGTGCTAATGTCCTTAAAGCATTGAAATTTAGCATATTTTCTCAAATTTTGAGCCTTTCCTTCTTTGACCAGTCTTCCAGTATAAGTTGGAACAATTTGCACATTGAGAGTGAGGAGATTGTATTTGAAAGCAAGTTTGAGAGAGAGACGGTGAGAGTAAATGGTAATCATGATTGTTTTAAGTGCAAGAAATACTGATCAGGACTCACTGACACCTCCTCAGTTGTGAAAAAAAAAAATTAAAGGAAAACAAATAAGTTTGCTGTCAATGTTACACAATTCCGCCAGTCCCTCTTTTATTATTGTAATGTTAAAAAAGGAGGATAAAATCAACTTCCTCTCAGTATTCTCGCTCATGTTTTCATATCATCAGTAGAAGTGATTAATAGGCCTACATTATATAATAAAGGGCATTCAGACGCAAAAAATTTATACTAGAACGGTATAGCTATACCAAAACGGTATAGCTATACGACAAATTTATACGTCTGAGCGCTGACCAACGAAACGACGTATCACGAAACGACGTATAGTGAAACGACGGTCAGAGCATCGTTTCGAACTAGAACTCGATAACGAATCAGCATTCCCTGTGCGTCTGAACGGTATAACTGGGCGGGGCTTAATGGGACCGCGCGTGATAGGAGACCCCACAGCTGTCACTCATGACTATAACAGCATGCGCGCTGAGAAACTGCACATCTATACGACGTTTACCAGAACGGTCAAATCAGTGTCTGAACGGTCTGTCGGCTACACGATGATTCTTCATACGTCGTTTCGTTGTGGAGTTTTGGTATAAAATGGCATGCGTCTGAAAAGGGGGAGAGATGCACAAAGAGTAGAAGTGGGAAGAGAAAGTAAGAGAGAAAGAAAGAGAGAGAGGGGGAGAGGAGCAGCTAGAAAAGGGAAGAAAGGAGATACATACTGGGGAAAAAATACAGACCTTTCATGAATGATTTACTGAGAGTAATTCAGACAAAGTGGCAGGCTCATAATTTGATCAAATCATGCTGGATTAAAATCCAGCCTAGAGAGCCCTGTTTTGTGTTGTTTTGTTTTGTTTTTCTCTGTCTCTCCGTTCATCTGTCTGTCTGTCTGTCTCTCTCTCTCTCACCTACCTACCTGTGAAGTAGACAGTGTTAAGAGCCAGGCATGTGCCTTATAAAAAAAAGGCCCTCTGCCAAAATCAAATATGCTTGTTCAGGTGCGCTGGACAAATACCTCCCCCCAAAATGTCGCCAGACCCTTGAGGCCCTATGAATGGAGGTTATGGACTCCTGAAGGCCTGAAATCTCTCAAGTTTGTCCACGAAAAAGTACCTAAGGGACATTTCCTTGAGTTTGGCCTGAAAGAAAAGAGAGAACAGGAGAGATTTCTTTAAGGAAAAGCCTTCCATTTAAGCCTCGAAGGTCAATCTGAGTTGAGGCGTTTTTGAGATGTTTGTGTAAAATGGTTGGCGCACATATTATCACGGACTTGTGAATCTTGCCGTAATGATGAAAAGGTGACCAAGTCTTGTTATTGGGAGAGTGCTGGGGGCATAACTAGGTCAAAGCTGCAGAGGATAAATCTGAAAGTTGTAAAGCAGGAGTAACATGCAAAGTTCTGCTACTGGTTGGAAAAAGAATATTTAAAGGGATGGTACAGTAGTGGTGGAGATGAGAATTGGGCTTTTAACTTTTTGTGAGATACCAAGAGAACGCTTATGAAATAGTACAGAGCATACCATTTTAAGAGGAATTCAAAGTTTATTTGATGAATATCAGGTTTGGAATGACTGAAACATCCAAAAACAAAGTAAGACAAAGCGATCGTAATAAAAGGTGGGTCCCACACTTTATTAGAATCGCTCTGTTTTGGATATCTCAGCCATTTCAAAACCAATTTTCACCAAATAAACGTTGAATTCCTCATGGAATTACATACTCTTTCATATTTCATTAGAGGTTTCTCATTATCTCACCGAAAAATGTTAGAAACCTGAAATCAGGTCTCAACCGAAACTATGCGATCCCTTTAAGAGGTATCCCACAGTCGTGCCACCTACATCGAGGTGGTGTGATAACTAGTCAGATTACTACACAAATATTTTTGCCATTCTAAAGCACTGAAACTTTATTGAAACGCTTTTTTTACAGCAAGTAGCAAGTCATTGTTCATCATGAGCAATAAATGTGAAAGAATTTGATAAGTACACATTATTTAGACCTTATACGAATTACAATAAATATCATTAAAATTTGAATGTTACATCAGATAGCTTCAGATGACCGCATAAACTTAATTGCTATCTTTGCTGACATGACATTGATATGGCCTATATTATATTATTATACTCATACTCCCTGTACCTGCAGGAAACTGAGAGAGAGAGAGATTTTATTGAAATTTAGACAGGATTTTAATTGCTTCTTTTCTGATGACAAATGCAATGTGAAATTGTTGAATATCCATGATCAGAACTTAATTTGAAATTACAGGGCTCTTTTGTGACGTATATCAAAGTCACATTACCAGGACACATGAATATGATGTCTTGTAGGCCTAAACAGTCCCCACTGGATAATATGATGGATACCTCCCCAATTTGGAAATGGCCCAAGATATTTTTATCAATTTGCATATGAGTTTGTTATTGCTGTTGGCTTTTTTTTTTTAAAGTTTTGCAGATTTCCTACATTTATTTTTTAATTTCTTCCATGTGGAATGATTTCTCCTTTTGATACATGTCCCTTGAGAATATTTTGTATAATTAGACATTTAATCATTTAAACAATGATTTTGTGTCTGACTAATTGAAAGTACGTTATTTTGTTTGCGCTGAAATGACGTGTGGAAAGAATGCTAAGAAAGGTTAGGATAGAGACAGTTGAATTGTAAAAGTGCGCAAGGGAATGTGTGTGTGTGTGTGTGTGTGTGTGTGGTTGAGATGGGGTTGATAAGTACAGTGGAGAAGAGGGAAGGAGTGATATTTTCCAATGTTTATTTGTGAGAGACTTAATAGGGATTGATTCTGGTCTCAATCTAATATCCCTCTTGTCCTCAAGCAAGTTAATGGGTCATAGCTCTGCAACGCAAATAAATTGCCTTGTCGCTGCTCCTCTCTCGCTCCATCTCTTCCCCCCCTCCCCCAGTAATTTTGGAAACGTCACTTAATTGCCCTTCACAGAGTCAAGAGAATTGAGTGATATAGGCAGGTCAGCCGTACAGGTGAAGTGGGGATGAAAGTGAAAAGAACTGCATGCATGCCTTTCTTCATTTCGTGAGTATCAACTTTTCTAGCTATTTTTATGTTTTTAAGTGAATCCTGCTAGGAACTTCCAAAGGAACCAGAAGCTTTGGCAGTACTTGGCAAGGAGAGATACTGTAAAATGAGGAATGTTCGCGTGCATTTTAATTTCTTGAAATTCGCGAGCGCCAAGATTTGCGAAATTAAAATGCACACGAAAGTTCTTGTCTACACTATATGCATTGAACGGCAGTGGCAATTTGCGAAAATTTCATGCCACGAAAAAGGCCGTCGGCTCCAATTTGCGAAAATTTCATGCCACGAATATATCATGTTTTACAGTATATTGTGAGATATTTGTTAAAAGGGAGAATTTTTCACATACTTACATTTCAAATGAGAGAACTTGATACCCTGATCATATATGCAGGGATTATGAACGGTAATACATCTCAAACACTGATATCCTCATACTTCTGAACCCTTTTGTTTATAGGAATTACAGACCAAGTAGGACCTATTGGAAAGAGTTGGATAGGAAGAAAATAAAACTTGCATGAAAACTCCGGTGTGGCAATACCCACAGGACACTAATGTTTGCCTGTAAATATCAAAGCTTCTCTGCTGCGCAAAAAAGAAAGAAAAAGAAACAGAAAGTAAAAAAAGGTTTGATACTTAGATAAGTGCATGTTATCCTGCCCACAGCAGAATCTGCACGAACACAATTCCCAGGGAATGTGTCAAATCTAGACTTAAGCTGTAAAGTAATGGGTTAATATGAACCACTATGGGTTATTAACAGTGCATGCACTTTTTTAAGGTTTCACCACACACAGGAAGATTATTTGAGGGAGGGAAGATTTGCTCCATTGAAACCAATATGTTTTAATCTCATTTGAAAGCAGGAGCACAATTTGCCTGAGTCACCAGGAAAACATTTACTGAATGTCCCCGTGTAGGTTGTGGGACTTGCAGGCGGGCGACCAACACATCCAGCTCCGCAATTCACTGTGGTCCGTTTCCGTTGCCCCGCTCCGGTGAAACTTGACACTCCCGCTGGGTATCAAATTTGTAATCTTCCAATATCTTCTCTCCTCAGCCCTCACCACAAGAGAGAACCAAGGGCCCACATGCGGTGCAGGGTAACACTCATATCTATGGTTTGCTGCACCTTAAGTTTGATTTACCCCCCTTTAAAATAGATGTACCATCCATTTTGCTTATATACTCCCAGATTCCCTTCATATTCATGGCATTAGACACTATCTATATGCCTTCCTGTTTTGATTTCTCAATGATGGCAAGTGATCCTCTTCATTTGATATTGGTACCACGAGATGTTTTGACTTAGGCCTATCTGATAGGACCTTTGTGTTTGTCTTATGACCTTTGAAGTTGGCTACCAGGTATTATCACTTACAGATTGCATTTTGAGGTGCAATGCTTGCAAATTGGCACCTAAATTATACTTTTTGTCATGTTGCAGGCAGAAAATCACACTCAAAATCAAATCCTTGTTTGAGTTTGTGTCTATGTATGATTTCCATCTGCAACATAAGTTCATATACGTTTGATATACTTCTTGTATGATTGTGGTCCACCATTTCGAGCTGGCAGCAAAACGTGAACAGATCCCAAACTCAGTTCCATAGGTGTAACCTGAGTTCAATCCAATCGCAAACATGTGGAAATCAAATGTTTGCCAGATCCAAATCCTATTTCATTCCGCTCCCCATCCAATAGGCAAAAAATTCCCTGGTGAAATATTAGGGAGGAGAACCAGCAGAGATCCTCTTTGCTGCCCCTTCACCCCAGAGCTACGAGTAAGCCTAAACCACTTCCCTTTGTTACTGATGCTCAACTCAATCCCCGCTTTCCCCTCCCCCCCCCCCCCCCCCCCCCCGTACCACCTCCAGAAATGAAAAAAAAAAGCATAATTAATGCAAACATCGCCAAAGGAGGCTGTGATTTATGAAATGAACCGAGAAACCAGAGACAAAACCAACATTGATTCAAAGTCGGTTTCCACCGATCTGAAAGACAATGTGTCCGTGACCATGACGTATGCTGCTTTCTTCTCTCTCCGTCTCGCTGCCTCCTCTCTTTCTCCCATGATTTGGTCTGAAAACATTGTGTCTGAAAAACTATGCATCTGATGAAGATTCTCATTGTTCAGGGAAAATATGGAGCTCTGAAGCAATAATGCAGCGCATGAGAACAACTGTATTACATCACATTTGAATTACATTCTGCTATTATAAACTTTTCTTTCAGTGGAGACAATGATATAGTGCCATATGTCTTTCACTTGTCATGCTCTTGTTTCATTTTTCTCTCTCTCTTGTTAGAAAGCTCAAAATATTTTCTCAGTTACCAACCAAAACAGAAAAAAAGTCAATGTGTTAAAGACACATTTTTGTTTTACAACTCGGTGCAAGGACATGAGAGTCAGTCCTGGAGTAAGGTTTTGCTCAAATTCTGGATGACAAAATCTACGTTATCTTTTGTCTGTTCTTGCTTTGGGGAATAAAATCATCATACTGCAAGGATAACTGAGTCATCATTGTGAGAGATTTTGAATCAGTTTTACATTTGCCTGTCAAATAGATGTCAAAGTCTTTACCATCACAGACATTAAAGACCCGAGAGCATTGAGATTCATGCATGGATTGATTCATGCCCACTGCGGTACATTCGAAAACCACCAATACCAGAATGGAATAAGTGCATGGAAGCATACATTCATTGGTAATGGTGGACCCCAGTCGCGATTCTTTACCTGCGTGTGTACTTACAAGGAGATCAGTGATAAATCTATTGAATATGCAATTCATTATGGGGATTCTCGTATATAGCCTACAGGTATCCGAACAGAACTGTATCAATCATAAAGTTTATATTGAATACATAATTTGTTACGGAGATTTTCAAATAGGGCCTATACAGGTATCGGAGCCAAACCACCCATCCCAGTCCATGTATCCCAATGGTACTGGGTCTTTTAAAGTCTTCACCAACCACTTCTTTAACAAGAAAGAAGTTTTAACAAATTTCTGATACACATTGCTTGAAGGAGAAGTGTTTGTTAAGTGAACTTTGTGTTCAAAGAATTTTGCTGTCGGAAGGAGAGCTGTCATGCCACCATCTTTCCTATCTGTGCTGATCATGGCCTTTGACCTTTGACCTCTGTTGCACTGCAGTAGCCTTGTTGGGGTCACTGAGTGACAGCAGGCTGGATTTTTCTGCCTCCACAGCTCATAGAGGTCCTGTCAAAGGGATGATCTGTTGTAAAGAGTGCCATGCTTTTATGACTACTTGAGTATTGTGTAAATGTGGTGCTGCTACAAGCTGATGATGAATTCCTGAATTTTCCAGGATCTGGAGTTAGCTCTTTGATGTGGAATTTGTATATTTAGGATATAGAAATGAATTCTGTGATTGCAGAAATCACATATACCACTTAGTCTGTTCTGCAAGACATGGAATGTTTGCTTCACCCTCTTGTTTGAGGCGTGATTCTCTTAATCTTGTTTGAGGCATGATTCTCTTAAAGTGAATAGATGCTCCATGTTAATCATGAATCCTGTTTGTGGATTAAAATCCAAGAAATAGAATGATATGAATGTCTGTGAAATTTGACATAAAGAAGACATTGTGAAATGTTGCTGTCACTTATGCAAATTTTCATCAATGGCAGTTACATCTGTAAATTACACATACAAATTGTAATATTCATAACTTCTGTTTTTTATGTCTTTATTTCATGGCATCACAACCACTGTATAGTATTAAGTTTACCAAAGTCAACTTAGCAATACAATTGAACTTTCCACTGACATGATGTATATCATCCCTTGGTGAACAAGACCTTGTATCTAAAAAATCATGAATTTTCAGGAGAGTGATTTGTTT
Organism: Diadema antillarum; assembly: GCF_040938485.1. Lineage (NCBI taxonomy): Eukaryota > Metazoa > Echinodermata > Echinoidea > Diadematoida > Diadematidae > Diadema > Diadema antillarum. The sequence continues at coordinate 3,450,864 of NW_027270954.1, forward strand.
TTTTAATTTTTTAATTTTGACATGAAAATATTGTAGAAACATTGTTTTGGATTACTTTAATGATTTGAATGTTGCAAAACTCAAATTAGTGGTTTTGATATTCCAAATTGAGTTAGCAGGTATTTCTTGAATATATGCCAATTGAGATACTGTATGAGGTCTTGTCACCATGGAACGTTATTATCATCATTGACATGCAGCCTCTGGTTTATTAGCTAAAAAGGAGAGTAAGGTCAGGTCATGTTTTAGAAGTGTCTAGATTATGGAAAATGTGATAGAATTTAATAGTTATTTCTCAGGGGACAGGCTGGTTTATTGTTGCTCCTAATTATTTGTGGCTAAAAAGGAAAGTAAGTTCAGGTCATGTTTTAGAAGTGTCTAGATTATGGAAAATTTGATAGAATTTAATAGTTATTTCTCAGGGGACATAAACCTGCAATACCAAAGATTTGATTTTCACTGGTATCATGAATGTTTAGTGTTATTATGTAATCAACCCTAACTTGCTTGAGTGAACCAGGAGTTTATGAGAATGTCTTGCTATTTGTCCTCTGGTGAATGCTATGAAGACTCAACTGCTATTTTTGGCCTTTTTGGACGATGCCTCTCCTCTCTCAAAAAGTCGCATGCCTCTTGAAATCCCGTCAGGTATGATATGATGTGATTTGAGAGAGGCCAATTTGAAAGCTTTTAGCGCTAACTGCATGAGGCTGGTCGCCTGGATTGTCACCTCACACCACGAGTGTCCCCTCTTCCAACTCTCAGCTAGGCTTTGGTTTCAGACCGTTTTGGGGGTTATGCCAGCACTCCGAATTCTCTTCCAATTCTTGTATTTGAGAATAAGACAAGTCAATGACTAAGTCAGAAAGTTTTTAGCCGACATGGCTTCCTCTGCCAGAACAAAGATAAAAAAAGAAACAAAGAAGCACAAATTGCAAATTAGAGTGTAAAGAAATTGACTGATTCATCAGCAGACAAAGCAAGTTTGTGAGATGTTGCATGCCAGCACTGAAAGAGAGAATAGCCCGACACAATGAATTTAACTCTGGAATCCACAGTCATGAGAGTGGAAATGTATTCCAAGTGTAGAGTGCAAATGCAGTCCCTTTCTGTAATACCATCATCTTCATAGAGTGCCTAGTTGTTTGCCACATGGTGAGCATTTGAGATAGTTGTCATTAGTATAGGCCTACTGAGTTTCTTACTCAGTGCTGATGTGTAGGCAGGTTGTGCTGTATTTAAATCATGTTCATAAATTAAACTCTTTATAAGTCCTTTTGTAAGTTTAAGCCTTTGATTCATGAATCCTACACTACAGCAGTGTTTCAATTGGTTGTCTGAAATTATATTCAGTGTTGATAAAGGTATGACTGAAAGGCATCTATACCCTCTGGGAATCAGATGGAAAGTATCAACGCACCATCTCATGTCATGATCGTCCAGAAGGTGTCTGAATCATGGCGTCCTCATGAAGCTGAGGAAATTCAAGAGTTCATTCTATTTTCTCTGTTATTTTGATGAACTGAGGTTCTGTATGACTGAATATATCCAAGAAACTCAGCATTATGGGCTGAAATTAGACTAACCTGCCAAATATCATCAAGTATGCTGTGAATGACTGAGAAGTGTGGCTTGCTGAAACCATGCATAAGGGCCCTTCACTATTCATTCATCTTCGTGCACTTTCCCACCTCCCCAAGATATGGTAGAAAACAAAATTCTGCAGGAATCAGTAATTCTTCGGACAATTTCACATTACATACAAGTATGGTAACCTGCAGATAGTAGGCCCTAAATTCTATTTCAGAGAGGGGGGGGGGGGGATATATTTTCTCTGTTGATAGGGGCCTACCATCCAGGATGTGAGAGTGAATGATATTTTTAGCTGTAAAACAACAGTGATTTTTACTTCTTTGAAACAAGAAATGCCTAAGATGTTACAGGTACTGTGTTTGTGTTTTTTATTTCTTTTAGTTTTTTATAATGTCAATTTCACATTGCAGATATTACCATGAATGATTTATGATAGTGAGGATTCTGTGTTAATGATATTGATTTTATTCTGGTTGGTTACCTTGGTACTGAATCTTTAAATTACTTGATACATCGTATGGACAGTAATGTACACATCTATTCATATGTCATGGGTGCTTATAACATTAGAACACCTTTAAGTTTCATCTGTTTGAATAGCTATGTCTTTGATGCCAGGGAAACTTATAAACTTGGTATTTTTAAGCAAAATTGTTTACAGTTCAGGTATCAGAATCTGTCTGTGTGTTGACGCAAATCAAGGCGGTGTACCTCCTTGCACAAACTAATAACAAAGAGTGGAAAAAGGACGGCTGTGGCATGTTCATCAGAAAATGAGTGCTAGCAGACTCCAGAATCCCCCAGATCTGTCTCAAATTGCCAGCAGGCTTTCTGCACCTGGTACTGGACAGGGGCTGTGAGGGGTCAGTGCCAGAGAGGCACAAAAACAGGCAGGTAGAAATCCAACCCACTCTATTGAAAAAATATTATCCCAGGATACATGGGACCATTGTTTCTCAGGTGGGCTCCGCTGGGGTCAGAGCAAAATTGTGAGAAGAAACAGCCCCAAAAAACAACTCAGAATTTGATAGTTTTGTTGACAGGTGAGTTTAGGCTTCCCTCCCCCAAAGTGGTCATCTTAGTGATTGACAGGCAGAGTAGATGGCTAGTCTCTTGATCAAGACTCCGGCTACCAAGGGGAACTCCCATGGTGGTGATAGTATAAAGCAATATTCATCGTTCATTCATTTCCATATCCTATTCAACTTTTGAAAAATTCATAACATTGAGGATAATGATGGTGAGGAAGATAATTGTGATATTGAAGATGAAGATGATGATGATAATGATGATGATGATGATGATGATATGGTAGTGGTGATGATGACGACGACGACAATGATGATGATATGGTGATGATGATGATGACGACGAACGATGATGGTGGTGATGATGATGATGATGATAATAATGATGATGATGATGATGATGATATGGTAGTGGTGATGATGATGACAACGACAATGATGATGATATGGTGATGATAATGATGACGACGAACGATGATGGTGGTGGTGATGATGATGATGATGATGATAGTGGAGATGATGATGATATTGATGAAGAAGGAGAATGGTTTACGATTATTATGATTATGACTAATTACAGTAGTGGTAATTGATAATGATGGTGGTAATTGATAATGATGGTGGTAATTGATAAAGATGGTGGTAACAGGATAATGGTGAGAACAGCGTAGTGGATGATGATAGTGATAGTAGTGGTGATGATGATGATGATGATAATGCAGATAATTGTCTTGGCTTGTAAGTGGATGGATTTGATTTGATATTTTATTCTCTATAGCTCATCACAACCTGTTTGTTATGTGCTATATACTGCATTGCATCAAGGACCATTCATTCTAAGATTCCTAAAATTCTGTAAAATTTCTGAAAATCACCCTGCATTTTGCCTGGAATTTCGCCTGCTTCTTACTACGAGATCTCACGGGTTAACCCAGTAGATCTTGGGTGAAATTTGCAAAGCCTGAAAGGGGTATTACTGTGAATTGCAAATGACTTTGAAAAATAAATCAGCACCTTGGGACTTGAGGGCAATGGAAACTTGCACACAGAGACCATTGAAGCAATGTCTCTTTGGCCTTTCTGGCATTAATGAGGATGGAAAACCTCAATTGGGACATGCCAGACTCACTGTAACTTTGAAAGTCTATCTGAGTGTGATCCTTGTCGTATGTGCTCATCAATTAATCATCTGTATAATAAGATGAGAGATCAATTGCAAGGAACTTCAGTGAAAGTTTTTTGAATGTTCTCAAATGCCTCCTTGGGAAAGCTGAAATGGATCTTGGGTGTAAACAATTGAGCGGATTTAAAAATTGATGGTGATAGCCTGACAGTGAGACTAATCTATATTGAATGCTGCCCTCTCTCTTGAAGGTAACAAGCCATTGACTTATTGCATTGGCACTGGCACACATGGACTTTGCTCCGTGTCTGCTTGGATTTCCAACAATTTCAAACTTGCCAGTGACTTTCCCCAAAGGAGCCGAGCATTAAATTGCCATTATATGCTAGTCCAAATGCATCACGCACCTCTTACATGAAGCTAACTTCTGCTCAGATGATCAGAAAATGATTTTTTACTTGTGTGATGGGGAAAATATAATGGATGATTTGAGGATGGTGTGTGTTGACTGTCTGCAGTTTCAAGAGTCATTTCAGTACTTGACTCTGAGACACATATTTTGAGACAGATGTAGATAACCTACACTAATTCTTTATATGGCTAACCATGAGGTGAAAACTTCTTACCAAACAAACTGTGGCCATTTTCAGTATTTCCATGTTTAATCTCTTGATTACTAAGCAAATTGTGGAAAATAAATATTTTGTAATGAGTAATTCATTATAATTCAGTGTCATTCAATATTGCATGCATTCTACTGCAATAACTTTGTGACCTGCATATCTTACATTCTCTCCTTGCCTCCCTGGACTCAGAGGACTAACCTCAGGCATTCCTCTTTGATTTTCATCTTATCCCAGTGATAATATCTCATTTGGTTTGACTTTGCTTTGTATCTGTTCACTTGTTGGTATGGTCAAATTAATAATCATGCAAAATTGTAGGCCTATCCCCTTTTCCAGAGCTGAACACTATTGATAATTTGTTGTGTTTTTCTCTGTTTTCTTTAAGATAGTCATTGGTAGGCATCCGCTACCTTGACCCAGTAACTTAAAGTGAAGTATTCAAAATTATGCATGTATAAGTGGGAGCTGAAATTTCATTCCAATCTCACTTCCACAAATCCAGCTTGCTATATTTCTTGTACAAGCCTTGTTTCCTGACCATGGAAAAGAAAAAGAGACAAATCTCATTTATTCCTCTCCCTTACATGATACAGTCCTCTAGAAATTGTCCCCCAGAATCATTTTTTTTTATTGAGGGGATACAAGCAGACTTAGTGGGCTGCTCAAGCTGAGTGAAATCTTGTTATGGGATCAGGAAGAGATGGACAGACAGACCGACAGACAGAAAAACAGACAGACAGAACAAGAGGAAAGTCTTGGTGATATAGATATTCCCTACAATATCAGAAGAGAATAAGAAGGTGAGACAGAGAGATAGATGTACAGATAGTGCGAGGGAAGATAATGAGATGGTAGAAATATTATTTATGTATTTGTTTTTGTTTGATTGTATATTTATTTATTTATTCATTTGTTCATTCATGTATTTATTTATTTATTTATTCAATTATTTATTCATTCATCCATCCATTTATTTATTTATTTATTTATTTATTTATTTATTTATTTATTTATTTATTTATTTATTTATTTATTTATTTATTTATTTATTTATTTATTTATTTATTTATTTATTTATTTATTTATTTATTTATTTATTTATTTATTTATTCATATATTTATGGTGATGTGATATTCAATTGGCCATTGGGAGGGAGAAAAGTGGACAGACTGAATGCAAAGATGTGATAGGACCAGTATTTTTACAGCATCGGCAGAAGAAAAACTAGGAGACAGATAGACAGACAGACAGAAACAGAAAGAGAGAAACAGACAGGAGAATGGCAAAGATACAGTTGGTAAAGTACTTTTTGTGTGGCATGGGAAAAGGCTATTGGGGGGGGGGGGAGGCTGAGGAGGGAACTGTAATGGTGCAAGTCTTTTTCATTAGATGAGGATGGGAAAAAGAAGAGGTATGGGTCTTCTTGCATGCAGTGACAATTGCCGAAGACATATATCACTCTGGTTGAGCTAAAGATTGAAAGAAGGAAGCAAAGTGCTGTGTTGATTACTTTTTCCTGTCGTCATTGTTGTTGGTAATGTTTTTGTCATTGTCGTGATCACACTTGATGATTATGGAATCCTGGATGTTTACCTCATAGAGAAGTTATTTTTGTCATAGAAGGCAATTTACTCCAACATTCACCTGATCTAGGGTGATATGACAGTTCTTCATGAAGGGGTAATACATCCACCCGTGAATATTCTAGCAATAAACATCCTGCTATATAGATCTGCAAATTGTCATTTTGTTTTTGTACATGACCTTCTGCAGCTTTATTCCTCTTCATCACCTTTCCCCCATCTCTTTCACCACCCCCCCCCCCACCCCCATCAGAGAGTCGAGAGCTAAAAGGTTGTTAATGCAGCACAAAGTAAATGGAAGAAACTCCCTTCTTGTTCTCACTTTCCCAACAGAAGATTGACCCCCGAATCATTTACCTCTGTTAGGATCTTATGCAACATTGCACTGGAATTGTGTAGGCCCTAATGGAACCCCTATATGATAGACCATTCAAATATGTGCTTATTTGGCCTTCAAAGCTAGAGTGAATAAAGAAATAAACTTCAAACAAATTAGCAGTCGATATGAAGGACATATATGCGGACTCTGTGTGTAAACTAAATCATATCTACAAATTTACCTGTCATTCAAAATCTTAAGCCTCAAAAGAGCACCTGCACAGCATAAGCTCAATCAATTATTCAGGTCTATATCAACAGGTCTCAGCATTGATTTGCTGACAAGGTTAAAAGGGGACAGGTGATTCTGCATATTGCATCTATCATTGTTTGTCTGTTTGTTACTATCCTTCAGTAAAGTTTAGCTGCATATCAATTTCACAGTAAACAGTATCTAGGAAAGTATTTGTGAGTTCAGTTCCTGATGAGGTTTTCAGTCCCAACAAAATCTTTAACATGATTTAACCATCCAACTGAAGTTTTAGCTATTATACCAAAATATTTGAATATCGTTCACACTATCATAAACGACACACAATGGAAACGAGCAATGAAAATTCTCTCTGTACCTCAGGAAAAGGCAACAGTTTGAGACTACACACATTCCAAAGCTCTTTTAGTACTTAAGTTTGATATTTTTAACAATTTAGATTCAATGTAAAAACTTTGTAATTCATACAAAAACATACTTAGACTCTGGTAAGTTTACCTATGTGTGTGTTGGGGGGGGGGGGGGGGGAGTGAGGTAGATATCCCACCATGGCATTGGTTGGTATAAGTAGCACCCTTAAAGGTTAAAAGAATTGACCTTGCCTTCCCACCATTTCCTCCACTTAGCGCCTGTGAACCACTGTCCTCCTAGTGATGCCTCTCCAGTTTCCATCTCAAGTGCAAGTTGGTGACACTCTCCACCCAGACGCCACCTGGCCACTGGTTCTGGAGGAGATGGTCGCCAATTACACATTGCCGTGGCAACGAGATGCACTCCACCATTGGAGAGGCATCACCACACCCCTGGGCACTCGAAAAGCAGACATCCCTACTTCCTTCCTGCATCGTAAAACTTGTAGAAGAACTGGTGTACCCACTCAAATGAGGTCAAGAGTGTTGTCAAGATGTAGTCAGGTCATGGGATATTTTTGTTTTTAAAAGCGTCCCATATGGAATTCATATGGAGGTTAGGCATAGGCTGCATTTTGCACAATTTTCCTTCACCTTTGTTCAGTCAGTAATGACTGAAAGATTCAAGAGTTGAAATATGTTTTGTTGTGGAATTTTAGCTTTGGATATCCCAGTCTCCTGAAGGAGAGTTTAGCTTTTAGTAGAGCTGGTTGAATTTATCATCTTGTTTTTCTCTACCTTCCATGAATTTATATTACGTCCTTTTCAGATTCCACTCAATTCATTATCTCTATTTCACAAAAGCAGACATACGAACACACACACACACATACAGATACAGACATGCACACAAATGTACCAAATACCAGTAAACTCCCCTGGCAAGTGCATAAGAAATGCTCGTCTTCAAAGGCTTGCATGTAGCAGCAGAGAATGTTCAGATCAGTGTTAGATAACACGCATCACCCAGCCAAAGTGAAATTGACACAGATGTCGCAGCAAGTGACATGCCTAGTTGATCTCGCGCAAAATTACACTCAGATGCAAAGAGGAGGCAAAAATAAATGCTTGACCCCCCGAAGCTTTCAGGCATTATGCAGGGTACATCAAGAGTTCAACCAATGTCACAGATCTCTGCTGCAAATGTACAGCAGCTTGGGCATATGGTAACGACATTAGACCCAATTTTGTCGAGAGGCAAATGCATGTAGACATGTTCGGACGCCTCCCCAATTGGGCTGGTATTCACCCCCGACTGTCGCGTGTCGCTCTCCCCCTAACAGACTGCCAAATGTGAAGGGGACCATGGAAGAGAAAAAAAAATCAAGACCTTAACGTCATATGACAACCGGCTTGTTAGGGTATGCAGGGGTTGATTCGGTGGTAGATCACTCTTCTGTACCACTGAGGATAGCAACGCCTTCTCAAGTCCCGATGATCATGTGGAATGTTGGGCCAGGGTGATGGGTGCGGGGTATTGGGAAGATGACTGGAACGGGGGTCTTCGCATTGTTGGGCTTAAAGAGCTTCGCAGCTGTGCCAGGAACTGGTATCCTGTTAGTCATTCGATTACCTCATCAACGAGCTTGTTCTTTTGTCTGCAGAGCCAGATGTCTCCACAATCATGCGATGTCTATCTCATTGGACGCTCCTTTGTTGCCAATTGTGACTCCCGTGAAAATTGTGTTAAGCATAATGAAAGAACTGTAATTGGTGGAGTGGAGGCGAGTTTGCTGCACTATTTCATCCTCCTCTATGTATTACAGTCAATCAAAGATGCTTCGGTGAGAGCTGTCCGATGAGAAAACGACCACGACGATGAGATTCCTGATTCCGTCGAGCATTCTCCCAAAAGTTGGCTGGTCCCTCTGAGCATTCTAAGTGTCAATAAAAAATAGTAACAGATGTTACCAAATCTCGGCAGCATGCAAAATTAATAGAAGTGAGGTGACAACCATACCAAACAACATTTTTTTTACAAACATCTTATCCTTACAATCAGCACCTCATTTTACTTTTTTTTTTCTCATACACTTGCCTAATATATCTTGTTTGTCTCTTTCTCTCTTTTTCTCTGTCTCTCTGCTTTCACCTTCATTCCCCAGTTGTAGTTATAATACATGAAACTGTGTTTACTGAGCATCAGTAATTATCATCAATAGATATTGGTTAGTGCAGCAAAATCGTCTATGCCCCACATTGTAAGCTTACATCAGTTTACAAGTGACATAAAGGAGGAAAAGTACATTTCTACTTCAAATCACTGACCTAAAATCTTTGTGCAACTAAAAGACAAGGCTATCCTCTTTCTGAGACTGAGTGTTGGAGGTGCCAGGAACTAACTATTCATTCATGTTATCTACTAGCTAAAGAAAGATGCTTTATGCATTCACAGAAAAGATCGCAAGTGGTGTACTTGTTCACTTGTAGTTCTTGTCATATAGTTGTTAAAAAATCTGCTGTCTTATAAGGTGAGGTACATGTTGATTGAAAGTACAAATGCATTTTGATTGGCTAAATTAGAGCTTGCAAAATTGTGTTGCCTTATTAGACAAAGTTTCAGTGGACATGAGGGAAAAATATGTTTTCAGGCGTAGTCCTATCAGGGTGTTGTTGAACAATGTGCAGTGTTTAAACATGGAATACAAGTTGATATCTATTTATGTTTTGCTGAAAGGCAAACATAATGGACATTGTTGAATCAATAGATATGTTTGCTTGTAATACTCTAGAGCTATTATATAAATTGATTTGCTTTTTCCCAAAAATTATCATCAAAATCTATTCTATTCCTCACCTGTGAAGTATGAAAAGTGTTTGTCTACAATACTGTCATTATGGGCCTTACTGTGGCATATTGTGATATATCGATTCATGGACGATTGGTTTGTGTGTGGTTTTGTGTTTGAGCAAAAGTTGGCAAGGCATCAACAGAGTTGGGCGTGCAAATGTTCATGCAAATTGGTCTATTTTTCATAGCAGCTTGTTGCATATAATAGAAAGGGATGATGGCGGGGATAAATTGAGTGGGTCAAGATCAGAGCAAGACCAGAATTGGAGCAGCTGCTGTCACAAAAACACATCACTGACAGCTAGCTCTGTGCCTCACACGTCCAGTACCTCTGACATCGGCCAAGGGTGGAGATGGGATGCGATGCATTTCGCAGGCCATAGCATACCCATCTCTCAGACATCAGACTCATCTTGCAACAGGCCAAGTTGATCATCCCCATCCCATCCAACACCACTGTCCCTCATTTTCACCGTTCACCATAACAAGAGCAAAGGTCACACGGGACCACACCCGAGAAATTAAACAGGCCCCCCTGAAGTCTTCCAGCCATATAGGGCCTACCAGTTAAGTTTATTTATATCATCTTAATGTGACCCCAGCTTTATTTTCTTCTTCGTCTTTTCTGTCTGGTGGCAGCAGAAGATGTGTGGTTTTGCGTCTGAAGCAAGTTTGTGAGTCATAACCAAATGGCACAGATTAGTGTCACTAGCATTTTTAGGAACCATCAAATATCCCAGGCAACCTTTGTTCAGAATTCGTGGAGTTTGAGTTGTCAAAGATGATGCATCTTGTCTGGGTTAGTGGTTAGGGAGATCTAAGAAAATGGGATGCCTTTTCCACTACTTGTCTTTCATTCTTAATTCCTTCATTCAATCATTTTCTCTTCATAAACTTTAATTCATGTGAAACATGACCCATGTTCAAGGAGATGTTTCAAATGTTCGATCCCAGCGATAGCAAGATAGCATCATGGTCCCCTATGATATTTTGTGGTCGGAGCTGTAGGGTAATCAATCAAAGCTATTTGTAGGATTGTGGGACACCACACCATTCTTAACCATTTTTACTTGTTGTTTTTGTTCATGAAGCCAGTTTGAGGATGGGTTTCTGATCATGAGAGAAAGAGGAGATGAAGGAGATAGAGATGGAAGAAGAAGGTGAGAAAGGAGAAGGAAAAGAAGAAGATGAGAAGGAGAAGGAAGAGGAGGAAGATAAAGGGATGGGGAAGAAGAATAAGAGGAAAAATAAAAAGCACAGACTGGAAAGGAATGAAAAGTAGATGCAGAGTGTGACATACTGAATGTATTGCAAGAAGGGAATTTAATTGGATGTCACAAGCAATATGATCAAGTCTCATTGAGCTTAAATTTTGATCAAAATGTATGTAAGTTAATATGTTTAGAAAACATTGTGGGTGGGCAGAGACAAAAAGAGAGGGGGGAGAGAACAACACAAGAAAGAAGTCTCTTCAAGGCAGAGAGATTGCGCCAAATATAACCGCAGTGAAACTGGACTTCTCTCATCGCTCTTAGAGGTCTGCCATTTCATGTTTCCGGTAAAAGCACATAAACATGTCCTCACAAGCAAAAAACATTTGTACCCAGGGGTGTAGAATTGTAGATAATGGGCCCTTTCTTAAACCACAGCAAGATCCTTTTGAAGCCCACATTTGGAACTTACAGACTTTCCACATTTTCCCAATTGGTTACCTCGCTGACCCGCAGTGCCCTCCGGACACCCTGTTCACACTCGAGAAATAGTATTGGTCTCAATGCAACTGCCCTCACTAATACATGTTTACAGTATACAAGGGCACTACAGATATCATAATAAAGCAGAGACCCCAGCACTGTTTTGGGATTAACTCTTGCTTCTTTAGGGAAGTTGCAGATTTGCCTGACGCAGCAACATTGAATGTATGCAATGTGGATTCCAAGTATTGAGTGTTTTTCAAGTACAGGTTAGTAGAATAACATGCTTTTATGTCAACATGGAAGATGCATCCATATACATGTATTTGGATATTTTAGTAAACTAACCAATGAATACATGACTTATATCGGGGCATGAAGTGATGAGTAGTGTTCCTATAAATTAGAATGATAAAGAGCTAAATCCTTGTACATGGTGGCATATCAATATGATACATATAAAAGCTTTATCCTTAGAATACAGATGTTGATATTTACTGTTACTACACATGCCCACTGAATGCACACACTTGAAAAGAGAAAAGGAATAAACAGCTAGAATCCTCTTTTGAACTTGTGTGACCTTCCCTCAAGTATGAATAGGTCCCTGAGCACTCTACCCCCAAGTATGAATGGGTCCCCGAGCACTCCACCCCCACAACAACTGGAAGGAGAGATATGTGAGGATTGCAGTATTATTGAAGACAATGAGAATGGAGTGCACAGTGATTTGTGTTTTTGGATCATTGTTGGAGACAGGGCAAGTCTGTGCATTGGATTCATTCATGTTTATTTTCCCTGGTATCAGGCTCAGTTCCTCTAGAGGGCTGTGTCCTGAAAATTGAGAGTTATGGAGGCCAAATGTTTTTATTATTGCTGGATGTTATTGCCATATTTGGTAAATGTGACCATGTTTAAATGGGCAGGATTTTCTGTTTGTTTGTGTGTTTGTTTTTTATGTAGACCCATAAATCAAATACTTCGTTAAACTATGCTGAATTAACTTCTCTTCTAACTCACACAACAACACCCTCTTCATCTTCCAATCAGCTCCCCAAAGAAAATACGTATGTATTTTTTTTCAAAGTTTTATTATGTTATGCAAAGATGCTGTCTTTATCATGATCTATCGGCAAATTTGTACTTACTTTTGGATAGCTTAAAGGTCTTGTTTCCTTCTCTCCCAAATTATATAGGCCTATCAGAATTGTAAGTAAAAAGTTTGCTATTGTATAATTAAAAGATGTTAGTCTGTGTTTCTAGGTCAGGAGTACTTTGGCTTAGTATAAAGTGATAAGTAGTGCTGATACAGATGGGAAAACCTAAAACTGGGTCATTGATCTGTGACTATTTTAACAGAGAACAGCTAGAGTACCCCAATCTCGGTCGGAAATACAACTGTCTACTTAACCCACTTGGACCTGTGTTAGGCACTTCAGCCCACTGCCCGTAATTCATGGTGGCTGCCTTTAAAATACGGAGAGGCTTGTTTTCGCTGGGCCAGGACATTTAACCCAAATCTGAAAGCATTTTGGAGAGCAAGAGTCTACAGGCAGTCTCTGCACTTGGAGTGGCCAGAATTCATGAATAAAGCTGTGAGATGTTGAGGTTGCATATTATGGGTCCACAATATCACTGCCACTAGTGTTTAGTCAGTATATCACTCCAGCCGTTAGTTTTTACCTCGGAGGCAAAAACTTGGTGTGGTGATCATAGTAGAAGTGATGTTTCATGAAGAGCAAAAGGATGTACAATTGTTTGACCTCTCTAATGCCTTCAATGAGTAAATTATGCTCAAACAAACAAAATGAAAGAGGTTCTGTAAAAATTGAACCTTGGATGAGAAATCTTTGGATTCATTCAAAATCTGTAATTTTCATGAATATATTGGAAGAGTTGATGACAGAAACCCTGACCCCAGCAAGTTGTAGAAATGTGAGCTGCAAGTAAGATCATTATTTGCTGTTTTTAAAAAAAAGAGCGCTCTCACACATTAAGATTAAATGACTTTTTATATTCTTAGTCTTGGCTGGATAAAACTTTCAGCATTACATATACATTCTGTGAATTGCCTACATGAACATGGTATCGAATTGCACTTACTACCTTCTGACGCTAAGTCTTGGGATAGCGATGGCAATTATACCTGAATAGCTCTGTATAGGTGTTTGAAGTCACACGAGACAAACGAATCTCAGCCAATTAAACCTCTCTCGTGTAACACCGCCAATTCCTTGTGGCACAAATTCAGAACGCCAGACAGATCCACAGACACAGATCTATACATCACACTCATTTTACTTATTCCTTGTCCTATTTTAAAGCTCCCCTTTCCATGCAATGCCATCTCCATTTTCATGAATAAGAAATGGGGCGGGCATTCCATTTAAAAAATTGGGTCACAATGGGGCAAGACTAAATTTTGTCTGTGTGTGTTGGGGGAGGGGGGAGAAAAGAGCGCTACATGGAATAATTTAAAGTTGTCGTGTTGATGGAAAAGAAAGCTTATGTTTCCTGCCTGCTCCACTATTGAAGGATACCAAAAAGTCCCAGTATGCATGATTTATGTTGGGATGGAATGAAGAGTGAACTACCAGGTCCAACATCAATGAGATTTGGGATTGGGGGTGGGGGAGGGGTAGGTTGATGCTGGGGGAAATGGGAGAAGAGAGTTAAATAGATTGATTGCTTGACTTCCACTTATGCACTCCGAGGAATTTAAGGGGGTGTGTGGAGCATATGCCAGGCCAGCGGAGTGTGCACTTGGGGCTGTGGGTGGTAAGCTCTGGGAATGTTATGTCTCCAGTGAGAGACATGAAACATTATGGACATGAACAATTTGAATGGTGGCAAGTACTATGAACTCTGACAGAGGCGATGGGGGGGGGGGGGGGGAGGGGGGTGTGGTTGGTGGGGTTGAGGGGTGGTGTGACATTCATGTGAATGCTTCGTGCACCTTAATTACCTGGTGCTTTGAGTGACATTGGGCCTTTCTCTCCTCAAATTTACTAGAAATGTGACCTTGTATGAAGACTTCAAACACCTCAACATAATAGCAGCCTCATTCAGTGAACCCTTATTGGTCTGCAATAGAAATAAAGCTCTGTAGTTAATATGCAACCACTAAAATGCCATGATGACCTGGTAGACGCATCACCAAATTGAATTCATGGTTATATGATAAAGCATTTTGGAAGACATTCAAAGACTCTCATCATTCCCCATTTCCTCAGTGGAATTGATTTACATTAAAGGAAGAAAAAAAATCATGAATTGTTCTGCTACTGGTATAGTCCACTTCTTTTTAACTTTAAATAAAACGGGGATCAGTTGCATGAAAAAGAAGTTTTACTTGGATGAAGGAGAAATAAAAACTCAGTGTGGGTTGGGGATAAGAATGAGAATAGAGAATTTTATTCCCAAAATGTGATGAATATGATTGGTTTTGAATGTGCCCGGGAGGAATACACTCTTGGATGCCCTCGATACCCCAGAGATAAAAGTGTGCAACCTCCTGGTCTGACCTGGAGAGATGATGCTGTCACAACTCTCTACTATGATATTTGTTTCAAGGTCAAATTTCAATTTCCCTCTCTGACATGGCCATTAGTATGATGTTTTGTTTTTATCATCAGCTTTCACATCAGGGGCTTTTGTTTGAAATGGATGGGGATGCTCAAAAGTGGAGGACTTGTGATGAATTTAGTCAGGCTACTGCACAGAAAGTCTTGGCTTCTTTCAGACTCTGCTCTCTACAGTGGAAATGAAGCGCCTTGAATTATACGGTACTTTAGTATGAACAGAGTATAGTGGAATATTCCAAAGTAAAACTGGAATAAATATATGCAGTATACCAGGTCTTTGATTTCTTGGCAGGTACTTTACTGTTTTTAGTACTATAATCAAATGTCAGTTTGGCTTTGGTGTGGGGAAAAAAAGAAGAAGAATGGATGGTTGATATGCTATGCTTTCCTCTGCTTTGCACACCAGATGAGTGTCCACAATTTGTTTAAATGTGATATTTTATTGTTGTCAAGTACAGTTTCATCAGATAAAGAACAATCTTGTGTTTCAGCAGCAATTACAAAATATTAGCACTGTAAAGCAAGATATTTTTGCGGCATGAAATTTTCGCGAATTGTCACTGGCATTCAGTGAATATAATGTAGACAAGAACTTCCGTGTGCATTTTAATTTTGTGAGTCTTGGCTCTCGCAACATTTGCAAAAATCAAAATGCATGTGCAAGTGCCGTTTGTGTGTTTGTGTATTATACAGCATATGAACCATGTATTCCACGTATGCGTATACCTGACCTGCTTCAACCGTGCAATGCTTTCTGTGCATCAAACAGACTGTGTTTGGCAGTGTATCGCAGAGATGACACCTCTGAGCCTGAAGCAAAGAATGGAGTCTATTTAATTGAAACTGGGCAAGCTTCAATGAAAAGTGTGATCAGCAACCAGCACAGTAGGGTGAAACATCTCCCAAACACCTCTCGTTCTGCTCTCTCAGTGTGAAAGGGGCATCACTGTAATAGGTGCGTTCACATTCGCAGTACCTTGGGCACAAAATACCATGGTACTTTGTTGGCGCCATTCTCATTGGCAAAATACCGTGATATATATACCTTAGTAGTTCACTTGGTACCGTTCTCATTCACAAGATGCCGTGATGTTTCTGGCTGGGAAGTACACCTATCCAAGGTAAGCACTGCACAGGTGCATGCGCGTATTTCCTACGGGGAAAAGACAAAAAAGCATGTCAGGTCATGTGACAAATATACCGCTTTTATAATCAGTGGCATTTTCTTGACTGGTTTCACACTCAAATCTTGCATGCATACTTCATGCAAAGCTTGAGTTTCCACTTTGAACATCACAGTATTTTGTGATATATTTTGATGTGTATTTTCATTCACACTGATACCACACAAGCTACCGTGGTATTTCACTGTAAATACGAATGCACCTTATCAGGCAGCTTCATCGTGTCTCTCTATGGAGATGCTAGAGGAGAGACCCGTGCACCCAGTGTGGGATATTTTCCATCCCGTTTTTCAAGCTCACCAAGAGTATTGGACGTATTAATCCACTTTCAGCCCAAATTGATAATGATTTTCGTCACATGACTTTCTTAACTTAAACCATGCTACTAGTGAGATACTGGAAAAGTTAGGCTGATCTTTTATCATTACTCTTCGTATTTGCTAAAGGTGATAGAGAGTGATTTATGGTTTGTGGAAAGGTTTGACTGGGAATAATAAAGAGTGCATTAAAAAAAATAATGTTGTGGTGTTTGTCAAAGAAAGTGGGCATTATGCATTTTGGGACTTGCACTTTGGCACCTTTGAACCCAAGAACTATTCAAGGACGCTGCCATAAATTCCAGCACATACTAGCTGTCAGGTCATGTGACTACCCAGGGAAAATAAACAAAGAGAATTCCCATTCAGGAGGAAAATGGCAAAATGTAGCACCTGTTTTGGGTCTGATTGAGAAATTTCATGATGAGATGCGATTCTCCTTGGTGAATTCCAGTAGTCTTCCTGGGAATCAAGGAGCAGCTATGATGTATCTTATCCATCAACACAGTCTGATTATATTATTTGGATGGGATGGAGGGGGGGGGGGGGGGGAGGTAAGAAATGTAGGGTGGTGTTCCGGGAGAAGTCTTTTCTTTTCTTGATTCTGTACTATACCACTAATCTGAATGTACGTACAAATCCAGGACAGGGCGGTGCAGACGTAGTGGATGCAAGGAATGTATTTTTGTCCCACTTTCTCTTCATTCAAGATGAAGAAGTGGTGTGTGTGTGTATCTTTAATGAATGTGTGAGCATGTGAGTGTGGGTGGGTGTGTGTGTGTGTGTGTGTGTGTATGTGTGTGTGTTTGAGTCAGTGTAAGTACATGCATGTGCATACATTATTGCTAGTCCATGCATGTCTGTATTTTGCCAATTTCCCTTTGATTACACTCATAATCAATAAATGTGTGCATGAGGAGTTCATAAGCAAGAATGTGCACCGCTGAGAGGTCTAACAAGGAAGGGGCAACAGTCTTGAATACTGAAATAAGAGAGTCAAAGTGAGCTTTGTCAACCAGAGAAATTCTTGATGATCCTAGTTTAAAATCTACTGAAGATTAAGATTATCTCAGCTGTAAGCCTACTGTAGATTGCACAGCCTGCCTCACTGGAGTTTGAAGTAGTTTGATCTTTATTCTTGTTTGGTTGCTGATTCAATTTGATTGTTGGTAATAGTTTAAAATCTACTGAAGATTAAAGTTGTCTCTGCTGTAAGCTTACTGTAGTGTAAATAGCACAGCCTGGCTCGCTGAAGTTGGAAATAGTTTGATCTTGATTTTTGGTTGCTAGCTGATGCGGTTTTGACTGTTGGTCCTAGTTTAAAATCTGCTGAAGATTGTAATTATCTCAGCTGTAAGCCTACTGCAAATAGCACAGCCTGCCTCGCTGAAGTTGGATGTAGTTTGATCTTGATTTTTGGTTGATTGCTGATTCAGTGTGACTGCTGGTCCTAGTTTAAAATCTACTGAAGATTAGAATTGTTTCAGCTGTAGGCCTACTGTAAATAGCACAGCCTGCCTCGCTGAAGTCAGAAGTAGTTTGATGTTGATTTTTACACCCAAGCTCTGATGTGTTGTAGGCCTAATTCCACATGCTGCAAGGTAGAAATCGGGAATCTGCTACACAGGATGTATTATACAACACCTCAGAATGATGTCGAATTGTGATTGGCCAAGAACATGTCACATGACATTCAATAGAAAATACCTATCAAACTCATTGAGAGTGACAGCCATACAATAGGCCCCTGGCATGGGCCTATAGCACGGCTCGAAGGTACTATAGCACGGCTTCGCGGGGGGCTACTAATGCATGGCCGCTCACAGAGTTCTGTGGCTCACACCCGTAGCAAAGCGCCAGCAAACTACATTGTACAGTGTACGTGCTGGCCGGCTGCGCTGCGCTGCCGGTAAGTCTCACAGACCAGGCGCGGCGGAGTACTGCAACGTTAACGTGTACGTGCAGTTACTTTACCTAGCTAGTTGCATGTATCGCGGCCTGTATACACCTAGCGGTACTGCTGTGTTTTTACTTTTGACTCTGATCTGCTACGTGGACCACAGTGATCCCAACATCAAGACTTCATTTCAAGTTGAGAAACCGTAATTTGATTATTTTTCTGTGTTTTTATACAAAATCATTTTCGGAAATAGACAAAGTCTAGACCTACTACTAGATCTACCGACATCTCAGATCGACCTAACAGTCAGGCCTAACTCGATCTAACGTTAGCGTAGAATGGGTATAGACCCTGCGGAGTTCGTGATTCCTGTGACTGTGTGGTCGAATCATGACGAGTGTTTGAAAGCAGTACACAGGGTGGTTTACAATTCTCTGCCTAATTGTTACATTTATTTTTGGGCCTTCCTGAGTTGGCGGTCACTAATTTTGTATTGTGATTGTGGACAAGGTGTTGTATAAAACGAATAATTTATGATTTTGTTCGTGCATTGGGGCACGTAATACCGCACTCGGCGCGAGATTCGCCACTGGTCTATTCAACGCGGCGCTACGCGCCTTGTTGAATAGACCAGTGGCTCATCTCGCGCCTCGTGCAATATTCGTGCCCTATGCACTCACAACTCATAAATTATTCGTATACTACTGCCCATGAGGAGCATTAAGTGTCACTTGTTGTATTCTGTTGCACAAAAAAGAAAGAAACTGGGGAAAGATATTGAAAATGTATAGGCTGGAAGATAGAGAGAAATTAACATAACATTTTAACAAGCTTCTGATTGTGTTACTTCATCTGATTTTCTCTCTTAATCTCTATCTTGCTTTTACTTGCTCTTACTTGTCCCCCCCCCCCCCCTTTTCCTGCCCGGAAAGCAGTAGGGCCTATATGACAGGTTCGAGTCCCACTGGTTCCTTTTTTCCAACATGTTTGTTAATTTACAGATAAGCAGTTGTGATCTTAACAAGTTTAATTTGTAGAGGGAGACAAATTGAAGAAACTTACACCTGAACTGTCACCCCTCTGAATGATATATTTCTTTCAATCTCGTTCTTCTTTGAGTGAACCTATTTTTTTTCATAGTATCTAGTGATTGCATCTCTTCAGTCATGAGAGCCATTGATATTGACAATGGCTGCAATTTCAAACACTTGGAGAACACTTTTTTTTCTTCCAAACTTCAAATGAAGTTCAATTTGACAGTTGTATTGAGAAAGCTTACCACTGAAGTAGCATGACATTTGCCCATAACCTCCATGCATACTGCCCGTGGTGTGAAAGACAGACTATTGCTACTTTATAATTCTAGTAGTATGCAGCAGACCATTGAACCAACCCTGTATGCACATTGCAGTTTGGAAAGAAAAATTCTTTGTGAATAGATATATCAGACATTTTTTTTTATCTTGTGCTTTTGATGAAAGGGAGTGGGCCCCCCTCCCTAGACCATTTTAAGGCACTCGATTAACACTGAAATTTCAAGCGACTGTTTGTGTACATGCCTTGTGTCATCAAATAAGACCTCACAGGACGTCATACTCAAGTTTGTCGCATTTGTGCAGGAAGGAAAAACAGTTACCAGATTTGGTTTCATGGTTATTTCCCCTGTACGTCTCTCTCTTGTCTATCTGCTCCTACTCTGTGCTCGCTCCCCCCCCATCTCTCTGTCTGTCTGTCTGTCTGTCTGTCTCTTTCTTTTCTTGTCTTCCCTCTTCTAGTCTCTCTCTCTCCCTCTCTGTCCCCATCCTCTGCTCTTCCGCTTTCTTACCCCATGCCTAAAATTCATGAGCACACGTTTACCGCCCTGGGCTAAAACATTGTCAAAACCAAACCAAAATAAGTGATGTTTTTCTTTCGTGCGTCCCTCCAGGAATTAATGAAAACTTAGATCTCTCTCCTTATGCTGTCTCCCTCTCTCTCCCTCTCTCTCTCTCCCTCTCTCTCTCTCTATCTCTGTCTCGCTCTCTCCATCTCTGTCTCGCTCTTTCCCTCCCCGCCTTGCCCCAAAAGTTTTATGTCAATGACCACAACAAGCTCGTCAGCTGTTAGCCTGCAGCAAACTCTTTAATGAGGGTCCTAGCCAGACAGCTAGCTAAAAGAGTTTCTGTGTGATAGGAGGAAGGAAAGAGGTAACTAGCTAGCCTTAGTGTTTTTAGAGGCATGAAGAAGAAAGGGTAATCAAGCTAGAGAATGGGGTGACAGGAGGAAGGTGAAACTGATGTGGGCGAAACCTCAGCACAAAGAGGAAGCTTAAAGACCCTATCGGCCATCATGATGGCTCAATTTTTAAAAAATTATCGAACTTATAGCAGAGATATGATTGTTTAATTTTTTTGTATAACTGTGTTTATGTATGTTTTACTGTATTTGTATTTTTTGTGTGGAAATATGAATAAATGAATGGATGGATGGATGGATGGATGGATGGATGGATGGATGGATGAATGAATGAATGAATGAATGAATGAATGAATGAATGAATGAATGAATGAATGTATGAATGAATGAATGAATGAATGAATGAATGAATGAATGAATGAATGAATGAATGAATGAATGAATGAATGGATAGATGGATGAATGGATTAATGAATGAGTGAATGGATATATTAACCCATTGAGGACAGTTTGATTTTGCTACAACACGCATTTCCCAGAGACTCTTGCCCGAGTATACTCAGGACTCGTCCTCAATGGGTTAAGACATTCAAATGTGCTTTTTTTATGCCTAATGATATCAATAACATACGGGCAACAAGTATGACACCAGACATACAAGTATGCACATTTCAGTAGTGTGATTATAATAGCAAATTTACTGTAATATGCAGGTGTTTAGCTTATAACTACTACAAGTGTGTCTTATCACCAGTTGCACTTATTGGGTATGACAAGTCCAGTCAAACTGGGTAAAGGAATACTCAAGCATATAATAAAAGTTATGAAAATTGTGGTGTCACTGTCATGATGGAGAGGGACAACAACAACCCCTTTTTAGAATGTATGCACCCCATCTTTCTATTGTTCTTTTTTTGTATTTTTGTATTTGGGGGTGGGGTGGGGTGGGGGTGGGGTCAAGAGTACTCTCTATTGTACTGGGACATTAACTGTGTCAAGAGAGGTATTCAAGCAAGCTTTAGACCAAAATATCCACAATTCAAGTTATGAAAATATCAATACTGCATTCACTTTAGCTGCACAATATGAAACTGAAAGTAGAGATTTGTGGCTCTATCATAGTTGGCTGATTGAAGCACTCAAAAGTATGTTGAAATGTGATCAGTTCGTGTTATCCTTTTCAAACATAGCCTCCTACATTTTTTGATCCACTTCCTAATTGAACTTTTGCAGTGATGAATGATATACCAAAAGCAATAAATTCCTAATGTCATACAAATGGGAATAAAGGAGAGAGAGGGGGTGGAGAAAGAAAAAGAAAGAGGAAGAAAAGTTTTGGAGGGATAGTTCCCCTTGACTGTATGTTATATAGACTGTAGAGGGCGCTACACTATATCACTGTAACTCTCAATCAGAGTTTGACCCCACTTCAGTGTAGTAACCTGAGTAGCATCCAGCTTCGCCACTGGTGTCTTTTGTCCACATAAAGACAGCATAAATTAAACCTTGAGCATACTTTCCCTCCACATTTTACAGGAAACTATTGTCATGATTGTAATCTGTGATAGCAGATGTTTCTGAGTGATCCCTGACAGTAAAGCACATTATTGTGTGGGGAATAAACACAGAATTACTATCTCACTGAAATGAAAATGAAGTGATTGCTATTTCCTGTTGCATGAAGCCAGTGACTGTGATTTTTTGCAGGGATGTAGTGATTCATAATTTTATTCATTCACTTTTCTGCCTACTTCCATATGGATTGTTGATACATGTGTACTTGTATGTATGAAGTAATTCATTATCAAACTCTCATGTTTTGTATGCAAATGTTGGGATATAGAAGAGCTTGCCACAATAACAGAACACATGAAGCCATGGATAAATTGTGTCAGAAACTTTCCTAACAGGGAAAACATGATGAATGGATTAAAGGAAACCAACAAAAAAATTTGAACAAAAATCTTAAAAGGATTATTTCTGTTCTTAGAAGTGTTATGCCATTATTCATAGTGTGTCGGGGGAAATCTTTGCATGAATTTGCAGTTATTTTTTGAAGAAAATTGATTTATGAATTGCATTTAGTTTAGAATCAAAAGCCTTGTCTATTAGTTTATCATGTCATGTAAATACTTTAGTCAGCTTTTGTAAGAAGAAAACCAAAAAGAAAAAAATTTTCAGCTATGTTTCCAGTCTTAGGCCATTATATAAGTTTGACCAACTAAAATGTGATTTTTTTTTTTTAAATCTTAAGAAACAACTGGACGATTATATATAATGGATAGAAAGATTGTCCTATATATTCATGGGAAAGAAAAAGAAAATGAGGGAAAGATGTATACAACATGTGCAAAGATAACTTTGAACAGGAATCAAGGATATTGGGGACTGAGAAGCATCTTAAAGCCTTTCTTGATCTGGCCATGTGAGGGCGACATTCATCTTACCAGTGTGTCCAGCACCATCTGTGTTAATAAAAGTCATGCAACCCCACCAAAAACCCTAGTGTGTCTGCATTGAACGCCTTGCTGCCAGCCTGCCTGCCTGCCTCGTTGGTTTGATTAATACACATTTGGGAGATGGGAGAAATTAATTCACCGTGTCTGTCGGGTGCTGTTTACTCATTAATCGAGAAATGACTGGCTAGAAATAATTTGACAGGACCACAAAATGATAAATCTTGAGAGCGTTTGGAAGGAAAGTGGGAAGAGGGGGGGGGGGGGGGGAGGGATAAGGGAAGGAGGTAGTTCTTGCTGACTAAGCCTAATCAAGTGATGTATTTTCTTAAGAGAGTGCCAAGAAGAAATGATGACACTAAAATGAGTGACATTGAACCCATAATAATTGCAGATTTTGAGATTTGCTTCTCAGTGATGGTACATTCAGTTCTTTGTTCAAGTCATAGCAGTGAATCATAAAGTCTTACATGTCAGGATGTAAAAGAATGGAATGAATTTAAAGCAAAAGCAAAATCTTATGTTGTTGAAGAGATGGTACAGTGTTGGTTGGGATGGGGGATTCAAATTTTGATTTTTTTGCGAGATAGTTAGAAATCACCAATGAAATAATAAAGAGCATACAATTTGCAGATGAAATCAAAGTATATTTAATGAAATTTGATTTTGAAATGGCCAAGATATCCAAGAACAAAGTGGTCCTAATAAAAGGTGGGTCCCATGTTTTATCATGATTTCTTTGTTTTTGGAAATCTCAGCCATTTCAAAACCAATTTTCATGAAATAAACTTTGAATTACTCTTAGAATTGCATGCTCTTCCATATTTCATAAGAGGTTTCTCATTATCTCACCAAAACATTAAAAACCTGAGGCCCCATCTCGACCAAAACTATACCATCCCTTTAAATCTTATATGAAGTGAGAGTCAATATACCATATGTTACATGCTGTCTAAGTGTTTAATCTGCAAGTTTAGGAAGTACATCATGGGGTGATCTAAATTGAGTGTGCATATGTTTTGAATGTCACAGCTCTTCACAAGTGCAATAAATCAACCTGTTTAGTTTGATGTATCTATCAGACTATAGCTATCCAGATCCATTATGCCCAATGGAGACAGGTTTAAAATGTGATAACAAATGTCATCCGTATGTATGTATACCTTAGTATACCAAGCAGTATTGTTGCCTTGGTGAGAAACTGTAAGTAACACTGTTCCTACAAAATCCAATTAATTAGAAATAGAAATCACTGTTTAATAAAAGGACATGTTGTTTCTTTCATACTTTGTTGAAAGTAAATCATGGCACAAATGAAATGTCTTGCGTCACGATGACACCACCAGCCCAAGTAGTATGCTATATTTCAACTTCAACTTTAATTTGTAAAGGATTGACCAGAATTGCTAACGTGCAATAATTGTACTTACTAATCTATGTCTTTCATATATGAATTGTTCAATTTACTTGTTTCAGTTGTCATAACTATTCTGTGTTTTGTTGCATCTTCCTTTCTTTCCTGCATTTTCAATTTTGCTCTTTATCTTTTGTCTTTCAAATCTACTCTTTACTTTTTACACGTTTTGTCTTTATGAAATACTGTTCTATGTGACATATTTTAATGATATACCTCTCTCCACATCTATGTATCTCTCTTCTAGTACAAATATATGCATATATTCAAATACATTTCTCTCTTGCATTTTTACATCTCTTCTTTCTTTTTTCTCTGGTATTATAGATATTACTATTCTATTTCTCTCATATAAAACTCTTCAGAGGCTCCCCATATGAATTTTCACCCCCATCGTATGTGTGCTATTCCAATTTCTATTTTTCATATGAATTCCTCCTTCCCCCCCCCCCCCCCCCCCCCCCCCCCCCCCCCCCCCCCCCCCCGGACCTGACACATAACTTGACGTTAATGAGGAGATAGTCCCGACAATCGACAGGACAAATACCGCCCCAATTGAATCTGTCAACTGTAACATGAGTTGTGGGGGGATGGATGCTTGTCAATATTATTTCAGCGGGATCTGTCCCAAAAAGAGCGTGTCATGTTTGCCAAGTAAACATGACCAAAAGAAAAAAAAACAGAAACAGGGATTAACTGTGACTAATAATTAAGGAGTTTGAAGTTTCGTCACGGCTTCATCTGATAATTTGCCCCTTCTCCAGGGGAATGGAGAGTTTCATATTTTTGGAGCTCCTGTTACATTTGCTGTTAATCTCTCCTCTTCCAGATATGCTAAAGGAAAGGCAATACAGCAATCTTGCCCAGGTCCTTGTCAAAATTTACTCTGTAGAACAGATTTTCCGAAAGTTACTGGTATTTCCTTGCATATGACTTGTTTTTTATATGTTTAATTTTTACACTGCGTCCATGTAGCAGCAATAGTATCACTGGAGTGAATTCAGATATTGTGTCGTCTTAACTGACAGTCTTAACAGCAGTGCTCATGTCATCTACAGGGGCAGATCCAGGAATTCCGTATAGGGGAGGCGCCTTTACAAAATTAAAGGGGGTGCACATGCCCCCCCCCCCCCCCCATTTTTTCTTTTTATTTCTTTTGTTTTAACAAAAAGATAATGAGGGTGCGCCCCTCATCTTGATCCGCCACTGAGGTTATGATCTATAGAATTGACGCTACAATGTCATTCCTTCAGATGCTATTTTACATCATATGCATTGACTCTGTTTTTTTATTGCATGAATCTATTTCTGGCATATTCTCTTCCTTCAGAAATATTTGGAACTGAATCAATTTACGCCTTTATCCTTTTCTGTTCACCCCCACCTCACCTTTTCTATGTACTTTTAACTTTCTTACTGAACTATTTTGCCACCTTTCTCACATTCAAATAGTATCATATTTAATACTTTTTTGGGGGGGAGGGGGTCTTTTATCCTGCTGGAAGAGATGTCTTAGATTTCTGTCATTTCTGGCTTGACATCTTTTATTTGAGGAAGATGGGAACCAACAAGAAAATATTTCAGCCAGTCCTTCTCTATGTTTTACTTAGCCCCCAATATTTACTGAATGATATCATAGAGTGCTGTTAGACTACGGCAAATCAATCGGAGGGCGGGGAAGGCATGTTTACCATAGTGTTCTCTGGTGTCTGTGACTCATCAATGTGAATTATGGCTCCATGTCATCAAACAGGTATTTCTTCAGTAATATTCTGACTCTGGCCTGAGAGGTTTTATTTGCTCAAGGGGGACATCTACACTGTATCACTGACAATAATTTCATGTCCTTTCCCCCTCCGCCGTGTCCCCCGCTGCTCCCATTTTACGAGGGAAGCTGGCTCAATCTCACAATTTTTTATCAATCGATAGACATTTCCGCGCACTTTAATCTCACTTTATTTTTCAAAGGAAGCTTGTCCTATTTGGGGGACCCAGCACACATGGGTTGTGTAAATATGATAATCGGAGAAATAAATATTGTCTATAATCTCACACCATGAAATGAACACCAATAAGAACTGACATTCTGCAGAATTCCATCAACCAGTAAATGTCAAACCTAGTCATTACCCTGATAGATCTGATCTGAGTCTAGCACTTGCAAATACTGAATACAAATTGAATTGCATCTTGATTCTCTACCCATCCCCTTTAAGAACAACAGCAACAAAAATCCTGCTCATTTTGATCATTTGCAGACCAGCCCATCAATGATAAATACTTTATAGAACATGCAGAGGGAATGAGAGAAGAGAATGAAGGAAAGAAACAAGATGAACTGCTGCGAGGGAATTTCTGGTATATATAGAATTGTACAAAACTCATTTCATTCAAATTTTATAGACTTTGTAGTATGTCAAGTCCAAGGAGAGAAATACAGGAATACATTTAGAAAAGAAAAGATGTGGAGTCTAAAACTATGCTCCATGTCTACTTATCTTGGATTTTTTTTTTAGTCGTAACCATACATGTTTTCAAGCTTTACACTTATTTATGAAGGGAGTAGTATTTAGCCTCAAAGAGTCACTCATTCACAATATATCAGGTATATCAATATAGGACACAGATGTTGAAACTCTTTCTTGTAGTAATACTCTACTCCTTCAGTGATAATGGCAGGGCTCTCTCATAGAACAGTGTCAACACTGAAGAGGCTACCCTGGATAAAGAAGACCATATTCTTATTTTTATTATCATTGTTATTATTATCATTACTAATTTTTCTTTTCTTTTAATTCTTCCAGTACATAATGGTTAGTATAATGATTATTCCTGCCAGTCCCTTTTGAGTACTCGCAATGTAAACTCGTAGCTCTGATAAGTTTTACCGACTGATGTCTGGCTGACGGGAACTGGGCCATGGGGATTCAATTCCTCGATTTCAAGTCCGATATTAAGAGAGGAGGCATCCTCTCCGAGATCACGGCAATTGACGCCATTCCCGGCATTGACTAATGGCCCATTAGAAGAGCCCTCCTTCTACCCTTACAATCCAACTAATTGTGTCAATTCAAATACCCAAATTGTTTTCCGTCTTTACCTTCACCCTCCTACCCCAGTCTGACATTTGTAAACAGTTTGCAGAGTTGCAAGCTCCAATTAGTTCGTCGTGTAAATATTTCCCGTGCACTCCGGGCATATTCACATCCATCACACAAACACACACAGAGATACACAAGTGCTCTAATAAGTAATTTTTCTTGTGACAGGTTGGACTTCTCGTCTCATTGTCATTAATGAGGACCAAAGGCCATGGATATTAACCCACTGACCACCACAAACCAGTGTCCACTGCTTTCAGTTGGAAAACAGTTGTCGTGGTGAAAATGTCCGGAGTTTAAATCCTGGAATTTCCCTTGGAAGTCTGATAGCAATGGTATGTGTTGTGATAGGTGCCAGAAGTCATCTTTTTCTGTTGACTTTCAAATGTCTTCCTTTATTCTTGTAATGTGAAGAGTAGGAGGTTACACTTGTTGTAAAACATATGTTTCAGGAATAACATGCCATAAAGGGCCTTAGCTGTGCATGGTTTACAGTCGAATGAGTGAGGACACTCCAGAACATATCATCAGTAGTATTCGTATCGACTCTTGATACCCCCCCCCCCCCCCGCTTTTTTTTTAGGGGGGGGGGGGGTCAAGTAACAAAGTAAAATGTAGCATGTTCATGTAGTTTTCATATGTTTGTCTGAAACGAAAGCACTGTTTTGTTGTTGTTTGTCATGGATATAATCTATTGTTTTCCTGGCAAGTCTGTCTGCTGTAAAAGTGGATATTTTAGAGTGAGTAATTTTTTCCACTTGGCCAGGTAAGATGAATTTTGCTTGTTTTTAATTCTGTGGAATCAAGAAATCAACTAATAGAACATATGGCAAGCAAAAATATTCTTGTGCTTTTATTTTTACGCTAGTTTCTGGTGACGCGAAATGAGTGAAAATTTCCACTTCTACAGTATTTGTATCCTGCACTCACATGTGTACTATCAAAGGAATGGATTTCACTGAAATGAAGTAAAAAGCAGATAATCTCCAAGTAGCACTGCATACTTCTTCTTACAGAAAAAAAAAGTTTGCCAGTGTTTTGAGAGCTCGAGAAGGCATTGCGGTTGAGAAAGGGGACGAGATGAATTTGTTTGTCTTGTTCGGCGGTAACTGTGGATGCATGTCTCTCAATGCATCAATCCAGTGTGACTGGTTGAGATGAATTGGGCATGTCAGCCTAAACAAGACATGGTTTCCTCTTGCTCGCAGTCCCCTTCTTTTCTTGTCTTCATCCCTTCTCCCCCACCTAACCTTTTACCCTCCTCCATCTCATCATAATGTGGAACATCAAGGAGAAACTCGTGTTTTCCAGAGGAGGATAATAGGAAGAAATTTCCCCTCCCCCCTGAAAAACACTCCCAGCCTTGCGCGATGATCGGCAGCGTTTGCGGGGAAAATGCAACACGTCTGCCAAGCGGACTCCTAATTTTTGCCGCTTTGTGGTGATTTGGCGAGAAAGTGGCGCCGAATAAAAACCAATAAGCGTCGCCGTGCCGACCGTTTGAAGTGAGCGGCAATCATCCCAGGTGGAGGAAGGAGACTGTTTGTCTTCTCGTTTGGGTTTGAGTAGATTGTCCTCTCAACCTGTTCTGTCCTGTCGACATTTGTTTCTCATTCGTGCAACAGGTTTTTGTTTCTTTCTTATTACCCCTCCAACTTGTCCCTGCAACAACTATTTTGTCGAGAGAGTATTAAAGTTCTTGTGGGATTTTTTCTTTCTTTTTAGTTGTGCAAAGTAATGGAGTGACTTTCTTTTACAAATGGTATTTGCAAACTCAATTGACATGGTGTAAGATGAACCATATAATCAATATAACAAAATCAATGTGGATTTTACCTTTCTTCCTTTGCTGCATGTGGAGAGTTCATATGTCACTCAATGTAGCCCCTGCATACGAGATCAATATCATCAATACAAATCATCATGTTTCATGAATGTTTATCCAAATTGATATGTCCTACAATCATTTGTTATCTACTATTTATGCAATGTTTGCTCTCCTTTTTATTTTATTATCTGAGGATGTATTTGCAATCGACTTATCAATTTCAATTTATTTTGATATTTCTCAATGAAAAATACATCAAATGTGACAAAGTAAAATGATACATAATATCCAGCTTGGAGGCACAATGAATTCTTGTAAACATATAGAACATGGTGGTCAATATATGAAAGTTTGAGTCAAAGTATAGATGCTAAAGAAATGAAAGGAATCTGATAAAAAGAATAAAGTTCATAGTGACTTTAACAAAAAAAAAATCTCCTTGGTCAAATATAACATCAGAAATTTTCCCTCATGAACATTTCTGTGATTGCTTTATAACTTTTCCCAGAAGTAGTGCTGAAATTTTAGGACTTTCTCTCATCATCTGCTGATCAACTTAACCCATTGCGGATGAGTCCCGAGTATACTCGAGCAGGTGTCTATGGGAAATGCGTGTTGTAGCAAAATCAGCCTGCCCTGAACGGGTTAAAAAAAAAAAAAGATTGTTGTGATCAGCCCCTGCGAAAGAGCTTGCACAGTCTTTAAATCCGTCTTGCAAGTGTGTCTGCTGATGTGAGAAAGTGTGAGTAAAGTAAGGGGAAAAAATAGAATGAGGACAGCCACTGAAAGCTGTCAGTGTAAGTATGTAAGCTGAACAGATTCAACACATTTATGTAGTCTTCCTTTCAGGATGCTTACCACTTTTCTAAACTGTAATATTTATTTCAACGCCGTAGGTTTCTTGAGATACATTTGTATGTCCACTGAAATATACATTACAGTGGATATACTGAGGAGCTGAGCATAGAAGGAGATGAGAGTCACTTTCCAGATGGATTTATCTGTTTTATTGGACAAGATAAGAAGGTGGATAACGAAGAATGAGGCAGGAAGGTAGGCCAAAACTCTCATGAGGCGTAATTGTTTTCTCATGAGCCTCATGAGGCAGAAAGGAGAGGGAAGCTTTGAAGTATGTGTCCACCAGGCGAACATGGTTTCCCCAATCGATGGAGAGGTACCGATGGGCATTTCAGCACTTCGAGAGAGCGCCTCAGATGTGCTGAAAAAGCAGAAAGGCAGCTGGTCATTGGCCCTGGGCTTTCTAGTGTGTGGATTCAGGATTAATTGTGGCAGATTATCAGCGCCACATGTGTCAATGATGCTTTAATGCCATGGTACCGCCTAAAGTATTAAATGTCACTATCAACATCATTGTGATTTCATCATTGAAGTCCAACAATGTCACCAGTGTACTCAATTCAAACAGGAAGGGTAATTCCCCCCCCCCCATTTTTTCCCACATCTTGCATGATTGGTGGTTTAATGCAGAATTGATTTGTATAAGAAATGACAGAAACAATATAACATACACTTACTGAGCGATAGTCCATGATCGTTAAGTTTACATCTGATAATAATCAGCCCCAGCTAGTGGCAGTATGTAGTTTTCAAAGTTGTGCGGTGCTTCAAGAAATGTAATATTCAGCAGATCGGCATCGCGGTTGGCGAGTGATAATAATTTGATTCCATCTCACGTGTGGCATGAGATTTTTCACTTTTAAAATGACAGGAGCCCCTCACTGTTGGCCGCAGTAAATCTTCTGCAATGATACAAGTGAGAATTGAGGCTGTCCATGCCATTGCCACCTTGCAACGCCCTGCACAAAATGACTGGAGTGGGACCAAGGGTGCACCAGTGGCAATTTCTGTAATTGTCAAAACATCAGTCATCTATCATGATTCCCCTCCGTAGAGGAAGTTTTTAGGTCACAAGTCCAGAGACTTTGTCAGAAATTCAATTTTTGATCTGGAATCAAGTGTCCCAACCTCATAAAGATGCATATTATACTATAAGAATAGAATTATAAGGGCATTAGTGCTATTCAAATTCATTGGAGTTG
Organism: Diadema antillarum; assembly: GCF_040938485.1. Classification (NCBI taxonomy): domain Eukaryota; kingdom Metazoa; phylum Echinodermata; class Echinoidea; order Diadematoida; family Diadematidae; genus Diadema; species Diadema antillarum. Next base: position 3,482,321 of record NW_027270954.1, read on the forward strand.
GTGCCTTCTGCTTCTCAAATGTTTTGTATTTGTCTATGTCACATCATGATCTGAATGAAATATGATAAATTCAATCCTGCAAGTTTATGAATCATGTGTTATTTCAAATAATCCACTGAATACAATGCATGCTCTCATGGTAGATAAGTCATAAGTTGTTCAAAATTCTGATTCAAGAAACAACTAGTCTTGCTTGCAGTCTCACACTCTAAGAAAATGTATATTTACATACATACTTGTATAACATGGATGTATCAAGGAGGAAAGAATCATGGAAAATTGAGAAATGGCCTGGCTATAGAGTCCTACCAATTGAGTGGGGTGAGTGTGCAGCAGATGCCCACATGATTCCAGCAGCAGGGGTAATAAATGCTAACCCCTAAAGGACCACCATCCTAAGATGCTACTGATATTGTATAAAAACATTTTGAGAATGAAGCTGAGTGGGTTAAGGAGTGGCTTTAAACACCATCCAGGCTTTACAAGAACTAAAACCTGTGACCTAGAGCTGTGACCTAGAGCTGTGACTTGAAGACAAGGGCAAGCTCTAGAGTATGTGACAGATCTCACCCTCTTCTATTTACTATCTACCCTTAATGAGTCTAAACACACAGCAGCATTAAGATGGTTCTTGTGGATTAGCCAAACACACAGAAGCACGCTAAGTCTCATGTCCAAATGCTAATTGCTTTGATATCAGATAATCGTTGTTAAGTCCGCTGGATAGCTCTTCAAATCCTGCGCTAGGTTCTCGCTTGGCCCAATGCCCTTTCCTTCGGCACACGCCACCTGTAAATGCACAGCAACAAAGTGTCAGAACTCATTTGCACCAGGAAACATCTCCCCCATCACTTTCAATTGTGGACAAGGCGGTTCATGTAGGGCAATCACCTGTATTTGTAAAATGCTGTTGGGGGCAGGTTATAAGGTTGATTTTTTTATATATATATAGGCCTACATGTATATATAATGTGTATGAAACCTTAGTGGGTCATGTGCAGAGTGTATGGAGGTTTTAGAATCTGTTAGAAAATGGATCAAGTCGGATTCTTATCCCCTTTTGGATGAAAAGATGTTTGAAACTATGACCAAAGAAAAAAAAATGTGCAGATGAAATTCCTTTCAGGCTTTTATATTATACCATATTTACTCAATCATTAGCACCCAGTGTGTTTTAGCTCATGATCCCCATTTTAGTCGAATTTGTATCAATAAAAATATGAAGTGATTTAATGGCTAAATGGTCTGTTCCTCTTACTTAACAACATTCGTTTCAATGAACCAGCTCTGATGATGAAGGAGCTTGGCCCAGTTTATTGTCACCTTTTTTTTTTTCGCAGACTGATACTCAAAATAAATCCATTATCACAAGGTCAAATACTTATGAATGTAATTGAAAATCTACTACGCTGTTATCAGAGCACATTTTCAAACATGATGTCTGCCTCTTAAATCAGGAATACTACCTTCATGGCCTACCACCTTTTATGTTTATTGCAGGTACTTAAAGGATTAGGTGACAGTGCCGAGTTTATTATCATTTTGAACTATTATGTATTGTTTCAAGTAGGAGCTCACTTTCATATTCCTCTTTGCCAGAATCAGCATTATTTTATTAATGATATTTTAGAATCATATTGGGGTAACTGAAGTGATATTCATGAACTTGATTTTTTTAAAAAAATAAAGACAGAAAAACATCCCTTTCATAGCTGATGTGTGTGTGTGTGTGTGTGTGTGTGTGTGTGTGTGTGTGTGTGTGTGTGTAGAAGAAGGTGAATAACCTGTCTTAAGGAATGAAAAATTATGTCAATGTTGAATATCTTGTCAGTTAAGAATACTTTTTTGTTCTGCTTATCATACTCGCCAGAATGCAGTGATACATCCTACCAATAACTATGTTCTAGTAAGCTAAGGATGAATGACTTCAGATATTTTAGAGCAGTAACATTCAATGCCTAACACTGGAAAAAAAATGAGTGGGATGTGGATTTTTGTTCAGCTGTCCGTCATTGATACAGGATCTGGTATAAAGGGCATACTGAAGGGATGTATGAGTAATTAGCTCTCCATGCCCCATTAAATTCCTATTAGCTAGTTGTGCTCTGGTAAGCTGCCCAGGTAAGTGGATCCCATTCAGAGCAGGAAATGCCTCCATGATGCCAACTATCTTGTCTGAATCGTAATTGATTAATGAGTTTGCGACTGTCCTGACCAAAAGGACATATGTATGTGGCTTTCCTGCAATTTCTTATTGTCTTGGTCGAACTGCACCCTCTATTCACAAGGCCTTTTATTTTCTTTTTTCTTCAAGGGATTTAGAACAAATATGTGTGATTATACATTACTTATGGTAGCAGGGTGAATGTGAAGTCTGTTAGTAATGGTTATATTTAAAGGTAAGCTTATGAATTTTGCTTATTTACCTATAATGAATCTTGAAAGGAGAATACACGAAATGCTGCTTTACTTTTCTGCAAGTTGTTTTGTAAATAACAGTTTTGATCAATTAAAGTGATTAATTGATATTTGAATCAAGTACTGCATTCTTGCTGTTCTTATTTACTTCGTCACTGCTGTGTGACGTAAACACTACCCAATAGAACTTCTCTTTCCGAGAAGAACAAAGGATAAGAATAACGTCCTTCCTTAGAATATACACCTACAATAGCTTGGACAAATGCTCTTTTACTTTCTTCTCCCTGCAAACACTCTGTTTTCTGTGTAAAGTGTCTCTCTTTCGGGGATCTTGAACCGTTGCTGTGCACTTTGTCACTGTATACCAATTAACAAACTTTACCCACTCCCGCATCTCTTTTAGCAGGTGAAGAACCCCCCATTAGTCATTCAAGGTATGTTTGAACTCGGATTTTGCTGTGAATTAAGTCAAGGGGAAATGATCACGTCACTACCTTGGGGAAAGGCCATGTTGTGCCGGGCACGCTGGTAGTCGGTCTCAAATCTTCTCAAGGGCTTTTTACACTTGTAAATTTTTGCTTAGCCCCGGACCAACGGTGGGGCTAAGGGGGGGGCCTTAGCCCCACCGTTGGTACGGGACTATCCTTAGCCCACTTTCTGTTTACACTCGTTTTTGCCAAAGTGGGCTAGCCCCACCGATAGTACGGTACTATCTGGCCCTGCAAAATAGCAGGGGTTAGCACCGCAATTGCGATGCTAGCACCGCAATTGCGGTGCCAAGCAAGTGAGTGTAAACAGAACGAAAAAATAATCCTGGGCTAAGCGACGGAGACGAAGTCCGACCCTCACTGACCAATCAGAAACGAGGTAATCAAATGCTGCCGGTGCGTGCGTGTACGTGTACAGTACACAGCGTAATTATGAATATTCATGTGGTTTGGAAAGTCCGGGGCTAAGAAATATGAGTGTAAAAAGGTCAGTTTTCTCCTTAGCCCCGGACAAGAGATAGTACGGGACTAATTAGCGAGTGTAAAAAGCTGAAAAAATTGGTACGGGACTAACGATAGTCCTGGGTCAGAGAAAGTCCGGGGTTAAGAAACACAAGTGTAAAAAGCCCTTCATTTGCCAATGATCTTACCTGCGAAGTATGCCGAAGAAAGGAGAATTGTGCTGTTCAAATTTACGGAGAGTTACGCTTTGTCCGAGTTTGCACTTGGTGCCATAGTGATGCTCAGTCATTTTAGAAGATGTTGTGTAGATTAAACAAAAACCAACAATAGCACAAGAAGAATAGAAATGATTTGTCATTCGCAGAACTCAATGTTCACTATATCCATGACACATAAGAAACTGATGTTGACATTTTACAGGCAGGTATTCAAAGAGATTGAAATTGTCATTACCATTAATGGAGAGTGTGTGAGAAGTTTCCACTATGATTTCAATTCCAAATCTCACTAATGGAATGACAAGAAAATGTGCATTAAAAAAATGGAAAGCATTATGCTCATTTCTTATAAAGTATAAAAATGTCAGTGCTTTAGATGGAGGAGTCTCCATGCTAAAATGAATGTTGATGTTTGCAGGCCTTCCGATTGCAAATGATGTAAAACAAAACAACAACAACAAACAAACAACAAACAAACCTTCACACTGACAGGGAAAAAGACCACGACATTTAAAAGACAAAATCTCAAAATGTCAGTATTTCACATATCAATAAAGCAGAAATTTCAGCCATAATCAGACATATAAACTAGGTAAGGTTATGATGTCATAGCCTTTGAAGTTATCTGTTGACTTTTATACATGTCTTCACTAAATTTCTTTCTTTAACAAGAATTTGAAAATACAGCAATAGGAAGTAAAATATAGAGTTATGATTCAGTGATAGTGACTTGTGTAGTAAGGGAGTACTGTTATAGTTTGTAATTCTAGTAGTGGCAGAAGAAGGTTTAAATGATTTTGTTCATGTGTGATTTGATGGAAACTTTGTCAGAGGAAGGCATTTTCACATCGTCTTATGTAAGTAATTATGTTATTATAAATGATTACACTGTTTTTGCTTCAACAAAACTCGAGAAAATTCTGCAAACTTCCTGTTTCTCTGCTGAACATCAATGCAGCTTTCACCCTTCAGTTGTGTTCAGTATTCACTGAAGTCTTGTTATCACAGTCGTCTTTTGAAAAACATGCAGCGGATTGAGTTTCCCTTTAATCGTATCATCCCCCAGTTCTGGTCATCCCCATCATCAGCCTCCCGAGTGTTGATGGAGATGCATTGATTTCCTGCGAGTAGAAGAAGAGGAGTCCTCTTCATAATGTGGATCCCGTCTTGATGCTGACATTTTAGCATTTCTTGTGCAGCACTGTGGCTTTCTCTCTCTTCACCCTCATCACCCATCATCCCCCCCCCCCCCCAAACCAACGGCCCATCCACCTCTCTCATACCATCATCTTGGTTTGAGGGGTATCCATGGGAACCAAGGTGCATCAGTTGAAACTTGAAAGTGTCAAATTTGGGATGCCAGTGTGGTTAAATGGTGGTGATGGACACTTGTTATGGTCAAAATGTGGGTCAGGTCTACAGCATTTGTGAGGAGAGAAATATGTGTGCCACTCTCACTTTCATACCACCACAAAGCAAAAAGATTTATTGTGTGGCATATATCAAGGGCAGTTAATATTTTTCTTCTATTTAGGAAGCACCAGCTATTCTTCCACCGAATTTCATGGAAGCAAATATCAGACATCAAAAGTAGACTATGAAACTTGGTAAATAATTAAGGATAGTCCCTATAGTTCCGACTGTCACATTTTATTCTTGATGTGAGTAAATCAGTATGATCCATATCTTTAAAAATATATATCTTCTCTGAATATTTTTCAGTGACAAAGACACATAAACTGATATAGCGTAGATTTGTTCGCAAGTTTTATAAGGGAGTGTAGTTATCCAAACTTAGTCCAAGAATTAGCTCTATAAACAAGACCTCTTTAAGGTTTCAGTAAGACCCTATGGAAGAAAGATAATATTTGCAGGCCAATAATATGCAGATGTCTTGCTGTCTTGTAACATGCATCATTTCAGCATCCACATGTTTGTTGCCCTAGGCAACAGCAGTGAGGCAAACAGTACCCCTCTTGGTGCATTTCCATGGCAGGATATGGCAGAGTATCAGAGCAGAAATGGGATTGTAGTTGAGCGATTTAATGATATCTTGAAACATAAGAGTGGGAATAAGCATATTATAGATATTTAGATGGTAGTGATTCTTCCCAGTTATCATCATATGTTAGTAGATTTTACCAGAGTATTCTATAGTACAGGAGAGTTTGCGGATTACTCCATTCTATCATGTATTTTAATCGATTTACCTGGAAAACATACACAAGTCTGTGTCAGCATGAGATACTAGAACATTTGTAGGCAGGTCAAAAATTTTAAAGGTTCTGTGCCATGATCTGTGTTTGCCAAGATATGATTATTGTTTGTTTTCATAATTTGCAAGACATCTGGTTCCACTAATTCAGATAACTCAATATGAAGCATATTAAAGTATGGCTGTACCATCATTTTCATTCTATGAAAACAAAGACTAAAAAACCCTTTCTTTGTTATCTACACCCACTATCTTTAAGGGAATAATATTGCACAAAGACACTACTACTAGAGACAGGACTGTTTAAAATCCTTAGAAATGAAACTGAATTTGGAAAAACTGAGGAGACTCTGATTCCTTGGGGTGAAGGATTCTAACCTCACTAAATCTGACATTAAGGTGGTTTCCAATCAGCAATTAATTTTCAGCAAGATCTCAGCCTGACCAAAAGGAGCCAAATATTAAACTTTGACAGCACTCACTTGAAATGTAAGGTATCTCTCAGCCACGGATGATGGCTGTGACTTTTCCATTCCGAGTAATAAAGTAGAAGTATAGATTATAATAAACCTTCCAATTCATTAGTATGGGTGCACCAGTTGTGGCTGACCCAGACTTGTGTTGTGGAACTCAGTCGCGTATTGACTCCATCCAGGGGCCCTGGAGTCAATATTTCATATCTATGCCTGATTTGCTCGTATGTCATCGTTTCGACTTTACATCACCACACTTGCCTTTATCACAGCTAGCACATTTGGGGTTTGGAGTGAGTGATGGCTTGTTTCAGTGCCCTATATGTTAGGCAATAAGTCAAAATAAGTATCAGCTTTTCAGCAAGTACTATCAGCTTTTAAGAGTTTGATTGAAAACAAAAAAGAGGAAAAAGAGAGGAAATGGATTAATTTCTTTTTGTAGAGAATTTTTGTTACCTAAAGCAGACTATTTCTGATCATCAACTGTGATGTGCTATAAAGCAGTCAGAAAGTATCAATATTAGAAATTAGTGGCTATGTCTTCTGTGAGGTAGAAATGGTGATTTGCGTTGCAAGCAATGTTATGAAGACTTTTTAAACACACGAAAATCATTATTACACTTACACTTATTACAACAGTATGGAAAGAAATAAACTCTGTGTCAGAAGGTGAACACAAGCTGGGGGGGGGGGGGGGGGGGAGTGCGGCTGGTTAGTGGATGGGTTGAGGTTCAGTATAGGTGTCATTATTTATAGCCAATTTTTTATCTATCACACCCGGTGTCCCAGTTGTAGTGAAATATGCATGTGCCCCATTTTGAATTCTTGCGTTAGTTTAGTTTATGTTTTAAATGCCAGTTGTCCACCATTTGCGATTAAATTTGGGTGAGAAAATTGAGAGGTTAGTGGAAGAGCCTGTACACTTTGTGTTGCTAGGCACTGTAGTTATGCAACCTGCTCCTTGGGAACCAGCAGATAGGGGAAAGGTATGATTTTATGAGCTTTTCGATCAGGGCATGTTTGTCAGGCCTCAAAATTGATAGCTCCATTTGGGACCTATTTTCGTTGTCCGAAAGTTTGCCAAACAGCGATAAATCAGCCAACGTATGATTTATGGCTAGGTCAAGCCAGTAAGCATGGATATATGTATATATATTTTTCCCTTTTTTTATGGTTGACTTGTTTTTAGTCAGAAATGAGGTATAAAAGCTACACAAGCAGGGGAACAAAGCTGTTGATATACTTTGTCAGGAAACAGAGGTAGTGGTTAAAAAAGCCTACCTTGGGAGCATGACAACATGTATAGTAATAAAAGATGCCATGTTTGATGATATATCCTTCAATGGATGGATATTACCTCAGCCCTGGACAGAATTAAGCTGAGCAGTCTAGAGAGAACTGTGTCTTTTTATAATCTTCATCTGGAAATGTGTAAAATATATCCTAAGTTTGTTTATTTGTTTGTTTGTTTGTTTGTTTGTTTGTTTGTTTTTCAAGACAGTTAAAAATGCACTGTTAGCCTCAGGGCTATTGTCAGTGAGTCTTTATATCAGTTTATAGCATATAAAACAACACAATATGATACAGAACAAAATATAACAGTCTAAATAGGAAAAGGAACATATTGGCAAAAAAAAAAATTAACCTGTGTGTTCCTTTCTCCATTCTCTGTCTGTCTGTCTGGCTGTATGTCTTTCTCTCACTCTCTTTCTCAATCTCCAGACTTATCTTTTGGATCTTTTCCTCATACTTATCCATAAATGGCTATCTGTGACTTCAAACTTTGAGTACTCTAGTGCCTTTTATGGTGAATATTGTACATCAGAGGGAGCTCAGGCATACATGTGTTTGTGAAAGTCTACCTCAATGATAAAAAAAAAATAAGTAAAGCATTGTGCATATTGAATAATCAACAAGATTGTCATGAGACTTAATCCTTATTGTTATTTGAACCAAGAGATACTCATGAATGCCAAATGTGATCCCTTCATATGTAAGTATGTGGGACTACATGTTACAGGATTATACTTTTGTGTGATATATATGAGTAATCCATAAGATATGTCCATGATACAATATATCTATCCATATGCTGTGCTTGAAATTTTTGTGTGTTCCGGACTTATCCTATTATCTCATTTTATGATAAATTCTTCAGTATATTAGTGAATACAAGGAAGTTGGCAGTAATCGTTTGGGGGTGTGATTGTGATGTCATAATGAAGTAAAAATCGCACAAGCCACAAGCAGACACAGCCTTGTCAATCAGCTGTCATGTTGTCAGTATCAATTCAGTCATTGCATCATCTACCATTCTTTTATATGGATTGCTTTAATTTTGACAACCTCATCATGAAAGAAAAAAATACAATCGATTTGGAAATCTCTCAAATTTTTTTGATCTTGTGGCATCTGTAAAGAGTGCAAATACATAAAATCAAGTGTGCTTGACACAGTTATTCTCAAAACTTGGAATACATAACTCTATATGCAAACATTGTGATGGACAGATCCACAAAAGAGGCAATTTTGAGAGACGGAAAATCGGAAGTGGAGTTTATGGCCGCAGTGAATGAACATCAAGTGTCACCGCAAAATCTGAAGTTCAGTGTCCCAAGATTATTGGGACCAGTGGAAGAGTCTCTTTTCTTTCCTTTTTTTTAATATTTTCAGTTCTTGGTCTTAAAGGGTCAATATCACAGATGTCTTGTCATTGTTTAAAAGTATTTAACCAATGTGTTCATAAGATTACCCCCCTGTTCAGATGCAAGCCAGTTTATACCTAAACTCGATAAAGAAACGATGTATAAAGAATCATTGCATAGCCAACAGACCATTCAGACGCTAATCTCGACCGTTCTGGAGAACGTCGTATAGATGTGCAATTTCCCACTGCGCATGCTGTTATGGTCTTGAGTGACAGCTATGGGGTCACCTTTCATGCGCGTTCCCATTAAGCCCCGCCCAGTTATACCGTTCTTTGGTCGCCACACGTTCAGACGCAAAATGGACACAATGGAATGCTGATTCGTTATCGAGTTCTAGTTCGAAACGATGCTCTATGTGTCATTTTGTTAGTCAGCGTTCAGATGTATAAATTCATCCTAAAAAGCTGTACCATTTTGGTACAGCGTCTGAACACCCTGTATGAGGAAAGTATGTAATTTCATACATGGAGGGCTGATAGCTGTGTTTGCAAGCAGCCAAGTATGTGCAGTTATCTAAGGCTTGAAATAAAGATAACAGGCAGGACTGGCATGAAGTTGGCAGAATAAATAGGTCACATGGTCCCCCCAATCTGTGGAATGACTCATACTTGGGGGCTGATGCAGATTATTTACAGCTATAGCAATCCTCGGCATCTCCCACTTAATAATATCCCCATTTTGTCATCAAGATTTGCATGTAGGTCCAGAAATAAGGTCACTAGGTGTACTTACAAATGTCTTGATTTCGAATTTGCCATATTGTGTTCACAAATACTATGGCATTGGACTTCAGAGATCATGTACATAGATATAAAGATTTACTTCAAATCTATATTCTGTTTCAAATTCAAATCTAAATTCAGAGTTAGATTTGCTTATGAATGCAAAGTTTGAACTTGAATTTAAATGTAGATTTGGCTTTTAACTTAAATATAGATTTGAACTGATATTAAATCTGAACTCAAATCTATGAAAGTTGGAGTACTCTCCTGCACCCGACATATGTCAAACACATACAAAGTTTTAAAAAAAGATGAACCAGAAAAGATGTTGTAATCATTAAGTCAGCACAGCAGGAAGCAGGTATTTCTGTGTAGTTTACAACTTTCGGAAATTGAGATTGGTCCTCCCAAGATTCTCTGTCCACTTCTCAGAGCAGCCCACAATAAACCATACTCGACCGTTCAGGCACGTCGAAAAAATACAGGATGTAAACTCTTGTCAAAAATACTCATAAAATTTCCCTGATCCAGACACTCGAACAGATATATAAATTGTGTGTTTCCATAGGACCAGAGGAGGAGGAGGAGGAGGAGGAAGGAAAAATGAAAAGAAAAACTTGTGATAAAAGTTTAAAAGTCAACTTCAACAACAATTAGCCCCAACAACCCACAGAGGGGGCAAATATTGACGGAAACCTGCGGTCTGTTTGCCCGCGTTTTTCCCCGTTCCCCATGGAGAGGCGACCACTGCCAAAATATTGAAGCTCAATGTTTGGTGTCTTTTGGAGGGCAAATCGAGACAAGAGTTTTGTCTCCCAAACTTTTTTTTCCCTCTCTTTCCTCCACTCTCTCTCTCTCTCTTTCTCACCATTGAATAAACTTGTTTGAAGGGGGTGTTCTAGACCTGTCTCCAGCACACATAATGCATTGTGCATTTGTCACCGTGTCTGTTGACTTAAATAATTTGTTTTTTCCACTACGGGATTATGGACGTTTTTGTTACGCCATCCATGTCATTTCCCCGTCACAGCGTGAACGATGAAATTCTACTCATATAAAAAGCCCCTCTCCTGTAGCCACTCTGTGGAAAAAGAAAGGCTGATTTAAATTCAACTTGGCAGAGTTTTCTGGACAAGATTATTTGTAGAGTAAATGAAATTTGAGCCATGATAGTTGACCGAGAGGAATTGAAATGGAAAGCAGAATGGATGGAAAGATAGAAAGATAAAAGAGTGCCCATTGATAAGGGAAAAGTATATATGGAAGATTGAGAGATATAGTAAAACAAGGTAGTTTTCGTTTTCTAGGAACTGTTCCACTTTTCCAAGCACACAAAGATTTTCCACCAGATATCTAAAAGGATATGTCACTTTTGCTGTCTGTCAACAGCTGCCATAGAAATCCCAGCTCAAGCTGTCATGTAATTTCACCTGTCAGAAATAGATAATATGCTCAGATTTTTATTTTATCTAATTTTCTGTGAATATCTTAAGCAACTTCCACATGCCGTCTTCAGATCGAATATTCTGATTCATCACGTGAATGTCAGGTGATGACTGAAATTGCATTAGATGACATACTTGGTAGAACGAGCTGTCATCTTGTGCTACTTTGTATTTGAAGCTGAAGTTTGAGCAAAATTATACCAAGGAGCAGTGCTGGAAAAGGCAAATTCTGTTGTGCTCTTTGAATGCTTAAGTCACATTTTGATTCATACCGCAAATAGCTGATGCTCTGTGTAGCCTTTTCACCTCCTCACCAACCCCTGTATTCATCATCTGTAATTATTCAAAAGCAGTGACTGTCACTTTTGCTCAGTACTTACCTGAAATCAGATGAAAGATGTTAATTCCATGTTATTTGATGTCTTATTCCAAATGCAGTCACTTAGAGGTATGAGCGGGATTTGTCAGTAATTGTGAAGGAATGAGCTTTGGTCACATCAACACTTGCAAATGAAACCTTTGATCTAGAGTTTCTTTTCAAATGAAGATTCAGAGATGTCAACTAAATGGCTTAGTCATCTGACTGTGATGATTTCAAAAAGCGCAGTCTAATTGCTACATACATCTGTTTTGCCTTGCTAATTTATGATGCAGAGGATGAATGTCTACACTGATGTATGAGCTCTGAAGATTTATGGCAAAGGAACAAAGAGACATGAATGAGATTCTGTTGGAAATACGAGGAACACCAAAACGAATATTAATAGCCTGCAGTGAAAATGTTATCATCATTTCGCATACAATGCTTCAAGCTTAGGTTGCCATAAAAGCTCTTGTACCCATGGTATGTTCTTGTCATGTAACAATGAACTGTGTGAACAACAAATTAGGCATATTATTCCAAAGAATATGTGCTAATGACAGGCTTTTGCTGCCTTTTGGCCTGTAATCCCTGGCCCTATCTAGTCCAATTCATTCCATTTCCTCCTGGATTCAAGCTATTACATCTAGTCTACACCCAGACCTGTTTATTAGAAAGAAATCTATGTTAGATGAATCTGTGCCCTGTAAAAATTCTCTTCACTTCACACATGTTTTGTGCCCTATTTACACACAAGTGCCATTTCTCCAAAATATGATTAATGCCACGAATTGATTATCATAATGTACAGTTTCTGTTAAGATTGAAAACATCGCGTAAAATAATTCATGTTTCAATAATACTGTTTTTGTTTTTGTTTTTTGCTTTGGGTAATTATGAAAACCTTGTAGTTTCCAAGGTAATGAAAGCTTAAAGTATTAATTCATTATGTTTCTCTTATACCATAAACCTAGATCTAAGGAATACTCATACAACAAGTGTAGGTCATGTCCTAAAATATACTTATCAGAAAATTTCATAGGTCAAGGCTTCTGTCAAATATAAAAAGACTAATGGGTAGGCGGATGGTGCCAAAATATTATCTTAATATTCCTCTACTTTTGAACGAGAGAGTCTGAAGGTGGGTGGGAAAGGTATTTTTCTTTCCCATCTCACCTGGTATAAAGACAAAGAGGTAACCTCCTTGGTAATGGTATAGACAAGACAACAGTGCAAGCATGTTTGTGTCCTACTAAAGAGTTCATCAATGGGCTGGGGATCAGACTAGCACTATTGAACCTGCCTATCAGATTACTGCACTCTTGTCACCTGGCCTGATTGACAGGTCCGCAATATCACTCCCCTGACCACAACTTGTAGCTGTGTCCAGTTAGAAATGTTGGGATCCATTGTCCACTCCTTTGTCCACTCCTTCCCCCCCCCCCCCTCCTTCATTCATGAACTATGGTGGGAGTGTAATGAGTGAAGCCATGCTGTTAATAAACGGAGTAAACAGCCTACAATCTCATCAGCCCCCCCCCCCCCTAGTTTTCTGTTCTCCCTTTGCTTTCTTACCCCTATCTTCACAGCTAGATGCATGGTTGTGTAATTATATAGATTACCCATTAGCATTTGAATCAAGGAGCCAGTTGTTTATCAGTAGGAGGAGGAGTTTAGGCTAAATGGATTTGGGGGGAAAGTCAATAATAAGGGCTTAGAGCAATGAGTTTGAGCCTCTATTGATGTCTGTTGTGGCCCCAGCTTCCAGATTTCCTCATTTGTTCGGCTAATTCTTTTACCCGCGGACTGCTCATTTAGTAGCGTGAGAAGACATTGCTCTGTTCTGATGAAATTTTGTGGTCCAGACTATTGGATCTTCTTGAGGAATGAATTGGATGACTAATTGGGGTGATTCTCTGGTGAGTATTGAATCCTTAGAAAAAAATCTTACCATTAAATCAGTGCTAGGCACAATTGCAAAAGAAACCATAAACTTTGAGTGAAGTATTCTCTTTAAAAAGACTAACACTCCTAAAAACGATGATGTCCTTCTTTCCAGACTTATCTTTCTTGTCATGTTAGTTCCAGTTATACTGATGAAGAGAGGAGATTTGGTGGATTATGTGGGGCCATTTTGATCTGTTTTAGTAGAATTTTCTCACCATGCTCCAACATGGTTGACATGACAATCATGTTCTTTGCAAACTGAAATTAGCATCTGAATGGTCTGTCGGCTATACCATGATTCTGTACACATCGTTTCTTTATCAAGTTTTGGTATAAACTGGCTTGCATCTGAGCAGGAGGACATTGTTCATTACAGCAAGTGTGTATAGGCCTTGTCAGTATCTGTTCCAAAAAAAGAGAGAGAACAGGCTAGGAATGAAAAACAAAACAAAACAAACAGTAAAAACCCATAAGAATTTTTTTCTGTTAGAAAATAAGAGTTTTCTGTACCAAATTTCCACCATTCCCTGTTGCACCATAGTTATACCAAGAAGGGGATACTAGGCTAGTATGTTCTCGTTTGTACCCTGTGATGACCTGATAAATGAAGTATGGTGTCTCGTGTGCCAGACATGGCATGTAAGTGGATCTGGAATTACATTCTGGGAATGCGTATCATTCAAGAAGTTTCCACCAGGGATTTTTTGGTGAGTGACGAAAGTGTTTTCTTCCTGCGAATCAGTCCACATGCAGGAACCCAACACCACTTCCCCACACACACTAAACCTTGGGAGATATGGCTGTGTCTTCAGTAAATGCTATGTAGAATGAGATTTTGAATGCCTATCTCTCTCCTTACAACAGTCCGAGCAAAGAGGGTTGGGGCTGCAAAGTTGCGTTTGTTATGGACTGCAGATAACACTGCTTCTTGCATTTGATTTTCGCATCATTCCTGTGGTTGAATGTTTTCCTTGAACTGAGTAAGGTTGACTTCAAAACATTTACCTTTGAAAAACAGACAAGCTGCAGTCACACATGTACTTAGCACTTATCCCTCCCTGTATACCCACTTTCCATCTCCTGTTGGTAACATTGGGCGACCGACCTCCGCACATTTTTTTGTTTGGTGGTAGGCTGGCACTGAGTAAGGGGGCCAGGAGAAAACAGTACCCATGTTTTATTTGCCTCCACTCATTGCCAATTACTTGTTTACCAGTGCTTCCTGTTGACTCTCAGATTAGCCTAAGTTCGTGGGCACACAAGCCGTTGCAGCAGCAGCAGCAGGAGTGACCAGTTGATGGAGAAGTGCAGCTGGCTGGGCCTGCCACCAGGGGCTTCAGTGTATGTGTAAACTGGAGATGGATTTGCGTAGTAGTCAGATGAACACTCTCTCATCTGTCCATTGGAGAGCTGGAGCTATTTCCCTTGCACAGTAGAGTTGATCAACTCCTGATTTATTGGAATTAGAGCTGGACACTTCACTTATTTTGTTTTCTTCTGTTGAGTTTTGTGTTGTCTTTGATCATTGACCTGTTGGTGGTCTAGCCATATTTATGCCCCATTTGGTTGACACACACATCAGAGCAGCACATCTCATACATATATAGGGACTTTCGAGTGAGTTTGAAGAAGTGCGGAGTGTTTTGATTTGTTTTGCCGACTAGTTTACTTTTATTCTGACATTTGAATAATGAACTGAATAATCATATATTGAATCACAATTGCCATGGTAACATTATACTCTGTATCTTTTGCTAAATACAGGAGTGGTGATAACATAGGTTGTTGTAACCAGTGTCTTATATAATCTTTTGATGCTTGTTTCAGGATTCTTCTACACTGTACGAACACCTTCACATCCCACGGAGCCTGCAAGAAGCCTGGAATAGCGACAGGTGCGACGTGTGCGGTACCCACGCCAACCAGCTGAAGGGCGAGGCAGTGGCCATGGTCCAGTCACTGGAGGAGGCGCAGGCCCAAAGTGATGGGGCCAACATCGGCCGCCTCTCCAGCCTGGTGGGCTCCAGGGACCTGACCTCCCTGCAGAGATACCTCTACGCCCACCACCACGCCCATGGGGTGTCACCGGCCGCCGCCCAGCACCACCGCACCGCCCGGCAGCAGGTGAAGGCAGCACCGCACACCACCGCTGCTGCAGCGCATGTGGCAGCAGCGGCAGCAGCTCGCAAGCAGGGCCTACCCCAGGGTCTCCCCCAGTCTCTTCAGGCTCAACAGTACCTGGAGGAGAGTTTAGGAGCAAGCTGGTGGACACACCCAAAACTGAGCTCTGTGCTGTCTTCCGCACATCAGGTAAGTGCATTTTGTCAAGCTTGTAGGAAAATTGTCCTTTGTAGTAAGTCATGTTTCCTTAGGTGCCCCAACATTGCCTTGTTATTTTCCATCTATATTTAAACATTTTGTAAGTTTGGTCACTTGGGTTGTCATTTATTGGGTTCAAGCCCAAGCTCATTTTTTATATAACCAGGTGACACACTGTCAGAAATTGTGCATTTTTATTTCTCATAACCATGAAAAGGAGAATATTCCAATCAGATGTCTGTGCATGTAAGCTTGTGACAAGAGAATTACAAATGGCAAAGATATTTGCAACAATTGAAGGACTTGTATCTTTTAAACACTTATTGTAAAATTATTTTGGAAACATTGGATAAGCTCAAATGTAGTCAACGTAAAACATATTGTTTTGACTCAATTTTACAATCTACAATGTATCAATGTACAGCTCGGTCAACTTTGACTGGAAATATATGACACCATGGTGATACTTTTAACCAGAAGATACAAAAACTTGATTTCTTTAAATAGGTTTTTTTTTTTCATTTGACATGTTAATTTTGAAATGTTGAGGTTAGCATGCACAAGGCAAGGTGCAGATTCGTGTAGGAGTACCCACGGTCTAATGACCCAGATTAAAGTGAGTCACCTCAATTAATACAGGACTCGGCAAACATTGGCCTCAGGTGTGCAAACCAAGCTCTCTTCCCCTTTGAAGAATTATAGCCAGTGTTTCTACCCACCACAATGGACGTATTTGCTGTACAGATGATGACACAACTTCAATACGCACGATTACCATGTGATTTGAACAGTACCATGTGGCAGATAAGGTGCAATATTTCTTTGATACCATCAGCTGAAAAGATCCCCCATATCATATGATATCGGCCAGATGATACTTTCTATTTATCTTTCCTGCTTTTCTTGAAACTTATGGGTGCGAAGGGGTAGCATGCTTGGCAAAAGATGTGGCATTTCATATTTTGAAGACCTTGACTTTGCGTGTCAGAAAACAGTGGACCTAGAATGGAACTTAGGGTACAATTGCGCTTTGATGAAATCCTGCTGGGGAATTAGAAGAACTTCGTCGAAAGAAAAGTGGGACACGAGGTCAAATATATCGTCTTTGGGACTACAGTTGCTATTTACCAATAGATAATCAATGTGAAAGTCCTATAAATTCATGATATAATTTGTATAGTGGCATCTGTCAGTGCATTAGGAAATTCTTTGTTTTTTGTGTTGTTTTTTTTATGAAAGCACAGCCCAGCTTTAAGTCTAAAGATAGAATCCACTCACTGCTGAGAGCAAAGTTTGCTCAGAAGATTGTCAATTCCTTGTAGATCTGAGAGAAAAGGATGCCAGCAAAGCAAACATTGTGCTGGTTTGCACGAAGTATCTATATTAGTTCCTAGTGCAGATAAAATAATGCGCGCTAACCAGATTCCAGATCCACATCAGTTGGGGAGAAGGAATTGTCTTTCCAGGAAGCTGGAATAAATAAATCTGTTGCTATCAGAATATACCTGGATCAAATTATCAGGGAAACGCCACCATGCAGAAGGGTTCAGGGACCTCACTCCAGGTCAGTGAACTTGGAAGGAGGCCTTGAGAATCAGTTTATCATGAGGCAGAAGTAATTGTTTCTGTGTGTCGCCATGGCAACAACATTTACTCCACATGATGCAGCACTGCTCTCTGGTCATGCGTTTGGCAATAGTGAAAAAAGTCCAGGTGTGTTGGGAGGAAGAGAGTAAAGGTTTATCGCTGCATTCGGTCAGTGGATCTTGCGGTCTCTCCTGTGCAGGAAAAGTGATGCAGCAATCTTGATGGAATATGGTGCTTATCTTTTTTTTTTCTCTCTCTCTCTTTGTTAGCTAAAATCCTTGTGGGTTGAAACAGTGAAACAAATTCAACTGTAATAATTTTATTGTCTTTTGACAGCTGATGCAATTTTGCCTGTTTCAAGGATCGTGTTATAGTGGGATTTTACCATACTACAAGTTAAGTTTACCAAAACGCTTCTTTTCTGTGAGCAAAAGAAAAGAAAAAGATCGGACATTTAGGGAAAATTAGCATAAAAAATCAGTCTGTGCATGGTGGGATCAAGTCTGTAATATCTGCTATTGATTAAAGATAATGAGCTGTATTGTGATTGAATGCTTTCATCTAAAACATTATATTCCATTTAGGAATAAGATGCCAGTGGAGATATTACGATGCATTTGCAAGGATTGTAATTCTTCTGAGATTTGATAAATATACCAGTTTCTTCTGCCTCGATGATAAATTCAAACAAGATGTTTTGTTTGTTCAGGAATCCAACAACACCCTGTCCTGGAAGTTGGAGTTAAGACATTTCTGTAAAGTTCAGCAGGGTGAAATAAGAGTTTAAGACTGTATTTTTTTCCATGCAAATCGTATTGCTGAAAGCCATGACATTCAGGGGTGTGATATTGGAAATGCGAGCGTCATCAGAAAATGAGAGAAGGGCGAGACAAACTTCTCACCTGATTTCCTCGTTTGGAGCGATGTGTGCACGCAGGGTTCATTCCGTGCCATGTGCCCCCGCCACTAATATATACGAGGCACTTCGACCAGTCCGCATCTCCGAGGGTCTTCAGTCACCGTGCAGAGCCAATGCCTCCCTCTCCAGAGAGCCCAGCCCAGGAAGCAGGCGAGGTTGAATGACACGCTGGCCTTTCTCCCCCCTCACCCCTCTTTCTCTCCACCCCACCCCCTCCCACATTTCTCTCTCCTCACATTCTCGTCGTCAACGTCACCACCAGCATTTTTAGCAGCCGGAGATCAGTGAGTGACGAGAATGATGGAAGGGGAGTTAAAGGTGGCAGCACTAGTTTACCACCAAGTAATATTTGGTGAGAGATAAATATTGGTTGTCTGTACCAAGCAAACAAATTTGAAGTTAGCTTCTGGAATTGGCAGTTGTTCACATCATCAATATGTATAACATAATTCTGTTCATGGGATTAGTTCAGTAGGAATTTGGGAGTGACATGCAAATGATGGAACTTTCTTATTCCTTATTCAATTTCAACAAAGCCTTTACTGCTGTGTTTGTTTCACTTTGCGCTCTTTTTAGAAAGTTATATTAAATCTGGAGTTGAGTTTCACTTCCATGGTAGTAGCTATCATTGAGGAAGCCTTGTTGGTAGCTGTCAAGCAGAAATCACTAAGTATAACATCAGAATGATGGATCACTAAAGAAACACGTAAAAACATTCCATTCGAGCATGTATTGTAACATATGGTTAGTCAACTTGTAGTTTTGTGTGTGATGCTGACTTCATAAGCCTTTGGGAAATATCTGGAGAAAAGCATCAGAAAGCATGACAAATCTGCAGATAGATATGACAAACTTTTCATGAATAATGACATGCACACTATCTTGCAATTCTAAATCTTCAACTACAGAGTTCAGGACTTTAAAAGAAGAAGGAGAATGAAACACATGTCAAGCCTTGGGTCATCTTTGAATACAATTTGATGGAATTTCAAACCTTCACAAGAGGTTATATATGTGATTGCTTTAAGAGCAGAATGAAAAGAGACAGAGATTTCACTTGCATTTTGATTTTTATTGTAAGTCATAATAAACTGGACAACTTGATCTCAAAAATGAAAACATCCTGTACAGGGTTCAAAGGGAATTTTCTTTGAATTTAGATGGCTGATTAGACTGTACCTTACCCCTTCAAAAGAAAGTAAGCCTCCTCCGCATGTCATTTTAAATGCTACAGAAGCATCACTTTTCCAGCCTCTGACTTTGGATGTTTAAAACACCCGGTGCTTGAATGTTACCCCCACTGGAGCACATGAGCAAAATGCCGCCCTGTCATGGACTTGCTACAAATTGAGATGCAAGGTCACTTCCGTCCCTATAACCAAAGTTGATTGACTTTTATAGAAACAGGTAATGTGCTTGTTTAGGTTTGTAGAGTTACACTGATTTTATGTGCTTTTTGATAAGTGAAGAGGATGTAGCCCAATCCTCAAAGAGGTATTTTTTATTTTTTCCCCCCTCCTCTATGTTATTCCCATTGCGATTGTTCATTTTCATGCTCTCGCACTCGGGCGAAAGTATTTGAAACCGCTGCAATTCCCACTGCGGGTCTTACACGGGGCAAAGATTTCATAATTTGTTGATGTGAGCATGTAGGGAGTGCCAGGAAATGGGGCGCTGCGAAGTTTGAGCTGGGTCGCCAACGTAAATGTTTATGTTCGATTAACGTGCCCAGTCATGATCCTGGGAGGGTCGGCACTGGGCCAGGACACGAGACCGTGGCGAAGCTACATCGCTAGCTGCAGGTAGGGTACACCCCCAGCTAGATTGGGTTGCGTCTTAACAAAAAAGTGACTCATTAGCCATTTGGGAAAAGCAGCAAGTCTCTGGTATTCCATTACTCTCTCTTTTTTGTCCCTTTTCCTTTTTTTTAATCTCTTTTTCTCCTTGTCCCCAGCTCTGTCTGTTTCTGTATGTCAGGAAGGCATTTCACGATATATTTTTCAGATTAAATCTGAGGTCCTTTTTTTCTCTCTCTTTCTCTCTTTCTATGATATATTTAGCAGTTTGTGGGTGTGCATAAGTTTGGATAAAGAGCAAAGCACTAAAATAGGTGTATGATTGTGTTGGTCGAGAGCCAGCTTGACATGAGAGTTAAATGCAATTCATCGTCTGATACAGAGCTCTTGGGTATTGACTGTTTCATGCTCAGAAAAGAAAAAAAATCAGTTGCAGAAAAGGCAGTATTAATGCTCTTATGTTTAGACAAATCTCAAAAATAAAAAGGATTTCCTCAACTACCAAAATGCAGGCAGCAATTACGGCAAATATATAAATATATTTTATTTGATGTTTTGATTTCTAGGTATGCACAAAGCATTTTTATTATAGGCCTTCTTGTGTCACTTAAAGAAACAGTGATTTTGATAATTGATATAATGATGAACAAAAGGAATTATTTTGAAACAAAGGGAATACTTTTACATGAGAAGAAATCTGTGTGCCATTATCAAACATAATTTCTGCTTCCTTTAAAAGCAGCCAGACCCAGAAATATTGATACTTCAAAAGCCATTTAGCCTATTTTACGTTGATGTGACAGACCAAGCGTCAAATTGCATCTTGATTCCCCATGACATGACTCATCACATTAGACAGCAGCGCTGAGGATGAGGGTTTCCCCACCTCGGTCCAGCTGTGGATGACCTTGGGCTGAAGGTCAACTAAATCTGAAATCAACTAGCTGCCATACATGGTGCTCACTAGCCATCAGTTTTAACTACATTTGGTAAGAAGCAATGCTGAAGACTTCATGTGGGATTAGAGGAAACTTTCCCAGTGAAAAGGAATGTTTCTTTTACATAAGATCAGTTAATTTAAAGCATGAAGGAAGTGATTTAAGTGATGATGGACAAGAATGTCACAAGTAGGTAACTGTTTTAGAAGCATGCACCTGATCGTATGCACCCATTATCCGCATTCGCATACAGGAGTCATCAATTTTTGCATTGTGATGTGAAATTAATTGTTTTTGCCAACCTTCTCACACACAGCAAATAAGGGAAGCAATCTAAATCGCTAAACTGTGCATTCCTTAACAATGACCAGAGTATGACCCTGGGTCCTGAAGTTTGCAGACCTAGTGTAGCATGTTGCATTATGGGATTAAAATATATTATATATTGATGTTCTTCATGTGCTGTTACCACGTGCTGCACAAGGCAAGCAGTCACAAAAGTTAAAAAAAAAATCATGCTGTAAATTTTTTTTTTCATTGCGATGCATAGGATACATGTATCATGAGAATTATTATTATTTTTTTTACATTCATGGTTTTCCGCATCATGTTGCAAAATTGATTTTAAAAATCCATCATTTTCAAGTGTGGGTGAATGGGACTTCCAGTAATCTCAAAATGTTGGTCTCATGCTGATGATGTCATTTACATATTCAGTTTGAATTACAAAACAAAACAATGCACGAATCAACCTTTCCTGTAAAAACTGGAAAATATGCAGAAATGTAATGTGCTTGATCCTTCTCCAAGCACACTCATGAATTTATATGTCACTTGTCAAGAGAGGCACTTTGAAGAAAACCCAATGGAGAATTTGCTAGCGTCGTTACATTACCATGTTCGATCAATATGTATAACTTCGATGTCGATAACTCGAGTGACATGTATCATCTGTGTCATGTTAATGCAAATTATGTTGCCATTTTTTCAGCATTGACAGCTCCATATTTGTTATTTTTGTCATGAGCAGGCAAAAATTTCATTCTTCCTATCTTTTGGACAAGCATAGAATATGAAAGTGCCAATATGTATTTCATACCTCATCTGTTACATCTCTGTAATTGTAAGTCAAATATCTATAGCGTAATCTTTTAAATAATCCAGTCTTCTTTGTAGTGAATCACCACCATCGCTTCTAGTCCATCATATCCAGCTCCTATTATGTTGTTTTCAGATGATGAATTTCTTGAACTTAATGTACTGAGGTGAAGTATGCCCCAGAGCGCAATGAAATAAACTTGGACTACGTCACTGCCAAGTGTAATGAAATGTACACTCGGATGCGCACATGGAAACATTACAATAAATTCTCCATAGAGACTACTCAAGCCATATCTAATCTAACAAAGCACCATTTTTTCCCTACACCCCGATACCCTCCAGCACACAAACCAGTAATTATTAAGCAATGAGGAACGTGCATAACTCAGGCATTATCCAGTTATTATAAAGGAAATCAATTCTCGTGCCCGTAATGGCATGCTCCGGGCTTGAAATCCAAGTGGAATCTTTTATTTTCTCTTCCCACTTCTGGGGATTATTATATTGTGTTTGTCATTGCCATGGCAAAGGATAATAAAAGATAAAAAGTTTTTGGGGAAAAAATGGCCAGAATGTGCAGTGGGTACGGTACTAATGAATAATAACAAGGGGAAATCGAGGACCAAAAAATAATATTCGTCTTGCCATTACTGTATTGGTGATTGGTGTATATGATTCATGTGTTTGTGTGGTTAGGACAAGCTTCAGGCTTTGTTTATCATCTGCATGCTTTTTTTCCCCCCGTCCGTTTTGTGAGCTGCAAATCAGCTACCATAGAAATAGAGAAGACCGTCACTGCCGGCGGCTGAGTTCGCCCGGTCCCGTGCTCATGCAACAAGTGAGGCTGATTGCGGTTACAACGCGTGCAGACCTATTGTGCATATGCAATCCCTTTCATAGTTTCATCATGATTCTTTTTTCTTTCTTTTCTTTTCTTTTTTTTAGCATCAGCAGCCAGCATATTTATTCTGATGCATGTTTTATGCATGCATTTATGAGGAGTTTTGCCTCATTTGAGTGATATATAGATTTATTTTTAATCATCTTCGTATGACTAACTGTAATTCATCTCTACCCTCATTTTTCAGACATTGGATCTGCTTATATTGCTTCTGCTGCCTTTCATGTTGGGGTAGAGCATCTCATGAAGGAAAATACTATAAACTGCTGAAAAAGAATCCAGTAAATCCACTTTGGAATCGTTTAGAACTGTGCATTCTCTACTCACAAGTCTTTTTAGTTTTCAGATCCATCATTGATAAGTTGTTAACAAGCACAGTACAGTACATACATTCATAGTACCCGCTACTCATGTGTGCTATAGTTGTTGATGTATGCTTGATAAAATAACATGAATGATTGTAATCAAGTGTATTCTAAAGTCTGAATCGAAATTTGCCCTTTTAGGAAAGAAAAACAGCAATAAGAGATTTTTTATTTATGTTGTTGTTAGAGGCACCTCTGCATTCTCCCCAATTTTCAGAGAAATCTTGAAAGAAGATGAAAGGGAGAGAGAAGAGAGGGCAGTGAAATGAGTAAAGTGGTTCTTTCTCAGATGCAGGTGCCACTTCTCTGAAGTGTTCTTTACGAGCGAGTGCTAAAAGTTTTGAATCGCGCAAAGTGTTTTTCCTTATCGCTTCCTTTCCATTCATGCCAGGGTGAACGAGGCTTTGGCATGAATGGGCTGCAAAAATGGCCTCCTATTTGTACGAAGTCCTTTCCAGAATGGTGTGTTAGGCTACGACCAGTTCATTGACGCTGTTTGTATTTTGTCTGTTGAGAGGGGAAATCAAGAAGGGCTCTTGTATCTGCCTACTTACGTAAGCGAGAGTGGGCGAGTTCAGTGAACTGATCGCTGCCCGAGTTTCTATACACATGTCCATTTTGCTCAATAAGTGAGTGGTTGTTTATCTGTGGGGTCTTAAATCCTGTAATATGATACATCATGTGACAGAGAATATAGTGCAACATTTTTGTAACATCCTATCATTGTGCAAAAATTATTCTTTATGGTGTTATCAAATTCAGTGTAGAGCAAGGAAGTGTAATTTCAGTTACATTAATGATAATCATTGTCAAATGTGTGAGCAATTCATTTATTAGGCAATCATGCAAATATATTGCCATCTAGACAACCACATTCTCTGAATACTTCAGTCCGTAAGATACTGATATAAAATTGTGTGCAATTAATGCCAACCCTTACAGTGGCAATAATTAATGCCATGCTTGGAGAAAATGATGGATTTGTGTGACCATGTCTGAATTAGTTTTCAGGCAGTCGAAGGAGCATGCAGGCAGCAAGTTGATGTGAGACTCCCTCATTTTCCAGACAAGAGGAGAATTTGATTATTGCCAGTGCTCACTGTCAGAAGGTTTGTCAATGAAAAAAAAATGCCATGTAAAATTAACGTAATTTGATAAACTGTCTTACTCCCAGTCAGAAAAATAGGAAAAATCTATTACTCATTACTGACTAGTCCTCAGTGCAGTCGTCAAGGTTTTCCACCATCTCCCATGCCTGCAGTAGCTGCGAATGACCTTCAATTACCCTGCCAAATATTAGGAACCTCCACAAAAACTCAACATGATATTCCTTTTTCTCTGTTTGGAAGCAGTGGAGGACAAGTGTGACTCACAGCGAACAGACATCTCAGGAAGCCCTGTGTTAGTCTGACAAATATATCCTCAGATATCGCTTTTTGAAATTGAGGATGATTATTATCTACAAAACTTTATAAAAGTGAAGAATTGTAAGCTGTCATCAAAATCTAATAGATTTGGAAATATAATGGGGTGATTGCTTTTAGCTTTAAAAGAATATTGTGTAGTGTTTCTACAGGTTGGTTTGTGCTTCTGGTAAAAGGGTCTGGTCTTTTAGACTAGGAGCAACTCTGTTATGAATGGCTTTACAGACAGCACATTCTGTGGCCAACTATTGCTTATGCATAAACATGACTAGCCACTTGGCCAATGACAGGCCTCAGATTGTGAGATAGTGAATGGGCTGTTCTATCTGTGAAGTCCACACACTAAAGGGGTGTTTGAAGTCATATTTGTCTGAGGGAGTTTCAGGGTACAGTAAATCAAGCAAACTGTTTTCTTTTCCCCTTCTTTGTTTCACCTTTCTTTCTTTTTCATTCTCTTGTATTTGTTCTAAGGATTAATTTTCCCACGTGTCTATGCCCTCTTCTGAAATGTTTTCTTTTCTGGTCATCAAACTCTCAGCTGTTTCTCAGCTGTTTTTTTCACAAAATAATGAGTAATAACAGTCAAATAAAATATCCCATCATCTAGCTTGGGTAATCCCTTGCATTTCTAGACACTTCATTAATAAACACAGCCATTTGTAAGGATAAGCCCAGCTCATGTCTGGGAGCTACAAGGATATATGACAAGATTAGATTGCCTGAGAAAAGAGAGAAGGAGAGAGCAAGCACTAGGAGAAGTGGAGTTAGCTAGCTAGCGGTGGATGGCCACAAAATATCACAATGGAGAACTTCACGCTCCGCTTGGCAGCGTCTCCGCGGCGATCATCTGTGGGGGCACAGTGAAGGTGCATGGACTGGGGGTGCTTCACTTCGAGTGTTGTCAGTCGGTGGTTGCGGGCACATTTTCCCCGCTCATGAGAAGTTTTGAGTTTGCTTCGGTTTACATCATCAGAGCAGCTTTTCTCTCAGAGGCGACCAGCCCAGTGCCAGCAGCATATCTCATGCTTGGCTCTTCAATTCAAGACACTTGACATGGGTGCCCTTCGTACACCTCTCCATCTCTCTCTCACTCTCTTTCTCTCTCGCGAGGTGTAACGTCATTGTTTTGGATGCAAGTTTTCATCTGTTGGCTCTTTCTCCACTTTCTTCTTCCCTTGCCTGCATCCCTCAAAAAGTCTTCTGAACTTTTCTTTTTACACTCCCTCAACCTTAAACCCCCTGGAGACGGAGTGGGTCAAAAGGAGGATCAAAAACTTCTCTGGACAGGCATCATTAGTTTCTTGAAGATGGTTGGTTATTATTAGCCCACCAGTAATCCTGTGGACCTTTATATAGCCCTCAGAATTACCTCCAGCATGGCTCGTGGCAAAGTGAAGTGCCTCTTTCTCGTCTCATCTCAGACCTTGTGATGGAAACCAAGCAGAGGACTTCTCCAATCTCCGTCTTTGATCTCCAACTTTTGCTGTTGAATTTGCATGGTTTTTAAATTCGGAATCTACATTTGCTGCTGCGAAGCATGGAAATCTTCATCGAGCCAATACCAAAGCATCTCAGGGTATGTATTCAATCATTTTTTTTTTTCGATGAAATTCATGGAATGTCGTTGCCTTCAATTCATTGGACTTCCAACTTGGTACTCGTGTCAACAGGGGGTGGATTGGAAGGATTGACTTTGCTCTATTTGATAAAACCTTTTTGTACAATTATAACAAATACTGAAAATGTCTTTCTTGCAGGATAAGACATTGCAAGAAGTAATTTCTATTGACTATTATTGGTGGTCTCAAAACATTTGAAGGAGAATGAAGAAGAAATTATTTGCCTTCATGAGAAGAAGGAATTTATGGAATAATATGCTGCATTGTACATGGCCTAGCATTGCTTATCTGTGTTCATGCTGTCATTAGCAATTTTCTATGAGATTTTTATTTCCACATAAACTTTCACAAGGCCTCACCAAGTTCCCATAGAAGAGGCATTAACAACTCCAAAAAGAACCCCTCCGGCCCCCCTAAAAAAAAGAATAGAATGAATTGATAAATAAAATAATGAAGGTAAACCAGAATGTTGAAATGCTCAGTTTATAATGTGGGCATCTTCAATAGCTCTACCAAATCCAAAATGTTTATGTGAACCATACCACCAACAAGAGTTGAGGTATTGTTGCATTATGTCAAATTACAGCATCAATCCTAGTTGAAGAATCTCCAGTGGATGTTAGTCAAGAGGGCTGAGGCCATCTCATAAGATTTGTGTACCTTACATCTCCCAAAATACTTGTTGAGTTCATCAAAAATTGTGTAAAAGGTAAAATAAAGACCCATACCATCAGCATTGCTGGTCACACATTTGGAAAACACCAGATCTGGTGTGAGGAATAATCTTGGCAGAATTCCTCTCATTTTGTATAAGTTTTTGAATGTATCAACATTGGTTCTCCCAGGGTATTTCCTTGCTCCCTTTGGAAGAAAAGAGGAATGATATTTAACTGATGTAATCTTTCTTCTGAGCCCAGTTATGCGGTCAGAATTAATCCTGTCTGGATTGATCAGTGTACAGTAAGGCAGGTAGATGTACATTGCCGGTAACACGGTGTCCTATCTGGCAAGAGAGATGTGATATGGTCTTCCCCCCAAAAGTATGAGAGATAATAAGATGAAAAACTGGGCATAGATCTTTTCTTTAGAAGATTTGACAAATTTTATGATAGAAAGCATTGGCAGCCTGCTATGTTTACATGTGTGTGTTTGGTTCTCAACTCTCCTCGCTGATCCCATTTTCCAACCCGCTGCATTACCAAAGCGATATCTTCTCATCCACAATGTCGCATTCTGGACAGCTTTTGCTGACTGCACCACAATAGAGTTCTCGTTTGCAGTACATTTAACCGACAAAAGTCTGTAAAGCTAATGTTTGGAATGGGAGAAGGTAGTAAGTGTTAATAATGATATTATCCAGAGAGGTTCACTGACAGAAAAGGGAGGGAAAAAGGAACAAAACGGAAGTAGACAGAGTGTCTGATAACCTGAAAAGCTATCCTTCAATTCAACTGTGCTTTGTGATTGAGGGCAGCATTCACCTACCTGCTGAACAAAGTTGAACACCCAGTGGTGTTACTCAACTTTCTTACTATTCACGTTGACGTTCCGGTGTAACTCAGCATGATAGACATTGTGCAATTCCTTTGTTGATGGAAAGGGTACCAGATTTGCTTCCAGGCTTGATTTTTTTTTTTTTTTTTTTTTTTTTTTGCGCATTATGATGATGCACAGTGCGAAATGAATTTGTTTTGTGGAGACATTTACAGAGGACACAAATGGCTGGCCAAACTGACAACTTCCCACTCTGAACCAAACATAACAAGATTTAAACTCTTTGACACTATTGGACAATGTCAGTTGCGAGAGAGATATTGTGATGGATTAGGGAAGTCAAGTGGAGGCTGATTTTTCTGGCACCGTGGTCTTTTGTTTGCTTTTTTCCCCTCTGTCTGCAGGCAGTGGAGTAACGTTCACTTGCCAAAATTTTATGATCATTACTTGTTGATGTCCTTTGTAGTCACTCTCAAACTTTGCTTTAAAAATTTCTGAGACTCATTTCAGTCTCTCACAGAAATAATAAGCCAAGATTTGAGTGTTGTTCATTCTTGGAAGGTATTGATATAGATTCCTCATATTGCAAAATTCATTCATTGATTCATGGCAGGTTTTGACAAAACAGCTTGGAGGAAAATGAAGTGTTCTTAAATAAATAAAACAAGTATTTTTTGCTTCATTTGTGTTCAATATGCACAGACTCTAACTTATAATCAGTTCAGTTCATAAGACAAGTAGATTTAGTATGACAACCTAAAGGGAAGTGGCATACAAGAGAAAGATATAGATAATGCTTGTCTGATACAGAATTAACTTTGTTGTATTTCAAAATGGTATGTAGCTGTTCGTAATTGTAATGGTATCTCAAATAGAGCAAAAGGATCATTCTCTGAAAAGAAAAGTGTTAGTTGTAGATATAGGTGTAAAATGTTTGATAGTCCTGGCAAAATCTACCCTCTCCTTTTTGGTAGATTTTAGTCAAAAGAATTGACCTTTTCAAATAATTGTTAGCTTTTGGAGAATTTTTCTTTTCTATTTTTCGAGGGCATTAGTCGTTTGTAGAGCTCATGAAAAGTAAAGGACTCGTTGACACGCGAATCTCTTATCCAAACAGCATTCCAAGTCGAGTTTGGCTTGCCGATTGATTTTACCCGTGGCACTGCATTCCATGAATCCATGAATCCAATTTTCAGGGGGGCAGCTTCCAGGAGGTGAACTCCCCCGGCAGAATCAGTCCACAGTCCAGGGATGAGACGCGGCCGCTATCATGAATTTTAATGGTGTGTGCGAGCGTGTGCCAGCGCGGTTGCCGGGGACGTCGTGTAGAATAGGAGCCACGACCTATTATGACCGGTGCAGTTTGTGTTTGCCTCATGAACTTCATCACATTAGGCACATTGTGAATGGGCGAGGGAGTCCTGCATGTGTGCTATGTGCGGGGGAAAATGAGAGCTGACATGATTGTGGTTGTAAATTAAGTGTGTTTTCTTTTCGTTTTTTTTTTTTTCAAGGGGGAGGATTAAATACAGAGATGGGGGGGAAAGAAAAAAAAAAAGGTTCATGTGAGGCCACTAGATGGGGTTCCAGCTTTCATCTCTTTTGTGTAGTTAAAGGGAGAGATCAGATTGGTAGGGATGCCGATTGTGATATCGATTAGTTTCGTAACTACAGAGCAATAGCCAGTTGCGCTTGACAAAAACGTTCTGGACTGGCCAAAACTGGTAATAAAAGAGAAAAAAGGACTTCATCAACCAGCACAGGGCATCTCAGAGAGACGAAATTCAATATTGGAGTGAAGATATTATATAATTTTACTTCTGGAGTCTCCGAAAGAGACTACATTGAGAGACCCGCTTTGCGCACGCGCAGTCATATCGCTTTTCTACGCACGAGTATTCGAACGTAGTTCCCTTATCGCAGTCGAAAATTCTGATCTTTTATCGCATTTTCGCGGTACTAACGGTTCTAGAAACCAGCAGTTAGTGGAATTAGATTCCGCAATCTTCCTATATCGTACAACGAATATTCGGTGCTTAGCAAGGCGGCAAGCACAACCTTTTCTAGCGGCCTCATTCCACGAAAGTCACGCGGTGGCTACGGTGATGGAGGCACAACAGCTCAAAGAACAGCTGCATCATCCGGCTAAGCCCGGCGCAGTGGGAAGCATCAACGTTGTTTGCGAAGAACGTTCCCCTCCGACAGACAAAAAAGTCAAGCCAAAAAAGAAACTAGTTAAGTCGGACACGGTTTCCGGTACTAACATGGCGGGTAAAGTGCCGCAAGCGAAGCAGGGCCCAAAGACGGCCGAAAAATCCTCGGATGTCGAGGACAGACTATCGAGACTGGAAAGTCGTCTGAGTAAAGTGGTCGACGCGCTGCCCAGTGTAAACTCCACGCCGCCGAAACCGGCATCGCGCCATTTTGTGGCGTACGATGAGGCGCACAGCGCCGGACAGTGTGAAATTCCTATGGAAACTGATTTTCAACAGTGCGGGGAGCCGCACGTGCGTGACACGGGCGAAGCCAACAGAGAAGAAGGCGATTTTGCGTCAGACGCGGCAGACGTGCAAGAAATTCCCGTTCTCGCAGCAAAATTTGCCAAGCCGGGTGATACAGGACTACCGGTAGACGAGGACTTAGCCAGCTCTACTACTTACCTCATAAGCCACCCGCTAGAAGAAAAAGTGTTGGAAGAGACGGCATCTAAGTATCCAGCCCCAAGCAACTGTGTTTACCTCGCTACACCGAAGGTGAACGGCCCGATCTGGGATAACCTACCGCAACACACACGCAGTAGAGATGCCAAGTTACAGCGTGTGCAGAAGTCGCTGACGAAGGGCCTGAGCGCGCTAATACAGTCCTTCCCATCACCTCGGCTGACTGACACACAGCAGGACGCATTGGCGTTGCTGTGCAATGCCAATTTTGAACTCAATTCGTTGAGGAAAGAGCTTATCAAGCCGGACATGGCAGCCACTTACTCTCATCTTTGCAAACCTTCCACTCCCGTCACTAAATTCCTATTCGGAGATGAATTGGGAAAGAGAATGAAAGATCTCAAAGAGGAGCAGAAAGCTGCATCAGGAGTGATGAGAAACCCAATTTCGCGGCCACAGTCTAGCACGTACCACCCGTACAGGGGAGCTGCTTTCTCCAAGCGACAATACAGAAGTGCTGGCTGGACTGCAAGTTCAGCTGCCTCAACACACAGACCAACAGCCGGCGGTAGTAGCAGGCCTTTTTTAGGTCAGCGCCCACAGTGGGGTCACAGCAAGCAGCCACCACCCCGCACAGCGAGCCGCCCCCCACAACAGGCTCCACAGCACAGGCCTCCAATGCAGCGCAAGAAATAACTACCAGCATACCCAAAGAGGTAGGTAGTTTCGATTCACATCATCATCATACCTGCTTTCCCCAATGTATTTGTACGTGTGTGCAATGTATTCCAAAGAAAGCTCCAGTGGCAGTCGGAGGTCGAGTGAGGCTTTTTTACAGGCGATGGTGCCAAATCACAGCTGATCCATTTATTTTGGCAGCAATCAGGGGTTACAAAATTGAATTTGGAGAAGCATGTATGCCCCCTAGGAGGGATAAGCCCTTCATTCAATACAAACCAAACCAGCACAATTCAGCTTGTATTGACAGAGAGATCGCAAGCTTACTGACTAAGAATGTTATCGAAGAATGTGGTCATGAAGAAGGAGAATTTCTCTCAAACATTTTCACACGACCCAAGAAAAATGGGGGTGTACGACTAATACTTGATTTGACAGATTTGAACAAGTGTGTGAGCGTACAACACTTCAAAATGGATAACATTCATACAGCTGCCCTTTTAATCTCCCCAGGAGATTTCCTAGCCTCAGTCGACCTCCGAGATGCTTACTACTCCATCCCAATTGACACTGAACACAGAAAATTCTTGAAATTTCCATGGCAAGGGAAATTTTACAGGTTCAAAGTCCTACCAAATGGGCTCAGCACAGCGCCCAGACTTTTCACCAAGCTCATGAAACCTGTTTTCGCTACACTGAGAGAAATGGGGCACATAGTACTAGGCTACCTTGATGATACTCTCATTATCGGTGAGTCAGTAGAACAAGCAAAGGAGGCTGTACGTGCAACCACAAATCTCCTGTCTGAACTAGGTTTCGTAGTCCACGAGGAGAAATCTATGCTAGAACCCCAACAAGAGCTCACTTTCCTAGGGTTTAAGCTGCACACTGGTGATATGACTATCTCCCTGCCAGAAGAGAAAATGCAGGACATTATCACAGTCTGTTCAGACTTGCTTGACAATACTAGACCCACAATCAGGCAGGTGTCACATGTTATCGGGAAGATAATAGCTACTTTCCCTGGAGTCCAACATGGCCCTCTTTTCTACAGATGCCTAGAACGTGACAAAATTGCCGCCCTTAAAGCTAACAAAGGCCATTTTGACAGACCTATGAAGCTGTCATTAGAAGGGAAAGAAGAGCTCAAATGGTGGTTTAATCATGTCTTTGAGGAGTGTGCACCAATTAAGCGTAACAGACCTACACTTGAGCTGCGTACAGACGCTAGTGGGCTTGGTTGGGGAGCCACAAATCTGTCCATTGAAACGGGAGGCAGATGGAACGATCTTGAAATGGAAAGAGCTAGAAAGAATGATATCAATTACCTGGAAACATTGGCAGCCGGGTTTGGACTGAAGTCCTTTTGCTCTTCTTTACATGATGTTCATGTCCTCCTTAGGTCAGACAACACAACAGCAGTTGCTTATTTGAATAACATGGGGGGTATTAAGTCCAAGGACTGTGACAGTGCAGCTAGAGACATCTGGAGGTG
Source organism: Diadema antillarum (assembly GCF_040938485.1). NCBI lineage: Eukaryota > Metazoa > Echinodermata > Echinoidea > Diadematoida > Diadematidae > Diadema > Diadema antillarum. The sequence goes on from NW_027270954.1 coordinate 3,515,074, forward strand.
GTGCATGGAACGTAATATTTGGGTTACTGCAGCACACCTTCCAGGGAGTGAGAACACTGAGGCAGACAGCAGGTCTAGAAAGTTCAGTGACCGAAATGAATGGATGCTTAACAAGCAAGCCTTTAACAAACTAGTTTCAGTTTTTGGGCTTCCAGACATTGATCTCTTTGCGTCCAGACTAAACAACCAACTTGAGAGATATGTCACTTGGTTGCCAGATCCAAATGCAGAAGCCGTAGATGCATTTACGTTGGATTGGGGAGAATTCAAATTCTATGCCTTTCCCCCATTCTGTCTCATCCCAAGATGTCTTCAAAAAATTAGGACAGATAGAGCTGAAGGCATAATGGTAGTGCCAAATTGGCCCACACAGGCATGGTTTCCTAAGCTGAAAAGGATGTTAAAGGGTGAAGCAGTGCTAATTACAAGGAGTAGGAACCTATTAACGCAACCTGTAACGCATGAACCACATCCCTTGTATGATCGAATTGATCTTCTCTGTTGCAGGTTATGCGGCAGCCCTTCGAAAGGACAGGACTAAAGAAGGAAATTGTGGACATTTTGGCCGCTTCTTGGAGAGCCTCTACCCAGAAGCAATATTGTGTGTACATAAAGAAGTGGAAAGACTTTTGCAAGAGTAAGAAGAAAAGCCATCTTCACTCTAGTGTTCAGTTTGTTTTAGAATTTCTTAGTGAGCTTTTTCATGTAGGAGGTCTTGGATACAATGCACTCAACACAGCAAGAAGTGCGCTCGCATCATTCCTAGTTCTTGAGGATGGTGCCTCTACAGTTGGGAACAACATTTTGATATCAAGATTTATGAAGGGAGTTTTCCATCTCCGAACCCCAAGACCTCGCTATGTAGATACTTGGGATGTAAATATTGTGTTTTGTTATCTCAGAAAGCTGTCACCGGCAAATGCACTGAGCCTACGAGATCTCACCAAAAAACTATGCATGCTCATGGCTCTCATCTCAACACAGCGAGCACAGTCGTTGCAGCTCCTGAATTTGGACAACATGATACTCAAGGGATCATCAGTTACATTTCATTTCAGCGAGTTACTGAAACAAAATAGACCGGGAAACGCTGGCTACACACTGAGCATGAGAGCCTACCCTCCAGATCGTCGATTGTGCGTTGTCAACTACATCAAAGCCTACATACGGAGGACTGAGGAAATTCGAGGTCAAGAGCGTCGGCTCTTTATTAGTTTTCGCAGACCCCATGCAAAAGTTACGTCACAAACCATCTCCAGGTGGATCAAAGATGTTATGACAGCGGCAGGAATCGACACTTCAAAATATAAGGCTCACTCAACAAGAGCAGCTGCGACGTCAGCTGCACACAGAGCAGACTTACCAGTTTCGTTTATCCTTGAGAAGGCAGGCTGGACGAATGAAAAGACTTTCAGAAAGTTCTACAGCAAACCCTTGCTCGATGATGGGAGCAAGTGTCTCACAACTGCTCTACTAAAGAAATGACCAGACGAGGTAAACAATTTACCCTTTTTGGTAAATGACAATTCATAGTCATTTCTGTTATCTTTCTTACAAATATGGCTGCTGGGCTTCAAAATCTCAATGTAGTCTCTTTCGGAGACTCCAGAAGTAAAATAGAAAGATTAAATGAGAACTTACCTGTTTGAAATTTGATCTTTATTTTACGAGGGAGTTGTAGGAAGAGAATACATTCCCTCCTCTCCCTCCCAAAGTTTCTAACTTGAAGCTAAGTTCTCCATAATCTTTCAGATATCCAGCAGCCACATTTGATGCTTCGAAAAATGACTGCGCGTGCGCAAAGCGGGTCTCTCAATGTATTCTCTTCCTACAACTCCCTCGTAAAATAAAGATCAAATTTCAAACAGGTAAGTTCTCATTTAATCTTTCTATTTTAGCTATAGGCCTACATATTATACAATTTTATCTATAGGCCTTCATATTATATGATTTTAGCTATAGGCCTACATATTTGATCATGTGTAAGGTGTCACTGTCAGGTGATGTCTCCTTTTCAAGAGAGTAGCATAGCCTGGAGAAACAATCTAATCGAGATTTGCTGCACAGTGAATGTAAGCAGAGATGTAGAAAGTGTGCATACATGTACTGCATTTGAGATTCCTTGTTTTTTTCACAAAATTTGATGGCCATGGATTGATGTCATTTAGTTTATGTGTTTATTGACCCATTTTCTCCTATGCATAATGATTATGTTGATGTAACATAAAGGATGTCTTTGTTACGTGTGCAATGGGACAAATTTGATTTGCTGAAGAATTGATCGATTTCTAACATGTTTTGAGCAGAACAAATGCAGTGATCCCTGCCCAGGTTATTATTTTTGATAGGGGGTTTGTGAATATTGAATTAATCACACAAAGGCCAAAATGCAGACAATGGAAATTAATCAGGTACTGTTGTAAAGCATACTCACAGCCATGAATCATAGATAATTGTAGGTTAATCTGACCTAATTTCATCTTCATTCAAATAAGATACTCTCTAAGAACTACACCCAAACAAAAAATACAAACTGTCAACAGATGAATTTACACTAATCATACTTCATCTTTGTTTACTCCCTTTGGATTTTTCATGATGTCTTTATCATCCCAAACTGTATGTTTTTATAGCTATGCCACTGCCAAGTGATAAGTTTTTTGTTTGAACACTTTAAAATGAGAGTTTAGAGCCATGGGAAGAGGAATTTTGAACTACCTTGACACAGGGCATATCATTGTACATTGATTAGATGTGGTTCTTTTGACAATATCTTTTTTCCTGTTCATGGTCGCATTCCTGTCTCTTTTCACAAAATGCTTGTGGAATTTATTGAGCCGACAGTTGATGGAGAGGTCAGTTTATTGATAGCAGTTTGTAATGTTATGGCTGAGCATGGTCTGCTGGTCAGCGAACAATGGCCCGACATTTAGCCACCAGTGAGGCAATGTTACCTTGCTCAATGCGTACGGTCACTCGGTAAGTCATCATCCGGGGATATGAAATTCGACTCCCTTCTACCTATGCAACATCATTCAAAAATACTTCCTTCTCGTGCTGCTGTTGTGGATGAAATCTTTGATGGATATCATCGTAGAGGCATGATTCCACTGCACTCCTGTCTCAATGCTAGTCGGCCTTTAAAGCTCTGAAATTAAGCGAGCAGAAGCGAGCAGGTTTAAGCCTGTGGTTGGCCGCTTCAACTGGGAGCCTACCGATGTCATTGCCCTTGTTGCCATTCCAGCATGTGGTTGAGCCATCACCTCCACATTAGATGGTTTCTTATACAGGTGTGGCCATCTAAATTGTTAATCATGGCCATTGAAAGATAGAGATTGGGGGGGGGGGTAGTGGTGTGAGAGATCATTGTGTGATAACCTGATCATTTAGCTTTCTCCTCCGCTTAAAAGAAAGATAAGGCACAGACACTGATACGTGCTGACAGTCAGTGGGGGGGGGGGGGGGGGGTAAAGAAAGGAGGAAAAGTACTTTATTCATGCAAAGTTGTGTGAACCAGTCATGCGAGGGAGATCGCTTTCCTTTCAAAGTAGAGGACCCTACAAGGAGAGGGAAGATTAACGGTCTAAGCAAGCTTAGCTCTTTTATGGTGGCCGATTAGCAAGACACACAAAAAGAAAGAGCAGAGAAAAAACCTGCGAATGTTAAGGGGGCTTATTTTTTCCTCTCCCTTTCCTTCTGCATTGTTTTCCTTGTGGATCATCTTCTGCTTTTCTTCTCTTTTTTTTTTTTTTGTTGTTGTCCATCTAAGGTTTGGAATGGGGATGAGGATGCTTTTTGTTGATTTCTGACTTGTCTTGACCTGTCGAGGACCCCCGGTGCTGGTCGCACTCTACGGATTTCCATCGACTCCCAGGTTTACAAGGCTGGGCTAGCCCAATTAAGGAGCTATCTTTATTTACTACGAGTGATGCGACAACTTCTCCGATTGGTCAAGATGATGATGTTCTTTGCTATTCAACTACACCGTCGTCCAGGGACTCCGGATTGGAATGTTTCTTCATTCTGATGAGCTTACTATAATCCATCAACTTGCATGCCATGTTCTTCAGCTACTCATTCTCGCACCTGAATAGGAGGTGTACAAAGCTGGACGTAAAGCGAAGAATACACTCATTGGGTGTTTGTTTTGCTTGAGCCGTTAAGTGACCAAGTCAGGGACACTCTTTTATTTGCTTATCACGTAAGATGTTAACTTGCATCATCAAAGTAGATTAGATTAAAAAACATGTGATATGGCCTATATCGAGTACTTAGGAATCCCTCTAACATCCAATTTTATGTTGAGAATTGGCAGTGTACCCTTAAAGCTCCTTCTCAGATCTATATAATCTCTCCCCCTCAATTTCTCCATCTCTCCCGTTCCCCTCTATCTTTCTTTTTCTTTTTAGTTTCTTCCTATAAAATATCTTCCTGCTTGTCGGGACAGTCTGTCTGCATCTCTCCCTCTCTATTTCTCCCTCCCATTCCCTCTATTCGATTGTCACCTTTTCTTTCTCTCTCTCTTTCTCTGTCCATCTTTCCCCTTCTCTCACTCTCTCTCTCTCTCCCTGTATCTTTCTACTATATCCCGATGACTATAAGAGTGCTTTCACATGTACCCAGAGTGCGTAATTCGAAATGCGATTGCAATGACGCATCACTTGAATCATGATTCAAATTACGCATCTTTGCTGTGTGAATGCAACCTGGAATCGCGGAGGGTAATTTGAATTGCAGTTCCAACCGTGTTTTAAATGACTGTCCAGAGGTGTTTTCCAATCAGAATTCGCCAGAATTACAGAAGGAAACAGTCATGTGATTGATTAATCCCCAAATCATGTTTTTCGGGCGGAGCTTACGGTGACCTTTCAACCACTTCCCCAGAAAAGCCATGCTGCTCAGATGCTCGCACTGCAGTCAGAGCGCATGCTACTTACCACTAAGAGTGATCGATGGAACTCAGAAAGAAGAAACACATCCCCTCTTCACTTTAAAATTTGAAATCACAGAATTTGCAAAGCCTTCCTAAGTCATGTGAACGGACGAGTAATTGCAATTCGGCATTACAATTACGTTTTTTGACCGGTGTGAAAACAGTTTGAGATCCTTAGCAACACTTTATGCAACATGGCAAAGATGTTACACCTGTTGGTATCATGATACGTTCAGGTGTGAGAGTTTCATAAAGAACAGCGAATGTGACACACATGCTGAATGCTATGCCTTTTACATTTTTCATTCACGGCCTGCTTCATGACAAAGTGCTCAGGAAGAAGTCCTGCATGGATGCTTTTGAAGAAGGAGTTGCTTCACCGCGCTTCGGGGGAGAAATGAACAAATGAGGATTCAAATGACAAGACGGTGTCATTATAGAGTGTCAAGGCAATCAATGTATCTGATTGTTCTACATTTGAAACGCACTTGCGTTGTTATTATCAGCAGGAGTGCTCTTCCTTTGAAGTACTGAAAGCCATCAGTCACAGTGCTTGCCTCGTGCAGGCAGAAGGCAATCGTGCACCCCTGCAGAGGCCGGTGCACCCCCCATGGAAAGGAGCTGGGGGGAGAAAAAAAAAAATCAATTTGAGGCTATTTAATGGGACAAGTTGTTTTGATCATCGCCGGCTTACTTCTTAGGATGTTTTGAGATTGCTAGAGTGGATCAAGGTAGTAAGCTTGTTCTGAATAGTTTGCTAAATGGAGCCGCCTTCTCGTGTGCGACTTTACTCTCACCGCTCGCATCAAGACAACTTGGGGTCTTTGTGGTTTTATTATCAATCTTAAGGGGGGAGATCTTTGCTCTATTCATTTTCTCTCTGACTTTCTCTCAGACCAGCTAGTAATCCTATTTGTTTCTTTCTCCTGTTATATTCACCGTCAACCCTCGATATTCACGGTTTCTTATCTGATTTTGGTGTTTTCTTCATGATCAATACAGTGCATGTTGTTAGAACCCTAATTTTTTTAATCGACCAAACCTTTATTTGCTTGTCAAATGGGTTTGTAGCTCACATTGTGCCATCCATTATCTTTTGCTGAACAGTCAATATAGTTTCAGGGTGGTAAGTCCACAATATCATAGAAGCATAGTGCATGATGGGATTAAAAACAAGAGAACAGAAAATCTTGCTTGGTAAGGGAAGACTGTCTTTTAAATTTTCTCAGGACCCCCAAAACAAAGTGGTTGTCCATGTGTCAGTGCCTGTGTGGACTTGTACCACCATAGTGTTCTTAGAAAATTATCTCTCTTATTTTCATGTCCCAAAGGGTATTTTAGTAGTAACCCTATACATGATGTATGTTAGATGTGTGATTACGAACAAGTTACTTTGCGAGTGTGAAAGCTCTCAAAGCCCCCTCTCTCTCGCCCTCCTGTTCTCTCATCCCCCCACCACTTTGCTCTGTCATTCGTATTACAGATTCATTTATATTGCACAACATCCGTAGTATGGTGTTGGAGAGTACATGTACGTGGCTTGGCTGAATCTTACCAGTGTTGTGTTTTCGCCGGGCCTTCCCCCGAGATTTGACACATAGCAAAGTAAACAACACTCATTCTTTTGACAAGAAGTCGGCACTCCGACAATCGACAATCGGGGGGCCCCATCACAAAAGGGATATAGAGACTTTCTCCCACCCCCCCTTCCAATCCTGTCGGTCGTCTTGTCTGATCTCGCCGCAAAGAGTAAACACAATGTTGCCCCCCTCCTTTCCTTCTTTCCACGGCCCCTTGTTCTTAGAGCCGTGTGGCAGAAGAACAGCTTGCCATGGATTTTCATCCCAATATAAGAGCTGTCATCCATAACGTTTTTCTGATTGAGGTGATAACTATATGATCTAACTGTCGCCATTCTTGGTCCTGCCTACCATACGCTTAGCAACAAAACCATTTAAAGGCACTATTTACCATTTGCAGATGAAACAAAAACCTAGCTTTAGTGCTTTGAAATAGTTCTAAAATGTGTGTTGGGATAGAAACAATCAATGTAAATATGTAAATCAGTTTAAATGTGTTAGATATTGTTAAATACAAAATGTGAACAATAGTTTTATTAAGATTGTTGCCAGAATAAATCATCTATCATTATGGTTAATTGAGAAAAATTGTGATATCTCCTTATTATTTAAGGCTTCATTGCAAATCTTTTATACGGTAGAATATTTGGTGAAACAACTGACCTACACATATGCATCAAATGTGATAATTCACTCGTAACATTTTTCAAATCACTGCTTCCAATGGTGAACAGTACCTTTTAAGCAACGGAACCATTTAAGTGATGCAGAGCATTAGATGATGACAAAGTACTAAGTCAAGAGAATCCTGTCAACCAGTGAAGGTGGAGGATCAAATTCATTGAACACACCATCTGATTGGGTAAAAGTGGCCTCTTGAGAAGGGTACCCACTCCAGGGGGAGTGGCCATTTGCTAGTCTTATACCCCTTTCAGGTATTAATCGTGGATGCGGATGATAGGAGCAATAAGTCGTAAAATTTCGATTACATGAACGGGAGAGGAGTAAAAAAGTGCGCATTATTTTGATGCTGCTATTATCCGCCTTATTGCAGCATGAGGAGTTGATCGAGAATACATGAACGCGTTTTACGACTTATGCGCACTAACATTCCACAGTTCGGTCAAAGGTCACTCGATTTCCCGCACAACCGCTGATTGCTGAGCTTGAGCGAGAGCTGTGCATACACGTGAGTATATATCACCGGAAACATTATGTCATTATAGAGCTGTGCGCGGTAACCATGACAAATACTCCTGTCTTTCGCACCGTTATATGAACGGGCGCTCGTAAAAGTAGTGCGCACTTCATGGGATATATGAACGCGATTTTGATTACTTCATCCGCATTATTTGGATGCGGATAATTGAACCGCGATTACCTGAAAGGGGTAAAAGTCCTACAGTCCAATATGTGCATACTAGAAAGTGAGAATTGTAACACTTGCAATTAGATCTGGAAGTTTTGGTGATCTATGCAGTTGATCACTTATCTACAGTGTAGTTCTGAGTCAGAGAAGAACAGTGATGCAGCCCTTACTGTAAACAATAAATGCTTGAGCTATTGCACATGCTTTGTGTTCAATAGCTATTGTATACTCTGGTTTCCGAACCAAGATTCGCGATATCAAAATGCATGCAAAAGTTCTTGTGTACATTATATGATGCATTGAATGCCAGTGGGCAATTCACAAAAATGTCATACCGCAAAAAAGGCCGTCTGCTTCTACTCGCGAAAATTTCATGCCTCAAAAATACTATGCTTTACAGTAAGTATGAAGCTGGAGTCTCTAAAATGTCAGTGCCTTTGGTCCTCTGTAAAGGCAAATTGCAATCAAAGCTTTTGTGATGGCACTCCTCAAGATAAGGAATATTCTAAATCTTAAAAAGAACCTCCGTTACCGGATATTTGACATTGAAATCTGCCTGACAAGGGTTGAAATGTGACACTTGTATCAAGTCGTACCATGTTTGTGAGGATTTTCAAGAAAAATATTCTATATTTTGAGACGCCGGCGATCGATTCTACCATGGGGTGAGCCCTATCATCTTATATGTCGTTAGAAATTATTATTTTCTTTTTATGAATCCTTGCACGCCCTAATTTGACTTTCTTTCTGCCGCATTTTATGAGCAGAGCCTGAATGCAAACCTCAAATTTATTACACATTCTTCACATTTAGATAAAATATGATTGAGAATCACCAGTAGTAGTTCCTCAACAGTTCCTCATTTTCGCCAGGTGAACAGAAATATGTATGATTTCATTAGATACTTATAACTCCCATCCTCCAACCTTGGGGTTTCAATACATTTTTTTTTTCTATATGATGCAATATCTGAAGAAGTGTTTCTATCACTCCCTACTTGTCTATCTCTTTATCTCTCTCTCTCTCTCTCTCTCTCTCTTTTCTCTCTCTCTCTCTCCATCTCTCTTTCTCTTTCTTGCTCCCTCCTCCCTTTCTTTCAAACACCTCACAAGGCTGCTAAAATGACTCACGGCTTCATCAATATCAGGATGAGTGAAAGCCAGGATTGATGGAGGAAATGATGCGGTCCATCCATCAGCAGTGGCTGCTGGTGGATTCCCTTCACTCTATGGTCATCCAGTGGCCGAGGATGTAATTAGTGATGAGTGTGTGGCACGCAATCGGTAAAATGGGTCCGACAGTATCCAGCAAAGATTGACAGGACCGCAAGATTATAGTTCAGAGTCAGTATTGGTCCTCCCGCAGATGTATGCAAGAGCTCTCGCAAAGTATGAGAATCATGTTAGATTAAAAACTATTTCTCCTGTAATTTATAGACACTCTGTCAGTTTGTTGATATTTCATTGTCATGCCACACTTGTCTTCACTGATTTTTCACTGATTTTTCAGTCGCCAAATTTGTGGACATAACATTTAGTATACCAGTGTGGGGCAATGTATATTCTAATTGTACGAGTCCAACCCTCAATTTGTGCAGGAATTTCACATCTCGTACCATTGTGACACTTTAAGTAAAAGTCGGGATTAAATTTGTTGCTCCATCTGCCAGCTTCTTCTGCCAGATATTGAAATTATTATTATGCTACATCCAGATATTGAACTCTTTCTGTACTTCTTGTCTGAGCATATCACTTCATCTCCATCATCCCATATTTGTCGCGAGTAGCCCGCTTAGCGGTCAGTGGACGTCACAGGAATGCCGAGATTGGATATATCTGAATAATTGTTCCTTTTAATAGCACCTGTCATTCAAATAGGCGAGAAGCACTGATCAGTGTTTTATGCCCATATTTGGCCACCGGAGAAATATAGCAAGCAGACTTCTGAATTGTCTCAATAACTTTTGTTGCAAGGCTGGTGGAATTTAGGTGGCGAAGTAGAATTCTGAGTGGCAAATAAATCTCAAAGATTTGTCATATCAGGGGAAAGTGGAGGGAGGAAAACCTTAAACCAGTCCGATAATTTAAAAATAATTCTGACCGTGTAGATGAGACTGTATTAACAACAACCAGATGAAACCCAATCAGCCCGCTCAACTGGTCTTAGTGAGGAATGTCTTTGCAATGAATGAAAGCTGCAGAGAAAGCGAGTGGTCCGAAGATAACAAAAAGGTTATCCATCTTGATCCGGAATAACGCACCATGGAGGGTACAGTCAACAACTGCCAGTGGAAAACTTTCCAAACTTTTACCCCCCTCGCCCCTGTCACCCCTACATTTCCCTTTTGCCAATCAAACAGTTGAAAGAGATCGCTGTGCAGATCATCTTTCAGGGAAGCACAGGGTGTGGAAGAGACAGGGTATGCAAAGGTTTTCTACTGGCCAAAGAGTCACATGAGAAATTGGAACCATTGCATAATTCCATTTCATTTAATCATGGCATTTCGATTTGAATAGTAAATAGATATCACTTTGTTCAGTTTATATTTGTTTTTTCACCATTGCATCAGTACATATTATCACAATATTACTTTCACACGTATCAAAGTTAGATACCCCCTTTCAAAAAAGAGGGGGGGGGGGAGTAAAGGGAGAAAATTGAAAAAAGAAAGCAAGCATGAACCAGGGTTCACATTGTGCCTGAGGGTGCATATTCACTGTATTGCTCCTTTTTTTTCCCCCACCAGAGTAAGTGGAAGCCACCAGAACCTTCTGTGCATGTGTGTGTGTGTGTTTGTGCATGCTGCACATGTGAGCATTTGTGCATGTGCATTTGTGTGGAGACGTTATCAACATCTCCTGATAAACAATCAATCTCTGATATGGAAATTCTCCAGAAATTGATATAGGAAAACATCACCAGCTTGACATTACTTATTCCCAAGATGCCCCAGTGGAGGCGACGTCCACCCCAAGTTGCTCCTGCAATCCAATAAGACTGGTGAAATCTGACATGGCTACCGCAAGAAAATTATATTAAATGCCCTAATGGAAAGAATGCCGTTTTATCGAGAAAGCGGAAATAGGATGTGTATTGATTGGTAGAGGACCCTTTCCCCTTTCAAAAGTCATTCCTCTCAATCTGACGCTGGTAAGAGTTATGAGTTTTCATCTGTGCGTGGGAGAATATGGCACTGGTGTTCTATCTAACATAGATCTGAAGTAGCCTCTCTGAAAAGCAGTGTTGCAAGAGCTGCATCACAGGCTTAATGGCTCTGTCCTATCCCTTAACCCTTGCGGCGCCTGGAAAGTTCCTCAACCAATGCAGACATGTGTATGACCTGTTGCCAGCATCTTTGAAGCAGGTAATTTGAAGAAGTTTAGTAATGAGGTATATGTGGCACAAAATAAGTGTCCTTTTGAAGATGGAAATCATTACGTTCATCTTGCATGATTTGTAAGGGGTTAACCTTTTCTTGCTGTTGTGCTCCTTTTATGTTGTAGATTATGTATTTAAAAGAGAACATAGAGCATTATCGTGACAAACAGATTTCAAATTACAGCCGCAAATCACTCTGTCTGGTATGTCTTTTGAACAAAAACATCCTGATTGTAACAAAGGATGTGCATTCTATTTTACCTTTAAACATGGTTATAACAGCAATATAAAACACTTTTAGAACTTTGTAACAAAAGGTTTCTCATGTGTGACACTCTAAGAACATGTCTATAGATGTTCTCAACTAAATACATAGATACATATGTAAACACACACACACATATGCTGTGAGCATTTAACATGATGTAGGGCTATTGAGGCTTTTATGTCCATGTTTTACAGCTTGCAAGTTTGATCCCATTTGCCAAAAGGATTGTAATTGTAAGCACGAGTAACAAAGTTACTTTCTTAAGATGGAAAGTAAAACAAAAACAAGACAGACGTATAAACCCCTCTTTGCTCAATGTAGTCATGACGGATGCAAATTTTTTGATGACACATGGTGAAGCAAAAAAGCAAGACATCAAATGAATTCTTTTTTAGTAGAGGAGAAGGAAAAGACCATGCATACCGGTATTGAGTTACCAGAAATTAGCATTCATGAGTCGTGGGGACACTGGCTGCAGTCCGAGGCGATCCATTTTCAGAGGGGGAGGTGGTAGGGGGCGTGGCCCCGGTCTCCCCCATGGGCTGGGGCGCATTAGTCAGTGGTTCCTCAACTTGGGGGACGAGGAGCCATGGCTGAAGGGGCGGAGTGGATCGGGTGACTACGGCAACCGGCCAGTGGTGAGGCTTGTCCGAGTTTTCGAGGGGTTTGGGGGCTCTGATGAGAGCACCGATTTCTGTAGTTTTAACTTTCTTCCCCTTTATCTTTCATACTTGTCTCCTATCTTCTGTATTCATCCATTGTGTTCTTGTTTTTGTTTTCCTTTCCTTATCTTTTTTTTTTCATTTCCTCTATATACTGTCTGTTATCTGTACTCATGTTTGGCCCTTTGAACAGGAGGAAGTCTTAATAACAAATATCTGTAAACTTTGTATGGTTCTTAAGTCAAGGAATAAAAGTATAACTGTAATGACTAAGCCATAGCTGTGACCTTAAGATATTTTGCTGATACGTGGAATGGCAATAGAAATGTCTATGAAATCATGACAGTTACCTGGTAATCAATATGAAATATTGTGTTGTAGTATATCTAAGACATGAAAGGAAGAAACTGCTATCTCCACAGGCATAATGCTTGTATATGTAAGGTGGCATTCATTTCAGGAAGAGACACTGGTCTTTTGATAAGTGTGAAAATGTAGCCAATTTGAAGATCTTCCTACAGTATATGAAGCAGTGATGAATGAGGTAATAACTGAAATATTGAATGTCCTGCATCTGTACTAACATACCATTACAACTAGTCTGCCCATTACAAGTGTGGGTGAAAAATGTAGTCAGTTGTAATGCAAGTTGAGCAAATTGGCTTTAAAAAATCAAATTGTTCACCCATTATTTATCTTAAAGGGTAGATGTGCATTCATACCACAGAATTTTAGACTCTGCAGAGAGTTTCACAAGACCAATGACATATATGCCAAACACAAAGGAGTGGGTAAGTGATTACATTTCATTGCCAAAAGAAATAATTGTTGTTGAAGTTGATTTAGAGCAGGGAAAAAATGGAGATGTGATATGAATTGTGAAATCGGAGCCGAGGCATGGCAATTGGAGTAGTGTAAGGTATCAGGGGTTGTCGTCATTAAACACAAAAAACAACTGAACCTCGTCCATTATTTCAGTCTCATGAATATTTCATCAACACGACTCCACCAGTCGGCCAAGTCTTTTAATTGCATCAGAGACTCAGTGTGCGCAGTGCACACTCTCACGCACACGCACACTCACACACACATACCCCAGAATCAATAGTTTGAAATTCAAGTACCTGTGCACCTCAAGGATTGATTTGAAAGTTGTCGTAGGAAATCCGCGCAAGATAACCCGACACCGGCATCACTGGTGGGTGAGGCTGAAAACAAGAGGCTACATTGTCCATGGTTGCATTTCTTCTTTCTACCAATCGATGGCCTTGCGACCCGTAACATTCAATGTGTCACTGTTCGATTTTCAAGACACGCGGATAGTCGATATCAATCAATTACTTCCATGAGATAAATCATGAACACTTGAAAGAGTACAGATGACAACTAGAATATCTTTTTCAAATTGCCACAATCATATTGTGCTGATCTAGGCTTCATTATGTATCAAATGAGCACGATTGTAAATTTGCTTTCTGTATGTCTTATCAGAGCTATGAGGATGAAGACAGCAAATTGATTCTGACAAATCAAGTCAAATCAAATCAAATACTGCACTCTTGTATTTTTTCTATAGGCAGGAAAGTTTGTAAGAGGAGAGAGAGTTTGAGAAATCCTCAGCCACCCGTGGATAAAAAAAAATAGATAAATTTCGCATTGGACCATGATGCAGTTATACGCTACAACAGCAGAATAATCTTGTTAACTTCAGGACAAAGAGAGAGAAGTCTTATAGTAAGGTTCATATGACTTTTGTAATCTTCAAAGTTTTAAACTTTGATGATTAGCTTGTAGTTTTGAATCATGATGCAGGTCCACATGACACCTAATCGTTCAGATTAAACTATTGAGAAGATCCCCACTCAAATGATCAAACCACAGAACCGGAAGAAATAGATACATGAAGCCCTAGCGATAAACCTGAAAATGTGCGATGATACAGTTATAGTATACAGCAGGCACGGGAGGTTGACCAAGAAGCAAAAGGGGAATGGGGTTTATGGAGAGGTCTTGCGAACATTCAAGTTCATTGATCATTATGTTCACATGACGCTAAACTATGAGTGGAGACCCCCCCCCCCCTTGCTTGAGGATAAAGCATAAACCCTAGAAAATCTTGCAGCTGTAATTGTCATCTAATCTTTAAGATTGCAAACATTCAGGTGCATCTACATGGGGCTAAACTTTGGGCTAATCATCAAAGTTTAAAACTTCAAGCTAATTTTCAAGATTCATAACATCATGCATAATGTAACTATTAAAAGTCTTTGCTGTGGTTAACTAAAGTACTAAAGAAAGCATTCATTCTGTGAGAATGAAATTCACTCACAACCTTTCAAACATTGAATTTGAGGTAATGTCAACTCATCCAGCTGGCCATATTGCAAGAACAGATCCATGTTGCCATGAATCATCTCACTGAATTAATTCTCAAAGTTGCCAGCATTTAGTCACAATAGATAATTTCACCAAAGATGTGCGTATATTTCTCAAATTCCCCACGCCACTCTCCAAGAGAAATCTGGTAGCCTGCTCTGTAAATCCTTCAAACTTTTCATGATTTGTGCCTCATGCACTCTCTTCCTAGATGTCTAGAGTTGGGTGAAGAAATGTATAATGCTATGGTGAAATCTTCCTCCAGCTTCTTGTTCACACTTGATTTGAGATGATTGTTTGGCTAGCGTATTTTAATCTTGAAAGGAAGATCTATTGCAGAAAGAATCTTCCGGTTCTTCTTCGTCCGTCTCTGTGACTCACGGAGCGAGCACCGGACCATGAGATTCTCCTCTGTTCTCCTTCCTGTTTGTCTTTTAAGAGTCTTCATTTCAGACTGGCTTTTGCAAATTAATTCGGCATGGTGACCACGATTGGTCATCGGTTTGATGGTGGTGGCCAGAGTTATGTGTTCTGGTAGAGGGAGAAGGCGATTGGCTGTAGCGTCAGGTTTTGCAGTACAGTGAACCAAGCGAGGGGACGCCAACGAGTGTGCGTTGAGTTATTCAGTGGGTCAAAATTGTTAAGACGGGCTGAAATGGCAATTTGGTATGTGTGGACAAATTTGAACTGGGCAGCATTCTCTTTGCAACATGACAGGTTGACTAATAACCTGCCTTTGTTGGATTCCCATAAGTAGCCCAAGTTTATGAATTGATTTCAGTTGCTTTGAATGTTGAAGTGTTTTGTTTTTTGTTTTTGTCTTGATTTGTTTTGTTAGATCTGGCAACTTGTCAGCCCACTTTGGCTGAATGATAATTTTTTGTCTCTTTGCATCTGCAGGAGAAAAAGATGCTGTATTCTACTACTAGGAGATTTTTTTTTTTTATAGTGTTGTTGTTGTTGTTTTTTGCGGCCTGGCCAAGCTTGCACTCGCCAACTTGTGATGCTAATGAATGCATTTGGGCAGAAATTAGCCAGCAGGAGGGAGGGAAAATTAACGAATCAGGAAGAAGATGAGATCATAGGTAGCTTAGCATGAACAAATTTGTCTCCGTCCAGTCGCCATCCAGGAAAGTAAAGTAGTAAAGATTAAAACAGAAAAAATGTTGGAAAGGGGGAGGGGGAGATGGCAGAGCGGTGACTGAAGTTGAGAATGATAAAAAGCAATGTAGGACTATATGCAGAGTAAATCAAGACAGATGTATCCTCCTGTTACACACCAGAAAACTCGGCTGAGTCACATTCAGGACTGGCAGGTAATAAAAAATCCATTAGTTCTCCTCCTTTTAGCACTATGTGGAATCGGACTCAGAGAGATGAGAGTATTCCTTAGATGTATGAATTTTAGTTTCATCTATACATTCTTGGTAGAACTGAGCTGTTGAGTGTGAAGACATGCATAAATTCAAATCCTGTTGACTAGCATCATTACACAGTTGTATGTATTTTGAATTTATTTTGAACACATGATTAATTCTGTGAGAAAGAGCTTATAGACGATGCAGAAATTTGTGAGAATTTATATGAGCAACAATGCCAAACGAACGAGGATTTTTCATTTCATGAATAATTCTGCCTTTTATAGCAAAGATCTATATTTCAGACTGCCAGAAAAGTGTTTGTGAACATGTTTAGAAACTTGCCACATGTGAACCCAGCTGGTTTGTCCTTCAGGCAATCGATGTGAAATGTATTTCTCCACCACCTATTTTCTTTCAAAATGCATTTCTGAATTCCCCAAACCACAAATTCATGGAAGATATGTGTACTGGGCATACGAACTCTTGCATGCGCTGCACGTGAAGAGGTGTGTCTGATTACAGTATTAAATAGCAAGAAACATTCGCAGCACAAAATTTTCATGAATCGGAGCAATGGCCTTTTTCGCGACATGAAATTTTCATGAATTGCCACTGGTATTCAATGCAATATAGTGTAGACAAGAACTTTTGTGTGTGTTTTGATTTCACCGAATCCTGGCTCACACAAATGTGAAAATTTCTAGTTTTACAATGCCCTCTTATTTTGACTTGGCGACACAGTTGCAGAATGTTACTTGCAGCATGCAATAGAGGGATAGATACATTTCAGGATCTGATCAGTACAGAATTTACAGTACAGTCTTTAGGAAATGAGTTTTTAGGAATGTGATTGCAAACGAAACAGTCTGAAGGCAGCCCACACTTATTCTTGAGCTTTTTATGAATAATGACATGTGCACTTTCTGCACATCATGGCTGATGTATGATAGAGTCCTACTTCAATATTTGATCTTGTCTGATGGGATGCAGCCCAAGATACTAACAATCACATTAAAAAGTGTGCTGCCTTAACAAAACTCATCGATGGACTCCAAAATTTTTATTGATGGCTGCAAATATGTCAAGTCAGGAGAGAGAGAGAGGAGAAAAAGATAATGAATGAGGGAAAATGACTTTCTGATAATTTCTCCCGCACAGTTTTCTTAGGCAGATGTGTAATTCTAAGCCTCTCAGTATTTTTTTTTCTCTCTTTTTTTTTTTCCTCGTCCCAGTCCCCACCACCACGAGGTGATTGTTGAGAGCCATCTCTGCCGGCAGGCCGAGTTCGTTTGCACTGGTCTCCCCTTGGTCTCATTTGGCCTAATGAAGTACGCTCGCATAGCGCTTATAGTATTTAAGGCAGCATGAAATATTTGCTCTGTTATCCATCATTCTTCCAAATTTTCTCTTCTTCTCTTTTTTTCTACACTGTCTTTGCAGTGCATGTTTGTCTTTCTTTTCTGAATATATGTTTTTTCTCTCCCTCTATGTCCCCTCTCTCTCTCTCTCTCTCTCTCTATCTTTCTCTTCTGTCTGTATCTCTCTGTTGTTTAAGTCTTGTCTCTCTCATCTCATATATCTGTAGAATTGATTGGACATTTCTGGCTGTCTCTTGTCTTTTGTCTGGGGGGGGGGGGGGGGGGGCGGGTGAGAATTGTTTTATTATCGCCAGACACTGTCTCTAACCAAGTCTAGAGTGGCAGGAAAACCCTTTCATTTATGACTAACTCAAATGTTTTCCTTTCGACACGTGTTGATCCTCTCACAGGTCTTCTGTAGATGATTATGTCTCTACCCTCTAAACCTATTGAATAGTGGAAGCTGAGATGTCTTGTATCTATAGCATTTGGCATTAAAGGGATGGTATAGTATTGATTGAGGTAGGGATTCAGCTTTTAACTTTTTGCGAGATACTCAGAAACCACTATATGAAATGTTGAAGAGCATAATATGATTCTAAGATGAATTCAAAGTTTGTTTGATGAAAATCGGTATTGAAATGGCTGAGATATCTAAAAATAAAGTAAAACAGAGCCATCCTAAGAAAAGGTGGCTCCCACCTTTTATTAGGATTGCTTTGTTTTGGAGACCTCAGCCATTTCAAAACCAATTTTCATCAATGAACTGTGAATTCCTCTTGGAATTATATGCTCTTTCATATTTCATAAGAGGTTTCTCATTGTCTCAAAAAATCAGTAAAAAATGTTGGAAACCTGAAGCCCCATCTCAAGCAAAACTGTATCATCGCCTTAACTATACCTCAGGGACTGTTGGGTTAATGGTAGCTCACCAAATTTTCATTAAGACAAATACAAATAAAAATATTTTAGTTCAGTTGTCACTTTTGCAGGATTTTCCAAAGATGGTCCCATTGACTCTTTCTGTGTAACCTACACTTTCGAGATGGTCACAATTTGTGTCTCGATCTAACTTTATACATGGATGCATGTTGATATCCACACAGCAATATCCACATGGCTGAAACATTCATAGAAAAGCACTGAAAAAAAAAATTGCTGGTTGTTGTTGTATACATATGTGCGAATGCAAACACGTCAGAATGTTAGTCGGAATGTTGTCACAATAACATCCCCGCTCCTTGGCTCGAAGGATGAATGTGCTTGTCACTCTAATTCTATTAGACCTAGCTGTGGTTGCCATGACAACACTTGATGTACAAGTCGAACACATCTGGTCAAAGGTTCCCCATCAGTTGCATGAAGTGTGTGCAGAGTATGATGCCTGATGCTTGCAATTAATTGCTCATGCAATTAATTTCCAGGCTGGCATCTGTGACTGTGGGGTATGGTGATGCGGGTTGCTAGGCGGAGCAGAGGAGTCATCTCTGGTTACCGTGGAGAGAGGAAGCAGGGAGATGACCAGCTAGCTTGGCACATACATGTCTTTTTGCTGCCTTATTACTTTTGTTTCCAAGTTTGGGTCATCAAAAAGGTTTATTACATCACAGGCTTATTGCCTCTTGTTCAATTTACGTTGAATCCTGAAAGTGTTAGCGTGGGTGCACTCTGTATGAGTGCTTGCACAGATATGCATCTCAACTTCATAAAGAATATACACAGGATCTTTGAACACAAACTGCATGAAGTAAGCTGTGCAAAACATCAAAGGTTAACTGGATGACATTCAAATCATTGCCAAAAACATCTGTATTTGTATTTTGAGTTTGATGATAACTGATGGCAATCTTTAAAAATAGTGACATTTTAGAGGGACTGAATCATACACCGTACATAACTTAATGTGAAAATTTGTTCCATTTATCAAAATTGAGATGGCAGATATTTGCACAGCAATAAATTTTGAACTTTGAAATGTTCATTTCTTTTCACTGAATAGAAAAAGATGGAGCAGAAAAAAAAAAGTAGGAATAGAAAAAGATGGGGCAAATGAAAGAGGAGAGGAGATAGGATCTGTCGTTCTGTCTGTGTGCCATCAACGGAACATCAAAACAGTTTGGTGTCTATTGTGGCTGGGACTGTTCATCTGCCATGCTTCGTAATTTTGCCGCAAAAAATCAAAGCGGTCTCACAACGGTTTGGTTGTGCTGCACAAGCGTTGAGAGGATCCAGCCGAGGTGTGACCGGCCATTTCAGAGGATCAATATTTTTTCTTTTTCTTTTCTTTTTTTGATGAATGTCTCTTTTTGCCTGGCTGATGATTCATTGCCTATATATAGTGTGTCACAAAGACGAAAAAAAAAAATTGAAATGAAATAAAAATGGATTATCTTGCAAGCCTGTCTGTAGTTCTTCTATTCCAGCAAAAGTAAACATGTTATCAAAAGTAATATACAAGTTTAAGGTGAAACAAACTGCCTCCTTCGTTCACCAGCAAAAACAAACAAACAATCAAACAAACAAACAAACCCAAACAAGGCAACATATACTTATATACATGCCATGAGGAAGAGACCAATGAACAAAATATCTGCTGTAATGGAAACCTTATCCTTTCAGTAATTATTCTGAGAAGAAAAAAAAAAGCCTCAACAGGATGGACCATAGCTATCATACTCAGCCCAAAATATTTACATGAAATACCCCATGAAGCACTGCTAAGTTTGTGGATAAGAGTACTTTACTCAAAATATGTATTAGCAATGAACAATTGCACAATTTTACTTATGAATACAATTAGTGCTGTAAGGTCAGTGCAACTACACCTAGTTTTTCCCACTACCCTCTCCTGCCCCCCCCCCCTCCAAAAAAAAAAAAAATGCACATTCATATAGGCCCCCTACTGTACAATGAATATAATTCTTTCTGTTCTTTTTTCTGTTGTCATTTTGGTAGTTTTTGTGTCTAAGCAACTAAGTTGATGATACTGTTCACTCTCTAAGCTGATGTGAGTATAAAAACATTGCGACATATGTGACCTTTGCATATTTGTTTTTATCATGCGTTTTGTGGTTTTGTTATGGTCTTCACTAGTTCTTAAACTTTGGAATTCTGGTACACATGTGCATGGGAGAATAAAAGAAAGCATGAAGGCCATGTTTTAACAACGGAGTAATATTGGCTGCATTTCAAGTTCTCATGCATGTTTAAATGTACAGAAAAGGGGACTTGTGGCTCCATGGCGCCATACATCAATGTACTACCAATGAATTCATGTGGGAAAACAACAAGTGTTGGACTTACCCACAGCAGCAATTTGAACAGTCTCGATTATGTGTGTTTGAGTTCAATTATGTCAAATATTGCCAATCCCATTTGCTATGATTTTGCCTCAACTGCCATTTATTTGTCAAACTGACTTTACTGTATACCGAGTTGCTGGTCTGTGCCATTGGATCCCCTGTATGGTCAGGGGGTGGAGATTTGTTTCAGTTTTCAATTTCTATTCTTCTTTGGGCTCACAATGGCAAAGTGATCTCAGCCGTTGCGAATAGAGGGAGTGGAGCAAGGGCTCGAAACAAGCGATTATCTTCAGTGGCTTGTTCAAAGAGATACCGCCCCACGGGGGTACAACAGTTTCATGTTTGAAGGGACCCAATTTGCTCTCTGATTGTTTCCAGTTTGTCAGGAGGTAAGGCCTTGACCGAATTACAGTCGAACCTTGCGGAGTTCAACAACTCCCTGTTGAACTATTTGGAAAAGGTACAAAAAAAAAATAATAAACACAACAAAAAACAGCAAGAATACTTGTCCTCATTGCAAGGGCATGGCAAAAGTTTAAGAAATAAATATATATAATGACCAAATTGCTGCTGTAAGTGTTGTGAACATGTCTCACTTGTGATATTGAAGAGGAAAATGTATGTCCCTGTGAGTGTGCAAGTACTGAATATTTACTGCCCCCCCCCCCTCCCCCTCCCACAAATCAGGTGGATTTGAAATCACCATACTCTAGGCATCTCCAGCTGATATGAAATAGCAATTCAAGCATTAGAACTTTCACACATGTTAGAATGCCACAATATCTGTCTTTGACTTTGTGTTATATTGTTAGTAAGCTTCAATGGCCAAATTTGAAATTTATAGAAAATAATCAGAAACCATTTTGTGTGTGTGTGGGGGGGGGGGGGGGGCTTTTTTGAGAGCAGAATGATTCTACTCATCAAAGAACAGATGTATGTGACCAAGCGATTGCAGATTCTTAACTTGTTGAGGATGAGTCCCTAGTATATTCGAGCAGGTGGCTTTGGGAAATGCATGTTGTAGCAAAATCAGTCCATCCTCAACGGGTTAACAAGGGCCAATATGGATGGGATGAGGATCTGTGCCGCCCCACCACACCCAATCCGACCTACTCCCATCCCTACATCAAAGCTATTGCTGAAGTGTAATGAAGTGTAGTGGGAAAGAAATCCAAGATTTTATAAAGCAATGCCTTGATTTCTTGAAGGCTGCCATAGTATATTCCCCACTTCTTCTTCTTTATCTTTTCTCTCTCTCTTTCTTTCTTCCCTCTCTGGCCCAGTTTAAATAATTCTAGCTTGACTGACTACTGGTCGGTAGTTATGTGAAGGAGGCCCTCTACTTGTTGCACGTCACGATGTGTTCACACAGTGCTTTGTTATTACAGGCGGAATTTGGAAGCGGAACTGATGGGCCTACCCAGGCGATGAACCGCCTTGTTGTGTGGTTTCCCTGCTATGACTACTCCTGCGTAAGGGGTGATCGTCAGCCATTGTTTTCTTGCTACCAAGCAGGGCCTACCTGATCTAATTGGGTCGGTGCGGTTAATTAATATTGCCTGTCCTAGCAATCAAGAGCACCGCCTATCACCTAGCCATGACCCGATCGAAGATCTGACACGATATGAACTGTTCTGGATCTTCATATCGTTGATGGGGTGACAAAACCTCGTATCTCAATATTTGGTGAAAATGAGTTTTCTTCATTATATTGAAGCTAGGAACCATTACTATGTAATTCCCAATCCTTATATGCCCATCTGCAAAAATAAGGTCACAAATGATAAATAAAAGTTGGCTGTTTCCATTGACTTACATGTTATGGCAGCCATGTTTTTTAGCTCTCCTGAACATTTGACATTTTTGAGATACGAGGTTTTGTCACCCCACCAACGATATGTTGTTCCCAGTATCACTGCAAAACATCCTGCACATATCCTGCAACTTTTACCCCAGAAACCTAGCTCAAATAGTGGGAGAAACGTTGTATGCAGCAATCCATTTTATGCATACATTGGACAGTCAAGCTTCACAGATTTCAGAAACGCGAATGAATGATTTGAGTGATTAGGCTACTGTAAAAGCGGAAATTTTTGTGCATTTCGCGCAACCAGAAACTAGCACGAAAATAAAAGCATGCAAATTTTTTTGCTAGCTATATGTTCCAGTAGCTGATGTCTTGATTCCGCAGAATCAAAAACACATGAAACTCTTTTTACCCAGCCAAGCATGAAAAATGAGTTACATGAAAATATCCGCTTTTACAGTATACCATTTAATCTATCCAAATGTTTCCTTTTTACAAAGCTTTCTCTTCAGTACTGTAACTTACTTTCCTTTCCAACTTTTAGAAAAATTTTCCTTAATTACAATGTTGTTCATGCAACACATCCTTGAAAGTTTAAATAAAGTAGTACAAAACAGATGAGAAGTTTCAGTCTTTTAAATGTGTGCTGTAAGATCATCTAACACAAAATTGTGAATGTCTACACAGTTGCTCAGTGAATATTTAGCACACGATTCAATTAGTATCAACCTTACAAATAGTTACAACTCCATATGCTGCACAGGCTATTTCTAATAGTCACTATATGTGACCGTGCACCTCAAAACGAACATAAAGTCGCACACACTGATTTTGCGTGAGGACTGAAAATGACTGAAATGGGTCAACCTAGCCGAACTTGACTTTTTCATATTTTCTGAAAGAGCGGGTCTTCTTTTACATTATGCTAAAATTTGGTATCATAAAACGGGCAGGAAAGTGTGTTTTTTTAGCAGTTTATCTCGAACATTTTTGGTAGAATAGTGTGATTAGGTGTGTCTTTAGAATCCCTTTTTCATTTCTGAAAAACCTTGTCCACACTCTTCACTTTCAACTCTAATAACTTTTGAAAGGATAGTGCTACTGCTTTGAAAGTTGGCATTAATTATGGACAGAATGTGTTAATGAGGCATGCTTAATTTCAGTTTGATCTGATAATCCCTTCATTGTTGTTACTCTGGTGGTTTACTTCCTGTTTTTTTGTCCCATTCATCGCACAGCCAGCACGGTTTGGTAAAGATTAAGCGCTTGAATAGACATTGTACTTCAGAGCCTCTTTTCTCAGTTCACACTTTTCCTGAGTTTGTGCTTTCTTTCCAATATTTAGATAGGTTAGGAGAGTCCATTTGATTTGAGTTATACATCATTTTAAAGCTTAAAGTCTGCTCTTTCAGAATATGGTCTTTACTAAAAATTCATGTCTGGCGACTTTTTGTTTGTTTTGAGGTGCAGGGTCACATATGGACATAGATTGCACATATCATTCACATACTCTCCACTCTTGAACATTTCACGCAGCTCTCTACAAAATGAAAACAAACGTCACACTGTGCACGTAATATTTTGTTCCCACATTGCCATATGCAAGCTGAGTCATGAAAAAGAAGCATCCTGCTTTTTTTGCTTTTTTTTTGGGGGGGGGGGGTCATAAATATCTATTGTACTTTGATTGACATGGTTAATAATTGGAACTGAACAATCAAATATTTTCACTGCGCAAACATAATTAACATGAACTTGACACCTTTTTCATAGATTTTGTGGTGGTCGACAAATAAAGTTGAGCCCTAGTGTGTGCTCATTGGCCAAGAGTATAGGGGAATTTTGGTATTTTAAGTGATACGTTTTCACCAGAGTGACATTATAGAGGGTATACTCAAATGAGAGTATCAATCTCAGAGTGTTAAGGAGCTTCTACAACTTTGTTCTTTCAGGGAAACTTTGGTGGAGTTAGTAGCAGTGGGGGTATGTCCAGCATGAACATGGGGCGAACAACCATCCCCCAGAGCCTTACCTACATACCCCAGGACCGGCTTCAGGTGTCGTCCGTGCCCACCTCGTCGGGGATCGGCCCGCCTGTGGGCCCGGCGGCCACCTCAAGCACAGCGGGCGCCCTGGGCATGCGGTCGTCGGCTCCGGCCAATACCATCTCGGCCCCTGTCACGGGATCATCGGCAGCAGCGTCTTTCTTTGCAAGGTGAGTGCATGGTACCGTGTGTATTTTTTGCAAGTATCGACTCACCTAGCCTTGGGTGCTCAAATGAACTGAATGTGAATGTGTTGATGTGATACGTGAGATACATGAGATATGGACTGAATATGATTTGAGTGAGATTGTGTTAGATGTGATATGTTTGTATATGTCATCCGTCTCTGTAAAACCAGGTAAAGTTACCGAACATCAGCTTTGATACTCTTCATTTCTTAGACTTCTATAGATGTCCCAAGATCTATCATTTTGTCCCACTCTATTTCTAAAACCTACTACAGAAGCAGAAAGAGAGAGAGAGAAAACTGGCCGCCAAATACACAGTTTGAAAAAACAGCTTGAAGTTTAAATGCAGTCAAGGTTGCTGGAGAATAGGCTTTTAAAAACAGAATCGTTCAACTGAAGGCACATGGAGGCATGCTTCAATAAAACCAAAAATGTCAAAATTGGGGACTTTCTTTGACTCTGAAATTTGGACAGGATGTTGCCTAGATATCAACATTTTAGTTCTTGATCAAGTGTCATGTTTCTTTTTTTCAGTTATTCCACTTTCTTTTGTTTGTTTGTTTTTTCCAGTTTCTCAGCTTTAATCCTCTCAGGGCCTCTATCTCAAAATCCTACTGACATTCTATGTAAATATGTATGCCACAGCACTGAAAGAGTTAGTTTATGTGACTGTATTGCATGTAAAGTGGTGACAGGTCAAATGATGGATGGAAAGTGAGAAAACAACATGGTGATGGTTTAATTCATCAAAGGGCGTAGCTCAAGAAGGACCAATTCTAGGAAGCAGGTGATGTTGCAGGTCCAGCAGTGACATTATTTGGTCCCCATAGAGTAAATCAAATGCATTTGATGAGCTGTTAGTGCAACACTGACCATTTCTGTGGAACGGATGCCCTTTTTTAGATGATGAGGCAGCATTAAGTTCTTAGTCAGTAAAGTTTAATGCTTCATAATTACTATGTCATTCTGTTAGTGTCAGATGCCTGGCCTCTGTCCATGTCAGACTGTTGCTAAACAGTCTCATTGTAAAGCTTGTGTTTCTTGGTAGAGGTTACATGACTAAACCCATCAATAGATGAATATTTTTGGTATGAAATTCATCCCATGTGAAAGCTTGAAATATAGCAAGCATCCCCAGGATGGGTTTTGTTTGTTTTGTTCTGTTCTGTTTTTTGTCATCATTTGCCTCCAACTCTCCATACGCATCACATTTTGCGGCTCTTTCTCGAACCCCGCCCCAGTCCGATGACATATCATGAGCTGTACTGTAAGAGGACCTTTTCATTCCTGCCGTCTGTTTGTTTCTTTCTCCTCTTCTTGAACGTTGCGTTTGAAGGGGCTCTATCACACGCGAATTAATGAGCTGTGTAAAAACGCATTAAACCCTCCATAGATCGTTTATGAGCCGCGTACACGGGCGGGTCGCAGCAAGGTCACAAATGCTGCATGCTCTTCAGTGTCAAACCGCATCTGACTCCACAAAAGTTGATGTGATGATTACAGGGAAATTTTGTATCTTTTGTACCATTTCAATGCTTCAGAAATTACTCACTTAACCTTTGTACGCAGCGAAAAAAAAAAGAACACAAGCAATTTGTGGTAAAGCGGGACTTAATCATCACCAGTCATAATCATAGGTTGAGCATCAGGTTACTGGTGAACCCAGTCAAAATCTGCTTGCTAATTGCCTCATGCCCTCGGGAATGGAATTCAGATCATGATTAATCGAGGTGGTTTCATTTAGTTTGATGTATTTAATTCAGAAGTGTTTTGTAGAGGCTTCTTTCAGACTCTTCAGGTGAAGAAGAAGAAAAAAGAAAGGAGAAAGAAAAAAGTGCATGAAAGCCCATTAACTTCAGAGGGCAAGCCCAGGCTGTATTCTATATGTCCCTGTGTTGAATCACCCAGAAGTGCAGCACCTGGGTGTATGGGTTTCATTTTCAACCTAGTTTTGGGAGCCCAAGAAAAGTACAGGCCTCTCTCAGCAAGAGATGGTTTGGAAGAGAGTGTGTCTGCGAATAAACCGCGTCTTTTGGAACTCTGAAAGTGGAATGAATAAACAGATTGACTACACACCCAGAGGGGTGGATAGATTTCATAACTCATTAAGGTCTATTCTGTGGTACGCTCAGGCTAGGGGCTATAATGCAGATCAATCTCTGTGACATGCATTAGAGAAGAATCAAATCATCAATAAGATATCATATGTTTTGCCCATACTTTTTGAACCATAGCACTTTTCGTGTCAATATTTCCCACACATCCATTTTTTTTCCATTGCAGAACTTGCTTGAGGTTGAGAAAAATCCTTTCAAAACATTCTGTTGAATGCTCTAGCCCATAATGGCAAAACACATCTTTCACATATCTGTATTTCCATTACCTTCTTTCATAACTGTCATCTTTCAATACAGTAGGACATGACAAACATGAGACAAAGGGGCTTCTGTAAGTTAAGTAAAAGCAAAAAGTGCATCTTTATTTCTCTTTTTAAAAAGAAAGATAACCTTATTTTGTTGATTTCCCTGGGTGTTTCAAAATTACCCCAGGAGCAAAAAAAAAAAAAAAAAAAAAAAAAAAAAACCAGAAAAATAAAATAGCATCATTCATCTGTATGTTACCTCATCAGGATGATTGTGCTCATTCACTTTGCTTTTAATCAGTTATCATTTATGTGATAAGAATCCATATTTTTCCAAAACCCCTGGGGGGCTACTATCTTTTAATGCAGATGTTTATAAACATCAGTCTTGAGAGGGCATAATGACTGGAAAGTTATTTTCGAACGTCATGGGATACAGGAATGAGAGTGTATCCATTTTCTTTGGATTTGCTGTTAAATGTCAGAGTTTGACATAGCAGCGTGAGCTATTTCTGTATCTTCGAACTAAACTCATTTGAAAAGGTTAGAATTATTAAAAATGCTATGCCTAGAACTGCTATGCAAACATACATAATTACATTACACAGCAATAGTTTCTATAATTGTTATGTAGTGCTTTTCAACTTTTATTTATTCAAATTCATGAAATCATAAGTTATAAAATGCTATGTCTAGAACTGCTACACAAACACACATAATTACATCACACAGCAATAGCCATTGTGGTTGTTATTTAGTGCTTTTCAACCGTACAACAGTACTTCAAACTTTTGAGCTATTGCATGAAAATCATGTGGTTGTTTATATCTAGTGCTTTTCAACTGTACAACAGTACTTCAAACTTTTGAGCTACTGCACGATGATTTCTAATTGGGTCCTTTTTCACCCTCGTCTCTTGCACTTTGTTTTCCTTTGAATGTTGTCATCTTTAGAATCCTTGGATTATGACTGATCTTCAGCACTTGATATGTGTGATTTGTTCCTCAAGGCAATCAGAGTTTGATGATAGGTAAATTTATCAAGGCATTGTTCCAAACAGTGGCTGTAAGGACCGGGTGGACAGTGCTGGGGAAATCCAAAGATCAATGTTGTTGTTGTTTTAGATGTAGAAATCAATACTGCTTGCCAGCATCAAGTTTTGGCCACATGGTCAGTCAGCCCAATAAGGTTTCTCTCTCACTCTCTCTTTCTCAGCTAGTTTTCAGCTCATCTGAGCCAGCCTTTAATGAAAAAAGTTTCCGCGCCCATGCCAGGGTAACATTACAGGCCGCGCATCCTCTGCTTGCGAGGCAAAATCAATGTCTGCCGAGATTCTCTGGATCAGTGCTGCGTTTGTAATTCATGTCTCGTTTGTTTCGCGGCGGTACGTTCTGAGAAGGGGGGAGATGCAGAGAGGCATGCACGAAAACGGCGGGCGTTGACATAGAGAGTCGGTCGTCACCCTTAACGATCCTAGTGAGAAGGGAACCCTGTTTGCGTTGCCGTTGAGGTGTGAATGAGATTCAGGCGTGACAATTCACAGGCCTTGAAGGTTTTTGCCAAATTGGAATGAACATCTTAAAGGGATTAAAAAGCAGTGCAAACATTTTGAAGAAAAAAAGAACCACTTTCACTCTCTCATGTTGCCTGCAGAATCTGGATATTGCCACATAAACTTAGTTGATGATGTATAAGCCCACTGAAAACTAGCCCCAAGTAAACTCAGGCAAGTGTCTGTGGGAACGCATTTTGTAACAAAATCAGCTCATTCTTAATGGGTTAAGTTTCATGTCCGTGTTCTGTGAAATGGCTGTAATATCTACTAAAATGAGGTTCTTTAAAGTGTTGATAGACAATCTCTATTACCCCAGTTGAAATTTCAGATAGAAATATAATCGTGATGGAACAAATTTAGGTAGCCAGAGAACCTCTATGTTGTGGAAACTATTTTGTAGCACTTTGTCGTAACGTGAAAATCGGATCATCAAATGTGCCTACTTCAAGTAGTAGCATTGCAATAGTTACCTCAAATGTTAATCTCAAAGTGCTAATGCATGTGTGTATTTGAAAACTTTGTGATAAGGAGCAGCAGAAGTTGGAAGTTTTTATGCAAACTTTGAAAGAATTTATTCAAGATATGCTGTTTTGAACTGGTGAAAGTCAAATGCTGTGCCCGAGAGGAGCGACAGTCGATTGATTCTTCTGCCGGCAGTGCCACCGTGTCTTCTCCCTTTGTGTTTGAGCTGAATCGGAAATGGATGCAGGATCGGCGGATTGGCGGCAGGTGGTAGAATCTCGGTTTCCTCGTCGTGCCCCTCTGTAGGGCAGCTCACATCGGTTATCGAAGTCTCGTGCCCGTTGATCAGATAACGACCGGCCCACTCCCGATTAGCCCTTGGTGCAAAATTACCGCATATCCTCGACACCTCTCCCCCCCCCCCCTAAAAAAAAAAAACATGCTTGTTTCCCCTTCTGAAGCAAATCAAGTTTCTTTTTCCCTCTTATCCTGTCTTGCCATTCCTACCTCCCACTCCTCAAGTATTCATTACAGAACATGCGCATTCATCAAGGGAACAATGTGTTGCTTCGCTCATTTAGTTTCTCTATCCTGGATGACTATGCTAAAGGTCAGGCACTGTTTTTAGAGACCCTGTCTGAAACTGCACATCATCGCACAAGCGCAACATAGCAGAATGCACTATTACATAGGATTAGCCGGACATTTTAGTATAAGGTAACATACTGAGATAAGTATGTTTCCAGTGTTATTTTCGACCTCATTTTTTTTTTCAATACATCTGAAGCAGAGTATGTCATTAATGCTTCGTGCACTTTGTGCACTTCAACCAATCATGCCACAGAGTGGAATATGTGGTGCACAGATAGATCAAAAACGTGCATCGAGTAGGCACTATATCGATGATTGAGAAGTGGAAAGGCGCTGCGTGTGTATCTAGGCACCGGAGTTGGCACCCCTCTGCTTTTGCAACCGACGTCATCTCGATTCACTTTGCTTACGAGCCGCGCAGAATTCAATCAAGTGAAATTGGGTCAACATGGGGCTGGGAGTCCCTGCCCGGATTCATGAATGGGAGGAGGATGTCCCTCCGTCGTCATGGTATTGCATTATCACTCGGAATTTCCCTCCGTCTCCAATGCCAGACTGTCGCTGAGCATGATTGTCACAATGTCGTTTTCCTCTCTCTGTGTATATATCTCTCTCAATCTCTCGCTCACTCATTTTCTTTTCCTTTTGGTCCTGCATTCTTGCTCTTTCTTTTTATGTCATCACTTTGATAAGAGACTACTGCATCTCTATCTGTCTCTCTGTCCCCATCGGTCCTTCCCCTACCCTACCCATCCCATCTTCTCACGTTTGTCACCATGCCGACATGCACCCGTTAATCAATGGTGTTGATGTTCTCCTCAGGGAAATGTCTGTCTCCAGTTCATTTGATTTCTTTCCACCAACTCACCAAAAAAAAATATTAGGTACATACTGCCAGAATTTTGTAATTAGTTCTTGGAGCAAGGAAATGTTTGTTCTTGTCGATCTTCTCATTACAAACATAGTGATGTGTTGTTTGTTCTCCATCTGTGAGTGGTCATTATTTAACTGCCAAGCGCCGCCAGACCAGCATCTTCTGATGAATCCCTGACGCTATCCCTGCCTTGTGTGGCTGTCTTCATTAAACACTGTCACTGCAAACTCTGATGCCTTCGATGATGATTTGGTATGCATGTCGGCAGTCGGGGCCGTGGTGGCTTGGTCGCAGGTTGAATCACGTAGTTGTCACCTGTATTTCTTCGCCCCATTACCCGTTGTGCATAAGATTTGCGTGTGTCTTCATCGAAACTACCCCACTCCAGTCATTATGCTGTCACTTGTGCATTTCCTTAACATATTCAAACTTCTCTCCTTCTTCTTTTCCTCTCTCCATCAACTTCTCCTCTTCCCAAGTTTCTATCTTTCAATTCCTATCCTTCTTCTTCCCGTGTACGTTCCTCACCTTCTGTCACTTTTTCCTCCTTGTTATCTTCCAATTTTCTTACTCTTCATCCTTTCTTCCCCCTTCCTGTTTTCCCCTCTTCTTCCTTTGTGATGAACCTTAAAACTCTTCTTTTCAACAATTCCTCCCCTTTCTCTTCCCCCTTCCTCCACCCCTTCTTCCTCCCCTCCCCCATCCTCCCTCCCCCATCCTCCCTCCCAAATCTTTGATCATACTCACTTTACCTCCTTGCCAACCCTCAAGTCATCCCTTCTCCACACATATCCTGTTGCCGGTGCCTGGTACAGCTAGCAAGCATCAGTGACTGCTATGTCTTACTTTTGTTTTTATCTCCTGATGTCAGGTCTTTGCCCCCATCCCGCTCCCTGGCCATCCATGCCAATGAAGTAATCTTGGGGTAGATTATTGCCTTGTAGTGTGAAATAGGCACCAAGAAAAATCAATTTAGGCATCTCCTTGGACAAAACAAATGCAATATCTCACAGAGTAATCATCCTTGGGCCTTCATCCCAAACTCTGGACCAGCATCAATGTTATAAAAGCTGTTCTCTGGCATTTGCTTGTGCAAGTTATGGTGTAGCCCTTTGAGGGATCCCCTTGAAACATTTAGTATATAATCTTTGTAGGAGTATCGACTGTCAAAATTATGATTACTGTAAAAGTGGAAATTTTTGCAGCGCTGAAATTTTCGTGCATTTCGCGCAACCAGAAACTAACACGAAAATAAAAGCACGCAAATATTCATGCTTGCCATACGTTCCAGTAGTTGATGTCTTGATTCCGCGGAATCAAAAATACGCAAAACTCTTCTTACTGGGCCGACCGCGAAAAATTAGTCACGCGAAAATATCCACTTTTACAGTAGCTTTTTTGTGACATGTGTAAACTTCTTTTATATAAATGGCACTTGCAGGTGCAGACCCCTATGAATATGAACATATTTCATTAGACGTTTACAGCGATACAATCGCTGTTTGAATTGTAATTGTTACAGATTTGTTTTTACCTCCCATTGACTACCTTTATTTTCCCTCACTGTCTTCCTTGATTTACATAACTATGTATGCTCCTCCTCTCTAATTCCTCTCTCTCTCTCTCTTTCATCTCTCCTTCCCCCCCCCCCCCCCACCCCGTTTGTTGCCCAGATTCCAAGTCCCCTTGGATCATATATTTCACTAGTTCTCTCTTGATCTCTTTGCATGTGTTATCCTCTCTCTTTTCCAGTATGTTTAACTTGTATTTTCTCTCTTACTATCTTTTATTTCTCGTTGTCATGTCATCTCTGGATCTCTACTTCTCTCATCCCATCTTTCCTCCACATGCCGGTAGCCTTCCCATCACCAAATGTTCCTCCCCTAATCAATCAAAGTTGCAGGTTGATATTTTTTTTTTCGTCGACTCTCATTAGGCTGGGAAGCGCCTCTGCAAAGTCAGTTCTGGATTGGCTATAATTCTCCCTCCCAAACGACTCCAGCCCTTGTCTGTTAGCAGCAGAAATGAATGTCAATAAATATTCTTTGATAAAGGCATCTTGTCAACAATATGAGTGTTAATGGCTGCAAGAGGTCACTGAAGCAAGAATATGTTACAGCTTAACTTTTATCTCGGCTGATGGAGAGAAAGCTTGTTACTTCACAATCAGCAATACAGCCATGCATTGTTTGAAGTTCCCATTCTCTTATCTGTATCTGGAGCATATCTTCTTTTTTTTTGTAGTTTTAAGTGCAATTACATACTCTGTGCAGTATTGTGTTTACTGTAATATTGATGTGAAGAAAATGCATGAAACAAATTAACCGAAAGAATTATAGGGGTTTTATCAAATCACACCAAAATATATGAAAATCATGCACTGTTTAAAGTTTCCTATACATGTATTTATGCAAATTGGATGAAGTAATGATGCCATGGACTCACATAGACCTACATACAACTTTTTACACAATTTCCTTTTGCTGAGATGAAATTAAAAAGAAAAGATTGTCTCTTTGCATTTATATCACTATTAAACATATGACATCTTATCTACAGGTGATATGTGAAGGTGATAGAAAGGGAAAAATAAGCAACCACAAAATACCAACTGTTGTAATGCTGCTAATATTTTCCCAGAAGTGCAGACAGAAAGATGCATGCCCATGTCGAAATTTGCGGAAACTATTCATGGAAACGAAATACAAGGAAACGCGACAGAATGAGAACAAAAAACAAAACCAAAAAAATGCAGGAAAAAGGTACGTCTCCAGTACGAGTTCGTCTCGAGTTCGCGGAACACAAATCATCTTCAAGCAGTGAGTTTTACTCGCATTCCATCCGACACCTGATACCGGTGCGCATTGTGCAATGCAGTCATTCACTGCACTGGAATCGTACCCAACGAATTAGCGCTGCGGTGGCTCAAATATCCATCCTTTCCCTCAATGGCATTGGGCCCCTCGAGAGGACCCCATCATCATCGTAGGGTTAATCTGACTTTTGATGAACGGAAAAAACGTCCCGGGATTAGTAAGGCTACACCGCAAGACTGGGACATCAAAAGTGTTGAAAATGTTGGGCAAATATCTGATGGGTATTGTCTGAGGACATGCGAATGCTGTGGTGATTTATGTGTCCATCAAATCATATATGCATTGAGTCAGAAATTATGAGATTCATCTTCTCTCCATCTATATCTATCTATCTTTCTGTCCTCATTCTTTCTTTCTTTCCTTCTTTCTTTTTTTTTCTCTGTTTGCTGAATGACTAAGAGCACATGTATCTTGAAACCAGATATTGTTGTACCTTAGATTTCACATAATCTGTCAATGTATTTTCTTTAACAGAAAGAAAGGGAAAAGTGCACCAGAGCATAACTGACCGATCAGATTCAAGTCTTTTGATGCTTAATTCCTATTGGCTGGAAGCTTGGAACCCTTTCAGATTTTATCAAAAGCACTTGATGTGCCGATAGTTTGAGTACGTTTCGTGCTAATTAAGAGTTATTTCTTGTACCAGTAAGTCTGAAAGCATGCTTTTCCGAAACATAAGTCTGAAAGCATGCTTTTCCGAAACATAACTCTCAAGTCACATTTAGCCAATATTGTGGTCAGAAGATGTTTTCAGCTCTTAGCTTCACTGAATTTTAGGCGTTCATCCATAATCTGAATCATTTTAGTGACATAGGCTGAAATTCAGCCAAGCTGCTTTGGGTTTTCTCACTAGCCATCAAACAAATACAAAAGCATTGTAGGAAAGGGACACCAGACAACAACAAAAAATCCAACAACAATAGCAAAAACAAATGCTTGTGTGCAAGCATTGCTTTTTAATCAGTCCATCCATTTCATGCAGAGCATGATAGTTTTGTTCAATCAAGAATTAAGAATTGTCTCACACATAATTTCAACTGTTAAACACTCTGGCTGCGTAAACATATAATACTGGTTCTCCAATCCCAACTGTTAGATTTTATATTCTGTCTGAAAATGAGATAAAGTTGAATGAGAGGTTAAACTTGCATGATCAAAAGTTTATTTTAGCAGACATAACAGTGTGAAGAAAAAAAATAAGTATTTTCATCAGAACTCCAAAATTGTGGTTATGCCGAGTATGATGTGATTTGCGTAATCCTGTGGTTGAAGCCAAAATTTGGGGGTGTCAGTAATACGTCAGGCCTCCCTGACTCATTGCTACTGTGGCAATCTAAAAGGCTATCTCAAATACTGGAATCACTGATCAGAATCATCGTGCAAGTTGGAGAAATCACCCTCGCTGGTTTCCGAGCATATCACAGTAAAGCGCAAGATCCCCCTGGCAACGTGACAAGTGTCATTAACGTTATCAGCGTATGACTTAGTAGCCAGAGGATGTTTCACTTTAATTCCGATAATTCGCCATGATCCGATGTCACGTACAAGCGGAGTCCCCATATTTTTTGATGTATGATATTGAACTAAATATGCTGCATTAATCGCAGCAGAGGAGACAAAATATGGGAATCTTAAGCCGGCATCAGTATCAGAAATCAGGACTTGTGGAATGCAATCTATTTAGCGAAAGCGAGCAGCATGTGCTTAACCCCTTGATTGGGATCACATTTTTTCTCCTAAGAGTTACTTGAGGCTGTAAAATTGTTTTTGTGACACTTGTGTTCAAGTCAGAGAATGTAGACAGAAGGTATGCTATGAGCTTGCAAATGTGTGTTCGAGCTTGCAAATGTGTGTTCGATTTATGCAAAACAATGATATTTCTGGAGTTTGTCAATAAAAGGTTGAATTATGAGCTTTGCAAATACCAGAATGAGTTGTTCAGACAGAAGTCCAGTGCAGAATCACCACTTGTGTTTCATTGTTGCACCAGACAGAGAATTTCTATTGAAGATGCTCGTTCCTTTGTTCGTCTGTTTTTCATTAAGGAAGGAATTACGACAAATTCTTGCCCAGTGTGCTGTTACAGCACTGGAAGTTGTTATTTAATTCAATTTAGGCAAAGAGGTAACTCCTTCACATGACATTTTTGTGAAGTGAATAATGTATTTCAAAATGTACAAGGCTGTGATTTGTCCCATATCACAATGTATGGGTGCTTATTTTGGAGAAGAGGATTTTGCTGCCATTTATTGCATCATATTTTACTAAAACTCATTCTGACTTGGAAGTTAGGAAGGGAATATACTGTTAGTGACATGAAATGTAATCAGGATTCAAATTACAGAAGTAAAATAAAGTTGTCATTACTCGTGCAAACTTAACTAAACTCACCTAAAATAAACCAAGCTGACATAAACAGAGCTAAACCAAGCTCAACTAAGTGAAAGTAACTTCTCTATACTGGTATGATATCTTCAAAACACACACAAAAATACTTTTGAATAACTTCTCAAATAATGAGAAAGGCAGAGTCTGAAATGAGTTGTATACATGTGTGTGTCTGTCTGTCTGCGTCTATGGTGTGGGATGTGGTTTGGAGGGGGAAAAAATCTATGAAATTCATTTAATGCAGGGGCAGACTTCCTGTTATTAACTTAATGAAATGGAGTCTGTGGTAATGATGCTGTCATAGACCTCAACTTTGGAAATCCAAGGTTAGTGGTTAAGCATTGTCATAAGTGAGAAATCATCCCTGCCATATC
Source organism: Diadema antillarum (assembly GCF_040938485.1). Classification (NCBI taxonomy): domain Eukaryota; kingdom Metazoa; phylum Echinodermata; class Echinoidea; order Diadematoida; family Diadematidae; genus Diadema; species Diadema antillarum. Next base: position 3,551,183 of record NW_027270954.1, read on the forward strand.
TCCCTTGATTGGAGTAAATGCTCGACATCTGCATTTCCTTGGATGTGGTTATCGACATGGACTTGTCCCGATGCATTGTGGGAGACGGAGTGGAAGGGGGAAGACGAGGATCGTCTCAACACCCTCTCCTCTCATATTATCTTTTCTCCATCTCTATTTCTCTCATATGGAGCAACATCCACTGATAGCTCTGCCAGGCTGCGGCTTGGAGTCAGTGACTTCATCCGTGCCTGCGTGACAAATCTACTAGCAATTTTTTATCAGCTAAACCGAAATAGCCCCTCTTTGTCCACCAGTTGAAGAAATACTTCACTTTTTCCTTGGCCTCGATTACATTTGCAGGGCAGCTATGACAAAGTTTGTGTGTGTTTTTTTTTTAATAGATATTCTTTATATCTATCTAGAGATAGAGAGAGAAACTGTCTGAATATCTGCTCTGAATGATTGATAATGCAGTAGATTTAGATCATATTCAAACATTTCAAACTTGAATATTGGCATATGAATTCCGAGTTACAAGAATGAATCATGTGTCATGATACTCGATGAGATGAACTATTTTAAGCAGCAGTAATTTAAAGCCTCTTTTCTGGTGTAGATTACCAGTGCTTCAAATTTCTTTTAAATGCATACATCTGAGTCTGGTACTTCTTTTGAGATCAAGGCAAAAGTCTTGCCCAGCAGTGGAATGTCAAAACCAGAAAATGCTGAATGGTCACTTATAAGTGATAAGACACATCACATATGGTCTTTGGAGGTAATGCAGCCATGGTTATTCAATTAGTTTGATGAGAGGTCCATGTTGAAGTTCAAATTATTTTTGTGTTTCTGGCATGATCTTTCCAAAGGAGTCTATATTTTATACTGTAGGAGAGAGAAAGGATTTTCCTAACTAGCAGTACACTGCCATATTTGGTCAAATCCTGCTGCCCATCAATTACAGAAACAGTAGAATCATGGCATCAATAGAATCAAGCGTCATCATTGACAATTGAGGGCTTTGTCACGTGAGTGCCAAAAGGGCATAATTGCTCAGCCTGTAATGAAGTGAAGCCAATTTGTGGAAAGAGCACATTTCTGGCCGTTATCCAATGACTGTCAATTTGTGACGGAAGAGTTTACCTTCATCCATATCTTTTATACATCCTAAATAAGCAAAAAACTTGTTTTGGTTGAAGAGAAAGTAAAAGGTATTGCACAAAATCAGGTTTAATGATGCTAAATCAAACCATAGCAACATTTCAAGGATTTAAGCCCCCCCCCCCCCCCATACATAGCACATTCTTTGCATGTAAGGCATGATCAAGGGAACCCAGATGGTGGAACAGAATTTCATCACTCTGTCTTATCACATTTCAAGAACTTTTTTTCCCAAGTACATTTTGTCAAGAGTTGTTGTTCAATGAAAAACTGAGTATTAATCCTCGTGAGGATATGGTAATGAGTTTCGAGAGTTTGCAATTGTCCATTTCCTACTTTGTGGTATCTCTACCTGAAAGAGGAAGAAAGATTTTGTTTGCCCACAAAAATGGTGGTAAGGAAGGATAAGATGGGTTCTGCTTTTGCAATTCTGAAGACGATCAGGAAGACGACCGCAGATGTCTGGTGAGACAGATAAACAAGTCAGACTTAAAGTATTCACTTTTCCCCAGCAGGAAATATATTTGAGGAGAATCATATCTTGCCCTTCTAGGGATGGCATTTCCGAAGAAACCAAGAAACAATTTGGACAGACAAAAGGGTTCCCCCCCCCCCCCCCCCCCCCCCCGTCCAACATCAAAGATTATAGAAATAATGCATTGGCGTAATTTCGCATTTCCTTGCAGAGTCATCAACGAATACTTATCTTTCAAAACCTTTTAACCACTATAGACATTCCTCCCTCACTAAAAAAGAGAATAACTTTGGTGGGGGGCCAGATATCTGATGCTCTCCGATAGATCCTTGTCTGCAGTTGTATTGAAAATGCAAACTTTGTGCTAAAAGAAGAAGACAAAAATATGCCCTTCAATCACAAACTCTATATTGAGGACTTTTTTCGAGTGTTTGCCAGTGAAGTTCTAGCTCTGTAAATACTTCTCCTGACATGTCCTAGCAACATCTGATGATGAACGCATGTGGCTTCTTCACCAAAGCACTCGCTTGCGTAGGATGGGGGGAGGGGAAAAGAAGCTTTGAATGAGGGGTTAGTTCACACTCTGCAGTAACTTCGGTATCAGAAAGACTTGAACATACAATGCATTTGACTCTATCCAAGCGAGACTTCTGAATATCTGAATGTGGTTTACTTCATGTCCATTGAAAGGTTGAATTGTGTTTCAGCTCATAGAATAATGTGTGCCTGTGAGTTTCTGGATTGAAGCTCTATGAATGGCTGGCTTACACAAAAATTGTGACTGATGCCGTTGACTTTGCCAAGAAAGCCTGAGGTATGGCTGTTAAACATATTGATCTTGTCCCACTAGAATTCATATGTGTATATTGCTGCATGTGAATTTCTAGACATTTGGCTCTGGGAATTCAGGCAGTTTTACATGATTCCTTCCTACATGTTGTACCTTTTCCCCTCTCAGTTGATCACTCAAGAGTTGCTTCTCACATAACTTGTCAGTAGCTAACTCCCAACTCAACAGGACTGCATTTTTCGATAGCATCACAAGAATGCAGAGAGTGTTACTGTGAGTGTGGACACAGCCCAATGTCAAGGCATGCCTCGCAGGCACCTCGCGCACCTATTTATTTACCCAGGCCGTGTATCTACTTGGATGATGTCAAAACCAATCCACGACCCGTCAACTCGCTCGAGCACCTAGCGAGATCCCTGGCTTGCTGCCTTTGCTCCTCCTTTTCCAGCTGCTCCATTTCTCTCACAACTTCTCCGGTCTAAAAGCAAGCAGCTTCCGTTTTCTTATGCGCTGTAACAGCATTGTTAGTGCCATATTCTGAACAATTTATAGACAGTTCAGAGTCCAAGGGTGAAGGCCTCAAGGAGCACATCCATTTGTTTTGTGGCATTCTTTATGCTATTTGTTTTTATGACAAGAACCAATGTAACGAGTATTTTCAGCGGTACTCCAACAAGGATGTAGGATACAGATGTCATCTCAGAGCTTAGGAGGATAAACGGCTTTTCATCAGTTAGAGATGTTTCTTGTGAAACGCACTCTCCCTTCATAGTTTTTCTTGTTGTGTGGGTTGCCCTCAACTAATTTCAACAGTTTTGTGTTTTGTGGTCTGTGCCCAGCTTGAGATACAGTGATGCCTCACTTCTCTCTGTCCTCCTCCACCTCTCGCCGCCGGTCTCACCCCTTGATGCCACAGCTACCTGGTTTCCTTGACAGCGGGATGCAGTCTGGCAGAGCCCACTCGTAAGTGTGAGAAAAATGTGCGATAATGGATGATTGATGCACTTAAGATGACAGAACTCATATGTCACTTTTTTTTGTTTCACTCCTTACTTTTTGGTCTTTCTGCATGTATGTGAAAGATTGGTCGAAATTGTGAGTTGCCGGGGGTTACAGCTGCTGTCACTCTAGGAGAAATGTTGCGCGATGATCCCTTCGTGGTGGTGGGTAACATTGGTATGCTGGAGACCAGCTGGTGACTCAACTCCCTAATGCACTCACAGAGAAACGGCAGGATCTCCTAGTGATGCCAGAATTGAAATTGATATGAATGTCAAAGTCAATTTGAAAAATAAGTTAGTATGATTTTTCCCCCCATGGCGCACTTACATTACGGTGATAAAGTTCACATTAATCCATTTTGATGTCGTAATCAACTTATTATTGGACAAGATTAGTGAGATTTTTTTTTAAAGTCAAGTTTGACAGTTTTATGAGTTGTCTTTCAAGATTTCACAGGAAAAAATAATGATGAAAATTGATATTGCAAGTCTGCTTTAAGCTGACTATTCCATAGCTTAAGATTTTGTGAGGTGCCATGAAGTTTGTAAAGCTGCTCCATATCATCATTTGTATTTAATCTAATTATATTTCAACTATACAACCAAATAAGAAACTGGAGTTAGATTGCATGTATCACTGGGCAAAAGTGTTGATTATGAATAAGCCTCTGCTTTCAGGAATTGTTGATGACATTAAACAAATTCATGGAACCACAAATGTTGAACTCTTTAAACTCTGTCAGTTATTCTGCACATCCTGAATTTGCAGATGAAATTGTGCCTTTTTGAAAATTTTGACTAAAGAAAACAAGAGTCTCGACAAGTCTATTGCAAGAGAAGATCTCGACTTTCCATGAATCTTGTAAGTAGTCTTTCCAAGGTCCTTTTTTCAGTGAAGGTGTACATCTAAGATGGTGTAGGTTGGATGCATTGCATTTAAAAAAAGGAGTTACATATTTCAAAATCACTTAAAGACTATCATTGTGTCAAGACTGGTAACATTCACATTGACAAGAAAAGGACAATGGAGAGCAGAGTGAGAAAATTGAGAAATGATGTGTGAAAAAAGAAGAAGGAAAAAAAAAGCTTGCAGGCACCTGAAAGCAATTGCATTTGACGAGAGAAACAATGATCCCTAAATGTTCTGTCTGTCAGTAGGAGATATGGGAAGGAGGAGTGAAAAAGAGGAAAAACCCTAAGCGCAGCGGAATGTTGGCAAGCTGCTGCCCTAAAAGAAAAAGAAAGGGAAAGGTTTCCAGCCATTCTGAACGTGAACAAAGATGAATGAAGATTTCCTGGACGATATGCCTATGCTCCATCTTGGATTTGTTTTTAAAAAAAGGGGGAGGGGGAGTCATATCACTATGTTAAAGGGGATGTGCTCAAGATGGTGTCAGTGTTGGCAGAAGTTCCTGTTAACCGCCTGATGTAGTTTAGTGAGGGTCTCCCCATCATAGTCATATCATACATGTATGTCTTGTACATTTTGTTCTTTGGGGGAATTGCTGGTATAGAATCTGTACGGTGTTCCAAGTTTTACTTTTGTGGTCATTTTGTCTTGATGTGACTTTCACTCTAAATAATTTCCTAAAATTACAGTAGAGTGATGGATGTTGCCTTGGTGTGGAAGAATAAGGGATTTTCTGAAGCAATACAGGTTCAAAATTATTCTTTAGTGTGTCTCACTCTCACCCATGTGACAGTGTTGAGTACACTGTTGATAGATGGGATTACTGTCGCAAATTTCTTAAGATACCATGAATAGCAGCGGACCATGTGCCAAGTTTTTCAAGGATTGAGAGTGTTTGGATGACAGCGAAATGGCTCGCAAGACCGAGAGATGAGCTGTCACAAAAGTGCAAACAGATTATCATCTGCCTGGAGATATTGACAAGTGCTATTTCCCTCAAATGATTTATTTTTGTAATCATCCCATATCAGATGCTGTGGTTTAGATGTTGGTGATAAGTAGCATGACCTTTCTCCTTTCAGTATCAAATGTTTTGGTTGTCAGAACACCTTTGCTTGTTTATGTACATTGCATGGTGTTACATCTGAATGCAGAGTTACCAACCAGTGTGGTTATGCCAAGTTTGAAATTTTCTTTGTTCTTAGCAGAAAATTGTGGTTTTGGTTTGAACATCTTTTTTCTTCTTTTTCAATTTGACTTAGCATATTTAGCATAAGCAATTTCCTCAGTTTGTGAGAAGAGTTTTATACTTTAGATTTTGTAAAATGTAAATGGTATGCTCTTCAAGATACATGCTCTCAATGTATGAGCATTTGTCCCTAATTTCTGTACATTCCTTTCCTGAATCAACCAATTCATCAGCATCCTTTTGGCTTTCCTTTGCTGTGGACTCACAGCTTTTGTATTTCACTCTCTCATCCAGTATATGTTTTCTCTTATTTGACTTGGTTTGCATGTTGTGGTATCATATTTATTGATTATCACTCTTGGCAGCTGCACATAGTGATCTCTGCTTTGAAATGGGGATTTTTAACCCTACCGGTGCCAGGAACTTTGGACAGTGGTATACAGTGGTACTGGGTCTTCCATGGCAATCTATACTCTATGCACACATAGGGTTAATGCAGTGAGGTAGGAAAGGGATCTGACTCCGGGATGAAGGAGGAGGATTTAGGCCAGCCATTGATTGCAATAATGTAGCCAGGGAACATCCAGTCTCCTTGCATCATTTTGCGGGATCTGATGAAGAAAATAACCAGAAGGAGGACAAAAAAGGAAAAAAAAAACTTTCTGGAAGTGTAGAAACTTGGAGTATTTTCTAAAAGTGAAACATTAGAAACATGTAAACATTTGGGTGAAGATCACTAGGCAACTGTGCCAAGAGCCACTGAAAACATTGCCAAAAAAGCTCGCGACCAGACAGCAATTTGTCACACTTTTTTTGCTGCAACATTTTTCAGTAAGAATGCTCACTGCAGAAAAAAAAAATCAAAATATTCATTACATGACTTCTCTACCTCCCATTTTTGGATTCCTCCCTGTGGTCACATGATAAATGTGCAGCAAACTACCCATGCCTTTTTGTTACATCATGGTTGCATGTTGCTAACGCACAGCCTGCATATCCAATTTTACATGCCTGTTCAAACAGTGGCAATTTCTCGTGTCATTTCACAATATTTTGTTGCCTGTGTGAATGAAAATTTTCAAACATGGCGTTATTGTCCAGATCATTTTCCAGTGAGACCGGGCCTCTTGTGACCGGCTGCTTGTGACCATATAGCCCTATTGATCCTGTCTCAGTCCTCTGTGAGTGGACGCTAGTCCATAACGCAAGAATTGGAAGCCCCCCCCCCCCCCCCCACACACAACCATTTCCCTAAGAAAGTCATTGCCTCCTCTTCATTACTGTCTTACGTTATTAGTTTTCTTTTTCTTTTAAGGAAAAAAAAGAACAGCAACAACAACAACAAAGGTCTCTCCCTCCCTGAAATTCCCTCGCCATTATTTTGCAGCCATAGGGAGAGTGTGAAATTGAAACAGTCTCAAACGATTTCTGTCTGTGCTTTTTCCCCTCCATTATTGTGATGTGCGTGTATCTGTTCGTGCCTACAGGCAATTTGTGTTCTCAGGAGAAATTTTATATGACTTTGGGTATGTGTGACGGAGACACCTTTGCATTTCTTGCTTCTAACTCTCTCCCTCTCTGTCTTTCAGTCCTCTCTTTCTCTTTCAATTTCCCCTGTTTTTTCTTCCTTCATATCAGTCCATCAATCACTTTGTTCCATTCTCTGTAGAGCAATGATATTCATCTACAAAGGCTATTATGCCATTGTGAAATAATTGATGTGTCTTTTATGACCAATATGACAACAATAACGAAGACGACGATGGTAATGCTGCCGCTTCTCTTTCTTATGACAGTGATGATGATGATGATGATATTGATATTGATGATGACAAGGAGGGGGGAATAAAAGGAAGAGAGTTGTAAATAATCACAGATATAATGACACTAAGATTCATAAAAACTGTCTTTTATTTGCTCTAAGAAACTACAAAATTTGATGCCAAAGAATAATAATGCCCATTAAAACTATGGATTTGCCCAAATATGGCAGGAAGTAAGGATACATATTAGTCAAAAATAGATGCTACTGCCCTGGTTTACAATAGTTCATTATGATTTCTATCAATTTTGCAGGTAGGAGAAGGGAATTATTTCCAAGATTTTCTGAAATTTGATCAGCTTCCTCAATCATGTGGCAGGCAAAAAGAAAAGGGAGGTAGTTGAGTCAGTGTTAAAATTTATGGTTAGGCAGAATGCGATATGGAACTAGTATCACAAGAAATGAGTGTTGTGTAGAGCAGCCATGATACTTTCAATACATGTGTTTTCTGATTTCTCTGGTAATATGTCATCATCATCACGCAGTCTATCTGGCAATGAGTAATCGAAGCATTACATGCCCTTGGGTGGGTCATTGAATAAAGATGCGTTCCTGGTCCACAGCTTGTCTCCAGTGGTGATACACCAGCAGGGATGTCAAGTCTGTTTGGCAGCCTCATCCATTCTATGTGAGACTCCCACTCCATTCATGCATCCATGGGTCAACTTCAGCTGGCATTCAGACACCATCCCCCCCCCCCCCCCTTTTCATTTATCCTTTGACACAAGTGCACGTTGAGATGAAACGGGGCACCATTCTGCATGTGGTATAAAGTAAATTCAGCATGGCTGCTTACCAACACTTCATAGTGTTAGGCTACGATGTTGGTGATCCATCATTTGCAACTCTGCCTGTAATAACCTGTCCATAGGACTGGTTGAGGAGTATCCATCACTTTTATACATTTTTTCCCCCGACTCTGTGATTGAAAGGGGGCATAAATGGAGAAGGGTTACTTGCAGTGGAAGGGGGAGAGTCAGGGCAGTTCTCAGCTACAAGCTTGGTCACTCACCGCACTACCTCTTCCGACCTCAGATTTTATGCAAGGGTTTTTTTTTTTTGTGGTAAATTTTATTTTCCTCCCTTTTATGTCTGATTTGTCATCCAGAATCACCATTACCATGTTCTTCCTCGTCATCATTATTTTCCTCATATTCTTCAATATCATCACTACCACCTTCTTCTACATCTTAGTCATCTTCCTATTCATCCTCTCTTTGTTCTTCAGTTGTGACTGGATCCTCTTTCTACCCCTTTCCTGATTTCTGCCTCCTCCTCCTCTTCTTCTTCTCTTGCTTTATCTTTCTGCCTCTCCTTTGTTCTCGTCTCTGCCTCTCATTCTCTCTACCTTTTCAACTTTTTATGCCTTAATCCTCAAAATCTTTCCATCTGCCCGCTGGTTTATGTCTCCCAGATTTCCTGCGTCTTTCTTCCTTCCCTCCTTTCTCTCTCCCAACAATCTTTCAATATTCTTTATTCTGCTTTGACAGATTGTATAATGCCCCTGTCAGGGAGCTTTAGTGAGGGTGGACATTCATCATGTAAAGCTGCTAAGGAGTAGGAAGATATGAATTAGAAAGATGGGAGTGGGGGGGGGGGGGATTGCTGACTGGACCTGCGGAGGTCATTCACCCTCCCCTTTGCCTTCTAATCTCTACCTCCTTCAGTTCCTCACTCCCTCCTTCCATCTTCCCCCCTCACCCTCCCCCCCCCCCTTCTCTCTCGCATTCTGTCACCTTTTTCTCTTTCTGTCTTTCAGTTTAAGAAACTTGATACCCCAAGACATTATCTGAATAATTCTACTTTAATATTTATTGTGTTTTCTGTTTCACATTTCTTGGTACTGTGTTTGCCCTCCTATTATTTTTTCTTTTCTTTTCCAACTCACTTGTCAATGTCACCCTCTCCTCTGCTCTGTCAATGTCTGAGGCCTGTCCAAAATCATCAATGTTCGTATAGTGAAGTTACAAGTGTGAATGTACATGTGGAGCTATTTATGAGACAAGAATGAATCCCTGCAGAGGGGCTTGTCATGGTCTTGAGGGAAATTCACATACACACACAAACACGCGGACATGCGCATGCACACAAACAGTCACTCTTATTTACATCAATTTGATATCAGTTGCAATAAATACAACTTGACAGCAAGTATTTCATCAATTTGAATAATTAAGGAGTACCTACTGCATGCCATAAGGATTAGAACCAGCACTGGCTGTCCAGCAGAAGCTCAGTGGTATAGTGAAAAAGATGCCAGTCTGTTGGTGATCAGGAGGGTCAGAGGTTCAAATCCTGCTTCAAGTATGTAAGCCTATGATTTCTTTGGTCATGGCTACTACTGAAACACTAATGAATTCAGTGCTTATTTACGTCAATGTAGGGTAATTTGTCAATCAGTTGCAATAAAAACAGCTCCACGCAAGAATTTCATCAATTTGAACACTCACTCTCTCATTATACTCTCACACATATATAATACATTGGAGGAAAAGGAAAGTTTTTGTTTGTAATACTTCACGTCCAAAATATGATCACTGAGCTTGTAAGTTTGTCATATGAACGCTTTATGAAACATATCCACCATTTGGTCTGCTTTGTGATGCATTTTCCAGGAAGATTTGAGGGCACCAGAGACAGAGAGCATCCAGCAGGATTTTTAAATGTCTTTGCCTCATCTGGGGACAGAGTCTTCTCTCCTGATGATGCTGCCCTTGACCGCAGGGCTGACAATTTTGCTGCTGGGCATCACTGCTAATTCTTCCCCTCATCCCATATTCTGGCATCATCTTTCTCTCCCCTCACTCCCTGTATTTCTATTTTTTCATATATCTCTCTCTCTCTCTATCCTTCCCCCCCCCCCCCTCCACCCCCATGGCATTTTGATGCTGGATCATCCAAAGTAGGAATTCAAGGGGGTTAGTCTCTGCTTTGGGAATATTGAGTCTGAACATAATAATGTCAAAGATGATCCGCCAAATCAGGTGCCGTGAGCAATGTGTCACTTTATGTGTACAGAAACTTGAGAAATTATGACAAATATATATTTTTTTTCAGTGAAAACTTTGAGAAAGCCAGGCTTTTTCCCCACCGATTTGCGCGATTCTGTATCCCACTCATGCCTGTGAGATGACCAACAGCAACAGTTTTTCATATTCCTCCCCCTGGTTTGACGCAATAAAGTCAATCAGAATGAAAAATATCTATTTGATAGGCACAAGCAATCTCACTTTACGATCTCGGGGACCTGGCATAGACCATTTTTATTTCACCATTAACCTTTAGGCCAGATCTCTAGTTCTCCCTGGTGGACACCAAATGACTTTCTGCTCCACTTTGACTCAAACTTTCTCCATCCTTCTCTCTTTCTCTCTCCCACTCTCTTACCCTCTCCCACTCTTCCCATATTCCTTCGTATGTTTCTGTATAATAGCTAAGCTCATCATTCATGTTGTACAAGCATCAGTTATTATAGTTAAAGAGTGATAACATTAGCGTTGGACCCCATTCATACTTATGGTGAAATACTGCAATATTTGAATACCACATTATTTCACTTTGGTAATTTGTTGTACAAGCATCAGTGATTGTGGTAAGAATCATAACATTAGCACTGGGCCCCATTCACACTTACGGTGAAATACTGCGATATTTGAATACCTTGGTATTCCACATGGTATTTCTTAGTGTCTGAACTACCAGCATTCATAGCTGGGGCACTCAAATTTAATGGGATACCGAATGATTCATGTTTATCTTCTCCCCACTGCGAAAGACGCCGTGATATACACCACAAAATACTGGGGTATTTAAGGTGGCAATTCAAATTTGGCATGAAATATGCATGCAAGATTTGAGTGTGAATTGTGTCTCAAAATACCACTAGCGGTAGAGCAGTGTAGTTCTCGCGTGACCTGACATACTTCTTGTCCTCTCTCTGTAGGAGATATGCGTAGATGCAGTGCTTACTTTTGGGTCAGAAATACTACGGTATTCTGCAAATGAGAACTGCACCAACTGAAATACAGCAGTATCTAGGCCCCATTACCTTGGTATTTCGCCAGGGAGAAAAGTGACACCAAATTACCTGGTATTTAATGCAAGGATAATTCCGATTTGAATTCACATGAATTCTTGTGAAAAAAAACAACTGCAACAACACTGCATGTTTAATCAGGAGGCTGTAACCGCCAGTAAAAGGGTGAAAGACAAAAATTCAAGAGATTATTTATTTTGCAAAACCAAGGGGCAGTGTCCTGTTGGGTTGCTTTAATGATTTATGAATAAATTCAATGCCTGAACTCAGTTCAAGTAGAAATGTCATACAATGGAAGATTACCACCTTTCATTGATCTACTAAAAGCCGCAAGCAAATATGCATGTATGCATAATGCTCATATTTTTTGGTGTGTGTAAATATTATTGGAAATGCCCAGTACATCCCAATAAAGCATTCATTGCTGGTCACTCAAGGATAATGGGATACTAAATGATTCATGTTTATCTTCTCGCCACTAGTAGCCATGTGGGCCAGAGGCCACCTCAGCAAGGACTTAAATTCTAGCGAGAGCCCCGGAAGGGGGGAAGGGGAATGAAGAAGAGTGCGCAGTTTACCCCTCCCAACGGCATGGCGTGCATCCCTTTGATGTTTAAAGTGGCTTAGAAATGGCGTGTTGATTATCAATATTATCATACGGAAGCCTTAAAATTCAGTGATGATGGATAGTCAAACAGTCGGCCATCTTAACTTTTCTTTTTCTGTATTCAGGTTTTTTTTTTTCTTGAGGGTGACATTGGCACCCATGGAAGCAGAAGAGAAAGAAATTCATGATGCAAAGTGTAGTAAGTTTCAATTCAATTTAGTCAAGTTCAGTTCAATTCAATTCAATCACTTTATTCCATCCAGCAAAAGGTGATAAAAATACAAAATACATATTTGACAAATGATAATATGAATTTGTAAAAAGTACAATTCGTAAGGTGTAGTATAAGATGTAACATATACAAATATATACAAATGAATATATAATAAGAGAAACAGTGCATGGGCCTACTTTGCAAAGATAACAATGAAGTAAATATAGCGATGGAAAATGGAGTAATGTACTAAAAAGCTTTAGTAACACAGTTGGATATATATTGTTTGCTTGTTTATTTTATCTCTCTTTTTTTGGAATTCCAACATTTTGGTTTATAAACATTCCCTTTGATTTTTCTTTCTGTCAGACATTGTTTAATGGAAAACGTTTCATTGTAAAACAGCACATATTGTGTACTTGCATTTTGATCCAAGTGAAAGCACAGATACCAAAGCCAAACACCAGATTCTCTTCTCCAACATGCAAGGAAACATCGAATCTGCAGGCGACCAATGAGGGATATTGAGGATAATTTACACCTCGAGCAATATCGTCTCATTTTGCATCTAACTTGAACTTTGAGTGGCTTAGTTCTTGAACTTGAAAGTCACTCCTAATTTGATCAAGATTTCTTGGAGTATGTGGTCTGACATTCCTTAATCTGTGCTGACAGATGCTGTCTTTTTAACGATTCTGTACCGTGCTGGAAATCTCGTATGCCAAATATAGTGTCGCAGTGTCGTCATTCATAATGTAGAAATCAATGATCAGCGACGGCGTGGCACGTCTTCTCCTGACATACATTACCCATCAGAAGAATTAGATAGAAAGGCAAATATTTTCTTAGGGAATAATTTGTGTGTGTGTGTGTGTGTGCGTGTGTGTTTGAGTGTGATTACCAAATGTGAGGAATTTATTGTCAGATGTTGGTGATTTTTTTTTTTTAAACAGGTGTACACTTGTACAGAGTGCATGGTTTAAGGCAGTGTGATAGAAAATGTTGTAATGGGTTGGTAGAAAGGATATCAGCCAGATGATTATGTTGGTGGAAAATTTGATAAGTGGATAATGCAAGAAATCAACAACTGAATGAATTGATTGATGAGCTCACTATATATAAACATTAAAGTAAATAGATAGAATGCTATATAGACACAGAGAGAAAAGTATAGGCCTAGTGCAGAATGCAGAGTCAGCACACTGTAATAGCCACTGGGAATCACTATATTCCATTGATTTTCAATACTATGATCTGCAGCCCATTTTTACATTAATTTCTTCTTTCATACTGTGACCATGAAATACACACCTGCCAATAAGTAGTAACAGCAAGGAACTGTGGGTTTCAACAGGAGACGCTTGATACTAGTTAGCAAAGCTACGACTGTTCACTTAAAGATAACATATGTATATCATGATGCACAAAATTTTGACTGCCAAATTCGCTCTGTCCCGCAAAGTCAGAGCTGATCGAGCCTTCGATGTTTATTTAGACAACCGACTTGCATTTTCCCATTTGAACTTTGCCGGAATCCCGTTGCATCTATTCCGAATGTCAGAGCGGCCATTACGGTTCCGGTCGTGTTTGTTTTGGACAGGCGCCTTCCGCTGACGATGCTGCTTACGTTTGCATTCAACTCTGAGCCCAGTACGGCAGGTCATTTTGTAGTGAATGACTGCAGTCAATTATTGCCTTACTCTTTTTTTCTACTCCATCTCTCCTGCTCTCTTCTACCAGCTATGAAGAAGGCAATATTTATATTATTCAACGATTGTTTTTGTTGGAGGTACGTGCTTTTGTAGAACAAGTCATGTGCGACTGAAAAGTGTGTCAGCTAAGCACTGCACACAACCAGCATAAGTTGTAACCCAGTTTTTTTTTTCTTAACTTATTTTACATAGCAGTGAGGGTTTGGGGATGAATGATACATGCTGTTAGGGAACACCGATCAATTCAGACTTGAGAGTGTTTTGATATTAGAGAGGTCATATTGATATGATTTTTTGGTCTAATTCTTTTTGTTTGAACAATTGTTGATATTTATACCTTGTATTAAACCATAAGGAATTACTAAAAGAAAGAGTGCCTATTAAATAAGAATGACTTTCAATTTCCTAAAATGTTTCATTTACTCTGCTTAATGAAATACAACCAAGAAGAATATGGTTTTAAAAAAATCTATTCAAGGAGATACAGCACAAACTGTAGAACCCAATGAATTTATACCTTAATATATTAAAATGATAGTTTTAGCTTTATGTTATAACCATCAAATTGTATTAAAACAATGTTTACGTCCCAGGTTTCATGTCGATGCATAATATTAGTATGTGAGGCTAAGTAGCAGTGAATGCATATACACCCCCTTTTTGACAGAGTGCAAATCTGTAGACCTGAATGCCATATTGTGCCCAAGAGTGAGATCCTGTACATATTGATTGAGCATCCAGCTACATGATCGTCTCATATCACATTTATGTTCATGATCGCTCTTGTCTGGGTTTTAATTGCACGCAGCACCTCAGCGGCAGACATAAGTACAACAATGCCCTGTGCCGCAATGAAGAGGATACGACGATAACAGGAATAACACCACAGAACTGTCACGTTAACGAGTAATGCGTCTGAATGCTCCTTTATCAGTGGAATGCATTCATCATAAGATCTTACAAATACTCCTTATGTGTGTCTGAAAGTGTTTGGTTGGTGTGTCCAAAAAAAAAGAAGACCCAGGTCAGATTTGATCTCAACAACACAATAAATGGTCCGGAACGGTGGAATATCCTTGCAAAGAGACAGTGCTTTAGCTTACAGGTATTTGTACAAAAAGCGTCATGCACATTAACAGATTTCATAATAGTGGATAGTGTTTGTACCAGTCAATAAAGCTTGGCTAGCCCCCCCCCCCAAAAAAAACAAAACAAAACAAAACAAAAACAAAAACAAAAACCAAAAATACCAAAAATACCAGCTGCATTAATTCACTGGTAAAAAAGAAAAGATCAAGCTGGCACATGAGCCATCAAAATGCATTTCTGCTATGCAATAAGTGAATCAAATTGACATTTAGTGGTAGCAGACAAAGATATTGAAATGTAGTAAGGAGACATGGCTTTGAAAAAAAAAAAGAAGAAAAAACTAGACAGAGGAAGAAAAAAAAAAAGATTTACAAGTGCCAGTCAAAATTGTTGTGTGTTACATTTTTCATATTTATCCTCCTAAATAGCAGGAATGGGGTGAGATTGGAATCTGAGGGTGGTCCACCGGACGATGTGGTCAGTGTATGGTAGAATAAAATAATACTCCTGGAGTAGATTGGAGCCAGGCTACAATGCCCCTCAAATTTTTATGAGTGCACTCCTGTGACAGGGAGCCAGACGTATCCATCAAATGCCACTAAAATGTCCCTAATTTATCGATTATCTGGGAACTTGCTGCCCTGCTAAACCAACAATGAGCCCAGATTTCACGTTCAAAATGTCAATGTATGTATGGTTCATAATGTCTGTGCTTTTTCGTACCATCTAATTCCCCATCTCTCCTATCTATTTCTCCCTCTCTCCCTCTCTCTCTCTCTCTCTCTCTCTCTCTCTCTCTCTCTCTCTCTCTCTTTCCCTTTCTCCCTTTATTTGTCTTTCTCTGTCTCCCTCTCTTTGTCTCTGTTAGTTCCCTCTTTTGGGGGTCTATATATATTCCTATCTCCTCTGTCGTAACGTGTGAGAATACGATTTAAAGGCATAATTTACCATTTGCAGATGAAACAAAAACATAGCATTAGTGCTTCAAAATAGTGCTAGAATGTGAGTTAGTGATAGAAACAACCAATGTAAAAATTTGAACCAGTATAATCGATGTTAAGTATTGTGAAATATACAAAATGTGAACAATAGTTGTTTCCAGACTAAGCCGTCTACAGTTATGTTTTAATTAGCAAAATAGTGATATCTTCTTATATTTTAGGCTTTATTGCAAAAATTTTGTATGGTAGGATGTTTTGTGATACAACTGACCTACACATATGCATCAAAAGTGATATCTTGGACATTTTTTAAATCACTGCTCCAAAAGATAAATAGGACCTTTAACAAAATTTAGATAGGCCTACAAACTTATTCAGTCTTATTGAATTAAGTTCTAAAATGTATAAACAAGGAAACTGGTATCTCCAAGGCAGAAAAAGAGAGAGAGAGAGATAGAAATGTATTTGAATGAAATTTATATACTTCTGTTTTGGAAATGGAATGAACGAATGAATGAATGAGTGAGTGAATGAATGAATGAATGAATGAATGAATGAATGAATAATTGATGGATGGATGGATGGATGGATGGATGGATGGATGGATGGATGAATGAATGAATGAATGGATAGGTGGGTGGGTGGATGGATGGATGGATGGATATATATATATATATATATATATATATATATATATATATATATATATGTATATATGTATTATATATATATATATATATAACTGGTGAACACCTTGCCACTGCACTATGTAGTATAAAACTGGAGTCTACACTTTTGCCTATGCCACTCACTTCCAGCACGAGTACACACTCGACACCATATACCCCCTTTTTGATAAAAAATCTTTAATCTTATCATGAAATCCTTTCATATTTCTCCCCCTCGTTCAAGTGGATTTGCAAAGAAATAGAAGTGAATCGATTGCAAAATTGACAGTTGCCCAGCCACCTAACTGAAGTAGCACTTATTCTATGTACACTTTTGTGCAAATGTCCCCTTCCATTCCTATTTTTTTTTCTTTTGTGGACTCGCCCTAACTAACTGAAGAACTTTGAAATGGGGTTAAACAAAAAGTGTGAGAAGAGAATAGACTTTTGATTTTTTTTTAAAAGAATGTTTGAAATGAATGCGGGATGGACAGAGAGAGAGAGAATGCTAAAGCTGAGATGGCCAGCCCATGTTTATTTAGCACTCTAGATGTAAGTGGGCAGCAATTGAAACAAAATTGAGTTTTCCACTATAAATATCAGCCAATTTCACTCTGCCCAGTCAGGCTGTGCACCCTTGCCTTACATCAAGTCTGTAGGTTGTTTTTGTTTTTTATCATCCCAGCACGTTTGCTTCTGAATCTGATAATCTCCCCCCCCCCCCCTTCGATCAAAGCTTTTAGCATTGATTTCTAAAATTTATTGCATAGCAAAAACAATAATTCTTCGGAGGATACAGCTCTTAAAACTGAAAGTTGATATCAGTTTCCAATTCTATTTACAAGATATATATCACTTTAATTATTGGAGATATTGCATCCAAAATTGGCTACTCCCAATGGAAGAATATATTAATGGTACCCTCTGTCGTTTTTGCTAGTGCCGTATTTACTCAAATGTAGGTTAAATACCTTTGATTCTATACAGAATGGGCATACATGTTTCTGGATTAATGTACATGTAGTTCTGTTTCCATAGCTAAAAATAATGCATAAATTTGATTCGGAAAAAAAAGTAAAAAACTTTTGCAGACTTCAGCACTAATCCTTCTTTGTAGATTTTCCCAAAACTATCTTTTTTTTTTTAACGAGGGCTGTGATTAGACAAAAAGCAAAACAGACAGAATGTTATTGAGGAAGGACCCTTACGGCTTTATAAAGATGGAATACACCGTTGCAGCATAGAAATAACAAGCCTGAAGCCTTGAAGCAAAGCTACAATTTGCTCTATGTGAGAGAGACAAAGATCTAGGCAGAAGATGGGAAACCATTGAGGCCTATATCTCGAAATACGTGGACAGCTGGTTTCATAATGTGATGCCAATTTGCATAAATTTTAGAGGAGGTGAGGGTCAGGCAGGAAAAGTGAGAGAACCTTTTCGCTGTGATACAGGGCAGTTTGTGGTCTATTACAATTTTGAAAAGGTCAGATCTTGCATTCAAAGAAGCATTCAGTCAAACTCAAATTGGCAACATCAACATTCATTAAAAGAATTACGTAATGTAAAATAGGACACTTTCGTTCTCTTAATCTTATATGCTGTAGGAATGATAATGATGTACAATATTGTACCAATGATGATAAATGTGACAAAAAATTACTATTATTCTAATATAAGGTGATGGTAGTGTCACTTTCACTATAATTTGATATGTCTTGTTATGATTTTCAAACAGCTGTTAATGTGATGTTAGTGTTGAAGATAAGAATGGTAATGTACTAATAATGATAATTATGATATATGTCTGGTAATGATTGAATAATGCACATAAAGCCCTTAATTTTGACCAAATCTATTGGGAGGTTCTTTTCTGTAGGCCTAGATACTGGACAGTGAGAATAAAACTTTAAAAACATGAGGTACACTGCATAGATCTTAGATTATTGGTTTTATAGCCAACTATTTCTGCAATCCTGTCAAATTATTTGCTTCAAAGCTCTTGAATAGGAGAGATGGAAAATGTGCTACATTGTGCAAATTTTAAAAAAAAAGAGTGAAAGAGATCTTCAGGCGGATTGCTTTCTGCCATTTCCTCCGGTGTGTACTGTATTCACTGACCGTTCTGAAATGTCATTTGGGTTAAACGGAGCGTTATCAGCCTACAGCAATGAACAGAGTCAACATTCCCTGCATATAAAGGCCTGTCAAAAGGTCTTGATTGAAAAGTGCACGCATTTGATTGTCACTCACCATTATTGCACCAGAAAATTCCTCCACTCTAAATTAAAGATCAGCCTTCATAAAATGAGGAAATTGACAGTAGCACTTTTTTTCAGAGTGCAAACAAAGTTTTTTGACTTGATATAGCAGTATACATTCAAACTTTGGCCATGCAAAGCAAAATCCAGGCAGTTTGTGCCTGGATTTCTTTATTGTCAGATTTTCAGTCATAGTGACATATTTTGATGCTCTTGGAAAACGTAAAACTGTATATTTTAGAGCTTCCTTCTTCGACAAAATATGTGCAATGATGTTATTTCTCAAACCTTGTGATATTTTCTTACTTAAATCGCCTAGGAGACACCACAGAGTCCTTTGCAAATGTTTGCATTTTGTGTATTTGCATGAAGAAAATGAGATCATTAATTGCAACTGAATGAAAAGGACTAATCAATTGACGAGTGTCAGATTTAGAGCATGTAAGATAAGAGATATCAGTACAGTTTGCGTGACTGTATGATGATCCGACAATAATTAGCAAAGCTTGCCCAAATTTTTAGATTGTTACTTCCGTGAGCTATTATGAACGTCATTGCTCAGTGGGTTGTTTAACTGATTAAAGTCCATTTCCTTGGTGAATAAATAAAACAAAGCTGAAAACTTCCGATACAAAAAAAAAATAAAACTATAATCACTTATAACATTTGAAAGCTCCCCTCCCCCCTGCTTACTCCGTCATTGTGTGTACTCAGTGGAGTGTGTCGAATTAGATTGACAGATATCATCAAAGCAAACAAGATAATTGTGTGGTCTTTCTCTTCATCCTATCGTGATTGGCAGGTGTGTTAAAAGCACTAACCATGTGGAAACTTCCAGGGCATTTTTGCCCATTATCCTTTATTCTCTTATTGCCTCCCCTTCAAAATCAGAGAAGGTTGAAAGCTTTTACACAATGCAAAGAAATTGGAGTATTACCTACCACACGCAGCCTCGGATGAAAGGAACAGAAGAAAAAAAAATGGCAGCTGTAACCTGCTTAATTATCTAACAATACTCTTTTTCTCATCCTTTGGATCCTGTCCATAATTACTTTGCTAAAAGTGGTAAGTAGCATTTTATTTTTTCAGAAATATCAGGTGCTTCAGCGTTCAATCATGGCAGTAGTAGACATGACATGACAACCGCCCCCCCATGTTTTCTTGTTTAAAGGGGCTGCTTTACAGTGCAGAAAACAGATGGAACAGCAACCAAAAAGAATTATGCACAGAGCCATTAAAAAAAGAAGAAGTGCCACTGCTATAAATTTATGAAAGAATCAGGCAAAAGAAAAAGAAAACAATCTACAACTTTCACAATTCTGATCTAGTACAACTAATCCTCATACAAAAAACAAAATATTGTGTTCAGTATTGCTAATGTGACAAACCATCTGCATCGAAAGTCTATAAGAGTACACATTCTCCAGCAAGATTGAAATTTTGATTAGGTTTTTCGTTTGTATTGGGTTTTTGTTTTTGTTTGTTTTGCTTTGGTTTGGTTTGGTTTGTTGTTGTTGTTGTTGTTGTTGTTGTATCTGCCTGCCAATATTTGTCAATGATATTCCAGTGTAATGAGAAGTGATCCTTTCACATAAATCAGTTTGTGGAGAAAAAAAACTCATATCTACCCCCATCTCAATCATTTACTATTTGTATACACAAACAAATAAGGTTTTCTGTGTAAGGGATATCACATGAATGTCACACAGTCATATGACCAACCATATGAATTGCTCTCATGCAACAATAGGGGGCTCCTCTTGCATTGCTGTAATAGAGCTCTGTATCTTTTATAAGCCATCTTGCCTCCCCTTCACCACACCCCCCCCCCCCCCCATCCTTACTCTTTGACATAATGGAGCCATGAAGCATAGATACACTTTGATGAACCACTAAGTCTTTTAGATCTTTGTGACATACCCTGGAGGAAAATTAAGCATGAAACATGTACCTTGAAGAAGAAAAATGGACTATTCATGCTGATATTTCAGAAACCACCTGAGAAAGAAAATTTTGACGCCACACTTGACTCATCATGTTGAAGGCGTGGAATTTCTGTGGAGGAATCTGCTCTACCATGTACAAAGGGGGAGAAAAAAAAGAGGGGGAAGGCAAGGGATTTTGGGAGGGCTTAGTGGAGTAAATCCTGCCCTCAAGCCTCAATCCTAGTGATATAGCATGGCATGCCTTTAAGGTGAGCTGTATCGTCTGCGCGCTCTACTCCCAATCACGCTCCACCATAGGTGCCCTCTTTATCCTGGCTCCATCCCAGCACGTACTCAACCCCCTTTCCCCTTCCCCATGCTCCGTTTCCATGGTGATTAAAAATGGAATGAAGTCCTCATCATTTGAGTGTTGTCTCCTATTCTCATGCAGCTTTTATTATTTCTTAGTGTAAATTAGGCTCCACTATTATCATTTCATGAAGATAATGCATTTTTCAGTATTCAGGATATAAATATCCAAATATGTGTTTTTGGCACCAGACTATAGGATATCATGTAGGCTTTATGATGCTGGCAGGGAATTGAGATGCATTTTAGCACAATAAATGTCATGCCTGATTCCAGGCAAAGAACATCACACATGTTCAAACAAAATCTGTTGAAATGAAGCAAGTTTTTATGATGTGACAGTGCTAATGGTAAAGAGACACAAAGATGAGTTATAGCTCACCGCGGATCCCCCTCTGACTGAAAGTTCTCCTGTGCGATACAGAAGCAGGACGTACAGAGGGAGAGGTGCTAATCGCAGGGGTAGCTTGATACCCGCCCCACCCGACAGCGACTCTGTGCTACCATCCCAGACAGCTCCTGTCCGGTGCGGTGATTCATAATTTTTAATTTCAATAATGGACTCTGACGGCTCAGGGTGGGTGATCCCCCTGTCTTCCAGTGACAAAAAGAAAAGAGGATAACACCAAGAAGAACAGAGCAAGAAAAATAAAAAGGACAACAACAGCCCTAAACAGGGGAGCAGCAAGAGCGATTCTTCTAAACTTCGTTTCTGTGGTGACAGTGATAGTCTTTCTGGTCCCAGACTCCACATACAATAGCTCTCTGCTGTCAGTTTCTGCTCATCTTTCAGTAGCTGATACCCTGCTGGTTGTTTTTGTTCCCCTGCTACGTATGATTCTTCATCTTCTTCTTCGAGTGTTAGAGTAATACAAGTTTGATATGCTGTTAATACTCACAAGCGTCATCTGTATCACAGTGACACCCAGGATCATGTTTGCAATTGAGATGAAATGACATGGCTTGTTAATTGGTATCCTGAAATAAGATGCTTTAGAACTTTGTGGCTCATGACTGCAGATGAGGTGCTCACATCAGGGGGGTGTTTCATCAACGTTTGTCAGCGCAAAAAGTTGTCATCACTGACAATCACCATAGTAACAGTCAGTGACCAGAGCATCTCATCCAATCAAAACCAAGGATTTTGCTGAAATTGTCAGCGCTGCGCTGACAAACGTTGATGAAACACCCCCCAGATTTGTATGGGAAACCAAACACTTTTCAGGGTCTACTGTATGTTATCTTTATTGTTATTTTTTTGTTTCAATCCTTTTTTCTATCCAGCTTTTTTTTTATCCGAAGATAGCATTCTGAAGCAAAATGATATGCATTTCAATGTCAGTCCAAGCTGTCATTGGGATAATTAGGAATTAATAAAGGTATGAAGTTCTTCTTCTGTCTTTCTTTATTGAGATGTGTATTAAAGGTGTACTAGAGAAATGATGTACCTATACATTCAGGGAAATTCAACATCATGTCTACAAATATGATATTTTGATATGTCTCTGATATGAGTTTGTGACCTTCAGTTGTTTTTTTGGACACCCAACACTGTTTTCCAATGGAAAGGTACCATCTTTAAAGAAGAGTTTAAACCAAGAGGAAGGTTATTTCAATAGATTCATAAAGGCAGGAGCAAAACTATACAAATATCAAGAATGTTAAAACAGGGTTGTTGGTTTGTTGGTTTGTTATTTTTTGTGGGGTGGGGTGGAATGCCAGTCAGCCATCTGACATGACACCAAGAAGGCAATTCAAAATGGTGGTGACATCACTTGTGTAGGAGTATATCAGTTGAGCTGTTACCCATACATATGAATGTTCCATCATACTAGTTTTTCTCTTGCAACTTTTTTTTTTGGGGGGGGGGAGGGTTATGGTGGTGGAAATATGAAAGGTTAATACATTTCATTTGCCTCCTAGAGCACCATTTTTTAAGTGAGTTTGGATTAGCATTCATGAATCAGGAAAATGTCTTAATACCTACTAGATATCAATGACATTATCTCCTAGGGCATAAGGTGACCTTCAGAGTGATGCAGCGCTGGCTTTTGTGAAGGATGGCAACAGAAATCTTCATGAGATTTCTAGTGAGAATAAAACGATAGAGCCATGATCCATGCCTTGAGTGATTCACCTGTTTTAGTGCTATGCAGCAAGATTTTTTTTTTCCTACCATATCTCAACAGATGTGTGATTATGATGATGTTTGTCACATTGTCAATTTTCTAGCAATCCAGCACTCTCTCTCTCTCTTATAAGATATCATTAAGATGAGAAGTATGGTAGATAAGGGAAGGAAGTGGGATGGGGCAGTATGGGTAATGTCTGATGGTGACATATATCCCAAGTCATGTTTCCCATCCAACAAATTGGTGATTCACAAGGAAAATATGGCATCAGAGATCGGGGGGAAAGAATGCCATCCATGTATGAGTTATTTTGTAATATGCTCCAATTTGTGCCATGTTAGTTTGCTCCAGATTCTATGTTCAGAAAAAGCTTCGGCAACCCCTGTGTTGATGGTGGCATGTAATGAGGAATGATTTAATATACGCGAAGCTGTGATTCGGAGCGAAAGCAGCGCCAAAGTCGTTTCCCGACAAGACGCCCTTCTCCTTCCTCTGCACTCTGCTCAAGTTCACGCGCACGCCCAGAAGAGTACGTGTCCCCCCCTCCACGAAAATCGTCTTTGTCTACGCACGCCAGCAAGACAAAGTCAATTATCTGTTATGATAGAGAAATCATCATTAGGAACACTTTTTCCTTCTCGCTCTCTCTCTTCCTCCCTCGCTGTCTCTTTCTCGTTCCCTCAATATCTCTCTGATCACTGGCCATGGAGAAGACGAAAGTCGGCTTTGAGTCAAATGTGTTAAAAGGAGCACTTCAAAGGCCTGGCTTCTCAGCTGCTAAATGGCAAAATAAATGCCTGCAATTTACCTCTGCACTTTAGTCGTAGGGTGGTACTCCCCTGGAAGACAAAAAAAAAAGAAAAAAGAAGGGCATGAATGAAAGGTTTGATGCGTGCTTCTGACTGGCGCGATGAATTTGAGAATTCCGGTTATCAGCGAGCGTAATCATTGTTGCTGTGGCGCTTAACGCCGCAGGGCAGCCATCCAAATGCAGTCTTTTGTCAATGCGCACCGACATGGAAACAAACTTATTTCCTTAAGGAAGAATTACGAAAAAAAAAAGGTGTGAAAATAGTGGGAACGTAAATTACCGGCTAGATTGGCTCATAGCTCTCTTTAACAGTACCGGCAAAAAACAACAAAGCACACTAAATCACCCTCATTTGTTTGTTGGATTTTGGGGGGTATTTTTTCTCCTTTTTGTTGGCAACGCCGTAAGATAGGAGGAAGCCTCTCTGATTAATTAGAGCATCAGTGGTAAATTCGACTGATCGTATGTGACAGGTTACAAGAATGAGATCCTATTCTCCCCCTTTTTGTCATGTTTATCCCCCACTGGGCAGAGCTGGTGATCGCTAAGGCCTTCATTTGGGAAGAAAGAGCAGGATAACACTTCCAATCCACTGTGACTTTTTTTATTTTTTTGTTTGGTGTGTGTCGGAGGGGGAAGGGTTGCTTTTGTTGAGTAAGAGAGGGGAGGATGTTACAGCCAACTCATGATGCTTCAATGAAAGTGGTGCTACATGCAGTCTTCGTCTCCCAGGATGTATACTTTTAGAGGCAACATTGAAAATGAACCAAAAAAAATTAGCCATGTCAGTTCATGGATCCACTCAGCCTTATAATCAATAATGACAGGTGGCCCTAAGAGAAAGAGTCGGAAGATGAGGATGTTGTGGATATTTTAGTTTCATTTGGGGTTTTGTTTTGTTTGTTTTGTTTTTGTAAAGGGTATGAAATCATTCAGCTCCATTTGGCCTGTCATAACATTCAGGAAGTGATCGGATCATATCTCAATTTATTCTTCATCTTTGTGAAAAGACTTGTCTTTTTTTTTTTAAGTTATTCAAGGAAGAGAATAACGGGCACAAGGGTGTGCTATATTTCTTGATAGGTACAACTCATCATATCATCATTTCCTAGTCCATACTAAGTATAGCCTCAAAGGAAGTATGTGGTGGTGCTAATGGTGCAACATAGGCCTTTGGTCTCCTGACAAATTTGATAAGCCTAATTACATCTTGATGATTAATGAAAAAAATATTAATGTTGCAAGGATGTGTTTGGTCTGATCTTATTACATTCGTGTCGTAATGAGGACAAAGGAGCATAAAATGTCGTTAATAAGTGACGAGTCAACACCACATGGCTGATGTGGTAAACAAGAGATGAATCAAGCGATAAACTGTGTGAAGGGCTCTTATGGAGGGCATCCACAGAGGAAGATCGGAGCGGATGCGGGCGTATGGATGAGGATCATGTGTCAAAAGAGACATGTTACTCCCATGGAGGAGGAAGAGGAGGAGAGGATGAATGGCTGGATGAAGTGCCCCCCACTCCACTGGCCCACCTGCACACTCCACCAGTAACAACTCCACTGGAGGACCCTTACTCTGTCTGCATGACAAGGCTCTGAATATAGGATGCAGGGTCCTGCTCCTAGTCTCATAACCCAGACACTTTATGAAAAAAGTTTCCAAGAATGACAGGGGACTCACAATCAACTCCCTCCCCTTAAAAAAAAGAAAGAGAGAAAGAAAAAGAAAAAAGATGAACTGCAAATTATTTACATGAATCATCATTAACCCTTTGAGGACGAGTTCCGAGTATACTCAGGCAAGTGTCTATGGGAAATGCATGTTGTAGCAAAATCAGCACGTCCTCAATGGGTTAAGATGCAAGAGACTTTTGAATACTTTGGCATTTAATCATCTATTTTGCCATGAATTGTGCAAAATATCTATCCTGTTCATGTTGAAAATGATCGATCTTACACAGAACTCCTCATTTGACTTTGATAAATGTTAAGCAGACCCTTGTAGTTCTTGTTCACTGGAACATAATGTACTAGAAGTTGAGCAGAGGCATAGATAAATTTTGTTTTGTTATCAGTATGTTTCATATCTGCTCTCAATTTTGTAGTTTTGTGTCATGGTAGAATGATGAAAAGTATTAAAGACATTCAAGCAGGTTGCAATGTGCAGACAAAATGTATTGTTAGATTCATCAAGTGGTATGGTAAAAGAATTGGAGAATTCTTATTCTTTGTATATATCGTTGCCAACTCTGTTATTAGTGATGTCATTTTCCCTTCATTTTTTTTCCCCTTGAGTTAGTACTACTATCAAAAAATGGTGATAGTCTTATGTTTCATTTCTTAACATTGCATAAAGTAGGTTTGGATAGGTTTGTTTTTGTTATTGGGTGGTTTTTTTGCCCCCATGGGGAATAGGAGAAGGGGAAAGGGAAGTCAGCCAATAAAGTAAAAAGGTGTAGACTTGATAGCAGCTCATCTGACCTCAACTTAGATGGATGGGGTATCAGCATGGCGGCATCAGGCTGCATCTTGTAGACTACTAGTGCAGAGACAAATTCTTTTTTTTCTTCTTCTTCTTCTCTGTCATGGAATCCCCTGTATTAGTCACACAGACACAGCCACAAACAGATCCACCGGGCCGGGAGGAGGGAATCCCCTATCCGAAGAAATTCAAGAAACGCATTAATTTTGATTAATGACAGAAGTGTTGTGGGAAGGGTAGGGGAGCCATGTGGGCATCTTTAAGTTCAGTGAAAAACTCTGCAGGGTGTATACAGATGATGTTGATTTAAGTCATACGAGTGGCTTTATTAGGTAGATGTTTGTGGAGAGCAAAGTACGGAAAGGAAGGAGGGGGGTGAAAGGAGAAGAGGGAAGATGATTGCTAATCGTACCGAGGCTTTCATTGCTCGTGATGGATAGCTTGATCAATGTGCTTATACGAGCGGATGAGTAATTGATCAATGATGATCTTCGTAAGTAGGTTCCGCCAAGCTTGGGAGAAATGCATCATGCAGTCATTGTTGGGGAGTTTCATCGCTGCTCTCTCTCTCTCCCGTCTGTGGGGGTGATACCATCAATGAATTTGGTAATTGGTGTGTGGGAAAGTTTGCTGTGCAGTCAGGTGGGCCGGTGTGCACCATACCCTAGCTTGCACTTGACTGTTTACTACAAGCAGAAATATGACACAGTATGGCTCTGCCGTTCATTGTCTTGTTTCATATTCATGTCTAATTGGTCAAATTGCCTTTTATCACAACCCAATAATTTCTGAGCAATAACTTGAATGATTAATGAACATATAGAATATCCTCATATCAGGCATGTTGATCCGTAAATGATCATGAATTTTATACAAACCAAAATATATGATTTGGAAAAAAATCCATGTTTTGGGGGTTGATGAGAAGGAAATGGTTCAATGATCAGTCATCAAACTGTTGAATGAAACTCATTTGCCTATTTCCTCTCTCAAATCAGTGGTATTCGATGTTAGTACCGTAGTGAAATCATTGTGTGCCCGGAAGAACGATGCAAGCACACGAGATTCAAGGAAGGTATAGGTCCTACCTGGAAGAACAACACTAATGCACAAGATTCAAGGAAGTTGTGCCCAGAAATACGATGTGAACGCATGCGAGACACGTGTTCTACTTATGGGCCTCGTCAGCATTGGCATCGTTCTTCTGGGCACACGTTCCTTGAATTGTGGTTATTCACACAGGGTTCTTCCGGGCACAGGATGAAAATACAGCTCGTAGGCCTACTTGTTGCAGTCAGAATGTTTAGGTTGTGTCACATCTGCAGGAGACATCCTGTCATACTGTTTGTATTGAGGTATCTCTCATCTGCAAACTCATCCTTAAAGGGTGTGTACAGTTCTGGTCGAGGTGAAGATTTAGCTTTTAACGTTTTGTGAGATATTCAGAAACCACTCTGTGAGATGTCAAAGAGCATGCAGTTCTAAGGGGTATCAAAAGTTTATTCGATGAAAATCGGTTTTGAAATGGCTGAGATATCCAAAAACAAGGTGAAACAAAGAGATACTAATAAAGTTGGGGCATATTGCCTTTTATTAGAATTAGCACTTTTTTTGATATCTCAGCCATTTGAAAACCAATTTTCATCAAATAAACGTTGAATCCTTCTTAAAATTACGTGCTCTTTCATATTTCATAAGAGGCTTTTCATTATCTCACTTAGGAATGTTCAAAACATGATTCCCTTACCTCAACCAGTACTGTACAGTCCCTTTAACCTTCTCAGAGCTGCAAAACATGAAGTGCAATGGACATTATATACCAAAAAAAAAAAGCGTTGCTATTGGTAACAGCAGGTCAAAGCCTTCCCCCTCCAGTGATGTTGGTAGGTCATCATCTCCCTGCATGGCAACCTGTCAAATTTCCTATGGACTTCACACAAACATTAGCCTGCCCTGATGGAAGAGAAGATGTGCAGGACAAGGCTATAGTAGGGCTTCGTCTGCACTGGACAATGGGCCCTTTTTGTTACTCTTCTCCCCTCAAACTCCCAGGTCTGCATTTATATCTGGCCAAAATACACTGTACCATACACCCCTTATCCAGGCTCATCTTTATGACATGTCACGTGATTTCTATCCCCCGCACGTGCTGTAACTCCTTACAAACGTGACAAGAAGTTTTGGACTTATTGTAGTGTTATTTTCAGATACCGGTAGTTGTATATAAGCTATTCTGATTTTCTTTCCATGCTATCCAGACTGTGTCTAATCTGATCACAAGGCCACGCCCTACACAATGGGAGGGGTAGAACTCCCCCCATATAGGGCGGCAGGGTTCGCCCCAGGGACGGGTGCGGGTAGGGGTTGGCGCTTTTGGTGTGGAGAGGGGTAGGGGATTACATAATCAATATTTCCTTTATATAATGAGTGTTCTCCTATGTCCAGTTCGTGAATAGAACATAAACACTCATGCTACTGTGTTGGTAGTTGTTATGATTTATTAATGTGCCGTGGACCGACATATAATGCATTACCCCTCTGCTGGAGTCCTAATACGATATTGGATTACATCACAGCTCCTCCAAATCAGCTCTGGCAAGGAAAGAATAGTAGTGGGCAAGAGGGGAGATGAGATTTAGGCAGAGTTGTGAGTCACGAGGATGGTGCGTCTCTTTGGAAGACTCACTAAATGGGAACAGGCAAGGAAGTGTCAAGTGACAAACTTATCTTCCCTAAAATAGGAGACAAGTTCCACAAGTGTGTCTTGAATGCCCCAAACTTTGTTGACTCCAGAACTGAAGACGGGCTTAGGTGAAACAAGATACATACCAGACAGAAACCTCTGACATTCAGATCATACTGTCCCTTGAGAACTTACAAGTTGTAGATTATCCCCTCGCTTGATAGAGAACTAGCTGAGTAAGCATCCAAAAATGGATGATGTGGATGGCTATACCATTGTTCATCTGAGCTAGGATGTAAGGTTGATCTCATAGAAGACATTAGTGATTGGAGATGTGTACCTGCATTACCACACACGATGCTGAAGATAATGTTTTGGATGTACAGGTACATAGAAACACCGCAACTGCACGCTCCCTAACCCAGAATTCACACCATCGACAAGAGGTAGAAGGGAAATCCTGACCGCAGAATTGAATGCTCAAGGAAAAGATTTTGGGCAGGGTTTTCACGATGTCCATGACTGGACAAACTGGGGGTCAGTCTTAATTAGCCCACTGTGTGGGTCGGGCTTATCACACTGTATGATGGCCATGTAGTCTAGAAAATGTATTAGTACAGATATTATATGGTAACCTGCTTCACAACTCCTGAGCTCCTAATTTCTTCAGAAATACATTCATTCTAAAGGGTTGTTTAAAAACAAATTAATGGATTGCACTGTACATGAAATATGTATCTAGTCATTCAAGTTAGTAGTCACTAGGTAAAAACCTGCTGTGGTACATTATTGATAAGTTAGTACCATTAGGAGGGATGGTAGAAGGTGAGTTGATGGCTGAGATTAACCTTTTGATGACTAAGAACTTTTGAACCAATTGCACACAGCTGCTTCATTAAGCTGTAACATTCCAATTCGCAAAGGTTTGATGATCTTTGCTGCTCACAAGCACCATTTGTGTGTTCTAAAGCTGCGGTATCGTTATGTATCAAATCTGAAAGAGGTCTGCCAAATGACCTCCATGGCTTTGTTGCTAGACAAGAGACATCTTCGCAGGGCCATCATATTCAAGGAGAAAAAGTTGACCATTCTATGAGCAGTGTCATTAGCTGACCTGAGAGGCATTCGCTGTTTCAGATGATGCCTTGTATCTCTTTTTTTCTTTGTTGCCAAACAAATGTACGTGACTCAAAATCAACATCACCCATTCCCCTGAGTGATGTGTGTTTTTGTTACCAAAATGGAGTTCTGCCCCCGTCCTTGGGTGGAGAAATAAGGGACATCCCTTCCATTTCTTCCAAATTAGCGCACCATGACTTTTGAAACACATTCCGTTGTCGGAGCCATTAACAGCTATTCTAAATGAGAATCAGAGATGACTCATCCGTTGTTGAAATCTTGCCTTCAAAAGGCATGAAATCGTCATATTTCATCCAACATCAACAGACGATGAGTTAGAGACAGACAGACAGACAGACAGACAAACAGACAAACAACAGAAGAGAAAGAGAATATGAAAGTTGATAGCAAAGAGAAGAAATTACAAGGCTGTTGTGTCCCATGGGGCAAAGAGTAGTAATAAATGACATCATCATTGATTTTATGCGGCTATCCATTACAATGGCATAGTGGCAGAAACCAGTCTCCGGCCAGCCAAGAGAGTGCCCAAGAGAAAGAGAGAGCGGGAAAGAGAAAAATGGTGATGTTGCTGGACTCAAGTTGTGTCTGATGCAAACAACTGCTCATCTTTCTCCCGGAACGAGCACATTGTTCTCTCCCGCGGAAACACCGCGGCCTCCCTTTATGGGTTGTAAGCGAGGTGGAAGTGAATTCATGGTCGCGGGATGCGTGGCTTTTCACAGTGCAAGGCGTATCACCGCCAGCGACGCCAATCTCCAAGGGAGATCAATGACTCCATACAACTTCCTTTTTTTCTCCATACCCTTCTCATGCTCTGTGTTGAGCTCATTCATTTCTTCTCTTCTCTTTTTTCAAATTTCTCTTGCTATATCATTCTTGTCCTGAGACTGACGCTCCAAATCATGCTGTGTTGATGATAATGGAAGGGGGAGGGGAGGAGAAAGGGGGAATGGGCCAAATTGCAAAACAGATGTAAAAGTGCCAGTCATTTCCCAATATACTGCGGTGGGAAATATCGAACCTTTCGCCCGGCATGGAATCCGCTGAGTAGATGGAGGTTATGAAAAGTCAGGCTTTTGTGAGCAAATTCTTTTGTGGAGACAAGAAAAAACAAAGCAAAACAAAAGACGAGAGTATAATCACAGCCTTCAACAAGGACTGGGAGCCACGTTGTAACAACTCAGTCTTCCTCTTAACCCAAATTGATCAATGTCGTATTGTGCCCAAGCATTGTACAATTATTGAAAGCGCTCCTGTTTCTTCTTTTTTTTTTTCTTGTGCTAATGCTGTTCTCCCCAAAGCTCATCTCATCCCATCTCCGTGGGCATTCCCCACATGTACTGAGGTTGTAAAAATATTGAATTGTTGCTTTGGCGCCACATGTGTACAATAAGTATGAGTCATACGCAATGTACATACAACGAATAAGGAAAAACCCATCGTCACATATGTATCCTTAAAACACGGGTGAAAAGTTTGTGGTATCATTCTTCTTTGTTTCTTTTTAATGCCTTTTCATTTTTATTTCATGAAAAAAAAAAATCAGCGTATTGAATGTAGATCCTACTGCTGCTGTAGAGTGTGTTGCATTGCAAATGTTCATATTGAAATTATTCAAGTTTTTATATCTGCTGCATACTTACTGGTAAAAGGAATAGTAAGTTATATTTGCCTGAACTCATAGAAAAGATAAAAGTAGAAATGGAGAATTTAAATGTCCCATGCAGTGGAATGGAAACTGAATCTCTGTTTTGTTTGACTCTCTTCATATGTGGGTCATTCATGTCACTGTTTGTGTGAAATTATATTCAGTTCTTTCTATCCCACACTTGGAAAACAAAACAATAAAAGTAGTGCAGCTTTGTATTGGTTTAACATGAATTATGATTTTATTGGGCAAACCTTGAACCAGGCTACCAGAATGAAATTTTTATTTTCTTTCTACATAGACAAAAACAGGAAAATCCTGTTTAAGATGAATTCTTGTTATAATTGTGCCTGTTTATTTAATCTGTGTGATGCAAAATGGATAGTCCAGTGTAGCCTTATTCTTTTTGTTTTTCATTTTCTGGCAAAGACATTCTAGCACAGGTAAAAACTTGGACCGATGCCTTTACCACTGTGTCTCTGCTGTATGATTGGAGATTTGGATATTCTTTGACTCCTCATCGAATTAGAATTGTGCCGAAAGCATTAAAAAAAAAAACGCTGTGTGCCGGTATGGTTTTCAAAGGGTAATCTTTCAGAATTATTGCATTCATTTATTGTGTACTCTTCATTGTGTTAATATTTCTCCCTACCTTTTCACAGCCCAAAAGATACAATTATGACAATTGCAATGTGTACTGCAAGAATAACAATATCCATGACCCCAACTTGTGGTGTGCCATTTTCTTTCCTTTGTGTGATCTTTCTTTGTGCATTGATTTGCGCATTGATCTGAACAGTGACTAGGTATATGAATTGTGGTTTTAAATGGTGTATTTTCTGACTCATCTGTTATTCCATGGAGAACAATGAGATCCCTTTTAGTATAAGTTGTAAGTCAGTTTTGATGCTCTAACATTAGAAGCATTCACACACATGAGTTATCATTTTTGGGTTGTTTTTTTTTTTTGTTTTTTGTTTGTTTTTTTTTTTTGCATCACGATGCGACCATCAATTTCATTTGCCTTCGTTCACATAATTATAGCAAAAAAGAAAAAACGCAAGAGTGCGAATGAAGTGTTTGGAATTTCCAGACTTTGCAAACCATATAGGCCTAACAATAACATTGACCAGAGCATGACCTCCACCACCAAACCTGTGTATGGAAATATTGTGGCACGTTGCATGGTGGGAAAGAACAATTATATAGCTTCTTTATGTGTGCCTTTGCACATATTGTACAGGGAATATTATTGTGATTGTTTCAAACAACAGGCTGGGCGGATTTTCACTTTTCAAGAGTTAAAAATTTTTGCATTACTAGAGTTAACAAGTTTTTGTACACACACACACACACACACACACAGTGAATAACAGTTTTCGCATCATGCTGCAAAAATTTATTTTCATAAACGTTAATTTTAGGCTGGTGTGAACCGGACTATTTACCCCAATCACATGACAAGATGTCAAACCAATTTGCTGGGTGCTTGGGTCTGCAGGTTTGTCAGGAGATTTTCTTATTGGATTGTAGAGATAATCTAATCTTCACCCTCTCCTGTGACCTAACTCCTCACCAGTCCAAGTGGCTGGAAAGTCATCTTTCCTTCCTTACGCCACTTAAGAATGATCGCAGGACTGTAAAGCAGCCTGGTTTTGTTCGAATCGCATGTCAGTGAATGCAACCCGGAAAAGAAGAGGTCAGACAGGCATTCTGCGATTCATGGATTTTGCATGTCCCCTTTTGCTCGTCATAATTCATGTAAGGTGCACGAGTAATTTGTCATCGTGCCATTCATGTCTTTAATGGCGGGGTCGTGACAGGACATGTGGACTGGGATTCTATGTCGTGTGGGTGTATGCTACAAACTGTAAGAATGGTGGGTCTGCAAGTATGCATAGACACATACATATAAACATATACGTATATATGTGTGTGTGTGTGTGAGTGTGTGTGTGTGTGTGGGTGTGTGTTGATATTGCCAAGAGACAAGTGCGACGAGGAATAAATTCTCTAATTCCTTGCCTTAAGCGACAACCATAATGAAACTTGGGTGATTTATCAATATTCCCTGCGCAATAGGATTCGTACGCCGGTCCCAGAGGCAAAATCCTGTGTATACTGGTATTAGCTTTAACTGAATTATTTTGGGCATGTATTCACTGACACAGATACGTCTACCAGGCGCGTGCCTCGACTTAGGCATTCATATTTTGATGCCATTTACCCATCCTACTTCTCCATTGTATCCCTTTCTGAATTGATATCATTTATCTCTTTCAATCTTTTCTAATTTTGATATCTACGCTGATTTTTCTTCTTTGTCCTTTCATACAAGAGTGATAGCAATGCCATTGAAAGTTCTTTAAAAGTGGTGGTGGTGGGGGGGGAGGTTCCACTTCAGTCATTATGGAATGTATGCCTTTTTTCTGGTTTATTTGATTATTTCTTCATTTCCTGTTCTACTTCAGTTATACTTTGCATAATTAAATATGCAGGGAATTAGGGTAATAAACTGCATCACATTAAAGAGTACAAATTAAGTCATTGTGTCCTTGTATCCCTAGGTTTCATAAAATGTCCACATTATGGACTACAGTGATTATTTCAGTGGTCATTTCTTTAAGAATATAAGAAAGAAAAAGAGGGGTCAGGGTCTGTTAGTGTGCCCACTCTCTGTATAGAGTTTGCCATTAAACTTCATTGCATGCAGTGCCTAACAGCAAATATGATGGGTACTGTAAAACATATTTTCGCGGCATGAAATTTTTTGTGAGTTGCCTCTAACATTCAATGCGTATAGTGTAGACAAGAACTTTCACATGCATTTGAATTTCGTGAATCTTGGCTCGCGAAATACGCGAAATTAAAATGCACACAACCATTCCTCATTTTACAGTATGTACCGTATGCCTTGACGAGCAAGTCCTATAGAGAGGGATTTAGGGATTTATGTCTAACAAGGACTGAGCTTAATCCTGCTTCACCTCTTCTTCCACAACCAAAAGTAAAATAATGGAAAAATCAATTCTTTGTTATCCATCTGAAAAAAACAACAAACAAAAAAGATGTATATTGTTGCTGACCACATGACCCCCTCCAAAAAAAAAGTAAGAACAATAAAGAATAATAAGAACAATAAGAACAATAATTTTAATAATTATAAAAAATGTGGATAACAATGCCAACATTGCAATTGCGGGTAAAAACAATGATTGAAAACCGTAATTTGCTTTTTCCAATGAATTTAAGATCAACCCAGGCAAATATATGGAGAATTGCTAAAAGCCACAAAATCACTAACATTATCCACCTAAAAAAAAACAAAAAAAAGCAAGAGTTTGGCTACACCAATTAGAAGTTTGAAGTTGAAATGTTTCTTTTCCAAATTAGCATTTTTGTTTTCCAAGCTTTATGTTTAACCAGTGCCATCTTTCTCTAATATACAAATAAATGATCCGTGATGCACCGATGAATGACACCTCCGACGTAAATCCAGAGGCACAGGTTACAATAGTCCGCGTTATAAATCCAGGGTATTATGTCCACAATAGATCCACAGTATAATGTTCACAGTGAAATGTGCAGAATCCAACGACCACGTCCAGTCGATGCGTTGAATGATGATTCACTTTATATTGTCCAGCTAGGAATCCAGCCCGTCCCAGCTTTGCCGTAGCAATGTCCATTGACACAAAAATATGGAGTCCAATGAAGGCACATTAATTCTCTGCAGGCAAAATGTCTCCCAGGCCTTATCTCCACAAACATAACAGGTCAGCAGGTAACACAGGAGTGACTATAACAAGTCGCTTCAGAGCCAGAAGTGACGTAACTCTCAGAGCAGAGGTGTTGGGTACTCTGCCTACTGCAGAATTTCTCTAGCTTATATACTATCTATTCACCCCTTCTAGCACATTCTATAACTCTCTCCAACCTACTAGCCAGTCCAAGTTCCAGGAAACCTGGATGACTCACTGCCTAACTATGTACAAAACATCATTACCAAGAATAACTACCAATCACATTGGGCTACAGGGACAGTGCCTCACTCAGCCAAACATGTAAGCACTTCCCAGAACTTTCTGGAATGGGTGAAATCAATCTAGATTGAGTGAGCTATAATGTATTTCCTGCTACAAGCATGTACTGTGTAGTTACATTGTATACCACCTAGAAAATTCTCCACTGATCTGGTCAGCCTGTATGTACTATATCTATACCACGTAGAATGTTCTCCATTAATCTGGTCCACCTGTGTACATACACATTAAACAGCCAGGCATACAGTACATCATACATGTACGTGTACATAACTACTAGTGTGTACATTTGTGACAGGGATTAGCATGCGGAGTTCCCAGTTTCATGAGGCCATGAACATAATTGTTGCAGCAAAATTAATTCAAGTACTACGTTGTTTGTCGGGAGGAGTCTAGAAATTTCATCATCTACCAGCCTAATTAGCAACAGCTGTCCTCAGTTTCATTTGCCATGAATGCAGCCCATTCATCTTAAATCTGAACTTTGAACAGAAGGCTCCATATCAGATGTACCATTAGGGATTAATGCAACATCTAGAGTAGCTGCAGGGAGATTAGAGTGATTGTTCAGAAAGGGCACACAGACAGAGATTTGGATTAGTGGGACTAAGACAAGTTGAATATCTTCAGAATACTCAGAAATGTATGCAGTGAAGATCAAGGCAGGATTGATATAATAGGGGAGTGATTAATACATCAGTGTGTGTTGGGGGGATTTCAGGTTTGCCTTCTATCAAGAATCTCGGAGCATTATTTTCCGAGATAGTGTAAGCTTTGACTCATTCAGTTCCTTAATGAATAAGATCACTTCATAAGACATGGCCCACTAAGCCAGAACGTTTCCGTTATTTATCTTGCAAAATTATGCTAAGATTAAGTGTAGATTGAATGTCTTCCAGATAATCATTTCAGTGAGTGACAATAGACAAAAAAAATAAACCATCAGCAAATACTGATGATTAATTTGATACCAAAGCAGATTAATTGCAATAGGATTTTGATAAGCTTAAAGCTGTCAACGCACACATACACGCTGATTGATCAAATGGCATTTGGATAAGAACGTATGCATAATATTCTTAGTTATCTTAGTGAGTCATGCAGAATATTCATGTATATTAATTCAATTACTGGAGAGGAGGAGAAAGAGGAGGATGGGGAAAAAAACAAGATTTATGATGGAATTATGACTCAAAATTAGCACTGGGCCTTTCCTTCTCCTTCTTCGTTTTCCTCCAGAGATTGCCGGGTTTTTGTTTTTCTGTTGGCTATCAAATGAGCTCGTGAGCTGCTGGCTGTTTTTCCTGCGGCAATTTTCTTCATTTGCTTTCCCCTCTCAAGACCAGACCATTCCTGTAGGGGCTCCTGGTTACCATGGTAATTAGGGAATTAATGGGCCACTTTTCATAAGCCAATCACACGACCCCTGGGTGTCTTTCTCTTGACACTGGGCCCCGCTGGTGAGCCATCCCCCCACTCCAAACCCATTCCACTGCAACCAGGAGTGAAATTGTAATGGTACGCTCGGCTTCCTGTCCGTATCCGCACAATTTTTGTTTTGGGAGAGGAATGTGCTCCCTTTGTTCATGTAAGAGACTTGACGGTGCTGGCACCACTAATGTGGTAGTGCATGGGTTGACATGATTTGAACTGTTTGAGAGTATTTCAACTCTTTGAATTTAATGTGGTTTTTTTTTTCAACTCTGGGTTGAGCAGATCAGAACTCTACGCAGAACATGTGCTCTACCTTCTCTTACAAGCAAGGGATAATGATTTACTTTATTATGTGCTCTGCCAGTCATGTAGTGGAAATGCAGTGGAGCAGTCTTTCGCTTGTCTCCAACAGTCAAAAAACTGTTTCATTTTTAACCCTGCACTGGAGTATGAGGTACCATTTATGGTTGTAGGCCCTACATTAAAAAAAAAAGAAGGAGAAGGAGAAGTTCATCTGGAATAGATATGAAGTTCTCAAACTCACAGAGTCTTAATCCTGCTAGTACTGGTATATAACCATCCTTGCCAGCCAAAAGGAATGTTTGGAGTCATATGCTCCAAAAGATGCCATGTAAACCAGCTTGATCCCCAATCTTAATGAGGTATATTAATGAATGGAAGGCAATTGCTGATCGCCCCGGGCAGGGCACCTCCCACTGATGGAGCAGAAAAATGAGCGAAAATATTGATTTCATCGTGCATCCAGCAAGATTACATGGATGGAGACGCAACAATTACCATCATTTCTGCTCAGGTTTTTTTTTTTTTTTGCCATTCTCTCTCCTGAAGATAAGAGACGTAATGAGAACAGTCTTCCTTTAAGGCTGTGTTCCCCCTGCCATCCATCTTTCGATCTACTGAGTGACAGGATGACAAATCGCAGTGTGGGCCATATGATTTTATTTCATGTAGGCTTCAGCATTCCTCCCTTTTACACACATACCCCCACACACACCCACACCCACACACACACACACACACAAACAAACAAACACACACACAGAAATGTGTACATGATGGAGCAAGAGACATTGCATTCCTATTCTACAACATAAAGTATCATGTTGGGTTCAAATTTTAGAGAGATGCCACCAAAATCAGCAAAAGTTTGACAATTGATTAGTAAATTTGACTAGATATCTGCCATTAAAGATAATGAAACACCCCACTAGTTGTGCAGTTAAAACTCAAAATGAGTAATGTTAAGACAGCCTGTTGATGTTGTACTTGTTTACTATCCTTCTTTGTATAATGTGAGTCACTGAACTTATTTGTGGCTCATTCGTGATGGAAATTTTCATTCCCTCAATTTATGTTTGTGGTTATATGTAATTTGATGTTGGAGATCTTTCAGTTACATTTATTACTCCTGTTATGAATCATTAATACCATGCAATCATCAAAGAACGAAAAGATATAGTTCCCACTGGATTTTAGCCACACCCTCATTTTCCAATTTTGCTCCCCCCCCCCTCTTTTCTTTCTTTCGCCATCTTTACAACAAAAGAGCTATTGCATTTTTATTCATGCTAACTGCACAGTGGTAAACCCTTTTTATTGCCTATTGGAAAAGAGAGGCTAATACTCTTTGACTAGTGATTGCCGCCTTTCAGTAAAGTCTCCTGTGAGGTGTGGATCTGGCCGTCAAGCTGACGTCCTCTTGCTACAAATGGGTCTTTGAGTTGTGTTTAAACCATTTCTGTGGATGCAAATGATTGTGTGTGGTTTTTATTTTCTTGCCGCTCATTATGATTCCATTGTATACCTGATGTGGACAATTCAATTGTGAGTCTCTAGTTCAGCTAATACATGTGGTGCCACTAAGACTACGCATAGAGCAACAGAGAGATGATAACTTTATATTGATAGACCAGATATTGGACCCATCAAAATCACCCACCACAAGTAATAGACACATATCATAGGGTGTGTTTATTCGGACTGAGACTACTTCAAAAATTTCAATTATTTTCGACACCATTGTGTTCAGACCACAGTTGTCTTCATAGTTATAGTGCATTGCCAAAAAAAAAGAAGAGAAAAAATGGATAATAATATCAAATGATGGTAATGTTAATTAAAGGTGAATAGCATCGAAATAGCATGCCTTGTCTCTATAAGGATGCAGTTGTAATGTTGAATATATCTTTCATCCAAGGGTATTAATTCCAAGATATTGACTGTAAAACTAACCGACTTAGAAATTAAATTATACTCTGACATAAAGAAGATGAACAGGTTAAAAACAGACCTTTTTTTTTTCTTTTCCAGGTATCCAATGTGATTGCTTATGAACAGAAGTGTCAGTCTACATTACTTGCATCCAAGCCCTGCAACTAAATGTCTGTCAAAATTAGGACAAACTTAATCCTGGGCTCAGTGTGCAAACTGAGCACAGACAAATGGAAACTGGGATGAAATTTGACCTCTCTCTTACAGGTTGCGCTGCTCTAAGGATCAATGTCGCCCCGGTCGCCCCATTAGCACAGATATCATGCTTGACTCAGTATACCTAGGTGTTGTCATCATGTCCCATCTCATTTAATGTATCATTTGCTCTTCATGTCTGCTCTCCTCTTCTCTCATTCTCTCTCCTCCTTCTCCTCCTCCTCTTTTACCTCCTCCACCACCACCTCTTCATTTTCTACATCTTTCTCTTTCTTTCTTTTTTCATTTTATCTCCTCATCCAATTTCCATGTGAGCATACAGGAGCACACAGACATGCACACTCATACATTTACACTTGAAATAACATTATCTAAATTTGCTGCCTGCTCTCATGTTTTCTGTTCTTGAACAACATCCTCCCTCTTTCCCTAACTCTCTCCTGGACTCAATTAATTTGCATCTTGATTCCATTTCCCCCCAAATATTGTACTCTTCATCCACATGCTAGAGAATCTAAAATACACAGAGGATGTTCTCATTCAAACCCCCCCCCCCCAAAAAAAAAAAGAGGATTTCTTCGATTAGATTAGAGCAGAAGGGATTGATCAGCTCAGCTCTGTCAAGACTAAACTGAAATTTGTTTGGCTCCAGTGGCCTGGATAGATTTTACTTTGATGGGGAGGATAAATGATGGGTTGATTTGGCACTACTCTTGCATATCTAAGAGCACTCATGTCCAGCATTAACACAGTGCCTTGGTCTGAATGAGAATGTATTTGATCTAGACACCTTGGCGTTCACATCTGCAAAGATTTCACGGAGGACGGTCATCTCTGTTTGCCATATCGTCAATGTACTTGTTGTTTTTTGGGGGTATCAATTGAAAGAGGCTCAGAGCAAAGATTAAACAGCATCAATGGCACAGCAGTATTTCCCACCTACAAAGACAAATTTATGATCAAATGTCATATAAAAAAATTTCAACTTTGTCATCATTTGTTTCTCTGCATTTCAGTATGACACGATGAATTGACGAGAACAAAA
Source organism: Diadema antillarum (assembly GCF_040938485.1). Lineage (NCBI taxonomy): Eukaryota > Metazoa > Echinodermata > Echinoidea > Diadematoida > Diadematidae > Diadema > Diadema antillarum. The sequence goes on from NW_027270954.1 coordinate 3,592,202, forward strand.
CTTCTTTGTTTATAAGTTTGTTATAAATAATTAAAGCATACAACCCACAGAATTCATGTACGCAGTACAACTTCATGCACCTGCCAAACAAAAGTCATTTGAGGGTAGGACACTTCTTGGAATATTCTGCTCGAATGTAGTCCAGCCATCAAAAGCATCCTCCTTCAGTGCTAATGCTCCTGTTTGTCGCGTTTCCTTCAGCCGTCTCTTGGCTGTCACTAACTAAAAGCGTTGTAGAGGACTTTGTCCTTTCAGCTTCGTTGTGTTCATCCATTTCAAAGAAACACATCTCATGCTAGTTGAGAAGGTGGTTCCGATTTCCTTCAGCCGTACAAAGGGAGTACAAAGGGAAAACTCGAGCCCACTGTGTTTGAGACAGAAGAGGCATTCTTATATGATCGAGACTTCACTAACTACTCCTATTGTGTGCTTAATGTTTTTCTCGCGGTGTTTGACCATTATTCCTTTCACCATTATTCCTCTTTTCGCTCTCTCTCCCTCTCTTCCCTCTATGACCCTAATCTTTATTCACATGTATGTGTCGGCTTTCACACCCCGTTTCCTGCTTCGTGCTGTCACTCATGGTAATTTCTCTTCTTTTTTTACATCTCTCTCAGTTCCTCTTTCGTTTATATTTAGATACGTGTACAGAGACCACAGTGTCTCTGTTGTTCTCTAACTAAATCTCTCTCAGTATATGTATGTATATATTTTTTTCTCTCTCAATCTGTGAGTATAATGTTTATAAACAATTATCTGCTATTTCATGTGTCATTTTCTATATCTTGTCGTCGTTCGTGACCAATTGAATGTTTCTCTTCATATTCTAGTTTGACCATCACTTGCTCATCTATTTCACTTACCTGCACACATTAATCCCCTAACCCAATATTCTTCTCTGTATCTACCCCTCTCCATCTCTTCCCCCCCCCCCATATCTCTACCTGTCTATCTGCCGATCTATTTTTCTACAATCTGCTTCTCAAACATGCATGCACTTACTCCCCAATTCATTGCCTTCCAATCTCCACTAAATGGAAGTTAATTTTCTTTGATCTCTGACAACTCCACTTCGCCCAAGCTTTACGGGGGAGAGGTAGCTAAGTTCCGAGAACAATAGTCCCAACTAGGCCGACCTCCCGACAAGTGTGTGCGTACCACCTAGAGGGGGAGCTGTCATATTCAGGATTAGTGTTTGTAGAAGTCAATGAGCAATAATGAATAGGGCTAATTGTCAGCTTGGTGCGTCTTTCTATGGTTCTTCGATTTGTTGGTTTAGTTGCAGTTGTTGTTGTTGTTATTCCTGTGTTTGTCCTTTTCCAATACTCTCCCTTAGTGAGAAGTGCTTGCCATTGATTGTCATTTTGCAAGTTGAATTCACCAGGTTGGAGAGGGGAGAATCAAGAGGAGATTGAATGAGTAAATATATATGTACACACATGTTGCATCATAGTTGAGAAAGTTGGGTCATTTAAAAACAGAGATTGGAAATATCACATAATGTGCAGACAGACTGAGTACTGTAAAACGAGGAATTTTCGCGTGCATTTTAATTTCGCGAATTTCGCGAGCGCCGAAATTCGCGAAAATAAAATGCACGCGAAAGTTTTTGTCTACACTACATGCATAGAACGCCAGTGGCAATTCGCGAAAATTTCATGCCACGAAAAAGGCTGTCGGCTCCAATTCGCGAAAATTTCATGCCGCGAATATATCATGTTTTACAGTGTATGAGGTATTTTGCAGTGCCTTACCCCAATATAATGAGTTTCACTGTAAGTCATGGAGAATGTCATCATTTTAAAGCTGACTTGGTCTTTCTTTCTTCGCATCTGAAGCATACAATTTGATTGAGTTCCCATCGACTTTGAAGCTTCAGCACTATACAGGGAATGTTTATTTGTAAAGTATCTTTCAGGGGGAATATGCTAAAAGAGCAAGTTTAAAAGTAAAAAAAAGATAATTTGAAGTTGGCAGATTGAATTACTTCTAATGGTATTTGAGTGATGTGGGTAATTATAGACACCCTGTAACATTTAGGGCCTATACCTTACCAGGTGATGTTTGTGTTTTATGTTTGTTTTGTTTTTTGATGTTTCCGGATTATTTGCCTTTAATTGTTCAATTCTGGTCATGTATTTGCATTCAAAAACACAGAGAAGAGTGAGTGAGTGGTCAGAGGCAAACAAGAAAAGGTGGGGAGAGACATGAGGGGGAGGAATGCAATCCACAGAGGCCGGCAGAAGCCCTATGAAGTCAGCACCGGTAAATTGTAAACAAAAATAGCTCATGTCTGGACACGGGATGAGATGCACATTTCAATTACCTGCCTTAATTTCCCCATGAAGGTACACATGTTTGTTTGGGGGAGTTATGTTTTTCAACAAATTTCTCCTTGTCATTCCTGGGTGATGATTTGATTCTGATTCTGGTGGGGATAGGCAAACAAAACATCATCTCATGTTCGTCCACGAGAGTAGATGGAGAGTTCAATTATCCACAGTCATTGTGCCGTGAAGGTATTTGTTTGATTGGGGGAGAAATTGATGTTGCCGTAACCTTATCCTTGTCATTCCAGAGTTAATGATTGATTCCAGTTTTCATTCATTCTGTTCTCAATTTTTTTTTTTCAATTATCGTGGAAAAAAGTTTGCTCTTGCTTTGGAAGAGCAATTAGCATATGAAAGAAAATGCTTTTTGACAGTCAGAGTGTGGTTGAATGTTTTGTTTCCATTCTATAGGTAGTGGTTTTTGAGAGAAAAACCAAAAAAAAAAAGTACTGCTTGACCCTGTATTTAGTCTGCTGCAGATTTCATAACAAACCATCCAGCTGCTACTCAATCTAAGCCGTCTTACCCACCGGCCACTTTGGCTGCTCCTGTAATGAACAACCAATTTTACGGAGAGAGTGATCCGATTATACCTGGAGTTATTGGTTGTATGTCAAGGGTGACACCCGTGAAAACACTCGGGAGAGAAATTGGTGGAGAGAGGGAGATCTTGGGACCAGGAAAGAATGGTAGCTAATCCTCATTTAGTGCTATTAATAGTCTCTCGAAGAAGACTAAATGGAAGAGCCCTCAGCAGTCAGAAATTGGCATTAAATTGTTACGTCTCACGCTGGGTGTGCAGCTTGCTACTCTCAAACACCCCCCCCCCCCCCTTCACTAATACCACAACGCACACCCCCACACAGAGAAAAAGTTTCTCTTTTCTCCTTGTCGCGCAGTTAACCTCGTCAATTACTAATAATACTGTTCTTGGGTGGCTGAGGGTTTTAACATGACAGGACAAAAAGAGTGCAATGCATGGCTAGCTTTAAGCCCAACACCACACATAGAGGGGGGAAAAAAGAAAAAAAAAAGACCAGACAGGGCCGCCCCCCCCCCCCCCCACAGTTCTTTCCTTCCATTCATCAGCATTGGCTATAATGGGTTGAGGAACACCATTCAGACATGTTGCAAGCTTGAATAGGCTTCAGTTATGAAGAGCCACGGGAGTGGAGGGGAAAAAAAGGTCTATTCTTTCACATGCTGCTGTCATTGTCTGCGTACATCTCATTGTGTGTTTTATTTTCATTAAGCCGTGCAGACTGTTGGGTTAGCAGTCATTTCAGCTCTGGAGCTAGTCGAGGACGGACACAAGTATATGACACTGTTGCTGTGGAATATATTCGAAAAATTTTTCTGTAGCGATGCAACTTGGCTCGGTCGTCATTCCGAGGGACCAGTGCTGAGATTTGTTTGGGTCCGTTACTTACCTGTTGTAGTGGTTCTCACCAGAAAGAAGCTGCCTGTTTCCTCAGCAAGATCTGCACAGTCTGTGAATTTTGGCAGGTTAAAGGGATTAATCACATCTTGGAGCTGATGGATGCAGCGTGTTAAGTGATGATGGTGCGGTTTGTCCAGGATTCTCACCTCCCAAATCTTGGAACCCCTAGCCCAACTCAGCCGGGTAAAGCCATGTTTATCTCCAGGTATGACTTGCTGCACCAATATTTTATAATTGCATCTGTGTTCTTTCAGTTCCACATGTGCTCATTCGATTGAGTTTAGTCCATCTCTTCAGGAATGTGATTCTCCTTCACATGGAATTCAATGTGTCTTAATTGTATGAGAGATAGGGTCAATTACAATTGTCCCTTTAAGTTTTCTGTTTTGAACACAGTGTCTTTAATTTGATGTATGGTGTTTGGAACTTGTAAGAGTGTTGAATTGCCCAGGACAACGTGTTGGAATGCACAGTAACACATCAAGCTATTTAATACGGTATAGGGATGGTGTGTATGTTTCAGGGTAGGATTTATCATCATTGCGTTGACTGCTAGTTCATTCGTATATAGATAAGGCTGTCATGTTCACACATATTATGAGGACATCATGATGTAACATCTACATTTAGATTGGATTTTTGTGCCTTGTTTACCATCATGATTATGACTGAATAACTGTGTATTTGAGAGGCAGCTGTATGACACACCAAATTGTACAGATATCTTCTGAATCTACTAGGCTCAATAATTCAGAAACTTCTCAATGCTTTCCTAGTTGATCAAGCTCTATTTGGTTATCTTCCAATTCATTGGTGTCTAATAATTTCCTAGTTTGGTTTTCTGCATATATGTGCATGTGTGTGTGTGTGTGTGTGTTTCATAAATTCAGCAATTACTGAGACGAGATGTAAAAAAAAATATATGTGTATACTATGTTGCTGTGTGATTTCAAGTTATCGTTAGTAAAAGTATCTGTTTGTTCCATTTGAAAAAAGCTTGTTTGTTTGTTTGTTTGTTTGTTTGTTTGTTTGTTTGTTTGTTTGTTTGTTTGTTTGTTTGTTTTCAAGTGTTTTTGGTGTTTGGTTTATTATGCTCTTTATTTTTTGGGGGGTGTTGACATACATGCTATTGTGTTGGTAAATTTGGAATGTAATTTGTTTTACCTTGCAGGTTGCATTTACATGTGTTTGTTTGCTCATGAGCCTGTTCCAAAGTGCCAATATGTTAATTACTACCAATGATGCATTGAGCTTGTAGACAAGTTTGTCTGGGGGAAGTGTGTGGGTTTTTAATTCATGAAGTTGGTGTTCAAGTCAGTGATGTCTGCAGGTTCATCATTCCAATGTTACAAGTAGAAAGATACATCAGGAATCTAGATGAATGTCGCTTTATACTTTTGTTACAAGTAATGCACTATAAATACATACTTTAAAAACCTTGACGTTGCGGAAATGAAGCTTCAGTACTATAAGGCAGTGTAGTTGTGCATTTTTGTACTGAAGCGTGCAGTGCCAGAAGCGCTAGATGTAGATTGCCTCTAACAACACAGCACGGAATGGCACGTTGCGTTAAACAATGTTACTACCTTGAGCTTATTTGCTGTCACAGTGTCGTTAAAAGCCGTGGTTCCAGTCGTTTGACGTTGGCAATCATTGAACATTGATTTGTATACTCCCACTCTGCAAACTTCTGTGCCCCTTTGTTGGTTTCACACAACTGGTGATCAGGAAACTTCTGTAGGTGACAAGGGATTGTTAGTCCTATGTACTCATTGTATAGGGTTCATATCCCTCTTGTTTCTTCATAAGAGTTACCCTGTGTATGACCCTCTTTTATTTGAGGATTGATTGGTCCTTCTCTTTGAGTGAGAGAGATGTGGCTTAGACAAAGTTTTCAGACATGTCATACTCGACATATTTTGTGGTATGATTAGATAAACTTTCAAAGTCGCATCCCCATTCCTTCACATTTACCCCCCCCCAAAAAAAAAAAAACCACACACACACCAAAAAAAGCCAAAAAAACCCAACAACAACAACACAACTATAACAACAACACCAACAACAATAACAATTAAACTTTCAAAAGAAGATTCCAAGCGTTCATGGTGTGAGAGATACATGTTTAATTATACTCTGTAAGAACTGAACTTTCTCTGGTATTAATATACAATTATATTGTAACCCTTCTAATTTCTGTCTTCATACAGAGCTGCACAGAAGCTCAACTTGGGCTCCAAAAAGAAGCGGAAAGGGAGCCTGCCCATCGTTCCTGACCACCCAGTGATGATTCAGCCGGAGCCACCCATCTTCCCTACCAACTTCAGCGACATCATCCTCAGGAACCCCCCTCCGGCTCCGCCCTCGCTGCTCCGCAACATCAGCAGGGTTAAGGAGAACCCGGGCATTGGAAAGGTAGGGAATACAAACCGGGAACTTTTCATGAACATGGATCATAGATGCTTCGATTTTTTCCAGCGTTCTTCTGACATATGTCACCAAAATTTCTCCCTGAATGAGGGTTGGTCAGAGGAACATTTACTGGACTTTCCATTTTTTTCAGCTGTGTTGATGAGTCATCAACATTGGAGAATAGAATAGATAATCTTCCTTTCAGTTCCTCATACACTTGTCTCATTAGATTAACAACATGCCTCTGTTTCTACCAGATGAGTTTAAGAGGGTGATACCATGTGATGAGCTTAGCTCCGTGTGATGAAGAAGTTTCTCCTGTTTTGTTTTTGTGCTGTTTGTCTACTGTGTGAGCAGAGATTAAGCAGAATGTGAATGCCGTTTGAGTTTTATGGGCGTTTTAAAGAGAGTAATCATTGTCGTCACCGCTGTATCCGTGATCAATTTATTCTCATTAAGAGAGCGAGAGTTTATAAATCAATATGACATTGTTGGCTAGTCAACGAGAACTGTGCGTCAAATCAGTGTGGTATGTACCGGATGGGGTTGGTTCTTCTCTGTACTGAAGACTGCTTCAAGCCATGACAATCAGGAGACGGGCATACGACTGAAAGGCACTTTCAGACACATGAGAGCTAGCAGCTAGCCACACATTGAATTTGTCAAGGAGATCATTAGAGCAAAAGTGTAATTTTTAAAGACATCATAACATGGGAAGTAATGACTGTTCCAGTGGATGTCAGAAGTGCAGTGTTTGATGTAATTACTTGTATATTCATGAGATTCTGATATTGTCTGTAAAGGGTGTTTTGATAACACAGCGCTCTCAGCAAGTGCAAATTGATATTAAAGAAACAGTTGTGATCTTCTGCAAGCAAAATTCATACAGGGGTGGGGATGGCGGTTGTGGCTGGGGTGATGCTTTTATGTATTTTGGGCATGTCTTCTAAGTAAGAAACTGGCTGTTTCAGCTCCAAGTGAGTGAAAAGATTAAGATTTTCACAGAGAAGAATGGAAATCTAGCAGTGCAGCGTACCACTAGTATGCCATCTCTGATGTGTTGACACATTGCCTATGCAACACCAATCGATACATCTGCCAGGCCACAACACAGACACACCAAGGAGTGTGTGATGGTTTGCTCACCACTGTAAAGGAAGAAGCACAGAAACCACTGAACGTATCTCTCTTTAAGATGTGCTGAGCTGAACAAACAAACCTGATGATTCTGAATTGGTGCAGGAAAACGGGGGAAGGGGAGGGAGATAGTGAACTGGCTGTCGGCGGAAGATTCCGCCGTGAATGTGACGACTTGACTGATGAAAATTACTCGTCCTTGTGTCTCACGCAAGCGGTCAATCCATCTCGGCAGCAAGCATCACCCCCAAATGCAATCCCCCAAACCAATCACAGCCCAGCACAATCCTCTTTAATTTTCTTTAATCAACCAGGCCACGATTAGCAAGCCGTCAACGTGTCAACATGCAGACACAAGTCATTGGTGAATCATCACGGGCCGAGATCCTTTATCTTTTTCCCTTTTTTCATTGATTCACGGCAGAAACTGTGGGGGGGGGGGGGGTTCAAGATTTGCCTTAATTGAAATGGATGGGAAAGAAAACATTGAGCATTTTCTGTGGATTATGTGAGCTTGTTGCTGTGATAGATGCCAGAGACAATGAAAGTTTGTAAACTGAAAGGGGGGGGGGGTAGGGGGTCTGGAGCCAATTGAGCTTGGTTTGGCTGTGGGAATTCATAAAGAGTGAACCAAGACCAATGTTGGAGCAGGGACGAGATAAGTAAACACTTGGAAGACTGAAGACACTTGACAATGGTCATAGATCATGCTGGTAGGAGAGAAAGAGCCAGGATGTCACTGATCAAGCTCTTCGAAGTGCCCTCAAGTGAGGAAAGCTTCCGGCCACCTTGCCTGGCCATGAGTACATTGAGCATTGCACTCTCCTTGAGTTGGCTGGGTGCCTGGATAATAAAAAGAAATGATGGTGCAGGCACCTGTGGTTCGTTCTCATTATCTTACTGATGCAGGGGGTTTATCATTAAACAATAAGAGTTTCTTGAGAGCATAATGTATAAAAGCTCCATCAAATGTATGTTGCATTTTACTGTGACATGCCTTTCTTCAGCAAGTGCAAGGAGCAAGTTGCTGCAAGGCAAGTGAGTGCTTCTAGGGTCTGCAGATATAGACAAGGCTAGAAATATATGGGTGCAACCACCACAATAGCAGAGAGCCTAAGGGGAAAGACAGGGGCGTTCCTCCAGACAAGACAGAAGGTGTCTTCAGGATGGGATACCAATTCACTGAGCCCAACTTGTCGGAGGCTATACCTTTCTAATCTGTCAATCATTTCGTGGCATAATTGATCCTGTAAATAGAGCAAAGTAGTGACTCTGCCTTTGCGTTAATCAATTCAAACAATTAAGCGTGTACTTTCCTTCCGCAGGGCCGGGAAACACGAGGCCCCGGCTGCCTTCCGGCTATTTTGCCTGCTGCCTCAAAACTGGTCAGGCTGCATTCATCTCGGCATTGACTGTGAGTGCTCTATTTGCTCGGCAAATCTTTGGAAGAGGAGTGAAGACAAGGGGATGGCAAGGGATGGGGGGATGGATGGGGGGTGGGGGTGTAATCTGGGTGTAGTCCAATCCGATGGATCAATACTGGCCATTGTCCGGCTGTCATTCTCACAGAGAAGCCACCGACTAATCAAGCAAGCTGGAAACCGTGGTGTAAAGATGGGGTAGAGGTTGCCTGTCCTTTCCACCTTCCAGCTATTGTCGCACCTTTAGCTGCCTGTGAACCAACAGACAAGCCACATCTCACTTTGCTGCACACCGAGATCGCCATTGCATCTCAAAGAGGTAGACACTTGCAAAACAACAACATGAAAATGAGCGATAAAAACAGACTAGAACAATGGCGCGCAGACGGGAGAGTCAGAGAGCTGGCCGTCTCAAAAGAAGATGACTTACTAGGGTGTTGCATCCATAAGAGCCTAGTTCTGGCTTTGCGCAGCCATGCGGAAAACATTTCTATTAGTCATATCAAGCCAAGCGAGCAATGCAGGCATGTCTGTACACATCTCATGCAGGGGCGCCTTTCATCCCGTGTCCACAGTTCTGTCGGACTTCTAGGAGGGAAATGTGCCAAAATCTCGTGGCATTCTTAACATGGAACAATGACCATGGGTCTAGACCATCTGTCAGACCTTGCCCCTAAATCACAGTCCTCTCACACTATACTGGCCAGACACTTAGTCGCATTCTGAATTTGACCTCTAGCCGATATTATTTTTCTTTTCTTTTCCCCCCTTTCTTCACCAAAAAAAAAGTATATCTGTAATCCCAGGAGAATAAAAGTTGCCTCGCTCATGGAATCGTCTTTGATATGCCTGAATGTTTATGTGAGAAAGCGTTGCTATCACCTGCAATAAAAACCTGCAGGAGGCTATCTGCCCAACCGCAATGGCTTATTTGGTATGTGATAGGGACGCCAGCATGCCTGCCAACCGAATTCGTGTTGGAAGATGGTAAGGGCGAAAGGAGCCCTTCCAGGGCTTGGGAGATCAATTAAAATTGAATATCATTTCTTTTTTTTGGGGGGGGGGATGGAGATGGTGTTATTCAATTAGAAAATTGTCCTCATCTAGGTAGATGTATTTCCACAAATCGATCACAAATTGAGGTATAGTTGGATTCTTGTCCAAAGGAGTCCCACCAGTTTTATGTTCAACCATTGCTGGTTGCATTGCAGAATGGCACAGATGGCCTGTGCTTGCAATTGATGCTCAACGAGTTGTGATATTGTAAAAAAGGAACATTTCTGGGGATGCTTTTCAGTTTAGAGCATTACTGCAGAAGTCATTTCATACAAAGCATATCATGATGATTGTTTTTTTCATTCAGGATTAGAAAGCTATTGGGATCAGGGGGGAAAATAAAGTTTTCCTCCAATTTATATATTGCTGTAACTGTCGGTCAAACTTAAAGAATTGCTACAGAGATAATCATAGAGCCACTCATGTCCATCCAGATGTATCTCTATTCAGAGGAATGCATATATGCAGGATGCTCTTTTCACATTCTGCTGTAGTTAGATGTCGTGAATGGCAACATGAGACTTTGTCATCATTTTTATTCTGCATGCAGTTGAGTTTGCTGAAAATTTAAGTAACTATTAAATTGTCATCACACGTTATGACATTTTTCCTTTGTAAATTCAGGATGGCCCCAACACTGTTGTATCATGACAAGACTTGGAGCATGCTGTTTGCCTCTGTTTTTATTAGGGCAAGTCCAAGATAACGCGCACGTTACGTATGGGACATTCAGAGACTTTTATGACCTGAAAAATAGTGTTAATGGCCTTTGATCATATTGAACTTCATCATGGTGATTGATATCTAGAAGAAGTATAATCATGTAAAAAATTGAGAAAAATGACCATGACAATTATATTCTAGAAGAGAAAATATGTGCCGTTACGTATGGGACCAGAAAAATTTTGTTTTTTTGAACATTTTTTTCAACCTCAAAACTCTCTGAAAGTATATCATTCTACAACTTGTAACTCACTGTGATGAAAGTCACGACACTCAAGATTATAACAGGTAAGTTTCATGTCATTAGGCAAAAAGCTCTAATTACAGGTTCTAATTAAAGACAGACATGACGTGTTACGTATGGGACAGTTACGTATGGGACAGTTTGTCCCCCATTCATTTAGTGTGTGAAGAACCATGTTTATGGGTATTTTGCATAATTATTGAAGTAAAATCAGTTGAAACTATTCAAATACTGATCCAGATTGTCGAGGAAACAATATTCCCCAAATATTCACCATCATAATCATATTCAATCATATTTTTATATGTTTATGACCAACCTGGGTATGCATGCCCTTTGTCCCCCATTCGTTTAGTGTACACGTGGAGAACCATGTTTATGGGTATTTTGCAAAATGATTTTGCAAAATACCCATTTAAACAAATTTTTGCATAATTATTGAGGTGGAATCAGTTGAAATTACTCAAATACTGATCCAGATTGACAAGGGAACAATATTCCCCAGATATTTACCATCATAATCACATTCAATCATATATTTTTTATGACCAACCTGAGTATGTATGCCCTATTTTTATCAAGATAGTTACTACTGAAAAATTGAATAGTTTAAAGTGTTTACTTGCATTGATGAAGGGCAGTTTGCCATTTACTTTCAATAAAAAACAACTTGACACAAGAAATATTAAGTTTAACAAATAAGCAATACCTGCTGCGTGGAACCCCAGTGATCAAGTAGATATATGATGTCTGTCTAGCAGTCAGGTCATTGATTCGAGTCACAACTCAGTATGTATACCCATGAATTTTGTTGTGGCTACTACTGAAAACTGAATAAGGACAATTTGTGTATCACTTGCAATAAAAAAAAAAATCATTTTACAGGTACTTTATTTTTCTTCTATATATATATCACAACCATTTCAAATTGGATCTCCATCACATAAACTTTGAATTCCTCTAGTCTTAGGATTTTATGCTCTTAAGTAATTCATATCATTGGTTTCCAATCATCTCTTTAAATGTTGAAAATTGAATCCCCATTTCTACAAAAAAACTATACCATCCCTTTAATGCTGATTTTTCATTGTATATTTTGCCATTTTCCCCTCCCCCTTTCTGAAAATTGTTCAGTCAAGTTCATGTATTGTTTCAAGTGTCTATAACTCAAAAAGTAGCTACAATGTTGGGATGCTTTCTTCAGGATGATTGACCATTTGTGTACTGAGAGACCTTCCCAGCTACATGTAGCTACATGCATTCCCATGCAATATGTATGAGGATGTCCCATACGTAACGCATTTATCCCATACGTAACATTATTTCAATGCCTAATAAAAAATATTTCTTTTACTTTTTTTTTCTTTTTTCTCTGGTATTTAATTTCTCTAAACGATAAATTAGAACTTTCCAAAAGGGCATTAAAATAACCTTAGCAATTTCAGAGAAAACCTAAAAAAATGACCTCATTTTGTTACGTATGGGACATCTCATGATAGGACACGAGCTAATTTGCATAATCATTTGCATAATCCCTAAATTTTCATACCAAGTTAAACTATGTGATGAACTTCTTATGTCCACATATTAATCAAATATTATTTGCTTTCCTTTGAATTAATATGAATTTTTATAAATGTCCCATACGTAACGCTGTGTTTCACATTTATGCAAATGAAGCTCTTGAAATTTGCATAAATTTACATAATATAATTTTTTCCTTCACGGATATCAAAACTTCAACTCATAAGCTTCAAAATGATACCAAACATGTCAATATTGAGCAAAGATGAAATTTTGCCTTCTGAGGGGACCTTATCTTGGACTTGCCCATTAGTCCACTTGAAAGTTGCAGAGGATGATAGATTTGAGGCCAGTTAGCATGCTATATCAATCACAAAGGACTTATCATGACAATTAGCGCCAAGAAAGAGAGTAACAATCGAGAGGAATAACAAAAGCCCGTGGCTCGTGTGAGTAGACAAACCGACACGATCAATAATTGAGTTGAACAGGCTGCAGGTGTTAGTCGTGCTGAGGGGGCGTCGTCGCGGTTTCAGATTTGCTGTGTGAGAGTACTCAAAGAGATGCTTTTTTTCCCCCTATCCAGAAACCCACAGACTGCACTAGTAGACATGAGTGTGTATAGTGGCTACATGGTGTGAGGTTGATTATGAGGACAGGTAAAGGGAGAGATTGTGTGGTATCCTTAATTGAGTCAGCTGGCTGCTTTTGAGCATTTGATTCTCCAGCTTTGGTCTTGAGCCACTCATGGCAAATCTTTACCTATTAATTTTACCCGACAAATGTGGAATAGAATAAATTCCAATACTCTTTTAAGCCCTTTCTGTTGCATCGATTGTCATAAGTATGCATGTCAAGTTGCTGTTTTCAAAAGTCATGTTTGATTTAGATGAATTACATCCCAGCGAGATTGGGAAATTTGACGAACTTCCACACAAACCAGCAAGCTAAATAGCATAGTGATATGCTGCTATGATATGTAATAGACAATTATTGCAAGGTTATAACACTTTCCACCACAGGCATTTAAAACCCATGATATGGACGATGCTTCTAAGTACTGCAGGAACTGATCAGAGAGGATTAAATCAAATTGGCATTGGAATTGCTCTGCTTAAAGGGTGTACCTGTTTTTGTCAAATTGGCATATATTTGATGGTGGGTGCCTTTAAGCTTCATTTTATAGTTTGAAATCAGAACTACATCTGCTGTTAAAATTTCATCATAACTAATTTGGTGGTTGCTTGAATATTCACTTCTCGTACAGCCATCCTCATATAAGAGCACATTAGTTCTGCATCCATACATCCCTTCTAATTCTTCTGTAGAAATTCTACTTTCTGACAAAGACATTGTTGAAAGATTGCCTTTTCAACAGACAGAGATTTGAATGTATGTGATTTAGTACTGCTTCCTTCCAAATTTTATTTGACTGAAGGGAGATAGAGAAAGGGTCAGAGGTTGTAAGAGGTCATGTGATTTCTTGCTTTTACTAAACACTCCATGTTTGAATCTGCTCCCAGGTACAAGTGAGTGCAGTTTTAGATGTGCTGCTTCATGGTGAGAGTCTCGTCGATTTCACGACATTGACCTTTTGGAGACTGCCATTAATGATTTATCGACTCTAAAACTATGTGTCCTCCAAATCCGAGCAGGAATCGACACTGAGCAAATCCCTGTATTACATTTCATATTGGAGGATTGTCTTTCCATCGAGACGGCATCGGCTTTGAGCTGTCAGGGACAGTTTGGGACTTGATTCATGAATTCACAAATGGCCGAGCCTCGAAAATCAAGTGTGATGTTTCTTACTTTTCCTGCAATTTGATTCCGCAGCTCCTGCCTTGCGAGTGCTGCTGGTGCATGTTTGGTGCAATTTGGTGCAATTTGGTTTCGCACAATCATTCACCGACATGCAACATATCTTAGAACTTGATTTTGTGGATTCACAAATGGCTGGCCTTGAAATTTCAAGTCTGATATTTCTGTTCCTGCAATTTGATTACAGATGTTCTGTGGCAGAAGCCATTGGCACATATTGTTTTGTTTGTTTTAGTTTGATCTTATCACTGTGTTTCATTTTATCCCAGTGCAGTAGCAAATCAAATGCAAAGTGTACAAACATAAAGAGAGGTACAAATCATAGTAATAGTCAAGTTCATATATTGGTGGTCATTGTTACTGAAAACATAAGCAAAGTAGATATGCATATATAAGACAAATATACCAGAGACTGCCATATGACATATATGCATATTTTTTCACCTGTACTGCAAGGTACTGTATGGTCTTGCAGTGGATTGTAAAATATTGTCTGTTTAGAATGCAGTTTGACTATTTGATAATTTGTGAGAAGTGCATCAAGTGGCAGATAATCCTCATCACTAAATCATCCCTGCCACATTGTTTGAAATATATCTTTAATTGACTCAAGATGAGCATATTCTGATCATTGAATTACAAATATTGAGTAATATATCCCTACCCCCTACTCCTACCACCCCCCCCCCCCCCAACCAACACTTTCTAGCCTGAGTCTGGCCTTTGTCTCCTTTGGCCGATTTGCCCCATTATCCTACAAGCAACTCTAGAGGCACTTGAGGGCAGTCCGAACGGGAGCTCTGTCCAACCCACTTTCCGCTCTGTTCCCCCGTCTGCCCCCATTATCAACCCACTGTGGGCAGACTACAACTCAGCGTTGAGTTTCACACCAGGTCAGAGACAGTTGAAAATTCAATATTGCAATAAATAAGAAAAAGGGGGGGGGGTGATAGAGAGGAGGAGAAAAAAAAAGAATGAAAAGTGATGTCTCCTGTGAAGTATGTGTGCCACAGTGGATTGCTCACAAATTTCTAAGCCTCGTTAATTGTATCAGAAATCTGGTGTAATGTGAGTAATTGAATATCTCTAGTCTTGTTGTACCAGACTCCATGCCTGGAGATGGTCAACATATGCTCCGCAGACATTGTGTTTGGTTACATGTTGAAAACTAAGTGTTCTCGTGGAGGATTTCTGTCTCATCTGACTAGGGAGGAAAATAAATGTCATAAAATTGTGAGTGAGTAGAAAAAAAAATAATGTATTAGTAAATGCCATGATCACCACAGACCAAATAAAGTTTTGGAATATATAGGTCAACTATTACTCATTCTTTACTAAACTATATTAAAGTCTCAATTTCTGGTAATGTAAATAAGAAGGCAGTAATGAATGTGTATTGGATTTCTAGAGAGCAATTTGCTATCCGTCCTCTCCCAACAGTCTTGGCAAAGAATAAAGAAACTTGCAGCACTTGATGGAGTTCCTACATCAAACGAAAGCAGGTCTTTGAAATGGGGGATGAAAAGGTGTGGGAAGAAATTGAACTCTCAGGAAGTGAGGTTCATGAGAATGGAGCATTCATTTCTCGGTCGTGCATTCTGCGATTGTTGGCTCAAGCCAGCAGCCACTCCATGACTGTCTGCATCTGTTTGCGCACAAACTGTCGGGGTTTCGAGTCCGGTTTCTGCGGGGCGGGTTATTTGGCAAAATGTTTTTCAAACGGCACGCCGGTCTCAAGGTCCGGTCCGAGAGAGAATGAGCTGATAGCATCTCTCCAACTAGATGTCTGTTTGCCGTCACATTCTTCCTCATCCACCTCCTCCTCCCCTCCTCCTTGTCCTCCTCCTTACCCTTCTGCTTTCATCATTCCTCACCCCCCCCCCCCTCCTCCTCCCAGCACCATCTCACATCATATCTCCCCTCCAAGCAGTGATAGTTTCAACTTCAGACTGAATTTCCTTTTCTCATCTGTGTCACATATAAAATACAATATCTAGTCACTCCTGATGCTTCTACATGTAATTCATTTCGACCAACATATCCTGACCGTGGTAAAAGAATATAACCTCTAGGATGAACACCAATCATTGTAGATACGCAGCACATGATGACATGATGAAAAAAGTTAAATCGCTATAGTGTTTAGGCAGTCCAGACTATGCCCTTCTCCGGTGATAGCCGCCCCTCTACCTGGACAGCAACGTGAACCCCCTCTCCCCTTATGCGCATCTTCCCGTATCACCTTTCAAATCCCCCGTCACGACACGCCGCGATGAAATATGATTTTCTTCACTCCGGCCTTAAACTGGGCCATTTACAATCAATGATTAGATCGCCCTGGAATTCCGTCCTCTCTCTGTGATTGGTCTCTTCATGTTGTACGCGCATTTTTTTTTCTAGGCTTATATGTAATTTGTTGAGGTAGTGAGTCATGACAATTTCACTTGGTCAGGCAGGATGCTGGACTTTAAAAAGGTGATCAACAAAGAAGAAAAGGAGAAAGTGCCACTGGAGGTGCGGACCGGTGAGATCATCTTATGGGGAGTCCCTTCTAGGAAATCCTAGTGCAGGATTTTGCAGGATTAAATTTGTTCTTCCTCTATTAATCATGATAGTAACGTGGAAAAAATAATCCTAATTTTGGTGAGCTTATCCCGAGCAATAGCCAGATCATCTTTGGCCAAGATGTTGCCCTCGGCAACATCACATAACACCTTGTTAAAGGTCATGTGAGATGTCTAGAATGCAATCATCCATTCCAAAGATCTGTTTCTACTAAGATCTTCAGGATTCAATCTAAATTACTAATGCAATGAAAGTAGCATCTATACTTAATCTTTTCCAAAAAGGAACACATCTGAAACACGTCCATTTCAGAGTACTTCAGCAAATCAGATGTGAAGTGTTTTTTTTAGAGTAATACAACATTGTAGGTCATCCATCTTTTTTTTTTTTACTTCTTTATAGTTCCAACCATCAAGAAGCACCTGCATTTTTGACATTCATGTATAGGCCCACAGAAAGATAGTTTGTAAATGTAAAAAGAAACAGGGATAAATATCCAGTGATGCTCATTAATATTATTTCTGAACTCACAAAATGTGAGACAACCTTTTAGATGAGGAGGCCTTCAATGCATCATTCCATAACAAATAGACCAAAAAAAAAAAATGTGCTGTACTCCGTGAACATGTTCTGAACATATCATCCTTGAAAGGAGCCGCTCGTATTGTACGCAAGTTGAATGGTGGCATAGAAATGCTTGCTAATTGCACAAAGTTGTGTGCATGCCTGCCTTGGCAAACAAAGTATCTAGTACTAATTGGGTTCTTTTCATGTCTTTTTAAACTATAAAGGGAAGAGGTAGCCAGCAAGGAATGTATATATTCTCACAAAAATATTTTCTTACAGATCTTTTTTTTTTGGGGGGGGGGGGTGATAGTGGGGCTTCTGTCACCTCAGCTTGTCCAAGGTCCTGTGCATTATGCAATGAGAATTAACAACACCCATTCACAATTGAGGCATGTGTCCGCCAACAAAAGCGAATCAGGATGCTTTCGATCAGAAGAGCAGCACCTGGGCAGAAACTGTCTGGCCATTTGAATTCCATCCAGAGAAAAAGAAGCAGAGAGGCCCAATTGAATTCCATCCAGAGAGAGAAGAAAGAAAGGAAGAGAAAGGCAGATGAGAAAAAAGGAGAAGTAGAATGAGACAGTCAAATGTTGATGAATCTTATTATTGAGATCTCACTATAGAATTTGGAAAATATTGCAAGTAACTTTTACACTCGAGGAGTATATCCCCTTGTTTTGAATTGAAAGGAGATTTGTTGGTTTTGTTTTGGTTTTATTGTTTCATGTTATTTGTCGAGGGCATTAATTTCATTAAGTGGATGTGTTAAATTTAGCAAAATGGTAGATAGTATGTTTAAATGGGTTAAATGTTCATTGTATTTTTTTTGTCCGTAAAAAATCATAATTTGAGATGTTTGTTTGGTGTATTTATTAATTTCAGTGAGCCCTCAATTTGTGGATGTAATGAGACCACTGATCACGTGGAAATGGGCACTGTGTGTGCCGAGACCATGCAGTTATTGACCAGCGGGTCGTGACAGATGCGTTCTCTGGACTTGAGGATCTGAGGCGAGGTGCATCCAATTCGCAGGATTAGCGCTGCTGAAGTCGCTTAACATCTGGCGGTCTTACTTGGCTAGCACCATGCCTCCAAAACCCATCTAGCTGTCCCATGACATTCTGATCCACGAGTCTACCGGAATAGATTCAATTTAGGAAATGTTTGGGGATGTCGGCCCGCTATGTGTGGTCAGCTATTGGAGTGGAAGAATTAAAGAACAAGGATAAGTGGTCATCAGACCAACAGAAAAATGAACAAACACTTGTTTGGATGAAAAAATAGATAAGATTACATTATTTATGTACAGAGATATTTCTGTATTGAGCCATTTTCTCTACAGGTTTGCTGTGAATCATCACACCCAAATTTTAAGAGATTGTGTTCAACTGGGCTGCAGTAATGTCATAATGAATATGATCATTACGATCAAACTGGCAGTATTAGAGTTTACTGTGGAAGAAACGATTTCCCCTTGAGTTCACAAATGTCAATTCATCAAGTCATGTCAGTTTGGCTGGTTCTGTGATAATCACCTGAACTATTAATTGTCCTCTGCTGTGCAATAATAGTTCATTCCCAAAAATATTGAGGGGGGGGGGCATCTGGAGGGATGGGAAAATGGTTTTTTATGGGTTTGTTATCTTGAACTCTTTGTCTTGTTTACCATGAAGGGGAAAAATGCATTGTGCTATGATGATGAGACTGCTGTAATTAAGTAATGTATTCGCAGGAATAATTGCTGTCATAAACGATTTCAATTCTTTTGTTCCCCCCCCCCCCCCAAAAAGAGCATGTAGACCTACAAGGCGGCTCTTAAGATGGCACATTGTGTTAGGGGTTGGGGTAAGTGGAAGGGGAATGGGGTGTAGGGACCAAGGGCAACAGAGCATGAAAAATGTTTCTGGGTGGTTCGCTGTACTTTTCTCTCCTCTTGGGGAGGGGGGTGGGGAGGGAGGGAGGAGAGTGGGGTAATCGCGGAGGAAAGGAAGCAGGCAGGAAGACTGGAGGTGTGAATCAGAATTCTTGCATTGGAGCATGCATTATCTGGAGTGCGGATGGCAATTAGCTTCCACTGCACTCCAGCACTGGTATTCTCCCCTATTTTCACCCCTTTATCATCCTGGTATTAATGCCTCTTTCCCCTCTCCATCCCCACCCCCCACATCCTGTCTTTGTCTCCACTTGGTCCTCATATCCCGCCCGCCCTTGTACGCTGGTGGCCAGTTGTAGCATCTTTGGCATCTCGTCTCTGTCGTCTCATTTATCTACTTGTTGTTAGGTTTTCTTCGTACCGATATACCTCTAGCTCTGGGGAAAATATTTAACCAGCTGTCATATCCTTATTCTACTTTCCATATTACTATTTTTTCATATCTCTCTGAACAGTGTGTCCATGCAAAACAAATGCCCACCAAACACAAAATAAGTGTTTAATTGAATGCCCCACTCCCCAATCACTACCAACCACCAGGAGGGTGGAAAATTCTCTGAAAAAAAAAGAGAAGATGAGTTGCGGTCAGCTTCAACTGGCAGAGAGAATGAAATTTCGAGCCACAAGTGAGTTGGGGTTGAGTGGAGGCATGCCATGCTACAAGATCTTGACCCAGCGGGGAGACGGGAGTAAAGTGCCTCAATAGATAAAACACTCGTCATCCTACCTGACTGTGGCACCGGGGCTGCGGTTATAAAGATGCCTGATGACTGTGTGAGAGGGTCGCTTTATTGAGACCTGAGGGCAGAGATTTTGGATTTGTGTCATCTCCAGAGGTTATGAACAGGCAAAAAAAAAAAGGAAGGGAAAAAAAAGAGAATCCCCCTCTTCAAGGAAGGAGGGAGGGGGAAAAAAGTGGACGGGGAGAGAATCATAAACATTTACGCTCATGGGCAATTCCATCCAACTCGATTAACAAGTGGAAATTGCATTAACACTCTCAAAACCGAGTTACTCAGACCAAATTACATTGATCTGTCTAGCTTTCCGTGCGGGCAACTTGCGGCTCGCGAGGGTTACCCCCAACGATTGAGTGATATGACTCATATATCGCAGACCAGTCGGGGAGAGAGAGGGAGAGTGGTACACCCATAAGTTGTGTCTTATCCGTTCTTAAGCCGAGAAGAGTGCTTGCGGGTGTGTTGAGACGAAGCGTTGCTGTGATTCACGCCTTCACCGGCGACGAACGGCACATCTCTCCTTGAGAACGATTGATGTCACCCTTGATATCGCCGGTAGCCCATCGCACCGATTCAGAAGAAGGAAACAGGACTGGAGGCGACGTGCAGCGTGTCTCCACCAATCATTGTTTTTTGTTATCCTTTCCTTGAACTTGATGTAACGCATGTTGTGTTTATCCGTATTAAAATATCTTGTCCCCAGCATCTCAATACCACCAGTGAAACACACCATCCCCCAGTGGTAAACATCTCTTGGAACCGGATTTCCATGGACCTTAATTCAATTTTACACATGTTAGTCAGTGAAGGGGGTATAATTTCTTCATATCACTGCAAAAATCTTAAAAACTCAACTTTTCACCCAAATTTTTTCTCCCATTTTTTCAAATTGTTGAAAAGTAGTCATGACAAAAGTAAGAGGACATACAGAACCTGATAGATGTTAGATATACCAAAATGTATATGCTATGGTTCTTGTTCAGAGGGTTATGCTAATTCCCAAGATTTGAACAATATTTTGTTGTACATAGACCTCACTATGTATTTTCTTTTTTATATACACCATGTTTTTTGAGGGAAGGTCCTAATGAAGTGATATATTTAGCATTAACCAGATTTGTTCCATTTGGCATTGTATGTCGGGGCTGTTTTATTTTTGTTTTCATTTGGAGCTGTGCCTTTTGGTATCGTAGTATGCTGGTTGATCTGTCCCACTATAAAATTCTATCCGCCCCACAAGGTTTTAACAAGTGTTGCATCCTTAGATCTATTCATCGATAAAGAGTCGCTTGCTCACATTCAAAAGACATGTAAGAAGAAATACCATCACTTTGGCCCCTCTGTTTACGATGCAGCCTGCTATTTGCCCTCACCCAGATAATGCTCTGAAACTCATGTGGCGGCCAAAAGGAGTATCGGCCTGAAGTCAACAAAAAGGGACCAATCTCCATACAAAAGGTCCGACCTTTCTCGGCCATAATGTCTGCAACGTGACCATATGAAACAGAAAGCTGGGTGCCGGATAGCGTCCAGACAATGTGAAAACTATCCATTCTATCATGCTTCGTCTCATATAGTGTTTTTTTTCCCCGCGACATGGAACTCGGCCAAATCAACTCCAGTTTCTTAGAATAAGGGGTGTGATTAGTGTATGCCCTACATGACAGGATAAAAACCATTCTTACATCCCAAGCAAATACACGAGCTGCCAGGTTTACCAGAGTCTGCAAGAAACTCCACCCAAAAAAAGAACTGTTAAGGGAACTAGAAAAGAAAAACCTCCATGGTTTTGGAAAGATTATGACATGTGAAAATAAATGCAATGCACATGTGTTTCCAGATAGCTCTTTGGGATTCACCTTATTTTGATGCAAGAACTTTAACCCGTTGAAGACGGTTCTATTTTGCTACAAAACTCATTTCCCATAGACGCTTGCCCAAGTATACTTGGGACTCGTCCTCAACGGGTTAAGAACCCTGCCAGTGAGAAAATGTTTTGGAAAGTTCCTCTTTATCTCATGAGTTGATAATGGAGAGAGATGCCATCAAAGTTTATGGCATTTTCATCACATTGTCCTTGAGGAGATAATTACAGTGATATTCAGCAGAGATGTAAGGATGTTGAGTATATTTGATGCAAATGTTGCAACTGAAATCTTCTATCACGATCCATATTTGCCACACTGGCACAAGCAACATGATATAATTTCACCCAGTCTATCAAGAGAACATTAAAGGACAAGTTCACCTTTATAAACATAAGGATTGAGAGAATGTAGCAACATTAGTAGAACACATCATTGAAAGTTTGAGGAAAATCAGACAATCGGTTCAAAAGTTATGAATTTTTGAAGTTTTTGTGCAATACCCGCTGGATGAGAAGACTACTGCAGTGTATGAATAACTTAGATGTCACATGCGTACAACAATATAAGGAAAATATAAAGAGAATTTCACAAAATTCCATCTTTTGAAAAAAGTACACATTCCCCTGACTCGTTACCGACAAATGTTATGGGTAATGTTATTCCCCCTGCCTTTAGAAAGAGGCAAGTCAAGTGCTCTTTTATTATGCGAAAAAAGTGAAAATATGTTGAATTTTCTTTTACATTTTCTTTATACTGTTGTACGCATAATGACTCACAAGCTGTCGTAGTCTCCTCATCCAGCGGTTCCAACACAAAAATTAAAAAAATTCATAACTATTGCATCGATTGTCCAATTTTCCTCAAACTTTCACTGATGTGTTCTACTAATATTGTTGCATTTTCTCAATCCTTATGTTTATGAAGGTGAACTTGTCCTTTAAGAAACTTCATGTGTGCTGAGATAAGAATCTTCTTATAGTCTCGATGATAATGATGATCTTTGCAGAACCATATAGTTTGATGGGGAATATGTTACTTTTAGTCAATCAGTCTCATTGCATTGCGATGTCTGACCAGGGAGGTGGGAAGAGACCACCTCCCTGGTCTGACAGAAGCCAGCCCATCATTAGATTTGTTGCGAATGATGACCTTGCGGCTGCGAAGGATTTTCCAGCGGAATTACTGCTAGGGCTAATTTGGCAGTGGCTGGGGTTCAAGTAACGACCAAATGTGAATATTTTCTCTGATTGGAGAGGGATCATATATGAAAATTGTTGGGCGGCAGACCTGCTTTGATCTTGTCAAAGTGATGATTTATGGGCCAGTCTTTGTCACAACCCCACTGCAATGAACCAGAGAGAAAACTTGGTACAAAAGAAACCAGACTTTGCTTCTCCACATGGAAGAGTGCAGGAGAAATGAGGTGGGGATATTTTTTTTTTCCATCCCTTCTTCTTTTTGGTGGCGATGCTTTGTGAATTCGGGGAGGTTTCTAAGGACGTGGATGGCTGAGCCCAAAGTGAGAGGTATAGTTTGCAGGAGAAAAATGAGAAATGAATGATTCTTTGTCGACCCAATTGTACCCCATATTGTTCACCAAGAACAGGGATAGACAGAGGGGCTATGTAGACCAGTCCGTTTTTTTTTTAATGTGTGTGTGTGTGAGTCCTTTGAGACATGATGTCGCGCGTCTCTTTTTTGATGAATTGTATCAGGAATTAAAATCGAGTTCATTTTCTTGCATTAGTTGTGGCACGTTCCATTATTTACAAAGTGGAGCTGACGGGGCAGTTCAAAGACCGCTGGAAAATTATTCCCATTCATGCGGATGGAGCCGGCAGAATGGGCTTGTAGCAGTGACACAATAGGCTCTTCTTTTTCAGGGGGTGCATGTGTGTGCATGTTAGGGGGTTGGATGCTCGATAAATATGTGGTCCTCATATATGTTGGCTGTCACATCAAAGCCACTGGGTGGCTACAAACTTTTATGTCTGTCCAATCTCTTTCCTGCTACTGGCAGAATGGGCAACCACAGTCAGTGTGGCGACAACTTCACAGATACCATCAGTTCAAAGCCATGCTGTATATGGAAGCAAGAACCAAGCTCCCGCATATTTACCAATTCATCTTTAAGACTGTGGCCAGGGGGCCCCCGACAAAAATTGATCCCTTTTTACGAGATGAAAGGAATAATAGGGAGTGAATTAATGGGTACTGTCATTCCCAGTTTAACTGTGCATTGTCCTCTATATTGCAGGATTAGGGTTTGTACAATGCGGCATTTTAGGGAATTGACTCAATTTGATTGATTCATGTCACATTCCATGAGTTCCCTCATTTTTCTGCCTTCATTTTTTTATAGCTTGCTGAGTCTATACTTCCTTGATGTACCAGTACAGAATTTTTATCGTGCTGTGCCGTTCTCTAAAAGATTTCATATTCTATCGTTTGAAACCTGAGAACATATTTCCTAAGTCACAATGAAGGCGTTTAGTGAAGTGAAAAGAATACATGTCACACAAGCTGCTCCACTTGTTCATAGCTTGCAAAAACATTTGAAATTTCTAATCATAGAAGTCACATATTTGAAGGTGACATTTGCAAGAAATATGAAAAATATATTCTTCGTTCCTGACAGAAGTGAAGTTATTATAATGAAAAATGAAGCTTCTAAGCTGCAAAGATATTGTGATTTCTTTTTAATCTGTGCACTCGATTGAGGTAGATGTGATTACAACACTAAGATTTCTGATCCTCTGATGAAGAGTATCAGATCTCCCATTGGAAAAACAAATGAAATGTCAAAATAAATCTTCATTTACTTCAATATCCCCACTGATACTCTGCTTCACCTCTCATTTCCATGCCAACAGGTCAAAGTTATGCTTCGTGTGGTTCCCTCGACCAACCCCAATGACACAGCCACTTTTGTTACCGTGGATACCAAGAAGAAGCAAGTCACCCTCTTTGACCCCTCCTTCCTGACGGGTCACGTGTCCACAGCAGGGCGGAGAGCGGGCGTGGCAGCACCAAAGATGTTCGCCTTCGATGCGGTCTTCCCACACGATGCCTCCCAGGTAAGGTAGTCTTGCATTAAAAAAAGAAAAAATTGATTGCAAATCAAATGAGGATGCACAGTTTGGAGCTGTGGATTAAGAAATGAACCCTTGGCTTAGTCATCTGCTCCTCATTGCTTATTTCAGAGTGTGTACTATAAGAGGTCTTCGTGCATCAAAAGTTTGTTCACAGACATTTCTGGGCTTGAACGGAAAACCCCTACGTATTGGCCCTCAAACAAAGATGGGAAGATGTATTATATTCTTCCTGTGAGTCATATCAGGGTACCGGTAATAAATGATGCAATCATTGACCGCAATACTCTGACAAGCCAGCGTCAATATGTTGTAGGTAACTCATCAAGATCTTTGTGTGACCTGCTTTAGAAATAAAAAAACAAGAACAAAGGGAAGTTATCATATAAGTTGTTCCCACAAATGTCCATCAAAAAGTCTAACAAATGGTTCAAGTGGGTGTAAAATATGAGTATTAAGTACCACATGACCGCAGAATCAAGGTAATATGCAGCTGCCTGTGCGATAACTCATTGTGGTCCCATCGATCTGCTTCCCTACACATTCGCCATACATTCTTGTTCAGTCAGGCATAATCTCTGCCTTTTCCTGCCAACGATATCCCATTGTTTTCCGATTAAGACCTGCCCCATCCCCAATCCTCAAGAGATTATTTGACATGCCCAAATTCAGTCATCGTGTGTCACAATTGAAACCGGAAGTTGGCGTCTTTAAATATGCTTGTCTAGGTATGCTTATTTCACCAAAGATTATGTGAAATATTACTCACCCATAATTGTAAACTCAATAGGTAAAAAACGCTGATTTGATATATATATCAGATACTAGTAGCATACATACACATTGACTGTACAAACAATGATTGATGCAGATATCGTTTGATGATACATTCTTCCCATGTACAATCTGTACAAGATGTGTGAGGAAATGATTTCAAATTCTGCTACCACTGTTATTATCAATGTGTATTTTGCTATCGGGACAATTATCCCTGTATGCAGATCATAGTTTGTAGACTGTTGTGCTTTTACATGTTTGGCCATGATGGGTTGACATCGTGGTGAAAGGATCATGATTTATAAACGACACACCAGACACCAAAATTCCTAGCTGTCTGGTTTCTCGGCTATTATTGTCCTCAAGGTTATGGGAAGACAATTCGGGGGAGCCTCCAGTACCTCGCTGCAGCGCTCCGGTGGTCAAGGAATGCTCCCTATTGTCTACAGCTCCCATGCTGTTCCAACAGCCGAGGCAAAGCTCAAATTAAGAGCCACTCCGGAGAGACAATAGCGGTCAAAAGTCATTAACAATTCCGCATTGTTTCCACATGAGTTACGAATAAAGGATTTCATTAGCGTGGTCAGCGAGTCATGAAAGTGTTGGATGTGTGACAATCGATTTTTGTCCCTTTTTCTCATTGGTTAATTTGCTTAACAACCCTCTGTGGTTGCTTGACAAGTCTAGCAGAGCAGCAACAAACAGTGTATCATGGCCACATGAGGAAATACCGTAAAATAGGGGGAATTTCAGAGAACTTATGTGCAAGTTTTGTTGTCTAGCTCAAAATAAAGGTAAACATAGCCCCCAGGTATAGAGTATGCATGTGGCCTTGGAGAATGGAGTGACATCCTTTGAGGGTGATAAGTAACCCTTGTGGGTTGCCACAGTTGCCAAGGGCCAATGCCAAGAGCTTCCTCAGTTTCTAAATGCAGAGGGTTTCCTTGGTTCTGTAATCGCTAAGGGGTTTCATTCAGTTCCTCATACCTTCAAAAGAATGCTAGACAAGCCACATTTGACTCCGGGCACTTCATTTTATATACTTGCTGTATTCTAAAATGCAATTTTTGCAAAGTGTACCCTAATGGCAAAGAAAAAAGAGAGAGAATGCTTTGTAAGGATAGGAATAAGATATTGTGAACTGTCTTTGAGCTCATGTGTTTGAGTACTCTTTATGGAGTGTTCATGTGCATCATAAATATATTTGAATTCAGATTGTAATGTATGACATTCATATTTCATAAAGAGGATGATTGATATGATATTGAGGCACCTTAATAGCAGAAGATGGTATAAAGTAGTACTACCATTAGGCTGTCTTGGGGGTTTCCCTTGACTTTTCCTTCAGGAATTGAGGCAAAAAAATTTTATTAATTCATGTTTGCCTTATGATATATACATGTATATACTCAATTGTTAAAACATTAGTTTAGTGATATACAATGTAATAGAATTCAACTGCATGTGTGACTTTACTTGTTCTTGCACCCAAAGTCTTCAGCAAAAATGTTCAGATGCAAAAATGTAAATTGTAGAGTCTATTTACATCATTCTCCATTTTGGTATGTATGACAGGCATGCATGTTTACGATTAATGCCGGCCTAATCCCTATTGTTTGATGCATCAAATATACCACTCACAAATGACCAGTTGTTTGCAGCATTTTGTTCTAGCATCATTTTCCAAGCTATCCGAACACAGACGGAATCAACTTGGGATCAAATTGCAACAATGATTTTGTAACCTAAACTAAGGTGTCCTTTGAAAGTTGCCAGATGTGTCGCCATAAGTTTCTTTCGCTCTGACACTCGTCATAGGTTTGCTTACATTTTGCAAACAGCCAAATTACAATCAACCCAGAAACCCAGTTTGCAGTACGTGCCAAAACTGCCAATTCCGTCATGCTGCCTTAAGTAACCTTGCGGTGAGCAGTTCCATCATGTGCAGCTGTGGATGCTCGAATAAAGCTATTGCGAAACAATTCGTCTCTGCTGCAAACTTGTGTGTTTTGAATCCAGTTGGAAAGGTGGTAGCCGTGCATGATGTAGGAATTGTCACAAGCTTTTAAGGGGATGCACCCAAGCGGGGAGGAGCTCGAGCGGTGTGTGGGGGGATATTGTGAGGTACTTCCGCTCCGAGTACACTGACTCTTTGTCACATGTGACTAGAAACAGTGGCGAAGTGTTAAATAAACGCATCACAGTGTAATTAAATGCTTTCATTCTTCCCTGTCCAATCTACAGACTATTTTCCAATGCAGAGTCTAATTTTTGTTGACTTAACTTCATCTCGCTCTCTTTTCTGTCTTTTCTCTGACGGATGCAGGCCGAGGTTTGTGCTGGTAGTGTGGCCGACACCGTGCAGGCAGTTGTCAACGGTGCAGATGGGTGCCTCTTTTGCTACGGTCATGCACATTTGGGTAAGAACAATTCACGCCATGCGCACACAGACAAAATCCCCTTCTCTCCCTCTCTTTGTGCATCCCTTGAGTTCTCTTCAATTCTACTGTCTTTGAAAGGGGAAAAAAAGTCAAGGATTGTTGTTTCCAGTGTGATGGTTGCATTCTATTTTTTGTGTTTAGTTCTTTTTTTTCTCTCTCTCTCTCAATTCGGCTAATCGGCGCCCTTTGAGAAGCGGTGCACGACTGCTTACGCTATAGCTGATCGGCCACGTAGAGCGGATCGGCTAATCCTGTATCGATTCAGGAAATTCCAGCGTTGAAATCCACCGCTAAGGCTTGATGCACCCTGCTGGTGCATCAAGCAATGGTCGGGGAGGTCACAAGAATTTGTAGAAACAGAGTGTAACGACCCCCGCAGACTGCAGTCTGTCATCTAGGATTGGCTTTTCCTAGCATGAAATCTCCTTTGCAATTTCAAGAACTGAGAACAAACTATGCGATGAATATGTAAGATCAGTCTCAGAAATTTCCATTTTATGGTGGACTAAGTTTTCATATTATCCTCCATAGGACTTTATGAATTGAAGTCTTCAACAGAATGACAGTGATTATGTAAGTGAATGATTGTTTACCCAGTAAGATTTTCACTGCAATAAAAATTCCCTTTCTTCTGACTAAGTATGATACTTTCAGTGTTTGCCCTTGGTATAAAAAAAAAATATATATTGTGCCATGTGAACCTTGCCATTTTTAATTGCTTTCCACAAGTGAGGAGTTAAAGAGGAAGTTAAGGAGGAATGCATTCTAACCAAAACTATGAATACCCTTCCCTCTTTGAATATCAAAAACAAAACATAGGGATAGTGTCAGGGATCTCAGATATTGACTGAAACTTATCAAGAGTATTATTGGGAGAATTGTGCTATGTTGGGGGCTAAACGTTTCTGGAGATCTACCCGACAGGGAACTGTCCAGTGGTCACACAGGTGACTAATGATATCCTGAATTTAGCTATCCAGGCGTGACATCATGCATTGCCATATTGATTAGTTTGGTAGGCATTTTATTTGTTTAACCACATTTGGCGGTTGGACGTCTGGACCCAGTCATGCGAAACAAAGACGCCCGACTCAATAGGACTAGAACATGTAGCACCACAGGGGGTACTCCAGGGATACAATTGAGTTGGTTTACAAATCCCTCTCCGGCTGTATTTATTTAATCATGTATTTAGCCATTGATGATGCTTTCTTTTAGAATGAACTGTTTGAATTGCAACACAAAATGGTTCTCTTCTTTGTGGATGTCTCTAACTTGATTTGGATCTCTTCTTTGTGGATGTCTCTATAGTTGTTTTGATCCATCCTGAACTGTAGGATACTGGTAGCTCCTACCAGCAAATGTGTGTTATCTCTACTTTTGGTCAAGTATATAGGCAATGTCTACATAAAAATATGCATATTTACAGATTTTGAAATGTACATGGAGTACTTTTGTAAGAAGATGAATCAATTCTATTGCTGACTCATTAGGTAATGTAGTGAGCAGTAACTGCTATTTGCAGGCAGAAAACAAATGATTACAAAATGTTTCACATGCTACAATTTCAATTCAAACATTTCAATGGTCTTTTTCTTTATCTTTTTTTTTCTGCCTGCCAGCAATTTTTGCTTTGAAACAAAACCTGTAATTTGTATTGCAAACTTTGTTTTATAAATACATTGGGTGTTTTCTACAGGCAACTTAATAGTCACACTCACCATCAGATGGTAAATAAAGTGAATGAAAAGAAGCTGAACACAAATGAAGTATAAGATGAAAAGCCATATGGGCACATATTATGAACAGAAATTAATCGATCATACTATGTATTTCTCTGTAAAACTTTGCATAGATTGCGATTGAAGGCAGTGTACTGCAAGAAAAAAACAATGGCTTAAGGTGTAACAGTACCCTCACATGACCAAAGGCAAAGTCATCATTATATATGTCTCTGCATGTCTTGGTTGGTATGACAGGCAAGACCTACACCATGGTAGGCAGGGATGAATCCGTACACACCATCGGTATCATCCCCTGTGCCATCGCTTGGCTCTTCAAGCTCATCAATGAGAAGAAAGAGAAGACAAGCACGCGGTTCTCGGTTCGCGTCTCAGCCGTCGAGGTGTACGGCAAGCAGGAGAACCTCAGAGATTTGCTCATCGAGCAGGCCAACGGTATGACAAACACATTCTTTCATCAACTTTTTCCACCACCCACAAACTGTATACTTCTCTATACCTATTCTATCTTCTGTAATCTTCCTTCCCCTCTTTCAATTTTTGGTGTGGCAATGTTTCTGATTGTTGTTTCTATGAATGGTAGGATCACTCAAAATGGTAGGGTGAGAAATTCTGTGCTCTGTGACAAAGTTGATGTGCAACTCTAAGCTCAATCTTAAATAGGTATGCGTTCTATGTCTCATCAACTCCATTACTCAGTGAAAATGAGATGTGAGAATTTGACAACAGTGTGGCCCCAAGTAGTGAATGTATGTGCCATTGATGTGAATATTATTTAGTAGCACTAATGAAATAATGAATATTGTTTGGAAGTAGAAATGAACTCTGTTTCTACCACATCAATGAATATTACATGATTAGTGCTTCATCTCTTGCCCTCCAGGAAGCAACAATGGGTGTGGCACCTCCCCCGCCCTGTACTTACAGGAGGACCCCATCTGTGGGGTGCAACTCCTCAACCAGAACGAGCTCCGGGCCCCCACGGCGGAGAAGGCAGCCTTCTACTTGGATGCAGCCATTGCTGCTCGCATGAACAAGGGACCAAAAGGTTTGTGTGCTTGTCATTGGTTCGTATCAGTCAGGGATTGTCAACTTATAATGCTCCTTTCCATTCCATTCATCCATCTCACAATCTATCATACTATTAAATGGTAGTTGGGCGACAGAGTTGAACCTTACACCCTTATCAGATGCCTTACAAGCCTACCTAAGAAATGCATAATGAGA
The DNA here is from genome assembly GCF_040938485.1 of Diadema antillarum. Taxonomy (NCBI): domain Eukaryota; kingdom Metazoa; phylum Echinodermata; class Echinoidea; order Diadematoida; family Diadematidae; genus Diadema; species Diadema antillarum. Next base: position 3,623,263 of record NW_027270954.1, read on the forward strand.
GAACTGCCAAGGTTCATATGTGACCGTGCACCTCAAAACGAACATAAAGTCGCACACACTGATTTTGCGTGAAGACTGAAAATAAGTGAAATGGGTCAACCTAGCCGAACTTGACTTTTTCATATTTTCTAAAAGAGCGGGTCTTCTTTTACATTATGTGAAAATTTGGTATCATAAAACGGGCAGGAAGTGTGTTTTTTAAGCAGTTTATCTCGAACATTTTTGGTAGAATAGTGTGATTAGGTGTGTCTTTAGAATCCCTTTTTCATTTCTGAAAAACCTTGTCCACACTCTTCACTTTCAACTCTAATAACTTTAAAAAAGATAGTGCTACTGCTTTCAAAGTTGGCATTAATTATGGACAGAATGTGTTAATGTTGCATGCTTAATTTCAATTTAATCTAATAATACTTTCATTGTTATTTCTCTGGTGGTTTACTTCCTGTTTTTTGTCCCATTCATCGCACAGCCAGCACGGTTTGGTAAAGATTAAGCGCTTGAATAGACACTGTACTTCAGAGCCTCTTTACTCAGTTCACACTTTTCCTGAGTTTGTACTTTCTTTCCAATATTTAGATAGGTTAGGAGAGTCCATTTGATTTGAGTTATACATCATTTTAAAGCCTAAGGTCTGCCCTTTCAGAATATGGTCTTAACTAAAAATTCATATCTGGCGACTTTTTGTTTGTTTTGAGGTGCACGATCACATATGATGTACCGTCAGTGATATTATACTGTATACGCCGAATATTTCGCGAGGTTTTTATTTTCGCGAATTTCGTGAGTCAGGTGCTATTAGCGAAATTAAAGACACATGAAAATATTGAATCCCAATGTGAATGTGACGTACGCATGTACACTTCTCCTTTCAGTAAAGGACTCCACGATCGCGAATTTAACCACTCGCGAAATCATCGGGAATTCCTGATTCGCGAAAATTTAGACTCGCGAAATATATGGCGTATACAGTAATGTGATATGTTGAATGTGATCATGAGAAAGAGAAATCAAACAAGATAGAGGAATAGAACAGCATCATGGCATTTTAGAAACATTATCAACCTGATTTACAGCCAGGAGAATCAGATTGTAGCAGCTGCTATGTCTCCAAAAAAAATATATACATTATACCACCTTCACTGAATCCCCTCCCCTTCTCTCCGCTCCAACAGAGGAAGCCCATGATGGCAAGTACTCCCACATGCTCTTCACCCTCCACGTCTACCAGTACCGCATCGACAAGTCGGGAAAGGGCGGGGTCATCGGAGGTCGCAGCCGTCTCCATCTCATTGACCTGGGGAGTGGGGACCGGAGCGGTGGCAAGGCAGCAAACGGCTCAGCTCTCTCCTTCTCTGCCCTCGGCAATGTCATCCTGGCGGTTCTCAACGGACAGAAGCACATCCCAAACAGGTGGGCGTGGCACTTCTTCCGGTCCTCGATAATTTGGATGCACACCTCCATATGTGATGGTTAGATATGATGGTATATAAACCAGGAGATGCATAGACTAGTACCTTTTAAAGCAACTTATTCACGACAAACGAAAAAGAGCTAGAGTTTATACAGCAAATCAAATGTCTAACGTCATTTTCCATTTTATATATCTAATCATCACGGGAGAGAGTTTCATATTTCAGTTTTTTTATTTTTTTAAAGGATTTAAAGCATTTCTCTTTCATGTATTTTGCAACTCTGAAACACATGTCAAAGAAGTCTGGTGTTAAATGGGTACTTTTTATACCATCAGCTTCAGAAGTTTATATTTGTACAAGTTTTCAGCAGAGGTGGCATTAGATATCCAGCAATTTTGTCTCTGTTGACAATCTCTGCCTGAGGCCAAATTCGTCATTTTATAGACACTTCTTGTTAGTCACATTGACAAAAAAAAATGGTGTGCCATACTTAGTGGGATTGTCATTGTTGGTTTGGTTTTTCTCTTTTGTGGAGGAGGCACATTTCAAAAGCAGCCCTGTGGAATATATCAGTTTGGTTGTTAACATGAAAAGTGATTAGACTGTGATATGGAGTAACCCAAGGAAAGAATATACCCAGATATGAAATTATATGAGCACAAAAGGGTCATTTTGTTTTCATTGTGTGTATGTGCAAATCATTTTTCCACAACCCCTTAAGATATTCACCTAATCAAAGCACAAACCATTTGTTTCATATACCATTTTTTTTTTATTCATGTTTGAAAACCAGAAAAATGAAAATTATATTATATTTGACACCGTGGAAATGTTAATCCATACCTCAGGCCTCTACAGTGGCCACTAGATGCTCTTAATGCGATTATGTCTTTTGCCCTACTTTTCAGTAAATCTTTTCCCAGACTTAACCATTGATGGGATGTTTATCCCAGGTGCTTAAAGCTCAGCAAATCCAATTCCCATGCAGAAATCTCCCCACGGGACTAAAGAGCATCCTCCAATAACTTGATCCCCAATTGTGAGGTTGAACGTGTGACCGTCCGTGTTCTCAAACTGATGATGGTAGATCGATTTTCCCCCTTTGAATTGCATGCTCTCTGATATCTGGCAAGTTGGATGCGTTGTCGAAGAATGAGAGCATCATGCTATGGCTGCAGATAATTGTAACCATGATAATGTCAGTCGTAGATGCTCAGATGCATGTATCTTGTAGACACTTGTGGAGATGGAAATTCAGGAATGCTTCTTGACTTACCGCTGACATTTAATGTGAGAGGAAAATTGCTTTGCTGGATTTTCTTTGAGTAGATGTTGATCAAGCAAGCATTTTAACGTCACTGTTTGATTGCAAAACCATGCCTGCATGGCGGGCCCTTTGATCTCGGCACAATAAGACCAAAAGGCATTTCAGCTGTGAGATGATGTTCTTGTAATGGTCACAAAGAAACCATCAAGCAGAAATAAGATCCATAAAAAACTGTTTAGATCCTGTCCCAGCGAGGGCGCCCCTCTGTGTGATTGCATGTTAAGTGAGGCGGTCTTCAACCGCCTTGCCGTGCGTGCAAGGTTTAACTGTCAAATAATTGATATCTGCCGAATGCCTGGTAAAGGGCAGCTTTGACTTCTGAGAAATGATTTCTTGTTAAATGTAGCTGAATTTCTTATCTGTCACAAGAATTTAGCAAACTTCCGACATAACCACTCAATATTCATCAGCACACCAGGCAGTGTTTGGCAACAGTGTGATATCAGAAAATAATTGTCCCTCGAGTTGATCACCCTCGGCTCTTTGGCACCGCTGTGAGGCTTGTCAAAGGTTCTTCCCGTTGTCAGAGAATGGCCGGTGAACCTCTCAAGCACATGCGCTTTGATATTAGCTCAGTTCATGGACACCACCTAACATTTCAAGATTACTAAGCTTTCCCATGTGGTAGGCCAGTAATGCCTTGCAGAATCCAAGGAAGGTGTGGCAAATTAATACTTTCATATCTTGAAATTTGACCCATACTTAAGATGAGAATTCAATGTTTATATCTTCAGATCACACCTTGTTAATGTGTGGGGGGATTTCTCATGTTTCAACAGTTTCAATCAATAATAAAGCACCAAATGATTACTAAACATATATTAATCTAGTTACCAGTTTAGTACAGTATCTGAATACATTATATATGTATGTTACAGGAATGTTCAGCGCACTTGTGTGTAATATTTATTGAGAAGCACAAGAAATTGTGATAGAATCTTTAACTGGCTTTGCACGAAGATGATTGCCATGTTTTTCCTTAGTGACATGCCTTGTGTTATGCAACTGGAAAGGTTGACCATTTCCTGAGCTGTTCTACGTCTCATGAGAACACACAATTTTATAGTGATTCAACTTACAATGCATTGTGCTCATATAATGTGGCACCACGAGACACTTTTTTTTTTCTCTCTCTCTCTTTCTATCTATTTACTGTGATTCTAACCATGTTGTCTTCTGTCTATCTGTAGATTGATAGGTTTTATTACCGATAGATCTTTATTATGAAGTGAATGCATGTACATACCTGTGTGTCTACCTATGAATATACATGCATAGATGTTACACTTAAATTGGAATGGGATAGTTGTGATATGTCTCACGTAGTATCTGTTCCCACAGTTTGGAACTCTATGAAATGGTGTGATTTGTTAAGTTGTCACCAACAGAAAAATATTACATATTAATTGTACTGACACACTTTCATTGATTCCAAGAGAGTTCTGTTTGAGTTTAATCAATGCATATCTCTTATAGGAGATAGTTTGAATGGGAAGACATTTTGTTCGATGGAAAGTTGTTCTTTGCGTAAACATGGAAATGTATGTATTGTGAAAATGTTCAACCAGCGTGTTTGACAGTCTTTTTGTACGGTGTTTGTGTGTGGCGATGCAGGGACAGCATGCTGACCAGACTTCTCCGCGAAGCCATGGGCAGTCTCTCCTGCAGGACCGTTATGATTGCTCATGCCTCGGCCGCCATCAACAACTACGCCGAGACGCTGGGCACCATCCAGAATGCCTCGCGCATTCACAGAATGAGGAAAAAGAAATCAAAGGTACTGGTATGTTTGTTGCAAACAGTAAATGACGAGAGATTGATATATTTTTGTGTGAGTGTCTGACTGTATCTGCCTGTCTGTCTGTCTGTCTCTCTGTGTCTGTGTATGTATACACACACATATGCATGCAATTGTTAACTTCCTTTTTGCACTTCCATTTCTGTGCCAAATATCTATAGCTCTTGATAATAGGGAAATTTGATATATGATCACAACCCAGGGGCGAGAAGTTAGCGAGAAAGAAGAGTTTGAGTAATTCCTTTTCCTGGCAATTTTTTTTTTTTTTTTGGTACTGAATTTTTTTCTTCAGGCTCTGAAACAAAATGAATCATTTTCACAGCGGAATTTTTGAATTTTCTAATGTCATAGAGAGTGACTAACTACAAACGTTTGTTGACGAGTTGATGAAACTCTTGCCGTAGATGTGAATAATTCATGAATTAGTTCTATTCAGTACAAGTAACCCAATCAGAGGGATCATATTCATTTGATAATTATGAGAACAGTGGATGAACTTTCATGCCAGAACAATACAAAACATAGGAAGAAGGCATTGGCCTCTGATTCCATGCAGTCAGTGTATGATGGACGAACTCCCAGACTCTATGAAAGGACAATAGGAAGAGGGAAGCTACCCATGATGGAGCATCAAACACCCTTTTCTCCTTCCTCACTCATCGCTAACGATGAAATCCATGCAGGAAGCTGGGAGAATGGAGACAAGTAATGCTGGGGGACATTTTTGATTCATCTGCCCAAGTCATTAGTCGTTCATGCGTAGTCTTGACTGCTTGGTACCACGCATTGTCTTCTTTGCTGGACAGCTCATTTGCACGTTTTGCATTATTTATTTTGATGTGTTCCCCCCCCCCCCCTTTTTTTTTAAACAACTTCAAGTTGGTGTGATTGTTGTGGCCTAGCCTGATTGATTAGTGCCCCCAGGGCGTGGAAGAGGTTTCAATTCTGACATGAATTTTTATGGAAGCATTGCTTGTAATCATCTTTCCAAACCGTGTCATGCCTATTCGTTCATGAATTACTGGTGTAGGTCATTGACATTATCTGCGAACATCAGCACCACAAAGTTTTTGCGGCATAGAGCAGACAGATTCAAGGAGTGCTGTGGCTGCTGTGGTGTTTTATTCCCAGTCATCCTCTGTAAAATAGAATTGATTGATTGCTGACCTTTAACAGATTGTTATACACTGATATATGTATATATTTATCTATTTACAATGTTTGATAGACTTTTAACTTTGCTCCAAAAAGTGTGGCTAGCTCTTATTTTAATCCCATGTCTGTCTTTTCCATGCACAGTATTCTGGAACAAGCTCTAGTGGTGGTGAGAGTTCATGTGATGAAGGCCGGGTCAGGAGGAGGAGATACCCACCCCCAGCAAACAATGGAGTGTGCCTAACTGATGCTGTCAACCAAAGTGATCCCGAGTACATCTCCAGCAGTGAGCAGTCCTGTGACACTGTCATATATGTCGGACCGGATGGCTGCCCGCTGAGTGACCGCGAACTGACCGACAACGAAGGTCCGCCAGAGTCACTGCCCATTCTCAAGGGTCTGAGTTCAAGTGAGGAGGACAGCCGTGGAGGTTCGTCCAGTGATCGCGATGCTGAGGAGATTCGATGGGCAAATGCAGACTCCATGAACGAAATGTCAGGGCGAGACACAGATGGTGGAATGAGCGGAAGTGATGTTGAGTCAAGGACTACCAATTCACGAATTCCAAATGGTGCTAATTCTTCCAGACAGTCATCCAGCTCCATCCCCAAGTTGGCCACATCTTCTAAGGACTCCTCAGGGGGGCGTAAAAAGACTCCTCCCGTGCCACCTGTCAGGACTGATAGTACCAAGAGGACAAAGCAGGGTGTGTTGAAGGGTGAAAGAAATGGAAAGCTAGTGAATGGTTGCAAATCAGACAGGAGCCAGAGATGTGACTCACAGGGTAGTGGAACGTCAGGCCCGGACAGGCCACAAAACTTTCCCAGCAAGCTGAAACCTCCTGCTGCAATTCACAAACCAAAACCGCTTCCAAAGCCAAAGCCCATCACTGTTCCAAGACCCAAAGCTTTCATGTCGTGTTCAGACACCGAGGCTGAGAACTGCATGTCTGAAGAGAGGCGGGCCGTTGGAAGGTCCCTGATGTCATCAGATGTCAATCGAGTGATGCAGGACAGTGAGGCAGAAAACTGCTCAAGTGGCAAATCTGCCTCTGACGGGGAGCTGATAGACAACAGCACGAGTGAGGATGAGCCTGATATAGAGGAACTTGCAGCCCTGGCTGGTATCCCACTGGTTCCCAGCGGGCGAGGAAACCTGTCCCCAGTCATGGAGATCGATGATGGTGCATCGGAGAAAGATGCTCCCCATGCAGCGAACAGTTTTAATGCAGATGTGGATGATGATGGAGACGAACTAACTGCAGCCCTACGGTGCGCTGATGCTGACTTCACCACCCAGGCTGCCAATCTTGCTGACAACCCAGTGGTGGAAACACCATCATGTGTTGACATCCTACCACCTGCTCTGTCTCCAAGAGCTGAGAGACTCCTTTCTCCAACTGCCCTAAGACAGGCAGGAATTGATGCAGAGTGCCTGATGAGGACAATTCATTCCCTGGAAGGACTGTCTGAGTTCTTGGACAAACCCATCTCAGAGATTTCGGAAGATGATATATCCTCACTGGCATGTTCTGAGCAGGACACTCTGAGTTATGTGTCAAGAGACACAGAAGATGTTACCTCAGTGACAGACATGTCCATCGATGATTTGCCAATGGGATCTGAAGCGATATGCTGCATCAAAGAACTAGGGAGAAGATCTCTTGACTCTTACTCAGAGAATTTTTCAATCAGCTTTAATGGTGCCAGCATGGATGCTTGTCTGAATGATCCCTTTCTTATGCTGGGTGCTGAGGAGCGACAGAAACTGGGACTGGGCAACTATGTGTACTCTGATGATGAGTCAGAGATCGCTGATGGGCCAAATCGTCTCCGGCGGTCAGAGCGTCGTTCAGAGATGGACACAATGGACTCACTCTCACTAGCAAGTAGGGATATTGAGGCCATTAAGCGGCTGTATGTCATTTCAAGCCTGAGCAATGAAAACATCTCTATCGATGACGATCTCTCAGAGGTGGTCCAGCTGCCGGACTTGGCCTTTGGGGACTCTCTGCTCCAAGATGAGCCTTCTGTAGTCACATATATGACAATCAACAATGATGAGCAAGTTGTGATGAGAGAGAAGCATCTTGCTCTTGATCACCCCCTGAGGAGACTCAGCTGCATCAGCGATGCCACAGACGCCACCTTCAGTACTGCCTCCCGTCCTGCCAGCTTTGCCAGCCAAGATGACAACACCCTCATAGGGGATGCTGTCGATGGGGAGTCCAAAAACGAACCTACCTCACCAAACACCATCAATCTCATCAACAGCCTCCAGAATCTCAACATAGATAGCATGAAGCCAAGTAATGGCTTCATCAAGCCCCAGTGGTTTCAGAACAATCCCGGTAATGCCAGGGCAGAGGAGAACCCCAAGACAGGCTACACGCCTTCTTCTTCAGAGACATCTCCGGTGTGGCTTAGAATGAATGTTCCCATTACGTCAGCACAGGAGACATGCAGGCAGGGTCAGCCATCGTCGGGAGGGATGAAGACCGCTGTGGCAAACAGAGCTGTCTCTCATCTTGACACGAATGCAATTCTTCCAAATGGTGTGAGACCAGCACTTCCCGCCCACATGGTGAACAACATCCCCAGCAGCTCTAGCCCAGCGTCTTTCTTCAGCAGCCCACAGCATCAGGGTAGCGCAGCAGCAGTCCAAGCAAGGCACTTGTCCCTCTCACAGCAGCCTCCTCCGCACATCCTCAGTGCTGCCATTGAAAGTGCCAAGCATCAGATGGCAGTCAGGAATGATATGCCAAGGCTCCAGTGTCTGGCTGACTTGGAGAAGCTTTACGGCATCGACATCCGCAAGCCAGATGGTGCAGCTGTGGAGGAACTGCGGAGTGAGGTGGCCAGTGGTGACACACATTCTGCTGCCAGTCAAAGGGGCTGTGATATCTCTACCATGGAGCGTCCACCAGCCATTGGAGCCTGCTCAGCACCTCCATTTGAGGTGGAGTTCAATCCTTACTTCTCGCAAGAGTATGATGATGTTGTGCCATCAGGTGATGCAAAGGAAACTGTTGCCATGGTTCACCAGCCTCCAAGATCTGTAGCCTCGAGTGAGGCCAGGACTAAGAGAATTGTTTCTAGGAAAGAAAGTGGGCAATCAGAGTCCAGCAGTGTTTCAAAGAGTAGTGATTTGACAGTGCAGAGCTGCCCAGTTAGTCGAATACCACAGCTGAATCATGGCACTCCATCCAAAAACTCTCATGTGTCCAAATTGTCTTCCAAGACCAACAAACCGATTGTGAAATCCAGAGAAGAAAGCCAGTTGGGAAGTAAAACCCCATCTGGATCCTCCAAGAAAGGTAGTCAGTCAAATAGCAGAATACCCCAGAAGTCGCCAGCCAGCTCACGGCAGACTCCCAAATCAAGTGCCCTACCCGTAAAAAAGTCACTGAGCAAGTCAGCGCCCTCTCTGTCGAAAGTGACTCCGCCTTCGTCCAAGATTCCCGTCACAACTGTCACATCAGTCGATGGCAGTGCCGACCCTCCCACAAATATGCGCAATGCCAACAACAACATTGCTCAACTCCAGCCGGGCAGTCGCCTTACCAACTCCTCGGACAGCAGCAACGACAGCGGCATCGCGTCCAGTGAGAATGTGACCAATTCCAAGCCGGCGATCCTGTCCCCATACTCCACGGTGACCAAGCCGAGACCCGTGAAGAGCTCCAGCAGCGGGCACGGCAGTGATAACAGCAGCACCTTCAGCGACAGTGTGCCGGCTGCCAGGGGTATGAGGCGGGTGCATGGGGCGAGTGGGACCAGCAGTGGCTATGAGAGCATGCTGAGAGACAGTGAGAATACGGCCAGCTGCTCCTCAGCACACGATTCACTCAGTGAAGGCTCCTGCGGGCGGGTCAGGGGTAGCAAGCTTCCTCGCAAGAAGTTTGGAGGTAAGCTTCAGCCTTACGTGTCCATGCCCTTTGCTGAAAATTACCAAAATCATACCTGAACTATCCAGTAATAAAAATTTATTATAACAAAACTATTTCAGGTCCTTATTTTGTTCAGAATGTGAAAAGTAACATCAAAGCAAACTTCATCAGAAACCTTATTTAAGTGACATATAAATGCAATGTTGTCTTGCTCTTGTTTTACATTGAAATAACAGAATTTATCTCCCAAATCTTGTCATTTCATGTTTGTCATTACCACATGTCCATCACAGAATGAGTGCAAGAGTACTATATCCATTTCCACATCACATTTTTAAAGAAAAATGCAATGTATGACAAAATTTGGTCAACAGCAATTATGGCAAATGTATGTTAAACCCTCTACCCAAATGTAGGTGCAAGGAGAAGTCGCAGCGTCCCTCGATCGTCTGCCTCAGACTGCGGCCCCTCCACTGGGTCCTCCCACAAGTCCTCCTCTCGCTGGAAGGACCTGCCACCCAGGCCCATCATGCCCAATGAGGAGGGCGTTGAACTCAAGGTCTACGAGGTCGATGACCCCCAGCGCATTCAGCAGCAGAGGCCAGAAACAATCAAGGTGAGAGCGGATGACTTCCTGCCCCAAATGTTGTAATCTTCATTGTCATCTCATGGTATTGGGTAATACTAATTCCTCATGCTGGACTTTCTCTTTAAGCAAAGTGTTACTTTAATGACTTCCACAGTCTTTCTGAGTCACTTCATGACCATCCTGTACTTTCTTCTCACTATTTTCACTTCATGTCCTTACATTTTATTTTTCTTTATAGGCCTAAGTTGAAACACAACTTGACCTCGAAAATTGTATTAGTCATAGTCACACAAACTGATGTATTCAGACTTTACTGTGTGTTAGGATACTGGTCCAGTGCTGTACCAATCCTCCAGTACACAGTGCTGTCTTTTCATGTTTGTATGGTGTAGGTTTGAGTGTAATGTGTTGTTGTATCACCAAGACATAATATGTCCTTAGACTGGTTAGAATGATTTAGGTTTACATTAAGCCACAAATTCAAGACGCAGACCACATGATCTCACAACCTTCTCTTTATAGGCCTCAACTGCTTAAGTAGACTAATACTGTGTGTTGTATACGCTCAACTCTTTAACCCCTCCCACCTCTTCCAGTCCATGTATTACTGCTTAGATTGTTCTCTGTTCTTCTCTACCTCAGACTGAAGTGGGCAGTCAACATGTCAAGGCCATGCAATGGAACTCTGTCCCCAGGTCACTAGAGCAAATATTGTAACAGAAAAAAAAAAAAACAATCAAAAAAGAAACTTTTAAGAAAACATGATTACTGTAGCCTCGTGGAAGAGGAAGATGAACTGCAAGTATCAGCTTCACTAATGAGAATCAGAGAGAAAGTGCAATATCTTTTATGCTGAATGCAAATGGCAGTCAGTAGAGACATAGTTTATGAATCACCACCTTGGCTATATTACTCAGTGTTCAACTCGTAGACGACAGTATCGAAGATGAACTTTTTGCGTTGCTCGTAAAATCCTGGTAGGAGGGGAAAAGTGATCTTGATATATCCTCTGACTTAAGCATTAAAGTCTTAGCTGGTGCTTGCAGACATTAAACCTCTCCACACCAGACCTTCTTGTCTGCTCCCCAGAGTCATGTGACATCCCTCAGTGTATTCAAGTTTGACAGGCATGGAGTGTGCTGCTTGGATTTCTTTTTTTTTATTTTCAATTATTATTTTATCTCGTAATGTACGGTAGAGAATTCAGCCATTGGCTGCGCATTAGCCATTGGCTGAATTTGCGTAATATGAGAGGCCGTTCCGCGCGCAATCGCCATCTTCGTTCCAGCGCAATGTTCGATCGCGAAGCGATTTTTATCTGACCGAAAAATCGGAAAATATCATCGAAATCTGCGGAAATACGGAACTGAATTCGTGCTCTCTTACAAGCGTGATTATCGTTCTCAGCATGGATGAACCAGCTGACAAATCGGAGAAGGCAAAAGCCAAAAAAGATACCGAGCTGTGTGAGCCTAAGGCCAGCCCAGCTCCGGCAGCAAAGAAGAAGGCTGCAGGCAAAACTCTGTCTAGCAGCGGGAGGCCTAAGGCATCCCGCCCCGCGGCTTCGGGGAAGGCACAGCCGAACCCGCCCGCACCAGCTGCTACCGCTCCCAACCCGACTGTGACTACAGCGGAAAATAGCACGGAGGTTATGTCCCGCATTGGGAAACTCGAGTCAATGTTCGAAAAAATGATCGAGACTTTGAGTACTCCTCATCATGGAGAACAACATGCCAACACGCCGCGGGATTGTTTTAGTGAATATGGCGACTGCGACACACAAAGGGGAAGCAGCTCACCACCCGTCATAGAATTGGCGGATAATCGCAGCGTGGCTGATTTCCTATCGGCAAACCGCGATGACACGGTCAGCTTGTTTTCGGACGTAGGCCTACAGGAGGCAGATAAAGACAAACGGCCAGAATTCAAGATACCACGAATGGCTCAGAAATTCGTGGCTCCGTCCGGGATAGGGGAACCACTAGATGAGGATGTCGCGGACACCATTGTGTATATGATGGGACAAAAACTTGACCAGAAATCTCTCGACGAAGCAGCAACTCGCTACCCCTGCCCATCTAACTGCACATGTCTAGAAACCCCTAAAGTGAACAGCACTATCTGGGAGAACATCTCGACGGGGACGAGACACAGGGATCTGAAACTACAAATGATCCAATCATCCCTCTTGAAAGGGATAAACGCGTTTGCTCGTACCCTTCCAGCAACTTTGTCTGAAGCTCAGCAGGATGCTATGGCTTTTCTCTGCGATGCAAACTTCTCCCTCAACTGCATGAGAAAGGACAGCATAAAGCCTGACATGAACTCAAATTTCCACCACCTGTGCAAGCCCTCTCACAAAGTGACAAAGTACTTGTTTGGAGATGACCTGGGGCGCCAAGTGAAAGAGATCCAAGAACAAAGGAAAACAATGTCAGGCATGATGAAATCACGCTTCACACGAGAGCAATCACGGTTCCAGCCGTACAAGAAACCGGATGTGACATCTCGCCGTCAATACACGTCGACTGGGTTCACCCGCCCGTTGGGGAGGGGTTATGACCGCCGAACATCACATTCCAACCCCATGGCCGGTTCATCTGCACAGCCTTTTTTAGGGAAGGCTTGGAGGGGGAGACCTCGAGATCCTCCTCACACTTACACACCGACAGCAGCAAGGGAGGGTGGCAACAAGCAGCCAACCTACCACAGGCAGAGCCAAAGCCAGGGGAGGAAATAGAACAGGTAGGTGACTATGAACACAACATAGACAACGATCTAGTTACAACACCAGCTGTCGTCGGAGGTCGTCTGAAGCCATTTTTCCCTGCTTGGGAAAATATCACGAGAGACTCACACATTATTCAAGCAGTTCAAGGCTATACAATAGAATTTGACCCAGAAAAATTTCCCCCTTCTCGAGAAAAACCTCTGCGTTCTTACAAGCGGAATGCTGAAGAAACAGCCAAGATTGACCATGAGATTCTTGTTCTGGAAGAAAAACAGGTCATTGAAAAATGTGCCCATGAAGAAGGGGAATTTATTTCAGAGGTTTTCACGAGACCAAAAAAGAACGGAGGAGTTCGATTAATTCTTGACCTGTCCGAACTCAACAAAAGTGTTCAGTACCAACACTTTAAAATGGATAATATTCAATCTGGTATTCTACTCCTCTCAAAAGGGTGTTATATGGCTTCAGTAGACCTCCGTGATGCATACTACACAATTCCCATTCACTTAGACTCTCGTAAATATCTCCGCTTCGTATGGAGAAACCAATTGTGGCAGTTCAAAGCTTTGCCAAATGGCTTATCTTCCGCCCCAAGACTGTTCACCAAAATACTGAAACCAGTGCTTGCCTTACTAAGACAACAGGGGCACACAGTTTTGTCGTACTTGGACGACACACTGATAATTGGGAACAATAAAGCAGACACTCGCTCAGCAGTGCAAGCCACCACTGACCTTTTGACTAGTCTAGGGTTCATTATTCACTCAGAGAAATCGGTACTTGAACCATCCCGTGAGATTGAATTTCTGGGTTTCCATTTAAATACATCTGAAATGAGAATCACCCTCCCAGCCAGTAAAAGCAATGACATTCAAGATGCATGTCGATCCTTGCTTGCTAATAACAAACCTAGTATCCGGGAGGTAGCTAAAGTCATTGGGAAGATTGTGGCTGCCTTACCAGCATCTCAGTACGGCCCCTTGCATTACAGGCAGCTGGAAAGGGAAAAAATCAGAGCCCTGAGAAAACAGAAAGGACATTTCGATAGACATATGAGCCTATCAAATAGAGCCAAGGCGGAACTAGTTTGGTGGTCATCCCATGCACATCTCGTGTCTAAACCCCTGTACCCAGGGAAAGTATCAAAAGAAATAAGAACAGATGCTAGTGGACAAGGTTGGGGTGCCACAGACCTGCAATCCAAGACAGGGGGTAGATGGAATGCTCAAGAATTAGCAAGAGCAGCAGGTAATGAAATAAACTATCTGGAAATGCTAGCAGCCGGTTTGGGACTCAAAAGCTTCTGTTCAAATGTCAGAGATGCACATATACTGTTGAGATTAGACAACACCACAGCGGTGACATACTTGAATAACATGGGCGGCGTCAAGTCTGAAGCATGTAACGAAATGGCGTTGCAAATTTGGGATTGGTGCAGTAGACGACAAATTTGGATAACAGCATCTCACTTGGCAGGCTCTAAGAACACAGAAGCTGATACGATGTCAAGGAAATTCAATGACAATATAGAATGGATGCTAGACAAGACAATATTCAATGAGATAGTGCAGAGGTATGGGTTACCAAATGTAGACCTTTTTGCCACCAGACTGAATGCCCAGCTCCCAACATACGTCTCCTGGAGACCAGATCCAGAGGCATGGGCAGTAGACGCATTCACTATTGACTGGGGACCCCTAGTATTTTATGCGTTTCCCCCATTTAGCTTGGTTGCAAAGTGTCTCCAAAAAATCAGACAAGATGGCGCTAGGGGAATTTTGATAGTGCCAAATTGGCCAACACAGCCCTGGTATACCGTACTACGTAACATGCTATTGGAGGAGCCCTGGGTATTGCGAAAACACCAGTTGTTAACCCAACCCATTACAGGTAGACCCCATCCACTTACACATCTCTCCCTCTTATGTTGCAGGGTTGGAGCAAACATTTCATAGCTCAAGGACTGACGGAGGAGACTGCTGATATAATGGCAGCGTCTTGGAGGAAATCCACCAAGGAGCAGTATATGGTGTATATTAGGAAGTGGCAAAGGTTTTGTCATGAGCGTCACTTATGTTGGACCCATACGAAGGTGGGAAATTTGTTTGCGTTTTTTAATTCTATGTACAAAAATGGAGCAAGCTACAGCACCTTGAATACATCAAGGAGCGCACTAGCATCAGTTGTTCTTCTACGGGACGAGAAATACACCATTTCTACACATCCTTGGATTTGCCGGTACTTCAGGGGCATTTTTAATCTCCGACCACCCACTCCGAGATACAGCTTCATATGGGATGTGGGCAAGGTGCTGAGCTACCTCAGACAAGTAACTCCAGCTCATAAGATTTCGCTGTGTCAACTGACACACAAAGTATGTTTTTTACTAGCGTTGACTTCTGCCCAAAGAGTGCAAACACTTTCATACCTAACCCTTGACAATGTGAAGGCGTCCAAAGATTGTGTGGAAATACACATTTTGTAGCAGTGGCTGATTTGATAAAGCAGAGTCAACCTGGGAATGTGGGAGTGAAAGTAACACTAAAAGCCTTTCCCGAGGATAAGAAACTCTGTGTTGTACACTATGTTAAAGAATACATTAACAGAACAAGCACATTGAGGAAGGAGGTGAATGCACTATTTGTCACCTACAAGCAACCCCATGGGAAGGCATCAAAGCAAACCATCGCTCGATGGATAAAAACTGTGTTGAGAGCATCAGGTATCGACACCGATCTCTTCAAAGCACATTCAACGAGATCGGCGGCAACCTCATCTGCCAAGAGGAATCATTTTCCAATAGCAGACATTCTCAAGCATGCTGGGTGGAAAAATGAATCCACGTTCAGGAATTTTTACCTGAAACCGGCATCCCAGGCAACATCTTTTGGACAAGCAGTTCTGGGACAACAGACCTCTAGGAAGGGACAAGATTCAGTCCTGTAAACATAGGTAAAGTTGCCCAAAAACTTTCTCTGACAATATATTCTGTGAAAAATGACTACTGTGAAAATCTTTGAAGTCTCATATTACGCAAATTCAGCCAATGGCTAATGCGCAGCCAATGGCTGAATTCTCTACCGTACATTACGAGATAAAATAGAAAATTAAATGAAAAACATTGAAATTTAATTTGTATTTTATGAGTAATGGGAGGATAGAGAATTCAGCACCCTCCGCTCCCTCCCTTACTCTGAACAGCCTTAAATGTGGCTTATACAAGATCTATTTTATCTCGAAATATTTTTTCACAGTAGTCATCAGCTTTTAAAGATGGCGATTGCGCGCGGAACGGCCTCTCATATTACGCAAATTCAGCCAATGGCTAATGCGCAGCCAATGGCTGAATTCTCTATCCTCCCATTACTCATAAAATACAAATTAAATTTCAATGTTTTTCATTTAATTTTCTATTATCCGTTTTTCGGAATGCAGATGTGAGATGTAATGCACCCGTTTGAACATTTCCATATTGTGTATGTCATCCAACGTGGTGAAAACAAAGTATCTTCACGTATAATCAACAAATGCCCTCATGCTCTTTAGTTTGCCCTTGAGTCATTCAAAACTAATTTTCCGTGACACGTGCATTATATTTAGAGGTTGATGTGACAGATATCATCTCTAAGTTGTTGCTCTATGATGAAAGTCGAGTAAGCATTGAGGTATAGCAACGTTTATGCCTCGGTTTGTCTATTAACTTTGCATTCATTTCTCTCTCACCTTACTACTTTGCCCACCCATTCCATCTCATCTCATACGCCTTAAATTTCTACCGATCACAATTTCTAACCCCCTATCTTGCACCCTTCCCTCTACCCCTTACCCCCACATAAAAATCCCCGTCCCCACATCCATCACGCTTTATTAACCTCCGACGCACATCACAGCAGGATTCAAGTGGCGCTACTAACTCAAAGTCTCCCAGCAAATGCTACTCCAAATCACCCAGTAGATCACCGAAAAAGTCTGACACTAACACGGGTACCCTGGGCGGGGCCCCGCCACCGCCGAAACCAGACCAGTACGAACGGAGCGTGAGACCAGAGGTACACTCTTGCACCTGTGGAGTTGTGTTGTCTCATGATCATGTACATTGTCATAACTTTCAGTGACATCAATCTAGCTTCCATCCAATCTGAGAACCAATTCTGTCTATATGCATACATGAATTTTTTTTTCTGGCATGAAATCAAAGACACAGCTAAATACTTGGCTTAGGTTATAATGATATTAACTGTACATTTTACTTATCAATACTCAATGGTTCGTTTCAAATTTATATTTATAAATATTTTTTTATTTTGTGATTTGGAATGACTGAATGATTTCAACTCCATTTACCACAGCTGAAAACTTATTTTTCAGATTATATGTTTCATATGTTCTTTAATTCATTATCCCTGGAATGCTGAGTGTTCTAATTCTGAATGTCGGATTGCATTCTGTGTTTCTTTTCAACATTTTGGTTGTGTTTGTTGTAGTGAAAGATAAGTTGAGGATGATCTGTAACTTATGGGAAATGTCAATTAAGGAACATCATGTCAAAATCATATTGACAGCCACCAAAATCCCAAGCTTTTACAGCAGAGTTTCATGCCATGGTTTCTTGTCCAAACATCCTTTATCAAAGGGTTGTTTCTTTTGCTAGAAGAGGCATATATTCAGAATGTTATTATAGATGTAGTAATTATCGTTTTATTTTATTTTTTAGATGTAGAAATGGTGAGAAATATACCACATAGTTTGGAAATCACTTCCAAGCACTCAATTGTAGGCTGTCATCCTTGTTAAGTGGTGTCCTTACCGTTGAATCTGAACAGAGCTCAGACGAGGCGGGGGAGGAGCTCTCCCCGGCCCACTGCCGACACAGAGAACTAAGGGCCCAGTTGGCCCTGGCAGAGGCCCAGCTCCAAGAGGGCCAGGCCCATTGTCCATTTGAGCGTAAGCAGCCCTGTCTTGTCAGTAGTCCGGTCTAGTCCTGTGTCTAGTCCAACCCATTTCTGTACAAAAGAATAACTGTACCACAAAACAGTTGTCCTTAAATGGTATTGTCTATATTGCAACGTAGCCACTCTTTTTTTCTTTTTGCCCCATTATTTCTTTTTTATTTTTGCCCCATTATTTCTTTTTTATTTCACACCTGTTCATTGTGTTCCTGCTTATAATCAAGATAGTGATAGAATGTATAGAGTAGTGTTAATAAGCTCATTATATTTATTATGATTTTATTACCATAATACTTATTTCAATTATTTTGACATTTGATATTATTATGGTTATGTTACTGCTTGTCAGATTAGTTGCTTTTGTGTTCAGCCGCCAGTTTTTGTTTGCAATTTAGTTGCATCATCAGTTGATATAATGTGCTATCTACTTGCTGTTGCTTTTAAGCCTTTTCACTAGCGTTGTCATACACTGTATGTTAAATATCATTCAGTCATTGCTTGGAGGATTTGTTGCTGAATTGTCGGGGGGGGGGTGGAATTTGAGGTTCTGAAAGACAAGCCAGATTAATTGATTTTTTAATACATTTGACGTCAACAAAGAAAACAATATAGTAATGAAATGAATAATGATTTAAGGGAAAAAATTGAAAATTCAAATTTTCATTTTTGCAATGCTGTGTTGAGGACAAAGGTATTTTGCAGTTGTAACAATATCACAGATTTTGGAAAAGCAGAGAGAGTGCCCTACCCCAATTTACATCCTGAAAGATATGCTTGTTCAGAAAGGAATATTTCTTTTTCGTGATTGTGTTCCCTTTGGAGGTAGGTGGTTCCTCTACTACCCTAGATATAGCATTCCCAGGGCATTACCTTCCCAAGCTGTCTTCCTGCCTATTTTGCTCAGGGGGCTTCCCCTGCTGTGTATCATCCTGGTCTTGTGCAAGGGCTCCCTCTAGCATTGTGACTTGTCACAGTGCCTTGCTCATGCACAGAATTTGCTACCAGTCAGAACCAACAGAAACAATCACCCTTATGTCGAGTCGCCCTTGTAATGGAGAGGTTTTTTTTTTACAAGAACCGTAGCAATTTGGATGAAAACAAAAAGAGCAAAAAACATAGGAGGTTACTGCTAGTTGAAACCTAGCCATAACTAGCGAACAACTCTTAAATGTGGGACAAGTTATAGACAACTCTCCATGTGTTTTATTTTAAAAATTTTCCCATTAGCATGCAAATATTTATTCATGATAGATTATGAAGATGGCATATGAAATCAGGTGAATCAGATGACAACAGCAGTTTGTGCTTTTTAAGTACAAACTAAGTGCTGGAATCCACCAGAATTTGCGCCCATTTGGTCATCACCCTGTAGTGATTACTACGATTCCTACACTAGTATTACCGCAGCTTCCTAATTTGTGCCTCATATGTGGTTTGCATCATTACTTCAATTCATTTAAACTTTAAAGACCAGATTGAAAGCTTTAGTTTTCTTCATGGTGAAGAATATGAACGAATGGCTCTTTGGTGCTGTGATGACAGGCATATGACAGGATTACTCCAGGTTACCTGAACATTCCGGCTTACTTCCAGTTTTCAATTCATTCATGTGCAAGCAGGTCGGAAACCTACTGATCTCGAATATACCATTTGATGTCCATGCTGTATCCCGATAATATCCATTTTGATCACATTCACCTACATCTCTAACCATAATCTGCAACCAAGAAAACACACTGCACTTGTGTAATCATCATATCCCTTCAGTTTCATGATAACCTCTGTGTAATTTGTTTCCCCAATTATATATTGCCCTTTATTTCTTCCCACTGAACACATTACCTTATGTTATATATTCACATCATTAACCAATACAACATCACAATGTCATTATATGTATGTATATTATATATATAGATATATTTATATAGAGATATTGTTGTATTGCTGAGTTTAGTTTGTCTTGGTTTGCAAGGTTTACGTCTGTTTTTCAACATGTATATGATATGTGTGTATTCTTTGTCAGTGTAAGCATTGTTCTACGATTGTCCATTTTTCAGTGAAATTTATCTACCAATGCATAACCAGTGCTGATGCATGAAAATGAACAAATCATTTAGGGAAATGCTGTGATGTTAATCACGGAATATCATCATATAACCCGTCTTTGTGCAAAGAAAATATGCCAGCTTTTAGGTACAGCACTTCATTCCCACAGAAAGACCTTAAAGGACAAGTTCACCTTCATAAACATAAAGATTGAGAGAATGCAACAATATTAGTAGAACACATCAGTGAAAGTTTGAGGAAAATTGGACAATCGATGCAAAAGTTATAAATTTTTAAAATTTTTGTGTTGGAACCGCTGGATGAGGAGACTACTACAGCTTGTGAGTCATATGCGTACAACAGTATAAAGAAAATGTAAAGAAAATTCAACATATTTTCACTTTTTTCGCATAATAAAAGAGCACTTGACTTGACTCTTTCTAAAGGCAGGGGGAATAATATTACCCATAACATTTGTCGGTAACGAGTCGGGGGAATGTGTTTTTTTTTCAAAAGATGAAATTTTGTGAAATTCTCTTTATATTTTCCTTATATTGTTGTACGCATGTGACATCTAAGTTATTCACACACTGCAGTAGTCTTCTCATCCAGCGGTTACTGCACAAAAACTTCAAAAATTCATAACTTTTGAACGGATTGTCCAATTTTCCTCAAACTTTCAATGATGTGTTCTACTAATATTGCTACATTCTCTCAATCCTTATGTTTATAAAGGTGAACTTGTCCTTTAAAAATCAGTTGAATTGAGCCAAAAATAAAATCTCGCCAACAATTCATGTGTTGGTCATTCCAGACTTGATTTCATCCACTTTGCTACTTGTGTCAATGTTACACAATGTTTTGGTCCATTATGCTTGTAAATATCATGATCACTACAAAGCATCACTGATTGCATCTCATTGATGCTCCTGCCGTAAATATTATTAACCCGTTGAGGACGAGTCCCGAGTATACTCGGGCAGGTGTCTATGGGAAATGCGTGTTGTAACAAAATCAAACCATCCTCAACGGGTTAAGACCAATATAATATAATCCAGTGCCCCACTCTCTGTGCAGAAAGTAGGTCTGTGGCATGATCGAATAACTGAGGTGGAACATGAGTTAAGTGATATGTTTTAATACTCATATCATACACATTGCACCCTATTCAACGAGTGTAGAAATGTGATTGATATTATGATGCGCACATCCCATTAAGTTTGATTTAGAGAGGAGAGAACGCAAACATATTGTATATTTGATATGTAATATGCTGTTTGTCGAAGTCAAACCATCTGAATGCCAAATTTGTAAATGGACAGTAAATGCACATCAAGTTAGTTCAGTTCACTTCATCTATAGTCATCCCTCTATTTAGTAGTTTGAAGAATCTCTGGATGAGCTTGCATGTTCCAACAGTGTCCGATCCATTTTCAGCTGGCTCATTCACTGACCTCCTCTCTCTATTTCCATCTCTCGCCTCAGTGCACGTTCTGGAAGAAGTGGAGCCCCAGCTCGACCAGTTCGTCTCCCCTGCGCCCCTGGAGGAAGAGACAGCCCGCCTGGAAGAGCGACTGATCAACTGCCGCGCCCACCTGGCCATGATCAAGTGCCTCAACCTGCTGTGCTGCTCCCCAAAGAGGCAGAAACCCAGCCCCACGTGATGGAGATGAGGGGCGGTGCCGGGGATCAGCCACTCCCGTTTGGGAGAAGTTGTGCGGAAATTACCCCAGCAGACCGGTCTCAAAGCGGTATACAGGAGGAGGAGGAGGAGGAGGGGGAGGAGGAAAGGGATGAAGGTGTGTTTGAGGACAGGGGGGATACAGCAATGACAAGTGAATACACTGACTCCTCAGGACTGTAGTATTGGAAGAAGACTCACCAAGGGAGACCAACTCATCTTTCTTCTTTTTTTTTCCTGATGCCTTCATGTCCATAACTTCTGATAGAGATGACAAGTAGAAGACGTCTGCTCCATGATCAGAAATCATATATTGACTTACAAGACTGTTTGATTTTAAGTTTGCTATGTTTAGGAGCACACAGCGGAGCAAAAGTTCGAAACGATGTGCTCTAGTAATCAAGGATGTGCAAGGTGTTTGTACATTAGCCCCCAGATGTGATTACGGCAGCCTCCAGAATCTTGAACACGTTCTGCCATGTGCAGAATTTACAAAAACTGATTCAAATCAAGCATCTCTGAGTTGTATCAATGTTGCTCTGTTCGCTGCGAGTAGATATCGAAGCTTCCCAACTTTCCACATAAGCAAGCTGTTGCTGGATTTTTGTTTTACAGTGAATGTGATCTTGTGTTTATTCACCTTCCTCGATAAAAGTCAATTTAAAGAACGCATACATTTTTGGTGTGGAAATTTTTTTTTTTTTTTTCATCCAGGCGATCCTTTTTTTTAATTTAAAGATGAAATTCAAGGAAGGTGCATGTTCATTAAGCAGGCAAATCTCATACAATGCAATTCCCAGTATGATTCCTCTACTCACCACAGAATCCATCTCACTCTATGCATAACTGTTGTGAGAGAACTATGCAGCTGCTAGTCTTGCATCAAGTCTCAATGCCTTTTTAATTTTGTCTCTCTCTTTTTCTCAATACTTTGCCATCATGAATCAAGACCTTTTCTATGTCTTGTTTTGTACAAGTCTTTTGCACTTTTTTAATGTGAACACCTTCTTTTGAATGAGCTCTTTTGGCCTGAAATTTTTTGTAAGACTTTTGATAAAAAAAAGAATCAGCAAATTTTTTCACTGCTTTTTATTGGTCACTCATATCTTCAGTTCATATTTTGTGCAGAGTTATAAGAGGTGTGGCAAAATCTGAATTGAGGGGTTGGATCCATTCATGTAAGCAAGCACTGTGTTGTGTGTAATCCCACCCATGAATATTTATCGCACCATGATGTAAATGAAAAATATTGTTTAAAACGCGCCGTATTAACAGGGAGGTTCCCACCTCCCTGGTATTAAGTCACAGGAGGCTGCACAATGCCACCTCTCTGGCATCAGTGTATACTTGCGTCAAAATTTACTGTGTTTGCCTTCTGCGTAAGTGTCAGTCGCACAAACCTGCATCCTCCATTGTTCCTTGTGTTCGCATCAAAGCAACTCTGTAGGAAGGCTTGTGGTGTATGACAGTCATTTGTCTTATATTCTCGTGGGCCACGTAAGAGTTCTTTGCTGTTGTGTTCAGTAGGAATAAAGGTAATTGCCTATAGGGTTTTGTGTGAGAAAACAGAAAATGTGTAAAAGATTCCCCCTTGTGCCATAGTGAAATCCTTTCCAACACTCATGAATGCCACTAATACGAGACCATGTTTGAGTTCATGCAAAATTTGTGTAGTTTTTTTTTTAATGACTGAATCAATATTTTAGGGTTTTGCACATTGCTGTATTTATTGGTTGTAAATAGTGCTTATATTTCCTCCTCTGTATTCTAATGCACAAGATTTCATTTCCAATGAAATATTTTGACATGAAGAAATTTTTCCAGTTCATTTCAGAATGAACTTTGTGTAAATGCAAACATTGGAACAATGGATGTTTGTTTTTCAATTTTTGTTTGTTTTTTTTTCTTTTCATGCTACATTTCTTGGTCTATTCTAATATATGCATTGCAAAATGAGTCATGTGTGATATTTTGTAGGAGTCAAAAAAGGTGAATAGGATTTCTTTATGAATTAGATTTCTTGGAAGATACGTAGAACAGTATTTGATGCACAAACTTGCCCTTGTCTGCTAGGTTCTGAGACAAGCAAAAATAGACTTTTATTTTAGATTAGTTGACACACGACCAAGACTGAAATTAATGTAGTGTTTGGAATTGTTGCTAATTTTGTGAAGAGAACTCTTCTGTCAGTTGATATACACCCATCTATGCATTGGAAATATTCCAAAATTACCTTTATGAATTGAGAGCTCACTTCAATTTGCTGAGTCTTTGTAAATACAAGTTTTTCAGCGTTGACATGTTTTCATCTCATGCATATGAGTAGACTTATATTTGGGAACAAACGTAGCTGAATCGATCATTTCTTGTCATTATTCTGCACGGCTTCGGCTTGCATGCAGAGTTTTGGAATTTTGTTCCCAACTCAAGCAGATGTAATGAGAGGAAGGGAGGAATTTTATTTAGCATCAGAGTCTCAAATATGCAGATATAGAATTAGTAATTTGACGACACACAACAACAAAGTTATTTTGTACAGAAAGTCTTTCATGCTTTAAAGCAAAGAGAAAACAATCAAGGACTTTTGATAAAGCAGAAAGCAAAGTGTGAGCAGATTCTAGTTGGGGCATTTTTGTTGATCAACTATGGAACAGTTTACTTGTCAAAAGTACTATTCAGTAGAGGCGCTGTGAGTGTGTGTGTGTCTCTGTGTGTGTATGAGTGTGTGTTTGAATAACATGTTGCCCCATTGATAGCTGCATGCTTAATGTTTCTTTTGACATTAGGACATTTCCTAGAAGTCTTCATTTACAAAATGTTCTAAAGTGAAGTGTGTTCAAATATTGTTTCCTTTCTTTTCAGTAAATGGCATAGCTTTTGAATTTTTCCATTGCTGCAAGTTGATTTGACTTGGTTTTTCAATGCATCGATGTATTTATGTATTAGTACATAACTTGTATATGAATGTATGTACGTATGTATGTTACATAGTCACCAAGACTTATTTATTATCTATCTTGAATAGTACATGCAAACTATTTTAGCAAGGTTAGAATTAGATGGTTCTAGATTGTAAACAAGAATCATCTGTAGTGATCATGGCACAAAATTTCCCTTTGTTGTATCATGACACAAATCAATTTATATGTGCAGTAATTATTCTGTCGTAATTGAACTGTAGACACTGCAAAATAGTAGAGTGACATTGGAGAGAGAAGAGAATTACAAAGAGGTAAGGTTTATGAACAGAATTTTTAGAAGACTATATTTGCAATATGAGTTATTAGAATGTGCATCACGTTCATTGTGTATATGCGAAGAACAAAAAAAAAAACATTTTGTGTGTACAAACAAAACAACAAAAATGTGTGGTTGTGGTTGGTTATTAAATTCCACCTTGAATAAGAGACTACCTTGTAGCATCCTCTTTTCATTATTCTTGTATATGTCACTTGTATGCATGAGAAGTGGTTTCAAATGTAGTTTTATGTCAAGAGAGAATATAAAACTCAAGGGGGCATTCCTATCTAATCACCAAGGTAAGACACTTACAAAGCACTCCCATTACAACGAACACACTTATAATCTAATTTCATTACAGTGCACTCCCATTATAACAAACATGGTTATAACGAAATTCCGGTTACAACAAAGTAAAAATTTGGGCCGCAAAGTTATCCACTTTATGTATTTTTATTGTTTATTTGTTCAGTTATAACAAAATTTTGATATAACGAAAGAAAACTGCCGGTCCCCGAGGACTTTATTATAATGGTAGTCCACTGTACAACAAAGTAAAAATTCAAGTCCCAAAATTATGATCTATATAATTCATCTATACTTCATATGTTGGGCTATAACAAAATTTCAATATAAAAAACAAACAAACAAACAACCAGTCCTGAGGACTTCATTTTGAAGGGAGTTGCCTGTATAAACCACAGGAAACAAAATGACCACTGGAATTTGTCCATCAATGTGACATGCATTGGCAATTGAAAAACCGCTGTCGCTAAGATGCAGTTTTGACATCAATTTCTTAACATTTGTCAGTCCCACAGGAGCATTAAAATGCTTCTACAATATATGTTGTCAAAAGGCATCCACCTTTTTTAAGAATTCCACTCAAAAGCTTATACAATATCATGTTGTTGCACATCATTCCATCAAGAGAAGAGACCATCCATCCATTTTTAGTGATTAAAGAACAAAACAAAACAAAACTTTCCTTTTTTTTAATGTACACAACAGATTAGGATTCATTTATGCCCGAGTCATGTGACTGGGCCACGTGATCATGATAGCTGTAACAAGATACCCACAGGATGCCACAAAACATGACTCATTTACAAAGAGCCAAAAGTCTTCTTCATTTTTTTTTTTCAAACTCTGACCTGCTGTTTGCTTACATACTACTTTGATGTTATCACCTCACTCCAGAATTACCCAGTCTTTTTAGAATAAATTCTGTGAAATAGCAAAGATTTGGTTTCCTCAAATACAGGCATCTCTTGTTCTAACCATGTTCACTGTAACGGGAGCACCATGTATGAAAGACTAAAAGACAATATCCTGTAAGATCTGTATCCATCACTAAGCCTTCTAGTGGTTCTGTTATCATCAATGTTGGTGTGTGTGTGTGTGTTTGTGGTGAATGTGTTTATTGTGGGTGAGGGGTTATTTATTTCAATTATTGGAAATATTATTTGGCATCTATGTGAAATAAAAGTTGCACAAATAACATCATACCCAATCCATAATGGGTTTTTTTTCTTCTTTCTTTTTTTTGGGGGGGACAAGGCGGCGAGAATGTTACACAAGATTTATTAACTGGTAAGTGCTTGTAATTTCAGCACAATTTTGTCCTTAACTGCTTTACTATCAAAAAAAAAAAAAAAAATCTTAATGAAGTGTATGTATATATATGTATGTATTTTTTAATTTGTTCATGAATACCTGCCAAATACCAGTCAAACACAATTATGTTTCAATGCATGTAATTATTGAAGATAGATGTTTTATTCTCATTTTTTCATAGATAGACATTCATGAAATGACTTTTTACAACACGTTTTATGTACAAACCAAACTGCAAAAAATAGAATTCACACATGTTGACATACTTAGAACATTTTTCATTGAAAGCTCCAGTACAATAAAGCAGCTGAAAGAGACAACTTAAAGGGATCGTATAGTTTTCATTGAGACCTAATTTCAGGTTTTTAACGTTTTTTTGGTGAGATAATGAGAAACCTCTTATGAAATATGAAAGAGCATGTAATTCCACGAGGAATTCAACGTTTATTTGATGAAAATTGGTTTTGAAATGGCTGAGATATCCTAAACAGAGCGATTCTAATAAAGTGTGGGACCCACCTTTCATTACGATCGCTTTGTTTTACTTTGTGTTTGGATGTTTAAGTCATTCCAAACCCGATTTTCATCAAATAAACTTTGAATTCCTCTTAAAATGGTATGCTCTGTACTATTTCATAAGTGTTTTCTTGGTAACTCGCAAAAAGTTAAAAGCCCAATTCTCACCTCCACCAATACTGTACCATCCCTTTAAAGATTAGAAATTAATGTGTCGTGCCTGTACTCTGTAATGCTAAATCATGTTCTTTATCACACCAATGAGTAGTGATCTATGTAATTAACCAATATTTGTTCAAAAAGAGTGTTTGAAAGTAATTTGCCATGCAGTACTTAACCGAGAATGCAAAGAAAAAAGTGAGGCACAAGTGCGAGCATATAGTTTGTATTGTAGTTTAAGTCCTCAAAATATATCTTCAGAAAGACCTATACAGCTTATTCTCACTTCCTTTTAGCATCTGCTCTCTTTTAGGTTTGAGCAAATGTTTTATAGTACTTTGGAAGTACTTTAGACACAATACAAGATATCCAAAACAAATTTATGTACATATATGGCAGGAATTTAATCAAGGTGTTGTGAGAAACAAGTCATTCATATTTTGTTTCAATCAAATCAAATAAATATGACATGTACTTTGCATTAATTGCTCTCTTCCTTCAATTTTTATCCACACAAATGTGGTTTCCAATGTAAATACATGTAGCCTCTATAGTTAAGAGAATGTTATTATTGTGTGATAAGAAAATATAATATGCATTTGACATTCTACCACAATGTGTCTTGCAATGATATATTTCTGCATTTACATTCATTTGATATTTCTTGCAAGCCTATTCAAAGGCCATTCATGACATCGTTTGACCACCACATGCATGGTCTTTTCTTAGGCACATAGAGAGACAATTGTGACAATCTCAGGCTGTGTAATAATTTTACATTCCACATTTAGAAGTAATAGTGTTACTAGCAAAGCAGTATCCATCACAATGTTTAGCTTTGACTGCGAAGAAGCCAAACATTTCATCCTTTCAAAAGAAGAAATCAAATTGATGGTGCTTCTACCCTAGTTCATATTTATCCTCATTGTTAATGTTACTCTTTAAAGTGCAATAACAAACCATACTTCAGGTTATACACAACACCATCTACATAATTGTATCTTATCTCCACTCAACACAGTCTCTTTCGGTGCATTGCTTTACACCCGACAGTTTCTTTGGTGCATTTCACCTTACACCCAACACAGCCTCGTTGAAGAGTGATCGATCCTCACACCATGCCAGGCTTAGCATACATGGGTAGGTGGTAGTAGTTGTAGCTGAGGAAGCTCAGGAGGCGTGTCTCCACATTCCTCTTGTTGCCCTGCCGATCAAACTCCTCGGCCAGGAACTTGCGGTCATGGGCCTCAAGCTGTTTGGAAGGGGAAGGGGGAGGGGGAGGGGGTAGAGAGAGAGGATAATAAGTCATGGGTCAGTAGAAAACAGTTCTGATCTATTTTGTGAGAGGTCTAGTGTACTCATCTATTTCACATCATCATTATCATCATCATCATCATCATCCCAATCACCATCACCACCATCATCAACATCATCACACCACCTCCAATATCATTATCATCATCACAATCATCATCATCATCATCATCATCATCATCATCATCATCATCATCATCATCATCATCCCAACCTCAACCACCACCACCATCAATATCATCACACTAACTCCACCAACATCGTCAACATCATCATCATCATTATCATCCTAACCACCACCACCACCACCATCAGCAGTACACCAACTCCAACATCATTTTCACCATCATCATCCCAACCACCACCGCCATCATCAATACCATCACACCACCTCCACCATCATTATCTTCATCATTATTTTTATCATCACCATCATCATCCCAACCACCACCACCACCATTACAACTCCACTTCCATTATCATCATCTGCATCATCATCATCCCAACCCCACCAACATCAATTTCATCACATCAACTTCACCACCATTATCATCATCATCATCATCATCATCATCATCATCATTCCAACCACAACTATCACCATCATTATCATCATCATCACCATCATCCCAACCACCACCATCACCATCATCACACCAACTCCAGCACTGTGATCATCCATGCCATTATCATCGTCGTCATCATCATCATCACGAAAGCCTCTATCACCATCATCATTATCATCATCAATCATCATCAGACTACTGCTCCACATTCCGTGATCATCTGACTGCCGCAAAACATTATCCCTCATGCTCCTATTGAGCAAGAATTTTCTGGTCACATGGAGCTGGCGCTACTCTGCACAATACTCACAAATCAATATTCAACAGCAGACAGGATCTGAAGAGAATACCACTGAAACAGACGCCACATGTCTAGCACTTCAAAACTATGGTTTACAAAAGCAGCATTCTTCAAAAGTCTATTCCATACCAGCACTCCTTTCACACAGCACACTCTTATCCTCTGGGTTCGCATTGGTGCTGGCGTGTCTTCTACGCTATTTCTGTCCATTGCACTCTGTTCTCATTCGTGCCTTATCAATAAGCAGCCACTAATCCTTCCTTTTTGCCCGGGGTATCAAATATGCGAGATAAAATCAGAGACCTTCCAACCAGGAGACCAATGGAATGCGATGGGTATCTTTGGGCAATGATTTGGGGCAATTCCATTTTTTAAATCCAAGTTGGTGTTTTTTCAAGGGGATAATGTTTGTGTGTTTGTTTTTTTTAGATGGGGGGAGGGGTTCAAAATTTATAGGCTTGATTCTAATCAGTATTACAGCCAGCAATGTTCACATGTTG
Source organism: Diadema antillarum (assembly GCF_040938485.1). Taxonomy (NCBI): domain Eukaryota; kingdom Metazoa; phylum Echinodermata; class Echinoidea; order Diadematoida; family Diadematidae; genus Diadema; species Diadema antillarum. Next base: position 3,653,056 of record NW_027270954.1, read on the forward strand.
ACTTTACTACACATTGGCTCTATTTCAAATGATAGTCTATCCAGAATATGAGAACTGACATTTCCAAGAAAACTAACAATTTGGAAACCTCATCACCTGGTTTGGATTTTGTTTTCTGCCTATTCATGTAATCTATCTCCCTTATCAGTGTATGCCTTTCATGGTGCTTTAATTAAAATCAAAGACATATTTTAATGAAGAGTCATTGGCATTATGCAGCAATGTAAACTGGCAATGGGATTACTGCAAAGCACATAATCACTCTACTCAAGCGCACAATGTACTGAGTGGATTATATCCATTTCCTGATCCTGCGAAGTATCACATTCTCATGTTCAGCAGCAGCAATATGTCAAAAACAAAATATTTCCATAACAAGGACGGGCATTATGTTCGGAACATACACACAAAAAAAAGCCTCCAAAAGACCTCGACTGCTATCTCCTAAATCTAAGTCTCTGGCTAAACATATTGCAGCCACAGCTCTCTTGTTGTTGTTTTTTTCTTTTTCTATCCTTCTCATCTGACAAGAGTATATTTGATGCCTTTGAGGTAGGTAAACCTGAAGTGGGTCCAGGATGTAATAGAACATACTGGCGCAAGGGCCCCCAAATCTCTTGAAAATATCCTTCAGTCCATGTTTGGTTGATAAACTTCAAGAGAAATTTCGATACATCAAATGTACGTGTGATCGCAGGCACATGCCTATCCAATATACAGTGCACGGGCAACACTCACCAGGAGGTCCTGTGCAATCAGCTCTCTGACCTTCTCCTCCAACGAAGCCACATTTTCCGCCTGCAAAACATGGGGATCAGAGGTCAATTTTATCCATCTTTTTCATCAAAAGCTACAATGTACCTACTTGTGCAGACTTAACTCTGTGGCATGCATGCATAATTATGAAACACCAGTTGAATTATGTAGTATGATATACCAACTGACTTCAGTAATAACCACTCATTTTTTTTTTTTTTTTTAATATCCAGGGCATATATTACAAATGTATATCCATTGAGCCCAATGATTACCATTCAAGATGAATTGTATCAAATTACACACTGAAGATTCTGACACACTCTTTATAAAGAATGTAATTTCCCTCTAGTAAAAAATGAAGTCTGTAGTAGGGGGAAAAATCATGGTACTGACAAAGTGATGTCATAAACCCTGAAATCTCCACTAAGTGATACAGTAGACAGGACTAATTCACTTTGTGAAACCCATTAGATTTACCCCACTCAACTCCACACTTTCAATTACACCACAATACAAATTCCTATGTTTGGTTCCCACAAGTGTTTGTGGGTAATAACTCCACTGTAATGTACATTTTTATTTTGTAACCACACCACTGGTTGGTACTCATCCGATCACTGCGGTGCCCCCCAGGAGGTACCTCCCAGCCGACTCACCGGTCTCTGCACCAGGAGCTCCCTGACCTCCTGCCTGAAGTCGGTGAAGCGGTCATGGAAGACAGCCAGGCTCCAGGTCTCCCGGAAGTAGGTGTAGAGGTCCTTGATGAGGCCCTCGTTGTATCGGGACACCATGTTGTTGAGGAATCGCTCATGGAGGTTGTAGAGGCACAGGAGGTTGCTGTCATCAATGGGCTGGGCAGACAGAAGGAAAAGCATGTTGTGTGACAAGGCTCTCGCACAGTCAGTTTTCTCGTGATCCACAAAAGCCCACAATTGGCATCGTCACCATTAATGCTAGCAATAACACTAATTTTAAAGTCACTGAGTGATAGCACGACATATCTTTGGTTTTAGTCTTTGTATTTTCACAATGTGTATCAGATGAAACTGATTCACTTAAAGGACAAGTTCACCTTCATAAACATAAGGATTGAGAGAATGTAGCAATATTAGTAGAACACATCATTGAAAGTTTGAGGAAAATCAGACAATCGGTTCAAAAGTTATGAATTTTTGAAGTTTTTGTGCAGTACCCGCTGGATGAGAAGACTACTGCAGTGTATGAATAACTTAAATGTCACATGCGTACAACAATATAAGGAAAATATAAAGAGAACTAGCAGCACCCGTGGAAATCCACGGGTCTGAGGGGTTTTATTTTTTTTTCTCATAATACGATTTTGCACATTTTTATTGAAGAAATAAAAAGAAAAGTCTTCTCATTCTTTCGTTAATTGTGCTGTCTTCTAAATGACCACCCTTCCCAGAAATTTTATAATACATTTTTGTAGTATATGCCAGGCGATCCGGTCCATTGGTAGGGATCATTCCCGCCACTACTTGCTTTTATTATAGAACTTGAGTTTCGAGGGGTTATTTGCATCCGTTGAAGTCCAACAGTTGTCTTGTTGCCCCTCACCCCTCCCCCCCCCCCCCTCACGCACACACACATTTCCACCTCCGCAGGGCAAAAAACAAAAACATTCAGGGAAAAATTACCAAAAACGCAAATGAGATTCCCCGAAAGTTCTGCCCACAGGTTGTTCCCGTTGAAACGGGAAGATATTAACACTATGACTTTGATTACCCCCTGCTCTTGCATCCACGCGGGCACCCGCGGGAATCCACGGCTGGTCTCAAGGCCTCGGTTTGTTTTGTGTTTTTTTTTCATGTTTCTTTTCCCCACGTTATGAGAGAAAAATAAGATATTTTCGTCTTCATAATTTTGCTCCCTCCTTGTTGTTTTTAATCACCAAAACTTGGCTTGATATATCATATCAATATAGAACTACATCTGCTTCAGATTGTACATTATCATAATTAATATTAGGCCTACAATTATTGCTCCTATTATTGTTATTATTATATCATTATTATCATTATCTTTATCATTATTATTATTATTATTATTATTATTATTATTATTATTATTATCATCATTGTTATTATTTGGGCAGGGGGAGATCATAGTCATCAGGTTTAATAGGCACCCGTGGGAGTAGGTTCTCACGACCTCGTATTTTTTTTTCTTTAATATTTTTCCCATGTTATGGAAGAAAGAAGAATGTATACATCACTGCATTCGTCTTCATTTGCTCCCTCTTTTTTTGTCACCAAAACTTGGTTTGATAGACCATAGAACCACACATTCTATTTCCACTTGCAATTTTAAAAATAGGCGGTCGGCAAAGCGAGGTTTTCCTCTACGTCCGCTCATCTTATGAATATGTATGATTACAGCAGCTCTGCAGTAAACGAATGGACACAGCTGCGCGTGTAATCTGATATGTAAGGGTACGATCGGCAAATATATTTAGCCGCGTCCTAAACACTCTGCGTACAATGACACCGGACTTGAGAGCAAACGGCGAGCAAACTAAATGACCTACCTGAGCTGCATATAGTATTCTGCAGTTGTGCAAAATACAATTACATAACCAACGTTCGTTGTTTTCATTTGGGGACGCCAATAATGGCGAACTGTACGTAAATGCCCTTGTAGTCCATGTCACGCACACACAGATTCGTGAAACCATCGTCAATACATTCAGTACACGTAACAGGCGGAGGCAAAGGTACATCACAGAACTATATACACACAGTGTAGAGTGTGTATAAAGTTCTGCGAGGTACATTGTATGTGTGCGTGCGCGTCCGCCGGAAGATGTCAGAGATTTCGCTGCACCATCATCTTTAGTATCCCCCAGTGTCTCTGCAAGCTAAAAGATGGAAGATCGAGAAAGCAGGAGGCCAGCGCAGGTTCGGTGAATATTGAAACGCTCGGCTCTTTCGTCACGCACAAAAATGCATTATGCATGTAGCTAATTAATTTTTCTTTTTCGTCCTCGACGTCGACACGGAGGCGGAGAGGGGACGAAACCCGCGCCATTCGATGTAGGATACTCTCCTGCGGCCGACGGCACCGGTCGCAACTGCCCGGAGCCGACGGCTCGGGAGGAGATAGAGAAACCAGCAACGCCGAAATAAAACAGGAAATACATAAGGCCGCGACAACAACAACAACTTCGAGTATTATAGTATAGGATTTTACAAAATTCCATCTTTTGAAAAAAGTACACATTCCCCTGACTCGTTACCGACAAATGTTATGGGTAATATTATTCCCCCTGCCTTTAGAAAGAGGCAAGTCAAGAGCACTTTTATTATGCCAAAAAAGTGAAAATATGTTGAATTTTCTTTTACATTTTCTTTATACTGTTGTACGCATATGACTCACAAGTTGTAGTAGTCTCCTCATCCAGCGGTTCCAACACAAAAATTTAAAAAATTCATAACTTTTGCATCGATTGTGCAATTTTCCTCAAACTTTCACTGATGTGTTCTACTAATATTGTTGCATTTTCTCAATCCTTATGTTTATGAAGGTGAACTTGTCCTTTAATAAACTTTACAAGGAGCATCACAGCAACACTGGCACAAATTCAATCAAACAAGTAAGGATCTGACGTTTCGAAGGATCATGCTGTGTTGAACCGTATATACTGTAGAACCAGAAATGTTCACATGCGTGAAACTTTTGCGAATTTTGCAAGGAGCAAAGATTCGTGTCAGTAAAATGCATGTGAAAGTTCTTGTCTATCTAATGTATTGAATGCCAGTGGCAATTTGCTAAAGTTTCATGCCATGAATGTCTCTGGTTTTGCAGCAATCTTCTAAATGAGAGGCAGTAGCTTCTGTGTCAACTTAGACCAGAATCAAGCCATGTGATTTAGTCTACACTTCAAACAAGAATGGGCATCGCAAAATTCCCTGGGACCAACGACAGATTCATCATAATAAATCACACATTCCACATGATATATGTGGGTCTTCTGATCGATCAAACCCAACAAAATCTCATAGAGTACTGAAGTTTCAATCCATTTCTGTTCCACAAGTTCCCTCAACAAGAGACCCGCGGGTCTAGCGCTCACCTGAGTATCGCAAGTTCACCTTTCACGCAGTCACTAATCTAAATTATTCACAGCTCTACCAAAATTTGACCAGGCATTCTCAAGTAGAAGATGAAAATGTACAATAAGGGCCCAATTTTTTTAAGATTCCTTAATTTGGGGGGATGGGGGCCCCCTGGGGCCCTCTGGGTGGGGCATGGTGCCCATTTTGATAAATTGAGATCCTGACCCCCTAGGGATGCTACCTGCCAAGTTTGACAAAAATCCATCATGAGGTTTTCAGGAAGAAGATGAAAATGTACAATTCAGGCCCCCATTTGGACCCTTCCAACCACCACCCCCCCCCCCCCCTACCCAAGAGGGGTACCCCTGGATCTCCTATGAACAAACTTGAAACTACAGTCATTAATGTACTCACTCATAGTATTATCTCAGCTCTATATATAACTTCTGATTCTAGAGAAGATTTATAAAGATTCCTTCATTTGGGGGATTTGGGACCCCTGGGGGCCCCCTGGGTGGGGCATGGTGCCCATTTTAACAAATTGAGATCCTAACCCCCTAGGGATGCTACCTGCCAAGTTTGGTGAAAATAGGTCATGGGGTTCTCAAGAAGAAGATAAAAATGTACAATTTAGGCCCCATTAGGACCCCTCCTCACCCCCTCCCTCCCCTGGGTCCCAAGGGGGGCACCCCTGATTCTGCCATGAACAAACTTGAAACTACAGTCATCAATGTACTAACTCATAGTATTAACTTAGCTCTATCACTTCTGGTTCTAGAGAAGAAGATTTTTGCGGATATTCCTTAATTTTGGGGGGTTTGGGCCCCCTGGGGGCCCCCTGGGTGGGGCATGGTGCCCATTTTCACAAATTGATTTCCTAACCCCCTAGGGATGCTACCTGCCAAGTTTGGTGAAAATGGGTCATGGGGTTCTCAAGAAGACGATGAAAATGTACAATTTAGGCCCCATTAGAACCCTTCCCCACCCCCCTCCCCTGGGTCCCAAGGGGGGCACCCCTGATTCTGCCATGAACAAACTTGAAACTACAGTCATGAATGTACTAACTCATAGTATTAACTTAGCTCTATCACTTCTGGTTCTAGAGAAGAAGATTTTTACAGATTCCTTAATTTTGGGGGGTTTGGGCCCCCCTGGGGGCCCCCTGGGTGGGGCATGGTGCCCATTTTAACAAATTGAGTTTCTAACCCCCTAGGGATGCTACCTGCCAAGTTTGATGAAAATCGGTCTTGGGGTTTTCAAGAAGAAGATGAAAATGTAAAAAGTTTACGCACGACGCACGACGGACGACGGACGACGGACGACGGACGACGGACGACGCACGACGCACGACGCACGACGCACGACGCACGACGGACGCCGGACGAAGGGCGATCGCAATAGCTCACTTGAGCCTTTGGCTCAGGTGAGCTAAAAACTAACATCTAGCCTGAAATTCATTTTTATTTTGTCCCTTGAAAAAAAAAATAGTGGTGTAGCACTTTTCTTCCAAAACACTTTGAAAACACTTGGCACAGGCTCTATTTCTGTCCTTCCCCACCGATAACCCCCCAACTCCCACCAACCTCTGATCTGCACGCCTTGAGAATTGAAACCTACCTCTCTTGCCAGGCAGGTCACTGTCTGGATGTTGTTGTACTGGTTAAGATGAAGCCTGAAGTAGTTTCCTTTCCCGTCAGTCGTACTTATCTCACGACCCTGGCGAGAAATCATGAGAACACAAAAAGTTATAATTACATTCATTTATGGAGGCGGATGGCCTGCTTTGTCCTAGCATTGTTTACAGACTCTCTACTTAGCAACTACCTTGAAGCAGCTGAAAACAAAAACTCATGAAGAACATACAGAATTGCAACAGCCATTTCACTGTCATAATATCACATCACACAACAACCAAGACTCCTGACACCTTGCCCAAACTAATACTGTATACGTCGAATATTTCGCGAGGTTTTTATTTTCGCAAATTATAATTTCGCAAATTTCGCGAGTCAGGTGCTATTCGCAAAATTAAAGACACATGAAGATAATGACTCTGATCCCTGATATGAATGTGACACACACACATACATTTCTCCATTCAGTACAGTACTCCACGATCATGAATTTAACCACTCGTGAAATCGTTAAGAAATCCCAATTCGCGAAAATGTAGACTCACTAAATATATGGCATATACAGTACACAATATTATAAGACTACAAGGAAGTGGAATAAAATAAATGAATGATGCTTGTCACTGCCATGCTTCAAGAACAAGGAGTGTTTGTAATGGGCTACCACCTTTGAATGATAAAAGTTGTCATAGGAAAGCTATATGACCATGGTAAAAAATACTTCTTAGGGAAAGATGGCATGAAAACATGAAAACAATTTGCAGATGAGACTGAAGTATTTGAAACATGTTGTTTTTGTTGATCATGACAATTAAATCAAACTCTAAAACTTGAAGTCAATATTTTTTGCTGTACTCTTTATGTCACAATACTTTGCATAAGAAAGTATTAGTACTTATAACTCCCATATCAATTTGTACAGTAATGGACACACACACAAAAAAAAATAAAATCAACTGTTCACAGTAACTTTTGTCACATTTGATGCCAAGAATTAGAGCTTCATCACTTGTGAAACTGTACCAACATAATTTTCAAGAAGCTCAGCATATTCAGCTTGCTTTTTTTACTTCATGATGTCACAATGGAGAGCTATGTAAGAGCTGTAAAAGCATTCTAATCGAAATCATTACACTCTCATTGCATTGTCTGTCAGTGTTTCCAATGCAGTAAATCTATTCATTAGGAATATGAATGCTATTCATACTTGATGGCACTTTTAATCTTTTTGATAGCATTGCCATTCACAAGATGTCCATGATCTGTTGGTTTGGAAAAAAAAAAGTTGGGGGAAGAAACAAATTCTTTGATCTTCCTACTTTCTGCTTTAACTCACATAGTCAGCCTGGGCCATCTGAACCTCAAGGGGTGTGTCCAGGCCAGGCTTGCCGTAGTGCAGGTAGTGTAGGTCTCCAGGCAGCACCCCACCCTGTACCTTGGCCCCTGTGTACAGGGGAATGAGGCTGTGGGGCTCTGGTGGGGGCGCCAGGTCGTTCTCCACGGTGGGGTCAAAGAGGCGCAGCATAGTGGCAGCGACGGAGCGCCCCACCTCCTTGGAGTTGAAGTTGGAGTGGGTCCTGGCAATCAAAGGCAATCAAGAATCTTCACACAACTGATGTTATCTAATTTTTGCTATGAAAGCATAATTACAATTTTAATACGTAAATGTTACCATGGCACAATCTACCACTGTTAATGATGATGACTTGAATGATCCCAACCAAACAGTAACAAATATTTACCTCCGCCAAGGAAGGAGGAGGTTAAGTGATCATCGGCATTGGTTTGTCTGTTTGCAAAATAACTCAAAAAAGTTGTGAATGGATTTGAATGAAATTTGCAGGAAAAGGTGAAAGTGACACAAGGAATGGATGATTCAATTTTGGTAGTGATCCAGGAATTTTGTATGGATTTTTGAAGGATTTTCTTTTTTTTTTTTGCAGATAGGGTCAATGAACTCAGGAGTTCACACTGTGCGTATTTAAAGTTTGCATTCGAGCTCTAAAGTGCGTGCTCTGCTCGGGCGAGGAGGAATGACGCAAACAAAAGGCTTCTTTTTTGGGAAATTGGGCGATTTTCAACATGCGTGTAAGTAATGGGAGGAAATGAGCTGCTTGGCAGAGATCTGCACTCTACGAGTGATTTTTCTAGTTACCATGTTGATTGCCTTGCTGAAATTGCAGAATGATATCATGGCTTCCTATGCTAAATACTGATTGGTTACAGTGGTTATATTGGACCTACGTTCCCCTACTTATCACTATAATTGCCAAGCCGATACATTGTAAGTGCATATGCACCCATTGGAAGTAGTTCACAATCACACCAGTTATTATACAGGATATGGGGGGTATCGACTCAGGATGAATGTAAACTTGTGTACAAATATATTGATTTAGATCCATAAACTCCGGGTACAACAGTGCTTACAGGTGCCTATTTCCTCTCAAGAGAAAATTAGAATTGAAGGAAAGGAGTATTTACCACTGGTCAGCATGGTACTTCCTCTGGAATTTGGTGACTGGTCCAGCTGCCCTGATGGACAGGTCATTGGTGTGAAACATGGAATCGATGACCAGCTGGCCGTCATACACCAGGCAGCTGTCATTGATGGCTGCACAAATTAAAAAGTAGAACCACCAGAAAGAATGTTAACAGGGAAGACTGTCAGTAAAAAATGTAACGTAAACCTACAAAAAAAAAAAAAGAGTCTGTATACAATAACAGAACACAAACTTGATCTTGTTCCCCAAATGTGATATTTTTATAACAGGGAAATGAAACATACTCGAGTACTTGAGTTTCACAGTGTATTTGCATTCACATTACGAACTACTGCACAAAATACTGCGATATTTCACTGTATGTGTGGATGCCCCTACTGAGTAAGAGTTACAGGGTGTGTTCAAGTGCTCTAATGTGAATCCAAGCGAACTGAACCAAAGCGTACCGTACTGAACTGTGCCAGATTTGGAGTGTTCGAGCGCTCTGTTGAGAAAGCATACCTCATGAGTTATTTTTAGAGGGGGTCGTGCATTTCGTAGCAAAAGGATCATTCACCTGGTGCACTTGAACTACTTACAGATGTCCTGAACAAAGAAAATGACTTCTTGGCATTATGACGTATGTGCATGTTACACGCATTAGTCACAAGCAAACTTTTGGTAAGCTTTTGGTACCCTTTTGGAGCACATCAGAAAGTAGTACGGTACAGTTCACTTTAGGAGAGCGCTCAAATGCACCCCTAGAGTACACACCTTTGAAGGCCTCATAGTCCACAGCCTTGCGATGGAAGCAGAAGAAGACGGAGCACTCCAGCTTGAGGGGCTTGGTGTCCGAGGTGAAGGAGGCACAGTAGACCTCCCCCTCTCCCTCCCTGTCATTCAAGCCCTTACCGTCGTTCCACTGGGCCAGGAGGTACCCCTGGTGGAGCTCCACCCCGGCCTCGCCCATGCTGCGGTGGACAGCCTCCTGGACGGCCGTGTTGTTGAAGCAGGTGACGGCGAAGCGCTGTGGGGGCTGCACCATGGCGATGCGGTGGCCAGGCACGCCCAGCTTCAGCAGGGTCTGGACAGCAGTGTAGGCGTCAAGGCTGCTGCCATAGACAATGGCTTTACCTGTGAGTTCAGTCAGCAAAGGAGGGGTGATGATTAATCATACATATCTTCATTAAACATGTTTCCAAGGAGTGCCATGTAGTGCAAAAATCAGCAGAATATGCTGAAGGAAGAGTCACAGTACATTGTATTTCCAAGTATTATGTGTGCTTACATTCTACCATACATGTACATGAAGATAGCTAACTAATGGACTGCTCAGAATAAAAGGAATCACCCAAGAAACAATGTAAATATTCATGAATGACAAAGATTAAACCACAAGAACATTCTGCACGAAGAATCAAGTTCAAGTGGTACAAACACTGAACACATGAAGAGAATTAATACAGTTATCATTACCCTACTTAAAAGATATAAGAATGAATTGAACCTCGTTGTGGTAAAATAGCAGACAGACAATCATTGATCGCCATGTGCTTTTTGATGTACTTGGGCAATCCAGGGCACATGAAAGTTTTCAGTCCTGACAAGTTGTCAGTCTCTGACAATTACCATAGTAACAGTCAGTGACCAGAACTTCTCAGCCGATCAAAACCAGGGATTTTACTGAAGTTGTCAGATTGACAACTTCTCAGGGCTGACAACTTTCGTGAAACAGTGCCCAGAATTAGAAGGCAAGTCAGTGACATAGGCTACAAAACATTACATGACTTTCAGCCTCCACATGCTACAGAAAATGGGAGGTGTTTTTTGCTGTTGTTGTTGCTTTTTTTTAATTGCATTTGTGTTGTTTTGCTAGTTTGTTTTTTTCTTTTTTGAAGACCTAGAACAGACTTTGATGAATTTGTTGATGGCCTGGAACAGAGCACACATACCCTCAGCGTTGACGAATCTCTTGTTGAGCCATCTGATGGTCTGAGCGGCTTCCATCTCGTCGTTGACGGTGAAGACATTCTTGGGCTTGGGACCGATGAACCGCCGGTCGGGGTTGTTGGGAACCTCCTTGTTGGTCACCAGCTTGCTAACATCAGCACCGGTCGGGCAACTCACCTAGAATGCAGTGACAGTCACAAAAGAGACCTCAATATAAGTGTTGCATTTCTTTCCTTTGGCATGATATAAGCACAAATGTGATTCTGCCCTGTACCTGCTGTAATTTGAAGGCTCCTCACATTTAGAAGTCACCAAGAAGGTACAATCCTGAATGCAGTTTTATATGACACTGCAACCTACATATCATGAACTACAGTGAACATGAATTGATCACAGAATCATACTGAGCATCCATCTTGGTACAGTCATTACTTCATAATCTTTTTAACATTTGCCAATTCAAAATTTATCCTGTTATATAAAATCTAACTTTGTTGCCAAAACTGTAGAAGAGCTTTTAAGGACTGAAACAAAACCTAAGACTACTAAAAACAAAGTAAGATGGTTCTTACCTGATACTGCTGTCCAGTGGCTATGATGAGATGGTCATATGGTACCTTGGTTCCATTGCTCACCTTCACGTACTTGCTGGCTCTGGACAACACAAACAATAACAGCTGAACATTATTGCTGTAATGGGATCTTCTCTTTTATAATGGAAGTTATGTCAATAGGGAAACTGAAAGGTATTAGCTGTTTAAAAAAAAAAAATGGTACTGAAATGCCTTTATTGCTCTGAACTGACATAATATCCTCATGAAAAAAAAAATGGAAGAAAACGAGCATAATCACCATCACACAAGAGATTTGGTAAACTTTATTTTTTTCAAATCATCACATTCAAGTAGTATATGCCAACAATGTGTTGCTCATTTTCTTTAAAATGTCTTTTATGAAAACTTTATACCTGCTAACCATGAAATTCAATGAATAAGCACAAATGGGAGAATACATTGCAAATACAGGAATTTTTATGCATCGCCCATACCTCACCATTAGCCAATATTCACAAAAAACAAAACAAAAAAAAACAGAAACAGAAGGTTGAATAAAGCTTTCTTTTTCCTGAAATAAAACAAACAAGCAGAATTTAGATGTCCTCCTTTATTGTTTTGGATGGTTTCATTGTGATGTTTACTGCTTTTCTCTAAGACCTGTCCAGTGGCCGATTTGAAATGGGAACTGACCAGGCCATCCAGGCCACTCACCTGTTAATGGCTATCATCTTGGAGGCGACCACGTTGACCCACGACCGGAGCGAGATCTGCGAGAGCTCGTTGTGATTGTAGCAGTGGCTGGTGGACAGGAAGCTGGAGCGCACCTCATCATGGGGGAGGTGGTTGGGGAGACCGTGGGGGGAGACCAGACACAGGTTGTTGAACCTCAGGTGGGGACTGGTGAGAAAGGGAGAATTCACCAGCAAATGAAACAAACACACATTGTAGAAGAGGACTAGCCAATGTTATGTCATGAATGTCATCTACATGAGGCTACAATGCAGGGTCTGCATTAATGTTTTGTGACAACAAGTCCATTGAAACACATGTAGAAGTGTACTTGGACTAATCTGTAGAAATTACCAAGCATCCGACTTACGTAATCTCAAACCTAGATTTGTTGAATTCACATTTAATACAATACTGCTAAAATCTAGATATTAAAACATTATCCTTACATTACTGTAAAAGTGGAAATTTTCGCGGTGTTGAAATTTACGCGCATTTCACACAACCAGAAACTAGCGCTAAAATAAAAGTAAGCGAATATTTCTGCTGCTCGTATGTTCAAGTCATTAATGTCTTGATTCCGCAGAATCACAAACAAAGGAAACTCTTCTTGCCTGGCCGAGCACGAAAACTTAGTCGCACGAAAATATCCACTTTTACATTATGCCTCAGTAACCACCAGAAGTAGATATGTTGACTGGAGAACAAATTATGAGGTGACCAGACACATAGCATTAAAACAGAACCCACTCTCTTCTCAAGATCTCATTGTACAGCTGTACATTGAAACACTAAGAGCATCAAGAGGTAACCCATATATATGATATTATATCAGGTTGGCTTCCTCTATTGCTACAAGACTCATAGAAGAGACAAGCATGCAGCACTTGCAAGAATGAATGCATGTTTTTGATGTTTCATGCCTGAATTTGAAAAAAAAAAAATACACATAAACAAGGAAGGAAAGTGACCTTACAATTCAGATAATAAGATGGAGGGAATGCACAGACATAAAGAAAATCTTGATGCTTCATCTCTGATTATGAAGGAATTGGCACAAGCTGTGAAGCATGCATGTACTTACCAGAATGCCAACGTTTCAAGAAAAGCGATGCTGGTGTCTGACGCTCCCACCACCACGATGCGAGCGTTTATGGTGACTTTGGGTTCCAGGGTCAGTTTGCGATTGATGTGACTCAAAGCATACATTTCCTAGAGACAGAAATAACAGTTGAAGAGAGAATGTTTCACATTAATATACAAATGATGCACAGGATAGAGTGTGTTAGTGTAGTAGAGTGAGCTACGCCTCCACTAACGCCACGAAATAATCCTGTGCATCATTTGTTTTATAAAATGGGTCGAAAATTCGAAAACTAACATCATTTTTCAGCGTTTTTCACGTACCTTTGTGGGTCAAGACGTCCGAAGATGTTCGTCCCAAACATTTACGCACGTCGCACTCGCGGAAGTCCCGCACATACAGTATAAGTATAATGGGGGGTTGAGTTTCCGGACACTTAAGTTCCCGCATGAAAACTTACTTATTTTACATAGAATATGCACCCTTTACCTTAAAGACTTGATATAGACTCCTCATATAGGCCTACTAGACAACATACTCTGAAAACGGCGTGAGAATTAACCTGCTAAATCGTTGGATTTGCTCTTCAAAGTGACTCCATGTACGCGTCCGGTCCCATAACGCTTGGTCTACTGTACTGTACAAAGTGTACGTATCACGTACGTACGCCACACATGTTATGCACAAGGGAAGACAGGCCGGCCGGCCGGCAGCCCGAACTAGAAGTTGTTTACAGGATTGACAGCACGTATGCATGCAATTCATCAAAGGAGCTGCCGCGCGCACAGACGATCGGCAATCTACCATAGGATTACAGGCAGTGCAATTGTACTGAAGTAAAGGAAGGAGGTGTGTCTCATTTCAGCGCTTCCTATTGGCTACATTCTTGAACCCATTTTATAATCATTTATAGTTGAGGGCACAGCAAATTTTGCAGAAATGCTGTCAGTAGCCAAAAATGCTTTCCTTTGGGAAGAAGGAACCTCGACGTCTAAACATATTCTAACAAATATTTTGCTTTTCCTTGTATGATCAAATCAACATACACGCTACAGGCAAACTATTATGCCACATTCAGTTTACGTTTTTTTCCCCGACAGGAAAAACAGTTGACATTAAAAACATGGCGTACATTGATCCTCATCAGTCTTACAACATTGAAATATTCGGCAAAACTTTAACTTTTTTACGAGCTTGTCATCAGCGCACATTTCTTTAACAATGATTTAACCATTCTTCAAAATGTATGTCACAAAACCACATAATTACACTTCTCTCTGGTTTCAAATATCTTGAGGTACTGATGCACCTCTCTTTTGCATCAGATTGAAAGGTAATATGCATCTTATTTACAGTTACCATAATATGTGATTGCTGTTGATTATGCTTTTTGCAGTGTTTTGTTAGTTCTGTTGCTACTATTTCACTTTGTTTGTTTATTTGTTTTTGAAATGGTAGTTAAAAGGATTTTTTCGGGTAGCTACATACCTGCTGCTTGATGACTCTCTCCGATGGTGCATTCTGCCCAAGCTGTGTGAGTGGGTAGATGATTTGTCGGCGAGCCCTGACAGGGACCATGAAGTTGAGAGAAGTGACCAGCGAGTGCTTTGTGTCCTCCTGTGTGAAATATAATGATCACAATGGTAAATAGACAACTCACTTCTTGAATCTGAACGAGGGGAAAACATCCAAATATATCGCTTTCCTTACGAAATATCATCTTTGCATCTACAGATGTGGTACATTAACTAGCTAAGGTAACATCGAGGAAATATCAATCCAATGCCAGCTAAATGTGTTAGGAGGCAGAGTAAGTTGTAAAAGATCGCCACACTATCTTACATACACAATACCACGTATTCATTAATGAGGCCACGGGGAGGGCTCAACATTTGCGGTGGCCCGATGGCCCAAGGCCATAAAGATTGATGTCAGGCCATCAAATTTCCAAAAAGGTTAATCTTTCGTTTGCGTGATAGGGGTAACTAGAATTTCAAATATACTGTTATGATTCCTTTCATATCAGGCCACCACAACACCACAACTATTAGGGGCTCGAACGATCCAGCAGAAAAAAAAAAAAAAAAAAAAAAAAACTGGTGTCGAGCCTTGTCATAGGTCATATGACATATCCTTCAGTAGCATCAATCCTACTGCAAACTATAGTTCATAATCATAACATTGTAAATGTGTCAAACAAAATGTCTTACAAAGACAATACTGTGGATCAATAAGACAAGGGTGTCTATCATATTCACTGTCAAGCATAATGCATTTACATTCATTCACCCATTATTGCTCCAGTGTCAATGTGATTAATGTGGTCTAGATCTTGCATCATGCTGTGGGTGTCCATAGCTCTCCGATACTCACCGAGAACTGAGGATAGACGGGATAGTAGAGGCAGGTCTGATGAGACTGCCTGAGGATCTCCTTGAGGAAGTGCTTGGTGCGGTGCTGAAAGATGGGGTTCAGAGCGAAGTGGTGGAGGTGGCCGTGCTCGTCCCGCCGGTGGTGGTTGAAGTAGATGAAGTCCTCGATGTTGTAGTGGGAGCGGATGAACTCAATGTCCTCCTCTACCCTGGTAAGCGCCACGCCCACCACCTGGTCCAGGCAGGTCGCTACAAAGGCCTTGATGGGCGTACCGTCCTGCCAAACATTCAAAATTACACTGCTAAAATACCTGCAAGATATTGTCTTAATGGACATGAAGACACTACAATGCAACCAGTCACATGTCCTTGCTCACAGCCACAGTTTGCTAAGCTGTTCTCTTGACATTTTGTTTCCTTCCCTACAAACTTGACTTCAATGATGATTAAACACAATTTACTCTGGTGCAACAATGTGTTAATCCCACATGGGTCCTTCTGTGTTACACGAGGACTATAGGGAGAACATGATCCCTATCGCTAGAGAACTACATTCGGGGCATGTGTGCTGACTGGAATGAAGAACAGAGGAAATATATATCTACATCGCCAAATAAAGCACAGGATTACAATATTTCGTTGATAACAAATTTGCAAGTTCTGTTTACGTTGTGTTCTGTTGTCAGTAATGTTTAAAAGTAATGGTCAATTATATTATTTGCATTGAAACATTGAAAAATGCAGAAATAAAACCAAACCAAACTAAACTGTATTCGAACTATCATCATCACTGTCATCATCATCGTCACTGTCAACAAAGAACAGCAAGCTCAGGATATGTTTCAATAAGGGTACGATAATTGACTATCATATTGGCTTCTTCAAAACTCATTCTTCTTCAAAATACATGTATTTGGTTTCAAGAAATATACCATTCTACTTGGCACATTAATTTCTGCCATATCTCCTTCTTGCACTAAGCTCAATGACCTTCATAGATAAACTAATGTCTTTTAACTAATACCTCATCCCTCCTGGCTTTGTTGAATTTGTCCAGGTCAGCCAGCAGCACCTCCTTGTTATAGATATTCTCAGCCAGAGTCTGGATGGCCGGCACGTCGGCCGTCCTGGCCGGTCGGACGGTGAAGGACTGGAGGAGACCGGCCCGGTTGAAGAGGTAGAGCTCCTGGGGCAGGACACTGGGGACCTTAGGGGTCACTCTCTGTTGGGACGGAGGGGTTCAGAAAGAATGACCTATGGCTATTTTCATTCTTGATTTTCCAACTGTAAAAGCCGTTATCTTTTTGTGTACAGATATTTTCGCAAATGAAGAGGTTACAACCATTTTCACGAGATATTGTTTTTGCAATTTGACACAAAGGCTATCGTAGTGTAACTCTCTTGCTTCAGGTTTGTTTGATAGGGAGGGATGCGCGTAACGTTAGACATACTAGCATGTTGCATTACTGTGAAACAAGTTATTGGGTTCATCTTATCATGAAATAATACCATGCACCACTACAGTACAACAATCTGGTTGCACTTGATGAATATTAAAGCCAAATGGATAGGATTGTTGGTGGTATGAGGATCCCAAGCAGCATGCACCAATGTTAGTAGTTTTCTCCACTCACCACGAAGTTCTGGAGTAGGGGAAACTCTGGAACTAGATGAGGGACGGTGAGCACACAGAAGTCCTTGTCAGGAAACAGGGAGAATGCCATCGGCAAGAAGTCTTGTGACCTTCAGTGGGGAATCAAATCGGTGAGTGATGAAGAAGGGGTCGAAGAAGGCACAAAAATGACACAATCTAATATTTACAACTATTAACCATATCGGACATCTGAGCAGGGCAATTTTTATTCTTTATTGCACAAGTTTTGACGGTCATCATCATTGACCGGTCAATTATTTTGTTATTGCCCGCTCAGAAACGTCAATGACAAAATGCTTGTACGAAACTGTACACTACGTTGGATAAGCACACTAGACATGCTATCGCGTACTTGTAGCAAGAGTTCATGCACTTAGCAAGATATGGCTAGCTGTACCACATCCAGTAATAACAAGTTACCGTGTAATCTATTTGTTTTCCCCCTTTTGAAATGTAATTAAAGATGTGATTACATTAATTGTCCATATTTTCAAGTTTGCTCTAGATGTCTGATACTGTAAATAACAATAGGGACTGGCTACTTTCAGGGGATACAACATTAAAATGCCTACACTAGAATCATATTGCAGCATAGTTCCAATCCCTCGGAGGCTATGAATGCTCTACACAAAAACAAGTGACAACAAAAAGAGTCACACTGTAAGTTGTATCATTTCAGTCAATCAGTGAATTGACATCCACTAGATGGTGTCTATCCTATGGTGGCTCCAAGTGCTATACCTCATTTCGTATCTCTCATCGATGCAGAATAGCTGGATGGAGAAGGCGTTGGACGCCCCGTGGTAGATGGGCTCAAAGCATGGTTCGCGCAGGGGTGGCTCCGGGGTGATGCTGAGCTCTGAGAGTGGGGCTTCTAGGGTCTCCTGGGCTGATGCTATGGACCCTGATCTCTGAATATCAAATCAGTGACAATAATAATGGCAAATGAATACATATAAGATGCATAAGCTTACGGCACTCTTACAGTCATGAGTACATGATAATGAAAATAAGGGCTATTCCCATGAAGTAACAATGCTTTTTGTCATTACCTCCGCCAAGGGAGGAGGTTTTGTTTTCATTACCGTTTGTATGTTTGTTTGTTTGTCCGCGTGCAAAATAACTCAAAAAGTTGTGCACAGATTTGGATTACACTTGCAGAAAAGGTTGAGAATGACACAAGGAACAGATGATTAAATTTTGGTAGTGATCCAGACATTTTTTTGGATTTTATGAAGGATTTTCGATATTTTGGCAGGTAGGGTCAATAAACTTGGGAGTTCAAGCTGCGCATTTTTGAGGTTTTCATACGCACACTAAAGTGCGTGCTCTAGTTTCTGCTAGGGTGAGGCGCGCTGTGCAGCTGAGGGTTTATGACGTAACAAAGGCCTCTAGGGAAATCGGGTGATTTTTCAGCATGCATACATATGGGTGGAAATCACTGATCTCTATGGAAGAACAAGATCACTGGTGGAAAGTAGCTGCTTGGCGGAGGCCTGCACTCTCAGAGTGCTTTTCTAGTTCTATTTTTTGGGGGGGTTTTTTCAATGAGAAAGTGGCAAATCACCTCCCCACACAAATTTTGAATATTATAAATCGATGAAGATCAAACTGAGTTAATGAAATAAAATTGCATCTGTTTTATAAAGCATAAAAGAGAAAAAAAGAAGATCTGAAAAGAATGCAAAAATCAAAGTGTCTGTGCATTGCCTCCAAAGCTCTTTTTTGCACAAACAATAATGTGGCACAGCAGGATAATCTTTGTGTATTTATTGCAATATGGCACAAAAATTGGGAACAAGCCAAAGCAATCTTCCCACTGACCTTTGACACGCCAGACTTGACAGATTCCACCTCTTCCTTTTCGCTGGTAACTGATGCAGAGCTACATGATGGAGAGAGAGAGAGATACTGTTTGATGTTCACACTTAGCACAAATATCACAGACAAGGAGATAGTTCCAAATACAAACATAACTGGTTGAATCAGTCAAGGGCATAATACTTTACTGGTACACAGGACACAAGCTCTTACAAGTTGAATGATTGGTGAATAAAATCATTTTGTTTAGCACACAGTAAGACTTATTTGAATACTTTGAAGAAGGACTAACAGAAAAGACTCTAAGTTATATACCAATCACAGATCAGATCTACACTTAACAAAACTTATACTTCTGAAAGCACTGCTAAAATGAAAGTTTCAAACAACTCAATAGCGTCTTGCTTAGCCATACAGAGGATCACAAAGTGTATTCTATTGCTCATATCAAATACTTGCACAGAAATTCTTTAGTAGTAGGAATGATAAACAATGACACACAAACCTTTTCATGTGAGCATCACTCAATTTCCTCTCAATATGTAGTTCTGATTCTGCAACACTCCCTTTGAAATACAAAACAACAATGATAACTTCATTAGTATTGACTTTGCAAGAATAAGGATAATATTGCAATCCATATAATCTACATTACTATAAAAGTACAATGCTTCTTGCATTCATAGAAATCATTCAACATATCCCTTGCCAAAGAAGTTAGATTGATGAAGAAGACATGATTCCCAGTGATATACCAGTCTGAATTGTAGGATTTTTATCATTTACATAACCTTGCACTGAATGAATTATGTGAAAGTAAACAGCGTTTCAAACATAATTGTGACAGACGAATGAATGATGACGTGGTCACATTTGAAGCACCGGTAGTGATGATTGTGATATGTGATGTGCTCTGAGAGTCACATTGCAATTATGCACAGGTAGCAGTCGAGGACCAACCTGTAGCTGTGGGTGGTTTAGCGAGGGGCGTGGCTACCGGCTTGGGGGTGCCTTTTACTGGTAGCGGAGTGCTCTTAGCGGTCATGGGTGTGGTCCCTTTGGGTGGGAGGGGCGTCGCCTTGGCTTGCTGGGGTGTCTGGGTGGGAGGCGGCTGGGTGGAGCCGCCCACAGGTTTGGAGCCACTGGATGGCCGATCAGTAGCAGTAACGGTTCCTCCCGTGTCTCCTGATGGATTTAAACATACCATAACAAATACATATTATACAAAACAACGGTGACTGCATTACTGTAAAGTCATATGCTCCTTCTGATTACTTATGCCATTCATTGGCATGCTATCCTTGTTTTGTTTTGTTTTTCTACCATTAAAGTATAGCGCATGATGACATTTTCACCAACACTGTTTCAAACTACCACACTTAAATTACATCTCCCATCACAGCAATGTTCAAAGCATGAAAATTCCCCATCTTCGCAATATTCATCTCTCACATGTTACAGTACATCAGTATCAAAGATAACTGTAAGACACTGAACACTCTCCATCCTCATACAACTTGATGGTCATATTCCGTTCATTTGTGTCTCATTTAACACCAACATCTGGATGCCAAGACAGTGTACTTTCTACATCTATTATGCAAAGTGATAGACTCAAGTGGACAAAGACAAATTTGTAATATAAGAGATGGATACTCACAAGAGAATCAAAGTGAAGAAATGAGGCTTTAAAGGGATGGTATAGTTTTGGTTGAGATGGTGCTTAAGGTTTCCAACTTTTTTTGTGAGAGAGTGAGAAAGTTCTTATGAAATATCAAAGAGCATACAATTCTAAGAGGAACTCAAAGTTTACTTGAGAAAAAATGGTTTGAAATGGCTGAGATATCCAAATACAAAGAAATCCTAAGAAAACATGGGACCCAACTATTATTAGGACCACTGTGTTTTACTTTGTTTTGGATATTTCATCCATGTCAAAGCCAAATTTTCATCAAATAAATTTTGAATTCCTCTTAGAATTGTATACTCTTTAATATTTCATGAGTGATTTGTAAGCGTCACTCTGGCGAGTGACGCTTATCACCTTCCACAAACTCAAACAGTTTTCACTAAAAACGCAATTATGTATACAGGTCCTAAATATTGGAATGATCTCCCAACAGAGGTTAAAAGCTGTTTGTCATTATCATCCTTTAAGCGTAAACTCAGACAGCATGTATTGAATAGCTGCAACACAAAAGTGTACTAACATTCCTTCTTATTATGCTCATGGCTGCTCTGTTATACTACTCGGTTGTTGCCATGTGAACAGACTCATGCATATACATTTTAGTTGCATGCTCTCTCAAATTCCTGCCCATCGGTGTTTTTCCTTCCACTTTTAGTAAGACCTTGGTCGTGTCGCATAGCGTCATAGCTTCCCCTTCTTTCTTTCTTTCCTTTCTTTTATGCATCATTGCAGCTGGCTGGTAAATCACATATAGGAATTGCAATTGATTCATGTTTTCCATTTTCCAAATCTTTCCCCGTGTCTATGGAAGCCGGAATGTTTAAACCCTAAAATTATGCAGTACGTAGTATTCACATCATTATCACTCCCATGTCAAAATTGCTATTAGAGCAACTGCTATAGTGTGCAGCATGTGGTTTTTATACTTGTTCTCATTTTATCACACACATAAATACATGTGGGAAGAATCTTCTGTGCCCCGAGTATTAACAGTCATACTCTTTTGTTTATCCTTACTTTTGGTCTTAATTGTACCCGTGCTCCTCATCCTGTTCCCCTCACTAGGCTTTTGTTGGGACCTACACTCAACAAGCTTTGCTTTTTAGTAGGTTCCATCGTATTTCTCTTTGCATCTTACTTTGATTGAAAATTACACATCGACCGTTATGTATTATTTTTGTATTCCTATTTCTTCATGTATATATCCAAGCTGGACATTCTGTATTATTATATTTTGTTATATACCAGATATTTTCCATCGAGAAATACGAAAATAAAATTGAAATTGAAATTGAAATTAATTATCTCACAATAAGTTAAAAATCTGACTCCCTATCTCAACTGAAACTATACTATCCCTTTAGAATAAAAATGTGCAAAAAGCATGAGAGAGAGAGAGAATAGACAAGGATGGATACCTTTCTTGCTGGAGGAGACAGAGCTGGTTCGAGACAGTGGTTTCTCACTGCCGGCCTGGCTCCCAGATGCCGCATCATCAGGAAGAGCTGGTTCTTCTGGGGGCGATAAACGCGTATTGTACGAAAGTAAGCTTGATGTCGCATACACAGTACTCTACTTCATGGATACATTCCATGACAAACAACACCTCAGGGTAATCTAAAGCCTAGGGAAGTTTGATCAATTTTCCATCTCCTTATATTTTAGGCTGTAACACAAAAATTCTATGATAGGATTTTTTGGTACAACAGACCCACACATGTGCATTAAATGTCATATCTTGAAAATTTTTGAAATCACTGTTCCCAAAGGTCAACAGGACCTTTACGCAAACGCTCTGCTGCTGACATCATTAATTAACAACATAAATCATTTAAACACTCCGTTGCTGACATCAAACTGCACCAGAGAACGAGGTGTGGCCTACCAGGGGGCGGTGGAGTGGGGGCCCTCAGCACATCATCGGGGTGTGGTTTCCTGAGCCCATGGAACGGTCCCAGCTCAAAGCAGGTGTTGAGGAGAGCCACGTCCACATCGGTGGAGAGACTCATGAAGCCCACAGCCGTTCCCTCGGTCTGAGCAAACACAAGGTCATAGCAAAGATTGTCAGAGAGTAAAGTCATTCAAATCATGTTAAACTCTATCACATGTCTATCGTGTCTATTTGAGAGGCAAGTATTCTTGGGTACATGGAGCCACACTTTGTACAGGCTAAGAGTCCAATTTCTTTCATTCTCTTGTGAAAGAGAAATTACATTATATAACATTTGTGAAGATGTGTTTTGACAAATACCACAACACTCCTACATAAAATTTCGTCAACACAAGATATTGTCTCGTTCAACATATTTGCAGGAATTTGTTGATTCTAGTGTAACATATTGCTTAGCACAAGGGGGTTCATGTAAAGTCCCTCATCTGGAGCAGTTTTCAAATGTACGTGAGAATACTTCGAACACTTTACAAATGCGCTGAGTTACCTAAGAGCCACTACTCAATCTGAAAATCAATCTAAATTCAACATTTCATTTCTTGCCTACAGGGCAATGACAACTTGAAGCATAATGAAACTCAGAGGCTAGGTTGTAAAGGACAACATATTCCATAACACTTGCCCATTTTTCATGGGCAAAAGCATTCAGTGAACAATATTGATAGAATAAGTAGTTATACCTCCACTATGATAGCCTGGTTGTTGTCATCTTGGGATTCGATCAGTTCGGCCAGGAAGAAGTCGCCATAGGTCGTTTTCAGCATGTCACTTTGCCGGTTAAATATTGGGGTCAGATCATCATGGTCCTCAACTCTGAGCAAGAGATCAATCAAGTCAAAGAAGATCCATTGTAAATCAACTAAACACAAAGCGTGGACAACAGATACACCACAGATGAACAGCCTGTAAAACAGTGATGTGCAATCGAAATGGAAAGTAGTCTACATATCTGCACTACCAATCTGAGATTACTACAAAATAGCATGACTGTGATTTCCCAAAATAACACAATAACACAATACATTGTACATATCCCTACAGAGCTGGTACCAATCAAATATGTACCACAAAAGATATTTTGATACTGTGATGTTACAAAACAAAAATGAGGTTAAATGAAACTAGAAAGCAAGTGTCCTTGTTTTTGAAACCATGAGAGAGTTCTCACCTTGCTTTCCTGACAAAAAGTACAGGGCAGTGGTTATGTCTGTGGCAGACGAAGACACTAAAACTCTCCAGTGCTTTGGCCCCATTCTTCGGCTCCATGGCACTGAAGTTATGGGCCAGGGCTGGCTCAGGGAAGACTCCACTAGGCAGGACCAGGTACAGGAAGTGGATGTCTGGAACTGCATTGAACACAGTCCTGGAAAGACATGGTATATCATGATACTAATCATGTGGAAATTGGAGTAATACCTATAGCAAGGCTTGGCACAATTGTTTGTTTGTTTTTTGTTTTGTTTTGTTTTTTGGGGTTTTTTTTGCCTGTCAGGGCCTCTAAAATTTTACTTTCAATCCGAAACTTAGTGGCCTGAAACGAACAGAAACATGACAATCCATTCTGATTCTTACATGCCCAATCAGGCCACCAAAAGATATTCTTTGTGGAAATTTGGTGGCCCGACATCAATTCTAGTGGCCCCGGACCACCGGGCCTCCATTAATGTCGAGCCCTGCCTTTAGCCGGTCAAACATTTATACTATAGTCTAAAAGTAAGAACAATCATTCATCAAGTACTCGAGTAGGCACGGTGTATTCTACAATATGAAATTAAATCACAAATAAGAAGAAACTCCAAATTTCTGTCCCATCATGACATGAGACAATATGGGTTGCTTACATGAACATGAAAGTGATTGGAAAGTGCATCAAGCACACAAAGAGTTCAGTAGCAAGAGGTCAAAGGTAAACTTTTTTTTTTAATCACTATAGAACCCAAAGAATTTTCTGAGCAAAACAGAAACATGCATTCCTCTGATTTTAACAATGCTATCTTGATATACAATTAGATTAAAAATGAGATGTTGAGTGTAAATAGGCTCCTGCCAGTATATACAAGTCAATGAATAAAAAACATTAGACTAGATTATAATGTTCTTTTATGTTTCTTAGGCAATCACAAGCAAATATTGCCGGCACACATATCATAACACATCATAACATAACATCCCCTGGAGTCAAGAAACACAGCATTTTACCTGATGATTTCTTTGGCACTCCCATGAGCAAATGCAGGCTTGGCGACAAAGTAGTGCATGAAGAGCGTGTTCAAGGGCTGAAAGAAGGCAGATATGAAATGTTGAATTTTAAAAAATATACGTATACAAATAACACAGGACTCCTATGAACTTCAGATAGGTAAAGACTGTACTCTTACTGCTGCACATATATATATGTGTAGAAAACAGAGAATGCACTATGTGGTGGCAATTTATACATGTGTGATTGAAACATATGCTCAAGTTACAATTTGCTGCCAGTCAGTACTGAATGGATGAGTGGCGGATCTTAAGGGGGACGCACCGGGCGCGCGCCCCGTTTATTTTTTGTTAAAACGAGAGAAATAAAAAGAAAAAATGGGGGGGGGCATATGCGCCCCCCTTTAAGTTTCTAAAGGCGCCTCCCCTTTACAGAATTCCTGGATCTGCCCCTGAAACTATCCCCTAGAAAGATGTTGTGACTCGATTTGTTTGTTATTCCCTTTCTTTTTAACTCTTCCCTTCTATTTCTGTGCATGTGCACTGGGAAAACACAAACAGCAAGACTACCCCATGAATTACAGTTATTTGTATGTAATTTTAAGCTAGATGTAAACTGCTATGATACAATGCTTTTGACACTTTTGATACTTCTAATTATACCAATAACCATAGTAGCAAAGCACTTGAAATGCACATCCACGTCTAATGACAATGTTTGAAGGTGATATAAAAGGTGAGTCTTAATGATATTTCACAGTTTGGCAGAACGTTAGTGTAAGTTTCGGTATTCAGTGATGCTACAGAAATTAATGTATGAAATTGTTCAATATCAAATATGATTTCAGTATCTGTCTGGCATGATGCTTACAGTGCACTGCTCCGTGTCGTAGAATTCATTCAGCCACTCTTGCCATTCTGCGTGGTCGACGGTGTCCACATTGGGGTAGTCGAAGAAGGCTGCATGGGCTAGGATTTCCTCTCGCTCATTGTTGAGTGTTACAGCCAGGACAGCCTTTTCACTGTGAGACATGAAATGAAATGTTAGCACACCAGACTAGCTGGCAGTCCTCTGTTAGGAATGGTATAGCATTTTAATCACAAAAATAATATTTGACAAGTCTAAATACCGGTTATACCCATACACATACTAAACTACTGGAATGATTCTACTTGAACTCTGGTTCACTTGATCAACCTTTTTATACATCAGTGCATTTCTATGAAGACATTTTTTTGTCTTTGTCGGGGGTTTTGCCATGATTATTATGACAAAATAAGTTAAATCCGCATAAAATTCAGTGATGTTTAATAAAGAAAATTTGACACTGCTGCAGGTTTGTGACTGATCTATGCTATCCTATCATTATTCTATTAAATATGGGCTGCATCATTTCAAGTAAGGTATGTACATTTCATGCTTGTTCAGACAGATTGGCAAAAACACTATGAATTAGGTATTTTTTATGAATTTAATACAGCACTCATACCTTGATAAAGACATGTTAAACAAAATATGTTTGATGTGCTTAAAGCGAGTTGCCTCACAACAAAGACCAATGACATTTTCACAGATATTTCTTTCTAATTTCTACAGGCATATATACAGTATGATCTAACATGACTAGGAATGAACAAGGCAAGTTTTCACATTCACTTTGCTAATATCAACAAAGATACTCACATGATGTTGACAACATCCACCAGTCCAAACTGGGGCTGCGTTGTCTTGGTTACCAGCTTGAGGATGTTGGGAGCGTCAAGAGACTCTGTGCGCCTGGCATTAATGACCTCAGTGGGGCCATTGGCAGACTGGACAATGGTAGCCATGCTCACAGCAACATTCGCTTCGTCTAAAGAAATGAACAGAGGTATGGACAGACAGTAGCTCATTGAACTCATTGCTCATAGGAACTGGCTGGAAGTGCAGCGATCTTTTGCGTGCATGCGCTGCTTGAGTGTAGCAGCATGGTTGACATTGTGACCTTTAGAACTGCATTTAGATCGCGTGAACTCCCGATTATCAGATGTACCGTTCACACATGCTGCATATTTAATCTTCATTTTCAGTAGGTTGTGATGAAATGTGTATGTCAATATTGATTAAATAGCTATGGTTAGCTCGACCAGATGCCATGCAAAGCAAGGCGTCCCCGTGCATCAGACACTTGTGTACGGCGACAGGGCCATGTAGTGTATATAGAATAGAAAGTAAACACTAGTTAAGCTATGGTATGAAGTGTCATTAATGAAGATTATATTGAATGAGTTTGAGGTGTCAAAAAAAAAATGTCAAGTATCAAACTCAATGTGATCGTACAATTCACATTGTACCACCTTTGTGAATTCGGGCCTTCATAAGAGTTTAGCGTTTAGTACAACTACAAGTCTCTCTAATGTAGACTGCTGCTAGGATACATGTGGGCCGCTATAACTTCTTAGAATGTGTAGATTCTCAAGAGTCAAGGTTCCCATGCAACATTCCATGCAATGTAAACATCAACCTCAAATTGTTCAATTTGTTGTAATTATACAAAACAATGTAGGGTAAAACCCCTAGTATTTGGTCATTTAAGCTTTTCTGCCTTATCATTTAGACTAAAATAATACATACATACATCATATCTACAGCAATGTATGTGAAATACATCTGATTTCTTAAATATCAATTTTCATTTTTTTAAATATCTCACAGAATTTCACAAAATCCCAAAATATATCACCTTGAAAATTTCCCAAAATACGGTCATCGCGATCAGTATGCGGTCACGCGATATGCGTGTTCAAAGTCAATACATGTTCAAGGCAGCTGAAAAATGCGCTGCGCACTACCTTGTTGGCGCAAAATTGCATCACGGACGTTGTGGTGCCCATTGGTGACCAAATACTGGGGAATCAGCACTTGCATTCAACCCTTGTACATTGAGTCACTGCATCGGCACATACGGAAATTTTGTTTTTCTTTTGCGTTTTTGAGGGTACCATCACACTCCGAACTTGTGATAAGCAAAAAATCAAGCAAGAGAACAGCGTATTTCTCGATTTTTAGAGCTTTTTCAGCGGCCAGTACTCTTATCTAGTCTTAAAACTGGGCTTAATCCGCGCGCGCTTTGGGAAAGTCGCGCCGATTCTGCACTTTTGACGGTGAAATTTCGGATTTTGGATGGATTTTTGGAGGGGACTAACAATACATTAAGGGACTTTCCTGTTGTGAATGAGTGCGCAAGTATGTGAATTGATGTGATTTGCGTGAGTTGTGACAGTTAGCTAGAACTTACTGGCTGGTGATGAGTGATAAGTCACCGAATATCAGTAGGTCACTAGGTGACCGAATACTGGTAGAGTGCAGAGTGGTAGATAGGCTACTGTAAAAGTGGAAATTTTTGTGGTGTTGAAATTTTCGCGCATTCTTCTTCTTCTTCTTCTTCCATTAAAGTACACCCCTCTTTATAGAGTATAGTCGTACTGAGTGCAGTGAGGTGCGCGGTCACGGGAACACATGTAGTGCAGAATACAGTGTGAACACACAAAAAAAAATTAAAAGAGGAAGGCAAAATAAAAGTGCAAGTAATAAACCAAATATCTTGCTGTTTTAACGGAGGGTGACTGACGAGAGGCGGTGCTTGAAGACCTCAATGGATGGGGCTGACACCGCTTTGGTTGGGAGAGCATTCCATAGACAAACCACACTCGGGAAAAAGCTATACTGGTATGCTAGGATTCTGCAATGGTGTTGCCTGATTTGTAGATGGTGACCTCTTGTCCCTCCTGAAGCTGGGAATATGTAGGGTGCGTGGGGCTGCAGAGATAGCCACAAGGCCATTCATGATTCTATATAGGTCTAGCATGATTACCTTGTTGTGGGCACGGCGTTCATTGAGTGACTGCCACTGTAGTTTCTGTAGCATTAGGGCAACACTACTTTGCTGTCTGTAATCAGACAACACAAAGCGGGCGGCACGTCGTTGCACTGTCTCTATCTGTGATATGAGTTCTTTGGTATGTGGGTCCCTAGCCCCAGAGACCCGCCGCTCTGCGGCGGGGTCCTGGCGGCTACCTCGCAGTTTCGTTAAAGTGAGAATCACGAACAACTCCCTATTGCCACATATACAGCAACTTCACAAATAAACCATGGCTAAATGTCTATCATAAACACAGTGACAATAAAAATGAAATATACACTACCCCATTGCCTTGGTTCTTCTCACCAACTTATCTGGAAACTGCAAAATTTTCCACATTTTTTAGGAGTAAGCGGCCTGCACTAGCGGAGAGCTTTGCTGCTATTTTGAACGTGTATATCCATTAGTACGCATCTACGCATGCGTGAACAATGACGTCAACGTTAAGGATGCTCAAGGATATGAATAATGCATCATCGCACGGTGAATATGCATCATGTAGCGAGCAATACAGCTGTCGATGCACTACACTGAATGCATGCTGTGCGCATGTGCAAGTGATTGTGAGTTTTAGTGAGCATCGGTGAGCTGAAGATATTTGCCTTATAAGTCAGCATTTTCTGCATCATAAGCAATGAAATGCATCAAACAGTCGCCGATGTGAATCATTTAGGTTTAATCGACCCATGTAAGTATTCCTTGCGCTTGTTAGTACTTTTTGTTGAAAAATTAAGGAAATATAGCGCTGGAACGGCACCCGTTTTGTACAACATTAAGATTTGAATGCGAAAACTGCGCAGCCCCAACGCTGCACGTTGGGGCTGGTCGCAGTTAGTGGGTCCCATACTGAGGATGAGTACTCTAGGGTTGGCCTGAGTGATGTAAGTTTTGTAGGCTTGCTCTTTATTAGCCATGGGGCATCTCCTTAGGTTGCGCCGGAGAAAACCGAGGGTGTTGTTACTCCTCTTACAGATGCTGTTTATGTGAGATTTCCAGCTGAGATTTCGCGCAACCACAAACTAGCGCGAAAATAAAAGCACGCGAATATTTTTGATTGCCGTATGTTCCTGTACCGGTACTTGGTGTCTTGATCCCGCGGAATCAAAAACACGCAAAACTCTTCTTAACTGGCCAAGCACGAAAAATTACTCGCGCGAAATAGATCCACTTTTTACAGTATCTAACAGTAGGAGTAGGATCTGCTAAGCTAGCCTACTCTTGTCCTACTTCTTTGACTTTGTACTTCAGTTCGGGAAACCCACTCACAAGGGGGGCCCCTCCTTATAAGTAACCCGTCCCCCTTATAAGTAACCCCGTCCCCCTTATAAGTAACCCCCGGGGCACCCCTTGTAAGGAGTCTCCACGCTTTTTTGCAATGCAACGCGAAAATGAAAGGACTGCGGCAATTCGCTTGATTATGTCCATAAAGCTTCACAAGTTTCCTAGTTACTCACGAAATTTGAGCAAAATCGGTTTGAGGCATCATATCTAAAATCATGGATTTAAATGCGATGTCAAACGACCCATGCGAATGCTGAAATGCGAGTGATTACTGGCGTGAGTGTCGCCAGGCGCGGCGGCGCGGCAAATGCTTGAGTGCAGACGTGGCGACTGTGTACATGTACTCAGTCGCCACGTCTGCACTCAAGCATTGCCGCGCCGCCGCCAGTAATCGCTCGCATTTCAGCATTCGCATGGGTCGTTTGACATCGCATTTAAATCCATGATTTTAGATATGATGCCTCAAACCGATTTTGCTCAAATTTCGTGAGTAACTAGGAAACTTGTGAAGCTTTATGGACATAATCAAGCGAATTGCCGCAGTCCTTTCATTTTCGCGTTGCATTGCAAAAAAGCGTGGAGACTCCTTATAAGGGGTGCCCCGGGGGTTACTTATAAGGGGGACGGGGTTACTTATAAGGGGGACGGGTTACTTATAAGGAGGGGCCCCCCTTGTGAGTGGGTTTCCCGAACTGACTTGTCCCCACACGCATAAGGCCTCTCAAGGGGTTTGTGATACATGTGAATGGTGTGTGAAAATAAATAGAAATTAAAATTCTAACGTTAACATTAGGCTTTTATTAAAGTTTTACCGCATCGTAATTCTGTAATGATTTAATTTTAACTGTAAAATTGTTAGTCTGGAACGTGTTAGGCCTACCGGTAAATTTATGCCATTCATTGCGAATGAATGCGAATGTTCCATACGCAACACATAGTCTATGAGTATGACATGAACGAACCAAAATTTACAAATTCAGCTTACAGGAGAACGTGTCTTAAAGCTACTGCCACTCATTTGCTAGCTAATCCAAATATTCTTACAGCTAACGTCACTAATCAAGAACCCAATCATGACATAAGTATAGTTACCTTTCCTTTTGATTTGCGCAAGATTGGGTTTTCTTTGACCTGACTTCAGTGCAGAAAAAATTAAAGGTTAGCGGTCTGCGGCGGCCTAGCGCTATGGCAACAATGGGACATGACTTCGTACTCGAGACATGAAAACGTGAAAATGTTTTAGAGCAAAATCAGGAACAAATATAAATTTTATTCCATACTAAATATTTATTTTAGTGAAATTATGAAATCATCTTTATCAACCAATTATTTTACAAAATGGCAAAAACAATCGCAAATTTTTGTTTACGAGGCTGTTTTGTTTAGCGCCCTCAGGTGTTAAAATTTGGGCAATGTCCGCTAGTGTTTTGTGATTTTCCAGAGTCTAAATTTGGTTGTATTATAAGCAGGAGACGACAGAGAATACTCAAAACCATGGCATCTTCCAGCAAAAATAAAATGCCTAAAGTGGCCAAGGTAAGATATGGTAATATTTCTTAAAAGAAAATTGATTCGAACGGTTTTCGATTACGTATCATTTTATGTCACATCTAGTGCGTGTGCTCCTACTGCAGATTTTGTCCATGTAAATTCCGGTCATATGGTTGTATGTTGGAAATGGTAAGGTTGGTCCTACTTTACTCATCGACCGCCTAATTTTCATTTGCCTGATTTAACACTGAAATTCACATAAAAACTTGGTCTACGTGATTGAAAAAATCCAACTCTATGAAGTGCTGTTGTTCCCTTTTCAATTCGAGGTTTCAGTGCAAAAATATCGCCGTCGAACGAACTCGTTAAGTTGAAGTTGAGTGCCCGGCCCTCCGCTCCTTTTTTAGATCGACCGCTATTTTTGTATTGACAATGCACACAAACCGAGTTTTATTCAACACCGTGTTGTACGAAGCTTTTTTAAATATGCATTACCATTGACATTGCATTACAATTCGGTTAATATATTTATTAATGAACAGTGAATTTTCGTTTTCCCCACACATCCTCATCAACAGTCAAAGCCACTACATTTTTATGTGCTCTGTGTGCGTGTGCAGTGCATACTAAGTCTTCTGTGTGCCAAAAACTGGTGGTCGGTTACAAAAAAAGGGTGGTCGATGTAGAGTTACCATACTGCGCCACATCCATCGATGTGTATTAGTAGACTAGGCAAAATGATTTCAAAACATGCACAAAAGCAGTCGGCACTACAATTGTACACAGTGGCAGTGCGGGTATGAAAACTTTGAGCGCATACAGCAAGGGTTGATCGTTTGATCTGAAGCAATTATCACAGCGGCTTTAAATTCTATGGTGTCTTTAAAAAACTAAAAAATGTTTTTTCTTCCACCAAGACTTTCGGTACACCCACCACGCACCAGGTGGTTTTAGCTTCTACACAAAGCAGTTGAACGCGTGTGTGTGCAGCCCCCCTTGTTACATATCTTTCTCTTTCGTTTCTATCTTTTTTCTTTTATTTTCAGCTATTCCTAATCCTATCTTTCCCTTTCCTTATTATTTTATTTCTTTGTGGGTTTCCTCTTGTCTAACTTTCTCAATTTTCTCTTCAATATCACTTTCTGCCTATTGTTCTTTGTTTTCTTCCTTCCATCTACCTTTCCTTTCTTTCCTCTCCAATACCTTTTTTTTTACATTTCGTTCTGATGCATCCTTTTGTGTAGTATCCTTTTCAACCTGCATAATTCTTTCTTTCCTTCCTATTCATCTTTGCTTTCCTCCAATTGTGATTTGTCTCTCAATCTATTATTATAGGTAGTGCTTTTTTGTTTTCAATTTTTCAATTCTTCTTTGCTTTCCACTTTTTTCAAGCACATTCATCTCTCCTATGCTTTCCTTTATAATGCAAGTTTCTCTTCTTTCTTTCCTTCCATTTTTAGCAGCACGTTTTAACTAGCACTGTATATTTGTGCCTTTATGAGCAAATATTTTGAAATGCACTGTACATGCATGACTGCAACTCGCACCACACCGGTACGCAGATACACCGCAAGGTAGCCTGTACTTTATCGAAAGAAGAAGAAGGATTATCTTTTGTTTTTATTCTAAGTGTACTTTCTATTATTGTAAACCTTTTGTTTCATTTTTTCCAGGTTTACTTTTTTAGTATCTTTTCATTCATTTCCTTTCCCCCTTTTCCTATTCTTTCTCCTTATATGTGTTTTCTTTCACCCTTGTCTAATACAGTGCACTCCCGTTATAACGAAATGCTCGGGACCGGCAGTTTTCTTTCGTTATAACGAAATTTCGTTATAACCGAACAGATACAATATATTATAACGAAAATAAGGAAACCACGTATTCTGTTTGCTGAATACTCATCATACACCGGAAAGCTATGTGAAATGTGATGGGACAACTGTATCACAATAATAAATGCAAGTTCCCCTCGGAAACTGTGCGTGACACAAAGAGCGAACACACAGTGGTGTGAAGCGTTCACCCATGCAGAGACGCTATAAATGCTCGTTCCGCTAGGTATTTTCGAAAGCAGTTCGCATTTCGTTATAACGGAGCACATTTCTTTTGTTTTTCTTTGTCTGTGGCGCTCGGAAAAGACTTTGTTATAACGGAAATTTCGCTATAACCGTGTTCGTTATAAGCGAATTTTTTACCATAGACTTTAATGGTGATAATTTTGGGACCAGAAGATTTACTTCGTTATAACGAAATTTCGTTATAACCGTGTTCGTTATAACGGGAGTGCACTGTAACCACATTTTTCACAATCTTCTTCCATTCACACACACACACCCTTACACACCCCCACACACACACACACACAACCCAAACAACCCCAAACCTCTTAGAATGCTACCGCAAGACTCCATACAAGCTGTGGAAAAACAGGTTTATCTTTTAAGATACCATAGAAGAACTTGCTGTACTCACTCTGAGATCACTACATTTAGATCAATCGCTGTGCTTGCTGCCGTGCCGTAAATGTGTTTTGTATGCCATGCTGCGCCGTCTGCTCCTGTGAAACACAATTATCACAGAGCGAACTAACTCAACTGTTAGCTGCAATCGACATTCTGACAAGTGTAAAAGTGTCAAAGCGGTGAAAATTCCATTTCTACTGGACGTGGGTCTCACTCAGATGCAAATATTCATGGTTGTTGGAGTGAGTTTGTGCATGTTTGGAGATTAATTTACAAGGAGGTGTGAAAGTACACTAGCACCCAATAAGACTTCAGTATGCCACCCCCCACTCCCATTCCTGCCCCTTTATCTCTACATCATGGTAAACACCTAGGGCTACACTAGAATAAGCTGACAAGAATTTTGCCACTTCTTTTTTCTAGGGTGTATCATATGATCACGCACTGCCAACCTTCCCACATAAACGCATCCTGTGTCATAACAAGCAGTCTGCCAGTTGGTGCTCTGTAGCATCTTAACAACTCTGTTCTGGCTTCTATAACCAGCATTCACAAGTCTGGCTGCATGTGATGTTTGCTGGACCATTTCTGTCTAGGAGATTGGGTCCTTGTTGGTGAGGGTCCCATACTGTAGAAGGGTAATCCAAGATGAGATGGATGTTGGTTTCATACACATGTTCCTTGATGTTGAAAGGGTATTTCCTCAGATTGCATTGTAAAAAGTGCTTAAATTGCTTTTCTTGCATATGGAATGGATGTGGGATTTCTAGCTAAGATTCCTATGGACAGTGATGCCAAGGGATTTGTAGCCTCATCAACAATTGAAAGTGCTTTTCCATGAGTGAAATACAGGGAGATTCCAATGATGCTTTTCCTGTGTATGTTGTTTTTATTTTGTATTTGTTGGTTTTTTTTCACTTTCTTTTTGTTGTTTGATACAGTTTGGAGAGGGTTGTGGTTTTTTGTTTTGTTTTGTTTTTTTAATGGTTTTTTTTTTGTATGACTAAATGCTCTTTTCTTCACTCTCTCCTCCATCCAGGTGAAGAACAAAATGCCAGCTGAGGTTCAGATCACAGCTGAGCAAATTCTCAGAGAGGCCAAGGAACGAGAGCTGGAGCTGGTTCCTCCAGTGAGTATAACCTCAAATATCTATGCACAATGCACTTTTCTAGTCCTTGTTACATCTGAGAATACTGGTTCAAGTTCTCTGATGCTTTGGTCATCAGGATTTGGCTTCATGTTGGTCAGAATGTATAAAAGGCTTCATCCGTATCCTGGACACACACAAATATGAGCATGTTGATATCAAAGATTTATACAACTAGGGTGTTTCTAAATATAAGTTTGGAAAGAGAAATTATTCCCATGTAGGTGTCAGGCATCAGACATAACCAGGTATTTAGAATGCAATGTTGTTATCATATGTAGGTGCAAGAGTATTGTGTGTATATGAAAATTCATTTTCCATTCAGACATGTGATGGATGTTTAAGAATAGAAGAATAAACTCAGAGTTTAAGAATCGGAATATGTTTGGTAAGATACTACAAAGATAAGTGAAGCTTGTTTACAGAATATCACAGACTGAGCGCATTCGTCATGAAAGTTTTTTAAAACTAGAGAATAGAAATTCAACTTACATAATTGCTTCTGTATCCTCAGCCTCCGAAGCAAAAAATTACAGATCCAGATGAACTTCAAGAGTACAGATTGAGAAAGAGAAAAGAGTTTGAGGACAACATCCGCAAAAATCGCTCCTCAGTGGGCAACTGGATTAACTATGCCAAGTGGGAACAGAGCCAGCATGAAATTGATCGGTGAGACATGATAGTATGACTGTCTTCTTTTCATTTGTTACAGTTGCTGCTTCACAGTGGTTGTATTATATTTAGAATTATATGAATATTCTATGTTTATGTTGATTAAAGGACAAGTTCACCTTCATAGACATGTGGGTTGAGTGAATGCAGCAATATTAGTAGAGCACATCCTTGAGAGTTTGAGCAAAATCGGACAATCCGTTCAAAAGTTTTTAGAAGTTTCCGCTCAGTCACGGCTGGATGAAAAGACTACTATAGCTTGTGATGTCACATGAGTACAACGATATAAAGAAAGAATAAAGAAAATTCAACATATTTCCATTTTTCTCCCATAACAAAAGAACACTCGACTTCTCTCTTTCAGAAGGCAGGGGGAATAATATTACCTTAAACATACGTCAGTAGCAAGTCGAAGAACTGTGCACTTTATTCAAAAAGTAAAGTTTTGTAAAATTCTCTTTTTATTTTCCTTATATAGTTGTACGCATGTGACATCATACACTGTAGTAGTCTTCTCTTCCAGCAGTGACTGCGCAGATACTTAAAATATTCGTAACTTTTGAACGGATTGTCCAATTTTCCTCAAACTTTCACTGATGTGCTCTACTAATATTGCTGCATTCTCTCAATCCTTATGTATATGAGGGTGGACTTGTCCTTTAAATATCCAATGTCATTTTAAATAGGAATCATTTTGTTGGCTTTGTTTTGTTGTTCCATGTGGGATCATTTTTTTTAAGGACTCCACCTGAGCTGATTTTGTCTTTGCATTTTGCAAATTTGCAGAGCACACGACAAACATCTGTAGTATGGTGTACTTGCAGAAAACATCTTTGGTCAAAGAGTATTCTGCAGTAGTCAGTTGATTTGGCACAGAAAAAAAAAAATGAAATGCAATAAAGATACGGTATGTTTATTTCAACTAGTAAAAGACTGTTTCTGGGTGTGACCAGTCTCATAACGTTGATAGTGACTCATATTTTGTCCATCTTTCTCAAATGCAGAGCAAGATCGATCTACGAGAGAGCCCTGGATGTTGACCATCGAAACATTACCATTTGGCTGAAGTATGCTGAGATGGAGATGAAGTAAGTGCACAATAGTATGTACTAGATATATCACATCCGTACACAACCAACAGAAATTATAAGGCATTGATGCAGATATCCAAACCAGATGTGGCCCATTAGCATTTGAGCCATTTGTATTATTCAAATCTCATGAGGTATAATGCAGTTTTCTCTTCCAGTAAGTAATGGATTTGTGTTACTTAAAATCATTAAAAGTGATAGGGTTAACCAAAAAATGTGTATTTTCTGACGCCATAGCACATGTATACCTGCAATTTAAAAGCCCTGCAGTAAGCTATTTCATTTAATTTTTGATGATCCTTCTCCCTTTTCCATTGTTGTTAGTGGGTCAAAAAGAATGTATGTAGGCATGCGGATGCAAAAGCATAGTGTTAAAGGTAGAAATACAAGCTCAGTGATCTACTGGATATGAGGCCTGTCTAGCGATCGGGAGGTTATGGGTTCAAATCCCCTCCAAATAAGTACGTCCCATGATTTTTATCATGACTTCTACTCAAGACACTAAATGATGGATGTATATTTATGCCTAAGGGCAGTTTGTCAATCAGTTGCATTAAAAACAACTTGTCACAATAATGAGTAATTTGAATAAATCTTTCAGTGAACATTGAGTTGTTGATCGCTGTGATTGAGATTTAATGGCTTCGGGGGGGGGGGGGGGGGGATGAATGGGCTTCATGTGTCCATGATACACTTGATATATGTAACAATGTGGATGCTCAAACTGCAATTAGCCCTCTGATATAATGCAGGAGTAGAAATCCCATTATTTCATACCATCTATTAAGATACCCTTCCGATGTCTTGTTTCAGGCACAAGCAGGTCAATCACGCCCGCAACATCTGGGACCGAGCCATCACAATCTTGCCCCGCTGCAACCAGTTCTGGTACAAGTACACGTACATGGAGGAGATGGTGGGCAACGTGGGCGGGGCACGGCAGGTGTTTGAGCGGTGGATGCAGTGGGAGCCAGAAGAGCAGGCCTGGTTCTCATACATCAAGATGGAGCTGCGCTACAAGGAGGTGGACCGCGCCCGAAAGATCTACGAGAGATATATCCTTTTGTCAAAATGTTTGGTGGCCAAAATGTAGTTCAGTTACCAGTAATCATTCACTATAATGTGCTTCGTATCAGTTAGTCATGCCCCTGAGTGAAAATGTTAGTTGTTGTGGGGATTGAAGTTGATTTAGAAATTGTCTGAGATAGTATACATACACCTATTAATTGATATTTACAGGTGTATGCATACCTGATATGTACAGGTGCAGTATACATGCACTTGTAAATTGATATTCAGTGATCAGACCTGGGAACAAGAGGAACAACATGTAGTTGTCAAGTTTAGTCTGACATAAGTGTTTTGTGCCACAAGTTGCATATGAGATCCTACCAAAACTGTCCCAGAGAAAGCTGCAGCAGAAGAACTCAGAGTGGAGTTACTGGTGTATTCCATTAAATTGGTTTCTTTACATAAATATTCATGAAATATCACAGAATGTTTGCTTTAGATTGCTTTCTTAACATTTGTGAATGAATCCCTCATAATTTCACACACGTTTGATTATTTAATTTGTTGCTAAAGAGTCTAATGATGTATTGTTCCCTCATATTATAGTTTTGCACATAAAGGTGCCAGCTGTTAGTGAGGTACTCACATTGATATTGTAGGATAAACACTTCTCATGAATATAATGATTGATAGAGTGCTCTGGTAAACTGGGTTAAATATATTCGCACCCATGGAGTTGACAGTACTGTACCTGCATTGAGATATTAGTATTTGGATAGGGATGAATGCAGTGCATGCCATTGTTTGGCTTCTGTCTGTTACATGAACAAGGAGTTGATCAAATGGGCTTTGGTAAACCTACTAGGAAGGTTGAAACCATTCCCTTGTCTAACATGGGGCATCATCTGTGATTTCCTTGACTGAGACTTACTTGTCTACGTGCATCCCGAGGTCAAGAACTGGATCAAGTTTGCCGGCTTCGAGGAGTCCAACAACTACATCGGGCTGGCCCGGGGCGTCTTTGAGCGAGCCGTGGAGTTCTTCGGGGAAGATCACATGAACGAGAAGCTTTACATCTCATTTGCCAAGTTTGAAGAGAGGCAGAAGGAGGTAAGTCCAGTTTTGTAACTGGAAGATCTCCCTTGTAATATCACATGAAACTTTCCATCACATCCCCCAAGTCAAAATGCTGGATTGTTCATTTTGAGATCTTTGTTCCTGAAGTACCAAAGATTTATATTAATCCCACGATCTTGTCTGTCCATGCATTTGCAGCAGTTTTCTAATTGTCCTCTATTGTAATCCCTCTGCCTCAAAGTACATTGTTGTGCCTCCATTACATGTGGTCATTTGTTGAGTCTTGAACCAAAAATCAACAATGTTCTTAGAATTCAGTAACAGGTGAGCTAATGTTACTTGCTCTTACCAGTGATGCAAAGTGATTCCTCTGCCTTAGATGCAGGTATAGGGATTCCAGTTTGATATACACGGCATTTGTAACAGATGAGAAACATCACAACACTAGAAGTAACACAGTTATTGTTGAGGTGATAGTGCACTGTGACTTTGCCTCATGGTTTAGAACATGAAGCAAAGTAGTAGTGTTTGGCCGTTTATTTCAGAGTAATGTTCAAGAGATAAGTGTCATAATGCATTTCTTCCATTCTTTCATTCCTGTTGTCTTCAGTCATCTACCTCATTTTATGTAAAGATCAGTGTAATTTCCCTATAAATGTTGTGACGATATTTATGATCATCTGTGTTGATTTGTTTCATGAAATTGCAGCACGAAAGAGCAAAGGTGATCTACAAGTATGCCCTGGGCAACATGGACAAGGAGCATGCACAAGAGTTGTTCAAGAACTACACCATCCACGAGAAAAAATATGGAGACAGGGCAGGCATTGAGGATGTCATCATCAGCAAGAGGAGATATCAGTATGAAGAGGTCAGAGTTATATGTTATGAGCTTTGTCATCCTACCAGAAAGATTAAAAAACAGAAACAAAATTGAAAAAAGAGAGATTAGGATGACATCAAGAATTAATCCATGAATAAAACTAATGTGGATCATAAGAACTTACAAAAAGGTGATGTTTCTCTGTCACTGCGCTGTTGTCATACAAATGTAGTAATTGTCATAATGATCCTTGATGTATTTAGGGATTCCTTCCTTGAAATGGTGAGCATTTACAATGTTTTAATTTCTTTATTTCTTTTTTTTTTGCATTCATTTAACAGTCTTGTCACCCCATATCCATACTCTCAATTTAGATGAACAACTGTTATGTCATTTTCTAATTTAAGCCTTGGAAACTATGAGCAAATGAACGTTTCATGAGCTCTCGGTTTTGCTAGTTATTTTTTTTTTTCCTCCATATCAACTCTTCATTCTTTGGCAGCAGTAAAGATATGAGATGATTGAAGATTAATCAATCCAGAAAATTTATGACAAGAAAATCAAGATTACAAACATAGTAACATAACATACTGTTGCATTCCTTTTACAAGGGTCTTTAAATTGCACATTATGAAGTATACAGACTTGAACTTCGCAAGGTTTAGAGGACATTTGATGTGTTATGGTTGGTCCTGTATAAATACATTGTAGATATATTGATTGTACTGGATCACAGATCTCACCTTCTCAGTCCACCACCTCAAAATGCCAAGGGCATATATATTGCAGCCAAAGAGGTGTAGATGGCTATAACAGAGTTTTAGAACAAGACGTCATATTTATATATTCATATGTGCATACATTTATGTATGTGTATGCTTGTATGTTTATATACTCATGTATTCATCTATCTACATATTTATATAACTCATATGGATATATTCCACCTTTGTGATTTGTGGTTTTTATCAAATTTATTTTTTTTAATGTCATTGCATGTATAGGAGGTAAAGGCCAACCCGAATAACTATGATGCCTGGTTTGACTACCTGCGCCTCATGGAGACAGACGGAGACACAGAGACGGTGAGAGACCTGTACGAGAGAGCCATCGCCAACATTCCACCTGCTCAGGAGAAGAGGCTGTGGCGTCGCTACATCTACCTATGGATTAACTACGCCCTCTACGAAGAGCTAGATGTGAAGGTGAGAGGCTCTAGGCATAGAGACTTATGTTCTCTGCTTCAGATTGGTTACTGTAAATCTCTTGCAAAATGAGTTCACGTTTCCATGAAAGATAGTCCACAGTTTTCAGTATTTCATTGCATTTCTCTTGTACTCATTATTGATGTGTCTTCCCGACAGATTAATTACCTCCGCCAAGGAAGGAGGTTAGGTGATCATCGGCGTTGGTTTGTCTGTTTACAAAATAACTCAAAAAGTTGGGTACGGATTAAAATGAAACTTCATAAAAAAATTGATATTGACACAAGGAACACCTCATTCAATTTTGGTAGTGATCTGGGAATTTTTATTTTTTTGAAGGATTTTTCATCTTTTAGCATATAAGGTCAACGAACTTGGGGTTCAAGCTGTGCGTACTGGAGGTTTACATAGGTGCACTGAAGCGCATGCTCTGCTCAGGCAAGACTCTGTGCAATGACGTAAACGAAAGGCTTCTATTTTGGGAAATGAGTTGCTGGCTTGGCGGAGGTCTGTGCTCTACGAGTGCTTTTCTAGTTGTTTGTGTAGTCTTTGGAGTATGTTGTAAAAGAGTGGCAAAAGTAAAAAAGTACAAAATCAACCAAAGTACAATACGCGTAGGTAGTATCAAGTTGTGCACATGGATATATAGCTCTGTGCTACAGGCCGAGATAGTTGTGCAAAGTGACTGTGTAATTTTTGTTGGGATCTGTACTTCCACAAGATTAAAGCTGAAGCACAGCTCTAGGAGTGCCAAGAGTGGACTTGTAAATTTTTATGCCTCCGCCACGAAGTGGTGCCGGAGGCATTATGTTTTCGGGTTGTCCGTCCGTCCGTCCGTCCGTCCGTCCGTCCGTCCGTCCGTCCGTCCGTCCTTCCGTCCGTCCGTCCTTCCGTCCGTCCGTCCGTCCGTCTTTCCGTCCGTCCGTAATGAATATTGTGGACAAGGTAACTATCAAAAGCTGTTGAGGTATCCTAATGAAACTTGGCATGTATGTGTATTAGGGGGTGAAGTTGTGCCTATAAACTTTTGGGTGCACGTGCTCAAGGTCAAAGGTCAAAAGGTCAAGGTCAAATACATAACATTTCACTATTTCCACCATATCTAT
Source organism: Diadema antillarum (assembly GCF_040938485.1). Taxonomy (NCBI): domain Eukaryota; kingdom Metazoa; phylum Echinodermata; class Echinoidea; order Diadematoida; family Diadematidae; genus Diadema; species Diadema antillarum. The sequence goes on from NW_027270954.1 coordinate 3,695,283, forward strand.
GCAATGCCTGAAGATATTTTCTTGAAACTTAGTGTATACATGTATTACCCAATTTAGATTCTCTGGTGAAAGTTTGGGTCATGAGGTCAAAGGTCAAAAGGTCGAGTAAAAGTATTAAAACTTCTTTTTTTTCTCTGTAAATTGGAAAATTGTTTAAGGTATCTTCATGGAACATAGTATATATACATGTACTGACTGGCAGTGATTATCTAGAGAATGTAGGGTTCATGGGGTCAAAGGTCAGGGGTCAAAGGTCAAGTGCAACACTTCAAAATTTTACTATTTCCCTCATGTTCATGCAATGCCAGCAGGATTAGTATTTTTTTTTTTACACTTGGTGTATGCATGTGTAACCTAATAGAAATTCTCTGGAGAGTTTTTTTTCTTTTTCTTTTTTTATTGCCTCAAAGGTCAAAAGGTCAAAGATCAAGTGAAAATTCTGAACTAACTTTTTCCTCCATATCTCGGAAGTGGCTCAATTTATTGTGAAACTTACTGCATATCTATGCATATTCTACCTGAAAGTGATTATCTTATGAATTTTAGGGTCTAAGGCCAGATGAACATGGTAACAATTTACTATTCAGTACAGAAATTGCACTTTTTCTCCATACCGGTACCATGAAAATTACTCAATGCATAAATGTATGAATGGGTCAAAGTCAAGTTAAAGTCCTTAAATCCCCAAATACATGCTCTCCTATTCATCCAATTAAACCAAGTTCAAGGAAGGTGAACATTCAACACATTTCTGACAAACTTGTCATTTCAATATTTTGCCAGTTTTGTGAAAATGTAATCACACATTGTCCACATGTACTATCTAGACCTATTAGGAGAATCATGCATTATGGCGGAGGCATACCAGTCGCCATAGCGACATTTCTAGTTGTATAATACATTGAATGCAAATTTTAAAGTTTTGAATTGGATGAGTGTATTTTACCCTTTCTATTCCATGTTGGATTCCAAGTGTACATCTTTTTCCAGTCTACTAGAAATGTATGATGCTTGTCGTCGTCGTGATTCAGACAATGTTTGTACATTTCTATGCAACTGAGAGTTTGATGGGATGTGTGTGGGACTGAAGAGTTCCTGTTCAGCATTATTCCTTCTCTGTTGTGACATACAGGACGTGGAGAAGACGCGCCAAGTGTACAAGGCTTGCCTGGACCTGATTCCTCACAAGAAGTTCACCTTTGCCAAGATGTGGGTGCTCATGGCCCAGTTCGAGATCCGCCAGAAAGAACTGAAGAGAGCTAGGATTGTCATGGTGAGTCCAAGGATGCAATACACTTATACAGTCAACCTTGCCCAAGTCGGATCTATATAGACTGAAGAAATAGCTTCGACTTGAGAAAATTTTACTCATGAGAGATTAAAATCAATAGAATCTAAAGAGAAGAGGACTTGAAAAGACCTTTGACTTAGGCGATTATTCGACTTATGCAAGGTCGACTATATGTATTGTTTTTAGATATCCTGCATACACAAACAATCACACACTCAAACCCCATATAAAGAGCTACCTAATAGTTTATTTTACAATATATTCAGTTTGTTTTTTCTTCATCAAAAATGAAAAAACGTGTGTTGTAGAGAAAATATTTTGGTCATGGGGTCACCGTCTGTGACATATATCGATTCCCATACAGTGGCATTAGCATCTCCCAGATGGTGGAAATTCCAATGTTTCCATGGCAGTGCACGGGTATTATGTGGAATTTATGCATTTTTACACTTTTACAGTCATAGTGATAGCAATCCTACTGAGCATTGCACATGACACCATCTAAATGTTAATTGTAGAAGAGTGAACAGCTTGTGAAAAGGAACTTTGTCATCATTGCCTTGCAGGGAACAGCCATCGGAAAGTGCCCCAAAGACAAGCTCTTCAAATCCTACATCGAACTGGAGTTGCAGTTGAGGGAGTTTGACCGCTGCAGAGTGCTCTACGAGAAGTTCCTCGAGTTCAACCCCGCCAACTGCACGACGTGGATGAAGGTAATGTCTTTCGGTAGTCCATGTAGGCATAGCCAGGGAAGTTTTTTTGGCTTATTTAAAAGACTCATAATTGTTGACTGCAAGAAAGATCAAGAATATTCTCCACAGTGAAGGGAAGATCTAGTAGGAGATGATTTCCCATTATTAGCATCTGCTCAGATGTATTCTTAGAAAATAGTATTTGTTTATTTTTCTCTTATGATAAAAGTGTTATTATACAATTGCTCAACATAATAAATACAGCAAAATTCCTTGAATAAATGTCTGCAATTAAGTAGGGAAAAGAGATCTGTGTGAGCAATTTTTGTGTAAGCCTTTGTTATAGAATGAGTGAAAAGACTATCCAGACCATACATTGATTTCATTATTACCTCCGCCAAAGGAAGAGGTTATGCTTCGTTACCATTGGTTTGTTGGTTTGTTTGTCCGTGTGCAAAATAACTCAAAAAGTACTTAACAGATTTGAATGAAACTTACAGGAAAGGTTGAGAATGGCACAAGTAACAAATGATTAAATTTTGGTAGTGATCCAACAATTTTGAGAGAATTTATGAAGGATTTTTGATATTTTGACAGGTAGGGTCAATGAACTTGGGAGTTCAAGCTGCGCATTTTTGAGGTTTCCAAACGCGCACTAAAGTGCGTGCTCTAGTTTCTGCTAGGGCGAGGCGCGCCGTGCAGCTGAGGGTTTATGACGTAACAAAGGCTTTTATATTGGGAAATCGGGCGATTTTTCAGCATGTATACCTATGGGTGGAAATCACTGATCTCTATGGAAGAGCCCAAAGAATTTTTCCCCAGTGGTGGAGAGGAGAAAAATCTCTTTGGGAAGAGCAAGATCATTGGTGGAAAGTAGCTGCTTGGCGGAGGTTTGCGCTCTCAGAGTGCTTTTCTAGTTATGAAAAAGTATTTAAATGAAATCAGAATTTGAAAGGAAAATGTATGCCCATTTATCATATTATATTATTACAAAAAAATGAAGCTTTCTTATTTTTTAATTGCATTATTGAGTGACTTGGAAAGAATAGGAAAAGTAGCTGACGATTATTGACTGATTCTCATCACAGTATGCAGAGCTGGAGACTATTCTTGGCGATGCTGACCGGGCCAGGGCAATATACGAACTCGCCATCGGTCAGCCTAGACTTGACATGCCAGAAGTTTTATGGAAGTCCTTCATTGACTTTGAGGTGGAGCAAGAAGAGTGGGACAATGCAAGGGGCCTGTACAGAAGGCTACTGGAGAGAACCCAGCATGTCAAGGTGAGGAAATTGGAGCCATCAGGGTCAAGTAATGACAGAGAGGTCATTTGCAGCATTGGATGTTATTGTTTCTATCTAAATGGCATTCAATGTAAAGATATTATCTGTACCTACATCTTAATATGTTGAATATTTCTTTATATTCTTCTTTGACATAAATCACCAAAGTAATGTAAATATTGTCAAACATCCTGGACTATGTTATCAATGCATACTATATCACTTATCAATGCAACAAAATATCAAGTTTATACGGTAAGCAAATGTGTACATATGGATACTCAAACTTGTATATTTTCTGCCGTTCGAAGTTCTATAGGTACATGCACTAAAAGAAGGTCACTGAAGGCATTGTTCTGTCCTGTCCAGAGTTGTGTTATCCTGTTATTGGATAATGCTATACTTTTGGTTAAGTGCTGTGAAGTTTCAAGTGCACCTCAATAGCCCTCTCAAAACTGTTTCTTTAGAATATCACTGACTTCTTGGGCAGTATAATTACCAGCAGTAATGACAGAGTTGATGGAAGCTAGAATAAGAAAAATTGAAGTTGAAACTTGTCAGCCTGGTCAGCTGAAATGCTCAAAGATTCTCACTCAATGCCTTTTTCCATCCCTTCAACCAGGTCTGGATAAGCTTTGCAAAGTGCGAGCTGTCTGTGGGAGCCGGAGACTGTGTGGTGAGGTCCAGGTCTGTGTACGAGGAGGCTCACAAGTCCCTCAGGCATGCAGAGGAGAAGGAGGAGCGGCTCATGCTCCTGGAGGCGTGGCAGGAATTTGAGGTGGGACATCCTTATAATCTAGCCCCTCCTACTTGACAACTTAGTCAGCAAGCGTCAATCTGATCATGACATGCAACTTAGACGAAATATACTCGTTTCCATATAGACTAGATTGTATGTTAGCGAGACCAAAATTAAAAAGTTTGTAAATGCCCCCAAAATGTGACACTGAGAGAGTGACAACGAAACTATAATCATGATATATTTTATATCTGGGAAATTTTATTCACTTTTCAATTTGTATGCTCCCAGCAGTTGCTGCCTTTAGCATACTTGTGTAGGAGGCATTTGCAATGTGTTTATTAGTACCATATCTTTACGGATCTTTATGAATATACTTACATTTTTTTTCCAGGTAACAGCTGATTTGAAAGAGCCAAGAAATGTTTAATAGAGCGTGTTTGTCAATCAGTGCCCATGGTTGTAGCATGATCCACTACTTGGATGAACAAAATTGATGATTTCCTGTGTCATTTTACCAAGTGATTTCTTTGTCTTGAGAATCACATATTCATTGCATCAGTGGCAGAGTTCAATCACTGAATCTCTCTGTAGTCATTGCCTTTATTTGTTTGTTTTTGTTCTTGGTTTGTGGGTATCTTATGTTACGCTCTTTCTTTGTCCGCAGAATGAGTTTGGAGATGACGAGAGTGTTCAGAAGGTGCAGGAACAGATGCCGACCAAGGTCAAGAAGAGGAGAAAGATCCAGACAGAGGACGGCGTGAGTTTTTTATGCTTTTTGTTTGCTTTTGTTTGGCTTTGTATTATTCTGCTTTTGCTGTTGCTTTTGCTTTTGCCTGACCTGCTAGACCTTGAAGACAGTGGGCAGGACGATTTTGTGATGTTGAAGCAAGTGAAAATATGGATGTAAGGCTTACGAGGAAGAGATGTGCCCATTATCCACAAGAAATTACCCGATTGGGATAAGGATGAATTAGTCTGCATTTGTGAAGGTTAATTTCAGTTTTTTTGTTGTTCGTGTAGAGATCAAAGCAGTACCCAGCTTCACTGACAGGACTAATCCATTACATGTCCTGACATTGATATTTTCTTTTATTCTTTGTGATTTGTTTGAATTGTCTGTATTTATAGTACCTAACTTCACTAACAGAATTAATCCAGTATGTGCTCTGATATTGATCTCTTGAGTTTTGAATTGGCTGCATCTCTTATGTCCTTTTGTCTTCTTTTGTTTTGTTTTGTTTTGTTTTTTCCAGTCGGATGCTGGCTGGGAGGAGTACTACGACTACATCTTCCCGTCGGACGAGACGAACAAGTCCAACCTGAAGCTGCTGGCCATGGCCAAGATGTGGAAACAGAAGCAGGGGGAGACGAGCAGCGACTCGTGAGACGACCCTACATGGACAAACTTAGAGACTGGTCGCCCCTTAAAGAAGGGCTAAACCTTATGCAGAGGTCTGTGAACTGTGTGAATGCTCTGTGCCCAAACATCATGGATCCAGAGTCTCAGGGGTCGGGGGGATTGTAGCCTATGAACGGACTTCCAAGCACTGTGGACGTGGAAAAAGAGCTTCCCTCCGCGGTCTTGGTAATGTGATTCCATGGCATATCGTTCCTTCATCAGTGTTTTATCCAATTGATGAGGAAAGTAAGATGGCTGTTGGATGGATGATCTGGGACACTTGTTCTTATCCCATTGATCTCACTTTCTGAAGTGAAAGTCATCGGGTGGTCCACTGGAAGCTACCATCGAGGTGGATTGTGATGCAAGTGAGAGAATATTGTTCATGTTTTGGTTTGCAGGCTGCATCAGATTGACTAGCATGTCACTCAGCAGGGCATGTTGGGCCATAGTCTTACCAGAGCACATGATCTGTATTATTTGTAGTCAATTTGCCTCTCTCCCGTCATGTGATTTGAGCAGTGATGACAACAGGGCATGCTCAATGAACAGCTACAAATATTGTAGTCTTGATGTAAGCATGGATATGAGAGTTCAGCATTTAGTCTGAATTCAGACTCTGTTACTCTACTCAAAACGACTTCTCTGACTTTTGCAGTACAAATGCATTGAAATGTTGACAGTTTAATGCACTTTCGTAAATTTTTGGGGAGGGATGTTCATACTTTTTTCTCTAAGAACTTTCAAACCCTTGTGTAAGGAACCATATAAATGATTTCATGTGATGGATTGTCTTTGAACAAAATCTCAGTTGTAGCCATTGGAAGAGGATGGCAAACATACTTGAACAGAAAACCTTTGTGATACATGAGAACTTGTTACGGAACAGCTTTATCTCACTGATAACATGCAGTTGAGGAGGCACCAACAATCTTATCTAGCCCAGAGTGAATTCTACAGCAATTGCATTCTCAAATTATTGATTGAATCCTTTGGTGTAAACATCTGTACTGTGGGGTAAAAAGCAAGCAATGTAGCTAATTTCTCTTGCTTAAAAACAGTCATAAATGGTATTCATACTGTACACTCAACTCAGAAATCAAGAGCAGGCCACTTTCCCCGAACTCCATTGGCCTGGCATGGACTGTAATGAGTAAGACCCATAATTTGCACTGTAGCCACAAAATTATGCATAGTTCTATGGTATAAATGTGATATGTGCTAATCTTTAGAATCAAGTGAAAGTAAGTGATGCATTATGTTAGGCTGGACCAATGCTGTAAGCTAAGCACTCTCTTGCATATGCCTTATGATCGTCATATTGATAGATTTTTGTCTCAATTTCCTGTGACAAATATACAATTTATGTAACTCCAGTGACCTGTATATACTGTAAGATACATTTTGCAAATAAAACAAGGAGTATATGAAAGGTACCTTTCGTTTATCGCAGATACCGTATTGTTCATTTGGCAAGGACTGAAAATTACATTGATAATCAACACTCATCACTTCACACATTCTCAGGGTGGAAAACAGTACAGCAAAAAACCATGACATTCCCAACCAAAACCACCAAACACATTCTACTGCAAATGTGAAATATGTAATTTTGTTGCCTTTGTGTGCGTATGTTTGTGCGTATGTTTGTGTGTCCTGTTGCTTTCTGACCAATTAAAAAGGAAGAAAGTTTCTTACAAATGGTCAAGAGAGTGGTCAGTGTGTACTTAGAAATCTTTCTGAAGGCGATGCTTCAGTACACATATTAAATGTCCATTTTTAATGTCTACACACATACCTTCATTTACATATCACAACAATTTATAATGCCCAGCACAAAACTAAGTTTATTTGCATATGTATATATGACTACTTCATGTAACTGGGCCACAAAGAAAGAGGCAGGTACAAACATACAAACTGTGGAATTTTGTTATAACAAGGTCAGATGTAGAGTTACATGATATACATGTAAAGAGCTACTATTGCAGGTCCCATTTATTTCATATGTTTCTGTTTTTATCCCTGTTAAAGGTAGGGGATACCTTTTACAGACCTCCCAAAATGCAGCAAAACATTAGGTATGAACCTCAGGGGACTTGTTTAGGCCACTGCTGAGAAATTTGGAAGTCAACAGTTATCTACAATTTGAACAATGCACAAAACTCAACTACTCAGTAGTTCTGTGTGTCAGCCACACTTAAGCCTTTTTGTTGCAGTCTTCTGTATTTTTTTATCTATAAACACAAATCTTAAAGTATGAGAGCTGATGTAATAACATATAGAGTGTGTGGCAAGAATGTATATAGAAATGTTTGTAAGTCTTGATGAACTTTCTTCACAAAATATACATGATGGACACACATGCAGTGCATGGGTCTGAAAAGGTAGCCTAGTAATGTGCTGGAATTTACGGTGAGCCCCCAAAAAAATTCAATTCAAATCTAACAGTCAATAAAAATGTACTAAATGTTACCTTCCACTTTCAATACTTTATGGGAGTTTCTAAAATGATACTCTCTTCAACATACCACTGTATTTATACAACTCTTCATTTAAGGCATGCAAATGGGATTCCCTACCTTTAAAACAAGATACCCAAAATAATGAATAAATTTAGTGATCCCAAGCAGTTCAATCCCCTGTACAGAAGATGAAATCGGTCCACAAAAGTTTTTGTGAAAACAAGTTCATTGAGCTTAATTTATTACAAATGGTGCATTCACCGACAGTCAGAGAGACATGAAGAAGCAGACTTATTTTCAAATTTAAAAAATAAAAAATAAAAAAAGGATCTTAAATACTGCATGAAGAATTGTTTGGCATTGGATCATTCACAGCTTCAGACTTGTTCAAAAACTTTTTGTGTACATTCTTTATGACATTAGATTTGCTTTTTCTACCTTCATTTGGAACCTTCTGTCATTTAATACAAACTTTAGAACAGACAGCAAACCATATTCCAAAACTAGGCAAGCAATACATGTACTGAATTATACACAAAAAGCACCTAATGGCGTTAACATGCTTTATTGTCATATCATAGTCCAATAAAAAAAGAATAACTGGTTATGAAAAATCAAGAGAAAACACATATACAAAGTGTAGTCTGGTTCAAATTCTGCTCAAGCACGTATGCCCATGATTTCTTTTATCATGGCTACTACTAAAACTCTGATCAATTTGGTGCTTATTTACCTCGATGTAGGGCAATTTGTCAATCAGTTGCACCAAAAAAAAAAAAATACAGTCAACCTTGCACAAGTTCGAATCTATTTGGACTGAAGAAATAGCTTCGACTTTGACAAAAGTCAAAATATGGGGGATTAACCCTAACCAGGCCGGGCTTTTTGGCTTGTTCTGTGACCGGGGAGGGTTGATTCAACCCTCCCCCCCCCCCCCCCCCCCCCCCGGCCCTTTTAGGGTTAGAATCAATAGAATATAAAAGAGAAGAGGACTTGAAAAGACCTTCCTCTTAGGATATTATTCGACTTCATGTGAGGTCAACTTAAGCAAGGTTAACTGTGTGACGAGATGTAGCGTGCATAACATGGCTAGGGCGACAAGACCGCATATCTACAAAATGTTACATGTTCAAGAGAGCAAAAAACATGGCAGCCAAAGCACTACATGTACATCAAATGGAATAGTCTTTCCTTTGACATGCCATGGTGGCTTCATTTTGGGGGTAAGACAGCTAAGATTTGGACAGAAAATCATGTTACTGATTATCTGACCATTAATCAAAACAAACAAAAAAAAATTTGACCAGAATTTGAGATACAAGGTCTTGTCACCCCAGTGATAAGTGCTATAACCATGCTGACAACTTTTTATCCATGTTTTTACTTGTCACTCACAATACATTTGGCAGGACTGCACACTAGCCCATTTTTTTCTTCTGGTCCAACCTGTCTGTCGGACCAGTAGGTACCCAGTTATTCCATTTTTACTAGTCCATTTCTGAAAAAGTGACTGGTCCGACAGTGATTTTTACTGGTCCTGGATTGTAAGACCAGTGCCAGTGTCCAGCGCTGCATTTGCCATGTTCCGGGAAGAATCAACATAAGATATTTGAGCTTCCCGTCAGTGAGCAAATGTTCACAACATCTCTACGAATAGTCATTTCATCATTTGATGACTAGTAGAGGCCTGGCTGTCTGCCATCATCTTCCACATGTATCTTCAACAATCTTGTCAACATTACCCTCAACATGCCATGGAATAATGAACTAACTTACACATAAGCGCTATTACTGGCAATGCTATAATTTTATTGCCGGGCACAGACTGAGAACATTATACCATGTCCATTAGCAATTATGGAGAGAGGAGAATAGCAAAGGCTATAATCAGAAATAAGGACAGCACAAAGAACATTTACAAAGAACATTTACAAATAACAATGACAAAAGAAAAATATACATACAAGCGCATCTAGGTGAACCAAACTTGGAGCGTGGTATTTCACTTATGTAATTTTTTGTGGTGATGTTATTCATCTCTTGTAAGCATTCATGTCGCCAACCCACATCAAGCTGGGGTATCGTAAGTACAGCCCAACACAACAGTAATGAATCCTTGTTCACCATTCGAGAAAGTCAGATGATGAGTGTAATTAAGGTAGTTTCCATAAGACCATGAATATGCATATATGCAAATTATTATATATTCATGAATTCGTTTCAGGAAACTCATGCGGATGACAAGATTCTGGAGAGGAGACCACACACATGGCGCTGGAGAAACAAAACAGTTTTTCGAGTCTCCCTCCTTAACGTTCAGTGGTGATGCAGCCTTATTATTGTCACAGAAATGATGCTTGTGATAATGATTACCACCATCACCTACTTGAGGTACTAACAGACTTTAGGGTGTAGTTGTTGGATAAAAACTGATAATGTCGGGTGGTCATCTTGAACTGAAAGGTTTTTATGCCTGTCACTAATAACTGAAAGCTTCTGCATATCATTCTCACAGTTATGAAAACAAGGCGTCTTTCATGACAAAAATCATACGCACCACAAGAGATGGCTACACACAAGACTTTTCTGCATATCAAATCGAAACCAGTAGCTACAGATAATATCTTAGCCACTAATCAATTACATCATTGAGAGTACCAACTGCAGTATTTCAACTGCAGTAATGACAATGTCAGCTACAGATTGCAAGCTTTTCCTTTCTTCTTCACCAAAAGAGTTAATATGGAAGAAGGAAATTATCTCTGCAGGACAAGAAAAAGTTTGCACTTAATTGATTAAATCCTTTGCCAGTAGATGAATGTTTGCTTGTTTGTTTCTGTTTGTGTGATGAGCATCTATTTGCAAGCAGGGTCTGAGTCAGTGTTGATTTTTGCATGCATGTCTGCATTCCTAGCAGAGATTTTACTGGGCCCTGTGCCGTCAGGGGGGCACAGACTGCGGTCACGCTCCAGGCACGGTTCACCGGCTCATTGTCATTCCACCTCCTCGGGTCTGACCGGGTGCTTCAACGGCACCACCGACTTCTTCTCCTTGTCACGACTCAGCGCTTTCCGCATGTCTGCAATCACACAGAAAATGGAAACCGGAAATATATTACCACAATGAAGAGTCAAATCAACATTCCTCCTGCTTTTAAAATATGTCATTTAGTGTGTAATGGTCTACACTACATATCCATGATATTTGTCATGATAAGATTGTTTTACTGATTGAAATTACAAAGCTTGCTAGCATACATGTGATTGAAGCACATCATATGTGGACTGTAAAGGGATTGTATAGTTTCGGTTGAAACCTAACTTCAGGTTTCTAGCATTTCTTGGTGAGATAACGAGAAACCTCCTATGAAATGTGTAAGGACATGTAATTCCAAGAGAAATTCAATGCTTATTTGATGAAAATTTGTTTTGAAATGGATAAAATATCCAAAACAAAGCAATCCTAATAAAAGGTGGGACCCACCTTTTATCATGTTATATTCGTATTTGTTTTACTTTGCTTTTTGATGTCTCAGCCATTCCAAAACCGATTTCCATCAAATTTTGAATTCCTCTTAGAATGGTATGCTCTGTACTACATATATGTATTTCATAAGTGGTTTCTAGGTATCTCGCAAAAAGTTAAAAGCCCGATCTTCATCTCCACCAATACTATATCATCCCTTTGGAGAATTTGTGCTAAAGGGCTACTCATTTGCAAGCATCCCAATATTGATGATTATGAGGTGCTCAATATCCTCATCCAATAACCTCTTTCAAACCTACCATAGGCATCCTCATCAGGATCTCCAGAGTAGTATTCCAGCACCTTCCTGTACACTGTGTAGCCGAGGCGTTTGTACATGGACGTTGCTATCTCATTGGAGACCCGGACAAAAAGGTCCACAAAGAAGCAGTCCTTCCTGCAGATGATCACGGCGAGAAATTAAGAGGGGTACTGCAGGGCATGCAGTGTGCAGTCTAAACACATTCACTAATTACCTTTCAAGTGTTTCTAACCACTTTTAACAGAATTATATACATACATGTTTGGCATCTGTGGTCTTCAATGACTAGTAGAAGGAGAGTTTGTGAAACTGTTCAGTACAATGTATCGGTCTCAACATTATCACATTGTTCATGACATGGTGCAGGAAAAGTTGCTGCTGATACACATTAAAAGGTTTACTGCTTTTCAGTGCCTTTACCAAGCTGCTGTAACAAATGTGCCTTGTCTGTGACATGTATAAAATGGATGGGTGTTAGACTTGACCCAAACCTAATAGTAAACAGAAGGACAGAAAGATAGCAAGGTACATGACTGAATAGACCATAATAAGTCAAATTTCTTTTTAAAAAATAGTAATAATAAATAAATGACAAAATACAAGAAAGAAAGAAATTATCTTTTGTTCTATAATAGAAATGGGGCATATCATTTCATGCTTTGGACAATGATTATTGAATCTCTACAACCCCCATCAAGCATTTATTATGTGCTACAGAATTTAGTTAATAAACCACATAGAAACTGAAACTAGAATAACTTAATATCAATATAAGTGTATGTGAGAGGGAGAGACAGAAAGACAGAATGGAGGCAAGAAAAAAGTATTGTTCAGATATGCTTGTATTTAGTACCAAGGTGTTTCAAACCTTAGCAAACTATGAAAATATCTTTTTAAAAAAATAAGATGTACAGTAGTCATAAACTTACATGTAGTTCAGAATTCTGGCATTTGATATGGTTTTTGTTCTAACCTCTCTGAGATCTCTTCCAAGAGATTCATCATGATGGCCGCCAATCCAAGCCTGCGGTACTCGGGAGCCACAGAGAGCGCAGTCACATGACCATGCCATGTCTCTTGGGCAACGGACCCTTCAGCCTTGCCCATGACTTGAAACAGAAGAAACAAAGCTTGCCTAATGTCATCACACTTTTCAATAATTATTTCAAGAATTAAATATTGCATGCGGTTTTACTGCATTTCTGTCTCTCGTCACAGCATACATTTAAGAGTACATAATACAGGGGAAACTCGGTATAACGAACACTGCTATAACGAGATATCGGTTATAACGAGGAAATTTTCCCGGTCCCAAATTTCCTTCCACACAAGTCTATGTAAAATGCTACTCTTATAGCGAGATCGGCTATAACGAAATAACTGCTATAACGAGATAAATTTTGTGACTTCCAAACAAAGAAAAACATAGTCAATCAAACCTGCTATAGCGAGGTAAAGCAAAATGCCTTCGGTAAAGCTTTACTTCGCCTGTGCTATCATCTTCCGAGATTGTAAAGCTTGATGCGCCAAAAACTGTCTTGTACACACATAATGATTTTCTTCAGTGCACTCCAGCTAGCACTGCATGTTGTACGTGTAAGTGTGTGTATGTGCGCACACTGATACATGCAGAAAATGTGGTGGGACGGCCATATGTATACATGACACCATCATGACGTTTAGCAGGTGTGAGGCAATCTGATGCTGTGATTGGCCTTCTACGTAGGGAATTCCCCATCTTCACACACACGCAGTCATAGTGTACATACAGAATATGTCACATACACACACAGCATTGTGCAGACCATATTCAAGCTTTCCACACAACACACACCCATACGATAACCACATACCAATCCACAGACGATCTTGATAAAATCGCAAGCTATATAAATTTACAAATTCAAACATCTACAATTAATAAGAAACACATTCTTGATTGGATTTCCTTGGCGAAAAACATCTTCTTACCCATAAAGGTGAGTAATTCCCTCACACACAATATCAAGTTATCATTATTTATTGAAATATGATGGGTAGTCCCACATGTGCAAATTAATGTCTTTATGTTATGCCTTCTTTTATGCCTACTGATATAACGAGATATCGGCTATAACGAGGAAAATGACTCGGTCCCGACCATCTCGTTATATCGAGTTTCCACTGTATGCTTTATATAGCGGTTTTCTTAACATCTACAGGTAAAACAATGATTTCCAAGACTTAAAGACGATGCTCTTGTTCTCGTTTCATTCATTCATGTTGTTTCAGTTAAAGGCATGATTAAGGATTTGAAGAGAGAGAGATATCAAAACTTTTCACTAAAACTTGCTCAAATATCTGTTAATCATACAATCCTGGATTAATATGATATTTAAGTCCTTTAGTATTCTCAGTGCTATCAGCAAAATGTGTGAAGGTTTCACTGCCCAATTCTTTGCTTGTTTGACTGTTTTGTGTTGTTCCTTTATTTCATTTCATTTTTTGCCCAAGTTTCAAAACAAAAACTAGAGTCTTATGAAATATTGACACCAGAAAAGGCATAGCACAGTTTGTGCAAACAGCCAATTATTGAAATGTTTTGGATACTCTCCCTTTTGCCTTGTTTCTTTTCAGTATTATAAATTTTTGTTGAATCACATTTCAGTTTTATGCATGTGTTATCATTTTTAGCAATTCTTTGATCTGACAGTGATTAATTGCTCCATTTTTTTCGTAACAGCAATGATTATTTCACCAGTTGATGATGAAGTGCCATAATGTACATGGCTAACTTTATAATCATAAAGGAGACCCAATTTGCATAGAAAACTGCACATTTTGATTGGAACTCACATAGTATAGTATTTCTTTTGATAGATACTTTATTGCAATTATTATTGCATGTGTCAGATGATCCTCACACACTGACTTTTTAAGGTGCACTATGTAATAATCACTATATATACAAACAAACACAAATCACTTACTATAGCCCATTATTTGTCCACCTGGTGCTTCACACACTTGGACATATTCCGGCCAGTGAGCCAAGTATTGCAGATAGAAAGGAATTCCATACTGGTTTGGTTAGAGTGGTTAAGGCAATGTCAATGTCTGTCATTGTTTTTACTCCATTAAAAATGAGCTATCACACTGAAGGTACACTTTTTATCTGTGGTGAAATGAAAAATGAAATCACATCAAACTTCTTCTACACAAGTGTATTTCGGCACGTACATAAGATCACTTTATCGTCATCATAATTTCATTCAATTGTTTGAAAGGGCAATATTCAACAGACACCAATGCAACTCATATTCCAAAGAGTGAAGACACAAAATTTCATTCAATTTCAAGAACACGATTTTCTTGAACCTTGGCACATCATATTCCTCATTTCTGTTGACAACTACAATTCTCTTTCTTATGTTTCATGATTAGGTTTTTTTTCTCTCTCTCTTTAATGAAGAAGAATTTAGTACATAGTAAAAGGTTTAATACACAAACATACCCCCAAACCATATATACAGTGTATCAGCAGTTTATAAAAGGATACAGTTTCTGTGAGATAGTCCATGTTCCTGGGGTAAAAGAAAAGGCAAACTTTCATTAAAATCAATCAAGATTATCAAATTTTTACGATCTGCCTATAAACAAATGGAGTCAGGTTCATCTCCATGACTAGAGTAAAATATCCCGTTTGCGGCAGTTTAAGCATTGTTAAGGGTTTTTCCAACTAATAAACAAATCAGGCAAATTATTTTCAACCATTTCATATATCATAGACAAGATTATTCATTAACGCAATTGTTTTCATAAAAGAAATTTACCATTGACCGACGCAGTTTTCATGATTTACCAGGGCAAAACCCGGCACAATTTTCGCCGATAAGGGCGATATGCGACGTAGTATTTCTGCTTGCGGCACGATGTACAATCCCTATGCAATACGCGCGTGCTCCGCGATCTTTAGCTGAACGCCTTCACATGTCTCGCGAACATTGCGTAAGCGCCAATTCCCATTGCGAAAGCACGTGAAAATAGCGGGCGCACATGCATTGGCCGCAAACAAGATCGCAATTCTGGCGGTGTTGTTGATGTCTTTCTCGTGTTTTTCTGATTTTTTTCGATGGTAACCTCCACTTTCCGAACAAAAATGGCGGCCCACATCGGCTCGCGATAGTTCTATTTTATGTGAGGATATGTTTTCAAAATCCATGAGCATCGGGAAAACGAGAAAAAAATCAAGTTTCTTGGATCATTATTTCTTAATTGTTATGTTAAGAAGTACCGAAAAATTCATATTGGATGCGATATGTTGTCATTTAGGTGAGAAAATTTCACTTTCGTCAGAGATCGTGCCCATTTTATCGGTTGGTTTTTGTTGATTGCTAGTGTGTTAGTATATGTGTAGTGTGCATGTAACAGTGCAATGCTGTGTTTAGCGGTATATTACCGTGTATGTTGTACCTGCCGCGAACGGCTGCACGGCCGCTTATAGACAGAAAGATCCATCTGTCCGGAGGACTCTTTTGTATTTTGCCATTAACGCTGTCCTCCGTAGACAGACGGAAGGTTGTAGTACCCATTGCTGTGTGGATGTTCTTAACCACTGTCTCTATGGAAAATTGGGTGAGGTACCTCACCCTTCTCGATTGCGTCTAATTCACGGCCCTAGGTCGGCAAATTTAAGCTTGAATAGTTAAATCAACTATTCAAGAATAGACTACACTCACCAGATTAATGAATAATCCAATATTTCGGTAGAATTTTCAACGCAAAACACACATCAACCAGCCCGTCGCGTCGTCACGTTCAAACTGCAGAAACATACAGTATGAATCTATTAGCCAATCACATGCGAGGTAGTTTCTACGTGTTTTTTTTACTAAATAAAGTACCTCGCATGTGATTGGTTTACAGATTCAAAATGGCGACCTACAGCTAGCGAACGGTGATGTTGCGATATGGATAAAATTTCTGCATTATAACCGCGTTACTGTGAGTATTTCGATTGCAAAATGTGAGAAATTAACCCCAAATATCGCTGCAAAATGTGTCATGTCATGTCAAACTTGTTTGAATGTAAAAAAAGCTGTCTGAAATTTGGTTTATCGTAACGTTCGATCTGTGCGCGTTGCTCCACACAGGAGCTGGGATCATTGACTTCGGTCTGTATACGGAGGGGATCCGTGAAGCCAGACGCAGTCTCCGCGGAACATTCCCCGACGGACAGATACAGACCGATCTTTCGGTCAAGGCCGCTTACTGACGCAGTTACTTTATACACTGTAAAATTAGATGGTGTCTACAATGGCAGAGACTGTAAATACACTGTTATCTCTTCAATGTAATCTCTTCTAAACAGTTGCATGTTTGAAATAAAGTAAACTTTATATTAGAAAAAGTGACAAAGGTTAAGACGGTAAACAAGTGCAAGGATAGGATGTCACACCGTCCACCCACACTGTACAGCACAAATGCCTAGGTGTGGGACCGTTCAGTATAACTAACTGTGGTTTAAAGGATTACCAAAGATTCCATGCTATATCACGTAATTATCAGTACAAATACTTACACATTGTTGAACTTGAACAGATCGTCACACGTGAATGGCCGTATGGTTGTCATATTGCAACCTTTTCCAAAATTAAAGCCTTCTTGTCAAGTTTTGGCATCAGGAATATTGTGAAAAGTCGCAGGTCGGTGCACCTGCACCATGTACCGATCTGATGGACCACTGTTATTTTAACAATCAACAAGAGAGGGAGCTAGCGAAAAGAATTAGCGCAAAACCAAACCCGTCGACGCGAACCAAAATAACGGGCGATTTTTGTGACCAAGAACCCACATGTTCTCCACTTCTCCTTACATTACAAAAACAAACAACAACAACAACAATCCATGATAAAGGGCAATCAAATACACTAGGTCCTACATAACAATTTACAAGGTGCTACATAACTTTATATTACTCCTTGCCCAGTCGGGCAAGCAGATTTTCAAATTTACTGTGAAACACTTAACGAATATTAATTTTATTTGCCAGAAAAGAAAGTCCAAAATATAAGGAAATAATATAGAAAATCACGTGTAAATTAAGGGTTTAATAAAACATAAGCATTTGAGTAAACAGCGCATGTTGATTAACAGACTTGGTCCAATCAAATGATGCCATTGCATTGCACTGGAGCTTCTTTACGTAAGTGTTGGAAAGTGTGCTGAAATGAGATACAATAGTGTGTCGCATCACTAAACAGCCATTATCTTTGGGCTTCTGCATATAGTTGACTGTGGGGATTTGTTGGGGGGAATAAGTAAAAAAAAAAATGTGGCTTCCAAACCTTTTGCTTGCCCACACTTGCTCGAATTTGATTTTCACTTACTCGGGCAATCTGGCAAGTGCTTCATATGGAGCATATGAGAGACACTGCTCTATCCAACAAAATGGTCGAATGTGATTTGTTGAACTTTATGCTTTGTTTATACCCCAGTCACAAGCAGTATGGACATACCGGATCACCCCGGACCACCCCGGATCTCATCCGGGGAGGGATCCGTGTTGACGCCGGGAGGCCAACACGGCAACTTTTGGAGGTCAAAAACATTCGGCGTCATCCGGGGATTGCCGTGTTGGCAAAGCAATCCGGGGTGGTATTCTGTAAGGATCCTAGGACAGCTCTCGCTCCTAAATACGCGATTGGTATTCTGTAACACCGCGCGTAGGAGGAGAAATAGGATAGTGACGTCAGGGATCCTTATTTCTCTCCCAGCGTAGGATAGGGGCGTAACTTGATATGTTAATTAGATATAATTAGATGTTAATGAGATCGTAAGATAAGTGGTATTCTGTAAGCACAAGTAGGATCAAGTTTAGGAGCAAAAATAAGGATAGCCTCTAGGCAATCTTTCTCTGGCGCTTTATGCCGGGCTATTGCGTATATAGGCCATACTGACGACCTACTGTCTCTTATTTTGTATGTTCATGAACAAGAAAATAAATACATGAATCGTATAACAGAGTTATCTGTTCCTCTCATAATGATAATTCTAAAACTGCAGTCTACAATGTTCGAAACAATTGTATTCTTTATCTAGCTGGTATGTGTTTATTTGTTTGTTGTTCGCCATTTTCAATTCAATTCACACTTCATTAATTCGGCACAAAATAAATCAAAAGTATATTATGTACACAATAACAACAAAAGCTATTATTATAATTATCAATATGGTAACAATGATAATCATTATTGATATCATTATTATTATCATTTCCATTATTATTATTATTATTATTATTATTATTATTATTATTATTATTATTTTTATCATTATCATTATCATTATTATTATTATCATTATCATTATTGTCATTATTGTTGTTATCATTATCATTATGCTCAGCGTCGGCCCGAACGTCATGCGGACGCAGTGCAAGTAGCCTACCTTCGCCGCCCTCATTACGTGACCCTCGAAGTCGTTGCTATGAAGATCTAGTAACCAAAGAAAAAGAAACGTACGCAGTGCGCTTCTAGGTCGCGTGTAGAATATGAAAAAGTACTAGTAACGCAACGATCCATACGCACACATTATTGTTAAGACGTACGCATAGTGTGTGACGCAACCCGGTGACTTAACAGTCTATACTCGTGCATTGGTTAACTTTTTTTTTTCAAAATGTAGTGAACTTACGTGTTTATACAAGGATATCATGGAGCTACAGTATAGTAGCTCCGTGTTTATATCTTTGTTTAATCTATCAGTAATCTCCTTTATTTATTCTGTTATCATTGCCCACCATGTAAAAGATAGGGGAGAGCTAGCGGGGTGAATTAATTGGGACAAAAAAACTGTGATTTGATGAATTTTCTCGAATAACTTTCTGATATTTAGAATGGGGCACACATGTGAAATCGGACCCAAAGACTTTTGATGCTAGCCACATAACGGGTTGCTACGCTATATTCCTGTAAGTGTCGTATTTGTGTTGTCTTTGGTTTGTTTGTTTTTTCCCTGGGAGAAATGGAACATTGGTTTGGTTTAAGTGGGACAAACAGTAACTATAAGCAAGACATTATTATTACAAGCATATCGATCATAAAATAATGTGAGCGCATGTGTGTGTGTATGTGTGTGTATGTGTGCATCTATTATTATTATTTTTATATTTAAGAAAATCTTATATATTTTATAATAACTTTGAATTAAGGGCGGAGTTTGGCATGCAGTGATGATATCCCAGTTTACCCAAACTTCCTCCAAAAGTTCAAAATTTGAGCTAATTTCTGCAAAAACTTTAAATGCAAATTAATGGAACTCGTAAGGTCTACATTTATTATGGTGGGCTAAGTGCGTGCTAAAGCTTTGATAATCGAAATTGTATTCTTAACTGTAACATTAGACTGACAATACATTTTTAACTCCTCGCACAGGAGAGCTGCGTGAAGCGCACTCTTGAGCAATGTAGATCTTGGGCGCGCATTGCGTAAAATTAGCCAGATGATTGGCTTATAGATACTGCGTCGGGCGTGTCCTGTCTTTCCTCATTAATATTCATTATTCATAAATGACTGTCCTAGGATAGGCTTAGGACAGGCTTACAGAATACCGATTTTGCCTGTCCTAAGGGTATCCTATTTTCTGTCCTACGCGCGCTCCTAGGATCGAAATAAGGATCGCGCTTACAGAATACCACCCCCGGGGTGGTCCGTGTGGCTGCCGTGTAGATGCCGTGTTGATCCGTGTAGATGCCGTGTATGTCTGTGTAGACGCCGCGCTCTTCCGGCCTTACCCGTGTAGCTGCTGTGTTGATACCGTGTGTACAGTCATACCAAAATCCAGGATCTCCCCGGATCTCCCCGGACGTCCCCGGATTTCCCCGGATCACCGTGTAGATCCTTGAGCATCCGTGTTTACATACATGTGACTGGGGCATTAAATGGACTCTGTTTGAAATCAAGAATTCAAAAAACGTTTTGAAAATAATTATCATGTCTCCAGGCCCACTAAGAGTTAACGTCTGTAAACGAATATTAATGATCCTCCTCGTATAAATTATAGTCTCTAAGTGGTTTGTTAAAAGGATGCTATCTGTGAGGAAAATTTAGTATGGTAAATATGCGGTCATCCACTGATTTTCACCTTTAGTATTGTGACGCATTCAGCATCTATTTTTAATGACATTGGTAATTCAATTCATACACTCATTAGACTTTATATACAACGCATCTATGCATCTCAAATATACCAAACCGAAAGCATTGTTTAACTATTTCTTTGGCCTGTAAAGACTCAGAGGCTTAAAATATTTGACTTCCCGATTAACGCACAAATTGTGTAAAGAAGACTGAGATCTGTACTGCTGCTTTCTTCTTTCTGTTTCATTAGTCCCGATATGGATCATTTTGTTTGCTTTGCTTACAATATGCAAGTTTTGCATTACATGAACTTTAATTCAAATGAATTTCTTCCATTTGCCCGTCGCGCTGTTCCTAATATTTCTAAAGTGGGCCACATTAAACTATAGGGCCTATATATACTAATGAAAAAGCAAAAAAACAATAAAACAACAACAACAACTTCAGGTAAGTTAGCCCTATAAAGCCCAAAGGGGGGGGGGCGCATTGTGCCCCTACCTTATTTTCATCTGCCACTCCTACGCCCTTTACCCAATTTCAACCAAATTTAGTGACTTTTCCTAAAATGTTATTGCAAACATTATATATTATTCAGCTATGTCCTATATTGCTGGTTGCCATGGCAACCGTAAACGGACAACCATGACTGTCAGATTTTGCATGTTTTTCTGTTCCAATTTCAGTTAACAATAATATGATAATGGATGAAATGGAGGTTTTCTTGGCTGTAATTTGCTGAATGACCAAAATGTGAAGAAATTATTGTCGTGAATTAACCTTTAAGTGGTCTTCTTATTATTTCCTTACCGATAAGTCCATTTTTGAAGATTTTGAAGTACGCTCTGTGTCATAAAGTACAAAATAATACCTTTTAAATGATATATTGGTCACTACATTATAAAGGTACATTTTTGAAGTTATGGTCAAATGAAGCAAAAATTTTCTTGTTATTCTCTTTATATTTCTTGACCTTTAATCGCAAATATCTCCATTTGGCAAATATGAACTTATCGGTTTTTGCAAACAAACTCTTCAAATATTCAATGAGGATTATTATTAATAGAGTCATATGGCGTGGCAAAATAAGGGATGTAATAATCCACTTTGCTGAATGACTTTCTGAGCTTTTCTGTACTTTTTTTATTGTAGGCCTATACCTGACAGTTACCGTTTCATTCGTTGAGTCGATCCATTCTGTTTTATCATAATCCAGAGGAGAGTTTGTACTGTTGACTACAGCCTTACGCGTATATGGATACAGTTTGATTGCATTTTCAACAAAGAGTCCACAGTATAGGCCTACAAACAATAACATAAAATCAATTGGGCCTATACATCGAAATGTAATGTAAAAACTATAAATTGAGAAGGCTATACTATGCATGATACGTGTATTCATTAAATGATGTTGAAAATAAAGTATAAGTAATGAAGCAAGAATATGAAGTAAGTTCGTTATCATTAGAAAGCAAAATAAAACCTTTCTAGTGAGATATCTCACTAAGTTACACAAGAAGGAATAATATTGAAGTCATGAGAAAAAAAAATCGAACATTAATTCTTTCTTATTATTTTCTATGTTTTAAGCATCTTTAAAGGGTGTGTACAGTTCTGGTTGAGGTGAGGATTTAGCTTTCAACTTTTTGCGAGATATTCAGAAACCACTCTTAGATGTCAAAGAGCATGCAATTCTAAGGGGCATCAAAAGTTTATTTGATGAAAATCGTTTTTGAAATGGCTGAGATATCCAAAAACGAGGTGAAACAAAGAGATCCTAATAAAAGGCGTGGTCTGTCACCTTTTATTATTATCATCACTTTTTTGGATATTTCAGCCATTTGAAAACCAATTTTCATCAAATAAACGTTGAATCCCTCTTAAAATTACATGCTCTTTCACATTTCATAAGAGGTTGCTCATTATCTCACTTAGGAATGTTCAAAACATGAATCCCCACCTCAACCAGTACTCTACAGTCCCTTTAATCGCAAATACCGGTATATCGAATTCAGAAGAATGCATGGAGTTAACTCATTTTGCGATCAAACTTTTATTTGTGCGTGTACCATAGAGATATATATATACTAAATATATCTCTATGGCGTGTACCTATCTTACAGGCTCTGAAGTGATTGTATTTGGTCCTTTATACCGTTTGTATGTTTCACCTCCTTGCTCCTTTCTAACCCCTCCAGTGGAAGTAATTATAGAGGAATTCACGTCCGTAAAAAACTCCACAACAGTGAAAATTTGATCAAAATCGGATAACAATTGAGGAAGTAATGAAATTGTAAAGTTTTGCTGATTTCTGCAGAACAGTTCTCGTACAGCTGATATGAATATGAGCTGATGATGACATCACCTCACAAATTTTCCATTGACCGTGTTAAAAAAAATGACGAAAATTCAACATTTCTGTTATTTGGTTGGTCAAATAACTTCCAAATAATGATCAGTCATAATTTATATATCAGAATTTGAGACTGGGGCGTAGTTGCATTTGAAAGAAAACTGCCAGATTTAAAATTGTACATAAGGTATAAAGTTGTGAAGAGATGACAGCTAGACTTGACTATATCATTCGTGCTATTTTCTGGTTCCTAGTATCCTTGCCTTTATCTGACTATGACTGTAAACGTGTACACGACTTGTCATTGCGTTACATTCGTTCGTTCTTTCGTTCGTTCGTTCATTCATTCATTCATTCATTCATTCATTCATTCATTCATTCATTCATTCATTCATTCATTCATTCATTCATTCATTCATTCATTCATTCATTCATTCATTCATTCATTCAGTGGAGAGTCACACAATTTGATTTGATAATTTTAATAGATGTGTCCTGTCCTGGAAATGTAACACGTATGAGTGAATGTGCTCATTGTTATTTTCTATATAAGACGTCATTGGGTTCCGATCGTGCCAAATTTGTAAGATGCTTTTCCAGAATTTGACCAGAGTCAGTATGAATACAGTCAAACCTGCCTTAGCGGCCACCTGCTGTATGCGGCTACTGAACCCCCCCCCCCCCCCCCCCCCCCCGCCGCCAAAAGCGGCCACCTGTCTAACGCGGTCACCGATTTTATTTCCCTCGGTAGTTTTTAACCTGTCTGGAGGGGCCACAGACCCATATCGGATAACCTGTCTATAACGGCCATTCCCGTTCATCTCACTTGGGTGGTCGCTATAGAATAGACAGGTTTGACTGTATACTGTATATACACGTGGTATCAGAAAACCGAGTTATTGTCTTACTAGAGAATAAGTTACATGTTACTATAAGATCGTTGTAATACTGGTCTGGCGTTTGCAGAGACATGAAATTAAACTTTGTCCTTGAAATATAAATTTTTTCCACACATGCTTTTTCATAAAGCCTACAGCACGCGCCGCGCCGAAACATGTGCTTCCTATCAACTAAGCCCTTTTTACACTTGTGTTTCTTAACCCCGGACCTTCTCTGACCCAGGACTATCGTTAGTCCCGTACCAATTTTTTTCAGCTTTTTACACTGGCCAATTAGTCCCGTACTCTCTTGTCCGGGGCTAAGGAGAAAACTGACCTTTTTACACTCTTATTTCTTAGCCCCGGACTTTCCAAACCACATGAATATTCATGATTACGCTGTGTACTGTACACGTACACGCACGCACTGGCAGCACTTGATTACCTCGTTTCTGATTGGTCAGTGAGGGTCGGACTTCGTCTCCGTCGCTTAGCCCAGGATTATTTTTTTCGTTCTGTTTACACTCACTTGCTTGGCACCGCAATTGCGGTGCTAACCCTGCTATTTTGCAGGGCCAGATAGTACCGGACTATCGGTGGGGCTAGCCCACTTTGGCAAAAACGAGTGTAAACAGAAAGTGGGCTAAGGATAGTCCCGTACCAACGGTGGGGCTAAGGGCCCCCCCCCCCCTTAGCCCCACCGTTGGTACGGGACTAAGCAAAAATTTACAAGTGTAAAAAGCCATCTAGTTATCCGCCAAATATGAACTGACTGCGGATCACAGTTTACGTTTCGCATGACCTTGCACTGTTTTGTACCCGTGGCAGCTGGAGGTAAAGTTCCCTGGATAATCAGGGAACAGGCGCATTAGTGAAGTTTGAAGTTTGAAGTTGATTTGAACAATTTCTAGCGACCCCTTTCGGAGTATGAGAAATTTACAATGCCTTTGTAACAGTAAAATACAACAAACATGATGTTAACGTATACATGTATGAACAAATATAATAATCATAAAGTACATTGAAAACACGATGCAAAGGGATGCCTGACACAAAAAGGACATCAAGGTACCCATGTACACCCAATATGTGTGTATATACTTTAGCATACATAAAACATGTGTATTCATATAATTATGCATGTACACACATACAACAACATTTCCAGGTTCAGAAGATCTCGCTGTAACAAGCTACCACTGTAGTTCTGTAGTGTACCATATTTTTAAACAGTCGTGTAAAAAGAAAAGGTGGTTAGTTCTATAGGGTTGTAGTAATTAGGCTATATAGATCTGTTACTAGCTTTCAAAATTCAGCTAATCTTGACAGCTACAAAGATATTCCATTTTCAAAATACACGGATAAAGTATTTGGGCATATATACAGTATATGGTAAGTGGAAAATGAGATCATGAATTTTCAGATGAATACCAAAAGTGAGGAATTGAATAGTTAATGCATGGGCACCATTCCAAAATAGTTACAATGTAAAGACGTGCCATAGCGATAGGAGAAGTACCACAACCCCAGTACAAAAATGAGCATGTTCCAATTAGACTTATTACCTAACTTGAGCAGGATAATTTTGACAAACTTGGCAAGATTGGACAATAATTTTACCTTTTTTGTATTGAGCAAAAGTGACCATTTTTAAAGTGTTTGGACGAATTCGGTATACTTAGAGGGAATATAAGCTTCCCTTTCCAAGTCAAAATATGTGCATTGAAAAAAATAATGAAATTCATCTCCAACTAGGTCCAAGTTGCAGAGAGAGCACAGCCTATCTGCTCTTGGAATACCTGTGTAACGGCCTTTAACACAAGGGAGGCGGCTATTTCCACAACGATATTTACAGAGATTCCTCCATTTTACATAATCAAGTCGAAACAGATAGGGCTCCAAATGCATCTATGGTTCTTAAATATCCTATAATTTGTATACATTGACCATTTGTATTGACACTACTGTACCAATTTTGAGTATCTATGTCCTTCATTCGCAACTCCAAAGTTTTCTGGATCCATAGTATTGACATAGCCTTGGTTCAACCAAATACTTCCCAGGCCACTGTTTTCTAGAATCCATCTAGAGTGAAACAAATTATCAACATCTTCATGCATTTTTATCAATAATCTATATAACATACATGATAATTTTGTTTGCTTGCCAGAGAGTAATCTACACCAGAAATTTAACATCCTCATGTTGACAGTCTTGAAAGTTTGTACCTTCCTGTTTCTCCATAAACAATACAGCTTGCTGTTGATTTATTTACTCCCAGAATATTTCTCAGAAATTTCCTATGAAAAATATCCATTTGATTAATGTCCTCAAACCCCCACACTTCATTGCCATGCTATCGGGAGAATTAATTTATCAAATAATTCACACGCAATGTAATTGTCAACAGACAAATTGAATTATTTCTTTATTTTACTGAGAACACCAAACATAGCTCTTTTTGCTTTACAAACTTGTTTAGAAATTGCTTTACTAAAACGACCATTATAATTCATGGTCACCCCTAAGTAAACATAATCATCAACAATATCAAGAACTCTCTTTCCGAAAGTAAAAACAGGTTTACTTCTAATTTTCCCTCTAGAGAATACCTAACTGTAAGAAGCCATGAATTCAATATTCATACAATGCATTCAAAGCATTCTGAAGGTCATCTGGATTTTCAGCCATTACGATGGTGTCGTCTGCATATAACAATATGAACATTCGTAAATAAACCTCAATATCATCATCGCTTAAGTTTGTTCTTATTTGTTCAGCCACATAGTCCAGACCCTTATAGCGACGACTCAAAAAAATATTCAAGATCATTAAAATAGATAGCAAAAAGAAGTGGGGATAAATTATCTCCCTGGCGAACACCAATATTACAGTCAAAGAGCACCGACAGGACATTTTTTACCCTAACACAGGACTTTGCAGTATTATACATGTTATATATCACTGTCATAATGTTACCATTTACACCATTTGCTATTAATTTAGACCATAATAAGGAGGACCTATCAACCAGATCAAATGCCTTTTGATAATCCACAAATGCGCAATACAATCTTTTCCCCTTTGACAAAATATACCCGTTGCTGTGAACAACAGCAACGGGTATTTTCCACAGAACTCTTGAGTTCTGTGGTATTTTCTCCCAGATTACAGCCACATGGATCACGCGCGCGCCCGACTGTCGTCATTTTACTTGACCGATCAACGTATTGCGTAGCAGTCGCGCGCAAAGTCGTTATCCCGTGTACGAGGACCTTCTTTTTACCTCGAGCTAGTAGCTGTACGCGCGGACGCGCGTTGATGTACATTGGTGTACGGTACGGTATTACTTCTATCCGGAATACTCTCCGCATGATATATCTCGTGCGTGCGTTTAATGCAGCTGCGCCGTATCGCGTAGTCCGCTGGGTGTACTGCGATATCGTCGTTCTTTGGAATACTAAAAGTCGGAGATATGGCAAGTAAATATTCTCCAAAAGGTGCCTGCAGAGTACAAAAATCCACGGTTTCTGGATCTGTCAGCCCTTCCGAGAAAGTAAGTGGCATTTCACTGTAACGATATAATTGTGCAAGGGAAAAAATGGCTCGGATTTAGAGGGAGAGGGTGTACGTGTTCGCTGTGCGGAGCTTCGGTACTGAGCCTACTACTAGTATTCCGTCTCCTCACACTGCCACATTCCGCAATACTAGGGTCTAAGAGCGTGTTTCTACTGAGAGCACCTCACATCCCTGGCATCGCCACGAATTTTGTCCAACGCAGCACCTCGTATTTTACGACCACTCGAGCTGTTTCTACTGAGCGATAAAATACGAGGTGATGCAAAGGTGACGTGCAAATGCAGCGATTCCGGAAGTCAGGTATTTTTAAGTCACAGACTGGGTCACGCGCGATCGAGGGGGCTGTTGAGATTTTCTCAAGGCTGCGACATACTAATGTGGTACTCTCGCGATTTTAAATCAAAGCAAATCAAAGTAAGTGATGAGGGCTTAGTAATGCAATAAGTTAGGCTGTTAATCACGCGAACAATAGACGATGAATGCCACAATTCACATATAACGTAACGTATAGGGCCTATAACACGTACACAAGCGAGTTGGTACAAACAAACCATGATGCGAACACGGTCGCTGTGTGTACACATGTATTTTGTACACGTGTCGAAGGAGTGTGTGCGACGAACCGATTGAAAAGCGCGGGGAGAAATTCTAGACGTCCGATACACCACGAATTTCGCTACCCGGTGTGTTTCTACTGAGAATCGTCCTTCGCGTCACCACGCATCGACCACCTCAATAGATTTCTAGATGGACGACGGAGCACCTCGCATCAGCCGGCATCGGCCACTACCCGATCTGTTTCTACTAAGGAAAAATTCGAGGTGTCACCACGCATCGGCCGGTATCGGCCGGCATCGGCCGGTATCACCACACATCGGCTGGTATCACCTCGAATTTTCGTCGCTCAGTAGAAACACGCTCATTGTTTCCAGTTTATACAGTCCAGTGGTCTGTGGTGCAGACGGATGCATTCATACAATAAGACCACAATTTAGTCGCCAAACTGACCCGCGGCGGCAGCTCGCCGACATCGATCGCGAGGAATACATCATATTACGAGGTCACGAATAACATGTTTGTGTGTCGTCCTTAAATGGAAGATGCTTTCATTTTCAATGACTTCAACTTGTGAAATTGTGAAATCAATTTCACTCTGGAG
Source organism: Diadema antillarum (assembly GCF_040938485.1). Taxonomy (NCBI): domain Eukaryota; kingdom Metazoa; phylum Echinodermata; class Echinoidea; order Diadematoida; family Diadematidae; genus Diadema; species Diadema antillarum. The sequence goes on from NW_027270954.1 coordinate 3,724,027, forward strand.
TCTGATGATGCTCTGTTGCCTGCTGACGACTGCGTGCTACTGCTGGATGTAGCTAAATTTTGATTCTACATTCCTAATCCTAGACCCTTGTTCCCTGTAGCTATGCAGTGCATATACGGGATGATATGACAGGTGGAGTAGACCAATTCACCTGGTGCACATGCTCATAATTAATAAGGTGTGTGGTATGTGAAGTGAAAACATGTTCCAATGAGAACGAAAGCTAAGCCATTCATCGCCGTGGAAACTGGTTCTAGACAACCTCCTTACGAATTACCTGGCCTAGCTATTTAAACCTGGGGTGCTCCTTAGTTCACACAGTTATAACAAGTTTCTGTGGGAGCGCCCTGACCCGGGCTGAGTCAACAGAGTGGTATCTCTGTTCTGTACGATGAAAAAAGAAATTCAAATGTAAGTGCCTAAAGTGTCTTATTTTACCAGCAAATGGCTTACTTTTAAACAAGCAGCACCCCTGGAAATCCATCAAACATAATTGGGTGTTAAAGACAAGCAAAAAGAAGAGGGCCTTTTATATTTTTTTTCATCTTTGATTTTCCAAATTTTTATTGATGAAATAAAATAAATGTTTTCTCATTCCTTCATTAAATTGTGCTCTCTTCTACCCATGACCACCCTTCCCAGAAATTTAATATTAATACATGCCGCGATCCAGTCCATGGGTTGGGATCTTCCCGCCACTCATTATAGAACTTGAGTTTTCGAGGGGTTAGCAGCACCCATTGTCGTTCAACGGTTATGTCTTGTTGTCCCTCACCCCCCCCCCCTTCCTTCCTTACACACACACACACACACACACACACACACACACACAGATTTCCAACCCCGCAAGAAAACAAAACAAAACAAAAACAAAAATTCAGGGGAAAATGACTAAAAACGCTTATGAGATTCCCCGAAAGTTTTGCCCACAGATTCTTGCCGTCGAAATGGGGAGATACCCTTGACACTGTGACTTTGATATTACCCTTTGCGCGTGCTTCCAGGCACCCGTGGGAATCCACGGGTCTCGGGACCTCGGTTTTTTTTTTTTTTTTTTCATTTGTATTTCTTTTCCCACATTATAAGAGAAAAAATAAACTATTCTCACCTTGGTTTGCCCCCTTCTTTTTGCTTGTCTTTAACACCCAACTATGTTTGATGGATCATAGAACCACCTATTTATCTGCTTAAGACTGTTATTATTCTTGTATTATTATCATTAGGCCAAGTAAAAAAAGAAACCAGTTTCTCGTCCTCGCGCGCATCGATTTTGGCCGCCGCATCGATTTTTTTACTATTTACTATTTTCAAAATGGCGCTGAAAATACCAAGAAATTCATAATTCTCGTCCCAGCCCGCTCCCCGCCCGCATCGATTTTCAGTTGCCGCATCGACTTTTTTGATATTTACTATTTTTTCGGCCGTCAAAAAAAAAAGAGATCGACAATTCACCTACCAATCGTGACGTCTCATTTCTAATTTTTACGCCTTGCGTCCTCTACTTAGCTGTAGACTGTAGTACAGCAGTAGCTTCTGTGTGTAGTGCGTATGTAATAACGCATGCATTTCACACTGCGAGCTCGGCCGATCGGCAAGAAGGAATGACCCACAAAGCAGTCGAACTGCACTGTAGTTGGATGGGCGGCGCGGCGGGCCGGCCTACGTACGACTGTGATGTACAGCGCACTCGGTACGTCGTGAACGCGATAGCGGCAACATTTTTGCGAACAATCGCTGATATTCCACGCATATTTCGTGCGTTGTTCGTAGTTTTCCCCGTTTCTGATATTCTAAGCGGATGTATTGTACTGTGCAAATGCTTGTGAAGATTGTACGGTATCGAGTTTGTATACATTTTCATGTCATTGTGGCTACTAGTATGTGCATGCGTGTGCAGTGTCGGAAGGTACGGTGCCAGCAGGGAGGGAGCTCCCTGGTGCCAGTGCAGTGGCCGTGCCGCACCGTATATCGGCTAAGTGTGCGTGTTTTGTAGCTGTCCAGGGTCCCCATCCCCTGGTCTGTCACGGCGATACATTCTATTTTGAAGAGAAAAGAATGCGCTTTTCCAGCAAATGTAGAATTATTAAATGGGTGTATCTACAAAATAAATAACTTTTCCACGGATTCTGGTTTGTCTCGTATTTCTGCGGGATACTTTTCTTCACGATGTAAATTCACGGACACAGCCGTGAGTGGTATCATCTGTATTGTGTACTGTTATACAATCATTCATCATCCAAATAATGAGTGATTATCAAATGTCTTTTTAGAACATGAAGAAACATCTTTAAACGTTTAATGCTAGAATGCCATATCAGTATCATTTTGACATCCATCTGCAATTGTACAAGCCAGTTTCCAGTTGAATGTGCTACAATTGTACTGTGAAGAACTGCAGATATACATACCAGCTGTGTGGACACAAAAAGTCACAAACACCAATAAATAAAGCAGTATTTTGAATATCATGGAATTTCAGTCGTACATTTGTTGAAAGACATGTTTTATACCTGTTTCAATTAATAGCACAATACATCAGAATTGCAAGTACACTGGTATCAGAAAAAGAAAAGCCATTACAACACTAAATACCAGTATTAAGATGGTCATTTTCCCTTGGCATCTGTAGTGGAAAGAAAAAGCAAATGTATTTCTGCATGCATGAAGTTTCATTTCAAGTATGGCACATACACTTGTATATCTATTTGTTTGAAAATGCACAGAGTGCAGGCAAGACGTACACTTGGGACCTGCGATAACACAGCTACCAGAGTGATATTTCATTTCATAAATTGAATATAGAAAATTGTAAAGCCCTCTCTCGTTACCTTTCTCAGAATTACCGGACGAGAAACACATATTACTTTCATTTTGACGATCCTTGAAAAAATAGTAAGATATCAAATAGTAAGGACCTCCCTCATCGCCTTGCTCAAAAAACCCGGACGAGAAACTACTTTCTTTTTTTACTTGGCCTTATTGTTATTATTATCGTTATTATTATCATTATCACCATTATCATTATTATTATTATTATTTAGGGGGAGGAGATCATAGTCATTAGGTTTTATAAGTATTATTTTATATAATCTATTAACATACAGATGAATCGAAGGAAGGAAAAAAGTTATAATTTGTCAAGGATTGTGAATATCTTTTCTTTCCATCATAAAGGTTACTCTATGCTTGATTAAGTATTCATACATGTATAGCTTCATTATCATTTATATTTCTTATTAAACATTTAAAAAAATCCACCTGTTTGTGTCTCTTCCGCCCACACTTTTAGTTATGGATCATAGCACCCCCCACCCCCATTCATTTGCATTGGACTGTCTTATTATCATTATTATTATTATCATCATTATTATCATTATTATTATTATTATCATCATTATTATTATATCATCATTATTATCATTATGATAATAATAATAATAATTATTATTATTATTATTATTATTATTATTATTATTATTATTATTATTATTGTTATTTGGGGGAGGGGAGAGTAGAGCCATTAGGGTTTTGGGCACAGTAATATAGGGAGGTGGAAAAGTTAATTTGTTAAGGATTGTAGATATCTTTTTTCCCCATTATGCTCTTGATATTAAAGATAAAAGGCTTTTCTGAAGACAATCCTGTGCAAACTGTCCAAAACTGCCTCACTGCACTCACATATCATGTGATCTTGTGCTGAGTAGGCCTACTTCATAGAATTTTAGTATTTTTGTTGCTGTTATTGTGCTTTTCCCATTAAAAGTAGGTCCTATACTCACTATTCCACTGCTCAGTTCAACTAATAATGAGAGAGAAAGAGAGAGATTGTATATATAGTGAGATGGGAGAGATAAAGGCAGATTTCCAGAATGTTATTTTCTTGTGATATCTTTTATTCCATTTGTTGTGTGTTGAAGTGAGAAACCTTAATAAGTTGCAGTAGGCGTCTATTGACATTTATGTCCGAAGTCTGACAGTTTGGTAATATGGCTTCAGTCTCCTGCTTTCAATAACAGTATTACTTTCTCGTTTCTCACAGATGACATGCTTCAAGGCTGGCAGAAGCATTGGTTTATAAAGTGTTCTAATATATCCTCTTGGTATACTCTGTCCAGTACAAGCTCATGATTTGAAACAATGTCATCAAACCTTGGCATACAGTAATTGCTTGACCATGTATTGGGGGTTATACTTGCACTATTGAAAAGTCCCTACTTTTGATTAGAAAACTACAGAGTTTTGTTCCATTTAGGCATACTCTGCAGGATCTTGTTCCATTTTTAGGCATTTATACTCTGCAGGATGTCATAGAAAATATTTTATTTCTGGTTTGATCCCTTAGTGATCAGTGGCTGATGTGCCTGAAAAGAGTTAGCTATTACCTCATCATTTCTTTCTCCCTCTACACACACACACACACACACCTTTATCTCTTTCTCACATGTTTTTCTTTGTTTTATTTGATAGGCCCTATACACCATATCTGCAACTTACAGGTGTGTAATATAATACTGATGAGTTGCACCATTCAAATTGTTAGAATTGCATGACAAATTTAAATCAATGAGCTTCTGTACATAATGAAGTGTTCATAGATTCCTATTGATACCCCCTCCCCCCCCCCCCCCCCCAAGAAAAAATGATTACATACACTGCAATAGGCTAGAAACAATATCTTTCTGTTGGGAAAATAATGAAAAGGTATCTTGTCTCTAACCTTTTAGTACCTGAACTACACTCATGATGCTACTTTGATAAAATGCACATGTTTCTATTTTTGTCTGGCATTGAACACTCTAGACAGCAAGATAGTAGTGATAACTTCTAATCTTTAGCATGTAGGGCACCTGGTTGGATCATCATACTGGCAACTTGAATTGCTAGTGCACGAAGGCTCCATATTATTTGCTCTGTCGCACACTCCTGTACATGTAAATGGTTCTCTCACTTTTAATACTGAACTCTTGATTTTGTTACTACATGTAGTATAGGAGCATGTCATATAAAAATGTACATTGTGTAATCTTCTGTGTATGCACCTGTGTGTGTGTGTGTGTGTGTGTGTACACTGTAGTCCAAGATTACCTGGTACTGATTTTACAAATGTATGTGATAACGTATGTAACGACTGTGCAGCCAGTATCCCACGTTTGTATTCCTGTGATACTTTATATGCTTGCTCATGTCCAGTCAAGGTGTTTGAAAGTGCCATTGCCATCTCAGACAGTGTACATTAATTGTAGTTGTCGGTGGTGTTGCCAAGAATGAAGCTGTATGGTTGTTTATTGGGTCAGAAACCCGCCTCTGCTATTTGTGGCTTCATAATGCAAAATAAAAGTAATGTATTTCAGTCAATCATTTGAAGTTCTATCATAGTGTTGTGTACTACTAATCTATATTTACTGAATATCCCCATATAAAAGTTACAGTGCTGCTCTAGTGTATTCTTTGCCTCTGCATTTGTATTGGATTTTCACAGAAACCAGTGCTGGAAGAACAAATTTGGTACTTACAAAATGTACCTTGAAAGTTACATAGTATATAAGTATGACATTGATAAGTTAGTAGTCAGAGAGATAAGCTGTTGATCCTTACTTTTTCCTTCAGGACTTAAAATTAGTACCCGCAATGAGTGTGTGTTTTATTTGTAAAAGTTTAACAAAAGTCTGCCAAATGCAGGCTGTGTTATCTTGTTAAAAGTTGGTAAGTAACCTGAAATGAATTTACAGATATGTGTGCACTTTTTGGTTCAAAGCAGATTGATCTGCTTCATGTTTCTATTTCTGTGTGTGTATTAAGAGCTTGTACATACATTGTACTGAGAGAACTGAATGATTTCAGAAAGAGGATGTGATCAAAGTATGCAGAACATTACATTCAGGACATGCGTATAAAATGCTAACTTGAAATTGAATAGTAAAAAGGACATTTACTACACGCTGCTACAGTTTGCATCACTGGCCAGATACAATGGAGAATTGTGAAGGCAAGCAAGTAGCAAGGCCACCAGAATTGTGACCAGCCAAAAGATTTTTAAGCTATTGGCGAGGTGGCTTGTATTGATCACCATCTCACTCATTAAGTTTACTACTGTTCCTTTAGCCTGGCAGTGTTAGGTTGAATTGATCATTTGTTAAAATCCTGGTGGGTCTCAAACTGCCTGTGCAGCATAATGGGTCAGTGGAGCATGTTGTGTTCATTGAGACCCCAGGGGCCGGAATGGTTAACCGCAGAAAGTGTGCTCTATTTTTGTGAAGCAAGTGAAGGGAGATGTAATTTGGTGGTAAGTGTTGGTAGTGTGAAGAATAGGAGGCTTTGACGGACACATGATCTCACTTTTGTGGCTGTCTAGTGGGTAAGATTTATACAATAGGGCTGCTTTACAGGTAAACCAAACAAAATCAATGCCTTGGGAGGACGAGAGAACACCCCATGAAAAGGGCGGCGGGTTGTGAAGGGAAGCTCCAGACAAGTGGATCAAGAACAAAGGATTCTGACTCGGGGCACCTCAGTTACATGTAATGACTCGTGATCATATGAGTACAAATTCTGGGAGGAAAAGAGAAAAGCCAAACATGTACAGTAGTGTGGTATTCGACTGAGTTTGCATGTCATCAAAGTCATGTCCATTTGAGGAATCATAATAGTGAAGTGATCTTTGCCCGTATCAAAACCACATAATACTATACCCGGATTTCAGTCTGCAGTGAAAGAGGAGACAGAGGAATTGAGAGTTTGCAGCTGTATACATTGTACATTCAGTAGGCTTTATTGATTCATTACCACTGGGTCTTTAGTGAAGGGTTGTCAGTGGAGCCCAGAGATACAAGGTACAAAGGTATTGTAAGCACAACTGGTGAAGGTTATTCGGTGGTCAAATGCATACAACTAGCATCTTATTGAAGCTATCCACCGCCATCATCATGAATCAGCTTTTTATTTATTTATTTTTTGTCCCCTGTCCCTTGTCGATACAGTGTACATGACAGTACATACAGTATACCTACAATGTGTATCATACATACCCTGTTCAGACGCATGCAGGTTTATACCAAACTCCATAAAGAAATGACGTATAAAGAATCATCATATAGCCGACAAATTGTTCAGATGCAAATCTCGGCCATTCTGGAAAACATTGTATAGATCATGGAGCCATGTATAGATGTACAATTTTTCACTTGGCATGCTGTTTGGTCATGAGTGAGAGGTATAGGATCACCTTTTGTGTGTGCTCCCATTAAGCCCCGCCCAGTTATACACCGTACCGTTCTATGGTCGCCATACATTCAGACGCATAATGGACATGATAGAATGCTGATTCGTTATCGAGTTCTAGTTCAAAATCATGCTCTGACCATTGTTTCACTATACGTTGTTTCATTATTAGTCAGCCTTCAGACGTATAAATTCATCTTAGAGCTGTTTGTATGTATACCGTTGTGGAAGAGCTATACCGTTCTAGTAGGTATATTTTTAGTTTTTTAATTTTATTTATTTATCTATTTATTTTTTGGTCTGTGAACACCCAGTTGGTGTTCTGTGGTTTGCAAGTAAATAGAGAGTAACCCTCTCTCTCTAACCCTTACTCCACGAGCATCATGTTGGACCCTCTTGTTTTTCTTCATTGTAATGTTCAGGGTGGTCCACAACTTGAAATTTTAGCATGTTGCAAGCTCAGAATCTGAGAATATTGCAGAAATTGAATATGCGCGGAGTGCACACAATGAGTACAGTATATACCAAAAGAAACTTTGCGTTAAATTTACGTGTAACGCAAGCGCCGATCGTTACTGCGTTAATCTTTCTGCGTTACAAAATTAACGATCACCGTGCGTGAATGATCGTTACAGATCGTTACTGTGCGTGAATGATCGTTACTGTGCGTTACAGATCGTTACTGTGCGTTAATTTTTAGATCTTGCGTTAGCGGACTTGTCATGTGGACTGGGAAGAAATCTCGGAAATTGCGAGACTCGGAGATGCCTGTCGTTCTTTATATTTACTACGGACAATTTCCTGCCGGCGGAGGGCATTAAAATAGCGATACAAATACCGAAAAGATTTTGTAGTTGAGCAGAACTCCCCTGGCAATGTCGTATTGTCATGGTCGTCAAATTTGTACTCATGGGGCGCAGTCAATGGAATCGGGCAAGCAAAAATTTCGAAGCCACCTTTTTCCCCAGAGCCAACATTTTCCATCGAACATTGAACCCATGAAATCACGCATACGCAAGCCTAAAACTAACTCCGACTGTCTAACGTTAGCGATGTCACGATTTTTAACTGTCAGACACTTACCCAATTCAGGAAGGTGCAAAAGTCCATTTATATTCCAATACACAACGTGTGTCTCGCTGAATAACTGGTGGTAGTGTGTGGTGACAAAGCCGAGTATTTCGGCAGTAAAAGTAGCGGGCAGCAGAAGAAAATGTCTGCCACTTTCTGCTCGCATTATTACACTGCCAGCAGGTGAGTCAAGTGGTGACTTGATAGGCGCTAGGACGCTTCACATGAAAGTTTACCCAGAAACATGAAAATCCCACGATGCCAAGGTGCCAGAGTGGGGAATGGGGAGGGGTGGGTAGAGAGAGAGACCAATCAACAGAAGAAACCGCGCGTACTGGCGCATTCTCGGAGGTCATGAACAGTCTGGGGTCTTGGAGATGAACAGAGAAGGAATGTTTAATTAAAGATAGCTCAAGTCGAAGACCCAGGATTACAAACGTTGATTCTTTTTTTTTCCTCCTCTCATTTAACATGCCTTCACATTTATGGTTGCACTCCTTGAAAAAACTCTCCTGCGATCTTTGTTAACTTAATGTAGCCGTTTAAAACGTCAAACTTACCATGAAAGTGTTACTACGTGTAATACAATAGTTAATACTATACCTATTGCTTTATTCATATCTGTAAAACACAAATTGGACTACCAATGACAATAAAAAAATACTTGTATTTGTTTTGTGCGGAGATTTTTTGTCTTTGTCCTGACTAGTTCATATGAAATTTCTTATGTTTTTACGGCAGCATCAACAGCCTAAAATAAATTACTGAGAGATTTATAAATTATGAAATTTTTGGCAAATATCCACTTGAACTTCAGGCATGAAAAGCTCCTGATATTCAGCAAAAACAACTCAACAGATGAGAGACAAAGTTCCGTCAAATTTTGAAAAGTAGCACGCAGATTTGCTGGGCGTGGTAAGGTCCATGCTTTGAGATCGTCACAATCGTGTTGTCACCAGGGAGGTGGAGTGTCTCTCTTTTACTTCCCTGTTGTCACGGAGTAGTATCGGGAAGTTGTCACAAACTCCAGGATCACCCCTCCCTGCCAACTCCATGTTGCTCCCAGGGAGGCGGGAAGAGTCTCTTCCCACCTCTCTGTTGCTCCCCAACGTGCATCGTGAATGCGTGGCGTTTCTTGTCACCGTCCGTACCCGAGGCTGCTTTGTATTTGTCTTGGAATATTGATTCATTTCTTGTCATGACATGAGTGTAGTAATCGTTTTGCATGGCTATGTAAAAAAATTGTGATACAACGTGTACTCAACTCGTCTTTGTGATTTTTTTTTCTTTCAGTCCAAAAGGAAGACAAAATAGTATCATGACGTTTGCAATTGTTCGAAAGGTCTGCTTTTGATAACTCACAGACTACTAAGTATCAAATCACCCTTGTTTTTCCCGCTCCCACGCCCTCCAAATTGAGCAATCCACACGCGCGCGCAAATTCCTTTGCCATGTGGTTTTGCCAGCCAGCTGTCGGAATGTGCTTTGATGTTACATTTCAGCCTGGCCTGGCTGGCATGAATGGGTGTCGAGTTTCAATCAATACCTACTGTTGTTTTATTCTTGTATTTGAACATGTCGTTTCACCTGACAACACACGGAGATCGGGAAGGTGTAGAGCTGGGAAGAGGTTTTTGTTGTGTGTTGCAACCTAATCCGGGCAATTAACCCCAGAGGGCAATTACCCCCCCCCCCCCTCCCCCGCTAAATACTGGTTAATGGTAAGGTTAGAGTAAAGATTAGGGTAAGGTTTAGGGTTTGGGTTATGGTTAGGATTAGGGCCAGGGTAAGGGTCCGGGGTAATTGCCCAGGAAGAAAAGAGGGACACGCTTTTGTTCTTGGTCAAATCGATTTTCCTAGGTGATGCTGTGGAGCTAGAAAGGAACAAAAAAAAAAAGCAATTATGACGTCTGGCGTACTTCCGGGACGTCTTATTTTTCTTCCACTCTGAAATTTCCTATTGTTTGGCGTTATCACTGTCGTTAATTGTTATATAGTTACCCTCTTTCGCATTATAAACTTGAAGTACATAGAACATTCATACGCATTAAGATCACACTCGAAAAGCTATGCTGGTGTTGTAGTTTGAACACAGCAAAATGAAATAACGAATATCCCGCAGATTTACCAAAATTATGCGTCATGTGGGTCCATTCATTTTCTTTTCTTTTTTTTTTTCATTTGTCTTCTTGTCGATGTGGGGGGGGGGGGGTATAGATTCAGGATATACTTTTCCTTTTCCCCTTTCGGCCCGGTGCGATTACTCCTGGTGCTGACATTCTTTCTGCTCGTCTTCCGATTATACTGTTGTAAATAAATGCACATGGAGCCCCAGCTGTATCGCAAAAAAAAAGAAGAAGAAGTCTATCTAAAGTTGACCTGCAAGTACATGTACTTAAGTAAAATCTGAATCAATTAGCCATGGTACGGGTTTGCGGTTTCAATCCCCTCGAAGCCCAATATTTGCTTTTCAGCAAGACACTTTATCCACAAAAGGCCAGGGCTCCACACTAACTTTCATTTCGGTGGCCCGATCGGGCCACCAAAATGATTGATTTTTATTTTTTGGTGGCCCGAAAAGAAAAACAAACAAGCAAAACTATCGGTCCTACTAAACATAGAAAAATAAATATCAAGTATTACTGAAGTGATACAGGTACCCACGTCTAAAATAAGGAGAAAATTTAATCATCTTATACCGTTATTCTGAGATCTAAGATTTCGCAAATAGGCTTATAATAGATTATTATAAAAGTTGATGCCTATCAAATTGGTCAAAATTTACGTTTGAAATGAGAAAGTGGGAGCATTTGCAGACATTAAACATCCGACATTTGTTTTAGCATCGTAAAGAGCCAAAAAATTACCGTTATCTATTTCTGGTGGAAATTCAAGCAATCATTCAACATTTACAAGTATTTTAACACCTTCCGGAGCCGAATGTTACCGTTCATCATTTTCAAATGTAAAACCAAGCAACCGGCATTCATTCTATCATCTTACGGACCTGAATATCATCCTTATTCATTTCCGAACGTGAAAGCAAACATCCGCTCTTTATTTTATCATCTAACTGAGCCGATTGATACCGTTTATAATTTCCAAATGTACAAGCAACAATCTGTTACTTATTTTAGCATCGTACAGAGCAGAATATTACCGTTATTCATCTCCAAATTCAAAAGCAAACACCCGACATTTACTTTATGATCGAAGGAGCCGAATGTTACTTCTGTCCACTTCCGAAAGTGAAATGAATCATCTGACATATTTCAGCATCGTACGGAGCCGAATGTTATACTGTTTTTCACATTCAAACGTCATCCGACATTAAATTTACCATCAAACGCAACTGAATGTTATTGTTATTCATTTCGAAATGTTAAATTTATAGCAAATGTCTGATATTTATTTTAGCATCTTAATTATGGAGCAGATTGTTACTACTTGTCACTTCCGAACGTCGAAAGCAATCATCTGACATTTATTTTGGCATCTTCCGAAGCCGAATGTTATTGAGCAATATTTACTTTCGAACGTAAAAGCGAACATTCGGCATTTCATCGTCGTACGGAGCTGAATGTCATTGTTATTCATTTCCGAACGTCAAAGGGATCATTCGACATACATTTTAGTATCTTCCGGAGCTGAATGTTATTGGCATTTACTTTTGAACGTAAAAGCGAACATCCAGCAATTATTTCATCATCGTACTGAGTTGAATACTATTGTTATTCATTTCCGAACGCCAAAGCAAACATTCAACATTTATTTTAGCATCTTCCGGAGCTGATTGTTATTGCTATTTACTTTCGAACATAAAAGTAAACATCAGACATTTATTTATCATCGGACGGAGTTGAATACTATTGTTATTCATTTCCGAACGTCAAAGCAAACATTAACTTTCACCATCAAACGCAGTTAAATGTTACTGTTGTTCATTTCGAAATTTAAAAGCAAACATCCGACAGTTATTTAGCATCGTATGGAGCAAAATATTACTGTTATTCACTTCCGAACGTAAAAACAATCATCTGACATTTATTTCAGCATCTTCTGGAGCCGAATGTTATTGCTATTCACTTTCGAAAGTAAAAGCAAACATCCAACATTTATCTTGTCGTTGTACGAAGTTTATTATTATTGTTATTCATTTCCGAACGCCAAAGGGATAATTCGACATTTACTTTAGCATCTTCCAGAGCTAAATATTATTATTATTTACTTTCGAACGTAAAAGTAAACTTCCGGCATTTATTTTATCATCGTATACGGAGTTGAAATTCGTTATCATTTATATCCGACCGTCAAAGCAAACATTCGACATTTATTTCAGCATCTTCCGGAGCCTATTTTATCCCTATTCATTTCCGAACGCAAAATCAAATATCTGACATTAATTTCAGCACGGTACGGAGCTGAATCTTACCATTATTCATTTCCAAAAGTATGAGCAAACATCCGACATTTATTTTTGTATAATACGGAGTCGAATATTGCCGTTATTCATTTCCAAAATTAAGAGCAAACATCTGACATTTATTCTAGCAGCTTACGGAGCCGATAGTTACCGCTGTTCATTTTCAAAACTGAAGGCAAACATCCGGCTTTTTTGGTGGCCCGGCGTGCGTTTTTGGTGACGCCGGTCGCAAATAAACCATTCGCGAAATCGCGATTCGATTCGCGAAAAGACTCCGCTAAATCGCTACACTCGGCAGGGGCTACGTCGTCCTTTCACCAGGTCTCGTTTCAAAACCAAAATCTCGTGTGAGTTCTTGCGTTACCTATCGTTAATTTTAACGAAACATCGTTAATTTGCGTGAGGGATCGTTACTCATCGTTACTCATCGTTACTCATCGTTACTACAAACGTTAATTTTCCCGATCGTTACTTTGCGTTACTAACGATCCAGGTGAAACCGCTTGCGTTAATGAAACGTTAATGTTGATTAACGCAAAGTTTCTTTTGGTATATACTGTACGTAGTACGCAATATTTTGCTGCTTATCTCTCTTTGTGCTGCTTACATTCAATGTTCTCTCTCATGTTTTGCACACAAATATCTAAGTACCAGGTAGTTTGATGTTTCTTATGTTATGCACATGTTTTGCACATTTTTGAATACTTTTACTTTGAGCTTGTTGCAAATTCTTGAGGATGTTGCATAGCATGTTGCTGGCTTTTGAGGATGTTGCACAAGAATTTTAGCATGTTGCAGCGACATGCTAAAACCCCTCGTGGACCACCCTGATGTTATTTGTTATCAGTTGCCAAACAGTCAAGCTTTGTGCTTATTCTTGGCAATCGTTCTGTATGCAAATTATTAAGATGTTACTCATGTAATTATATTACAGATGTATTGTATAATTGATGAAAAAGATGATAATTGTTGAAAGTATACTACTGTTATTTTGTACTTTGTTAATGAAATTGCAGAAAGTTGAAGTATTTGAAAAAAAAAATGGCATACAGAGAATCAAATCAAATCAAATCAAATCAAATCAAATCAAATATTATCCAGTTGACCAGGATGCTATAAACTCACTTGCCCTGGGCATTAAAATCATTATGTTATTGTAAGGCAAATAAAATGAATAGGTACTTGAAATTGCCAGTTCAAAGTGTAGGGCCCTTCCTCAAATGCCCATTCAGGCAAGAGGGAAAAATATTTTTGTTACCTCAGCCAAGGGAGGAGGTTATGTTTTCGTTACCGTTGGTTTGTTAGTTAGTTTGTCCGTGTGCAAAATAAGTCAAAAAGTAGTTAACGGATTGGGATGAAACTTGCAGGAAAGGTTGAGAATGACACAAGTAACAAACGATTAACTTTTGGTAGCGATCCGAGAATTTTTGGGAAATTTATGAAGGATTATTGATATTTTGGCAGGTAGGGTCAATGAACTTGGGAGTTCAGGCTGCGCGTAGAGAGGTTTGCATGCACGTATTTAAGGTTTGCATGCGTGCGCTAAAGTGCGTGTTTAGCTTCTGCTAGGGCGAGGCGCACCGTGCAGCTGAGGGTTTATGACGTAACAAAGGCTTCTATATTGGGAAATTGGGCGACTTTCAGCACACAGTGCTATAACTATAAGTACGTATGGGTGGAAATCACTGATATCACTGATATCTCTATGGAAGAACAAGATCAATGGTGGAAATGAGCTGCATGCTTGGCGGAGGTCTGCACTCTCAGAGTGCTTTTCTAGTTTGTAATAACTTGATGACAAAATTAGACAGTTTCAGAAAACAGTGCCCTATTGACATACCATTATTTCATTTCCCATAAAAAAAAGAAATGCTTTCATTTTGAAGAGTAACATAATGGAATAATATTGATCTGATGGAATTCAATTTGATAAATTCTTTAAAATAGCACTATACATGTTTATTTTTTTAATCTTCTTTTTTTTTTTGTAATTTACTAACCGTACTGTATTCAGAGACTTCAGAAGAGTGAACTGAATTCACAGGATTTGCAATGTGATCCTTCAAATCCTGGTTTTGGTGGTTTTCCCCCATCGTTGCACAATCGGTTTCAGTATTCCCAGTAACACAGGTCAACTGTTGCAAGGAAGTATTAATTTCAGTTGTGAAAAATGTGAACTACCGTAATACCTTTTAGCAAGCATGTTCATCGAACCAAATTTCATGATGTTGCTAAGGTCATCAGCTTGGGGTCGTCAGGTTGTCCCTGTACATTATCCTGCCTGTTTCACTTGAAACAAAAAGACCAAAAAACCAAAATGAAACATTTGGTCGGTACAGTGTATTTAGATAGAGAACAAAGAACTCACTCAACCTTCAAAGCTGCCTGACATTTTTTTTTTTTGTCAGATGATGTCATGAGAGTGCAGTCTTGAGCAGTACGTGTGTTCATACATTACTCCTCGTGTACACCCTAGCAAAGTGGAATGCTTGAAAGTACATGTTTACACAATGTTGTCCTTCATAGGATATACCCTTATTGATTACTGTGCCATTTTTACTTCAGGCGTGATATTGCTTTTTCATCAGTGGACCAGATTGGCTTTGACATTTGAGGGCATTCCCTAAATATTTGCGCCCCAGACAAATTGAACTGGACAGGACAATTTGACTGACTGTGCATACAGTGATTGTCCGTCTTGGGTCTGATGACGCACATTGTATTAACTGTCATGGCTGAAGTTATAAATGCTTAGTAGGAGAAATTTTTAGTGCATTATAAACGTGAAATAAGAGCCAGTTTCTTCCTGGCCTTGGTTGTTAAATTCTTGCAGAAAGAGAGGGTGTAGAGTATGATTTTATTGATATTCTCTTTCATGTTGAGTAGAACAGCTACAACACAAATGATAGGAATCTAACCACTGTGAAGTTTGACATGGACAAATCACAATTACTGTAAAACCAGAAACATTCCACAAAAAGTCAACGGCCTTTTTCACAGCATGAAACTTTATAGAAAATTGGCAACCATGAAAAAATTATGAGTATACACATGTACATGTACCACATCCACATGTACAAGTGATACAGCAATTTGTTGAATGCACCATGTACAATTGTATAGAGATAAACAAAAACAAAAACACACATTTATAAGCATGACCAGTGTGCTTTACACCTTGTACAATATGTATGAGTACTCGTGCAGCGTGGAGAGGATTAAACTAGCATTCAGTGCATTGTAATTTTGTGTCTAGACACCTTAGACAAACACTTTGGTGTACATTTCACTTTTATGAATCTTGGCTCCTTGCAAAAGTTTCTTGCACGCCAAAAATTCTGGTTTTACAGTACCGGTAATTGCTCTAATGGCCATGCTCGAACAAAATGTACGAGATGCTGATAATTGTTAAATACAGGTATGTTGTGCAGAGCAAAGTCTCTAAGCAGAATCTAATGATATTGGATATTATGCAATAGCCATCTTATTGTTATGTTTGCAGACCTTGATGTTAATAGAATGTGATATAGCATGTGTAAATCTAAATGATATGCAGAGGGATGATTTGTTACTACATACAGTAGCGATACATGCAAATTATAGAGTGATGAATTGGTAATAGAGAATGGAAGAAGTACAGAGTTCATTGTAAATCAATGTAATACCCTTGCCAACACAAAAATCCCACGTGTTTGCCACTGGCAATACAAAGCAAAGCTGTGTATCAAGTTTCAACTTTGTTGCCATACTTTGACTCTACTCTCCTTCGGCTATGTATCATTAGAAATATTGCCTCTCTGAGCAAGTACTCATAACCTGGAGCGCACAAGCAATTTATAGTCCAGGTGTCAAATGCTGACAAGAGAAACAGTAATAAAAAGGTTTAGGGAAAATAAATGAATTCTTTGCTGACCATGTGTACTTGTACTTCCAGGGTTCAAGAAAGGGTCAGGTATCAGTATTTATAAAAAACAAATTGGAGTTATAAATGCTAAGTGCAAGAACTTAGAAGGACAATAATAATAATAATACTACATTTATAAAGCGCATAATAAGCACATGCTTCTCTATGCGCTGTACAATTCAGATACAACATACAAACAAATGACTAACAAATGTAACACTCAACATAATAAATACAATAATTAACAAAAGGAGTAATGAATGTTTATCTTAATCAAGGAAGACGAAACAGGTGAGTTTTAAGACCGGATTTGAAATTTGCAAAACTGGGTGCACATCGAATTTTTTGTGGTAAATTGTTCCAAAGCGTAGGTCCAGCAACTGCGAAAGATCTGCCCCCGTAATATGAAGTGTTGGTTCTGGGAATGTGAAGAAGCGCTTGGGTGCTTGAGCGAAGGTTGCGAGGAGGGTGATACTGCTTGAGCAAATCTGCCAGATATGTTGGGGAAGAACTAAGTTGTGCCTTGTAGGTCAGCAATATGAGTTTGAACATTATACGTCTGTCAACAGGTAGCCAGTGTAATTTTTTGAGGGTATGGGTTATACTTTGTTGACGAGGAGTCCGTGTGACAAGCCTGGCTGCAATGTTCTGCAGCATCTGCATGCGGTGGATGTCGGCAGAAGGAAGGCCATACAACAAGCTGTTGCAGGAGTCTATCCGGCTGGTGACAAATGCATGAACCAGTGTGAGTGTAGCTTTATTTGTGAGGAAACCTCTGACTTGACTGATGCATCTGATTGCTGCCATAGCCGATTTGCAGACGGTTTTTATATGTTCCTTCATACTGATGTGCTGATCAAAGACGACCCCCAAATTTCTAGCATGAGACACAGGATTGATTTGGCCATCACCAACACAGACATTCAAAGGGTTGGGTTGAGAACAAAACTTTGATGTGAAATGGATCACTTCCGTTTTGGCATCATTCAGAGACAACTTGTTCTTCATTGCCCAAGCTCTGACATCAGCAATACAGGCGTTTAATCTTTTCAAAGATTCTTCACGCTCGGTGTTCTTAAACATTATGTACATTTGAGTATCATCTGCATAGAGCATTACATTCACATCATGGGCTCTTATGATGTCATTTATTGGTGCTGTATACATCGTAAAGGAAAGGGGCCCGATGACGGATCCTTGAGGAACCCCTAGTTTGTCACTGCAGGTTTCCGAAAGGACAAAATATCAATGTTCAAGAATTATTCTTCAAGGAATATTCGTGTGTATTTGGTAGAAAGATTTTTAAAAAGAAGTTATGAAATTGTCAATAGATGCCTCTACTCCTCAAAAAGCAAACAAACAAACAAATATAAACAGACATGGAAGATCTATAATTCATCATTGCAACTGGCAGAAAATTAAGGTAGTTTGGCACCTGACTTAGGCAATAGCAGGTACTGTAAAACCAGAAATATTTGCAGCATGAAATTTTCACAGCTTGAAATTTTGTGACTTCCCACTGGCATCCAGTGCATGGGCCTATAGTGTAGCCAAGAACTTTCGTGTGCATTGTACTATGTGAATCTTGGCCCCTCGGGAAATTCGCGAAAATTACATGCACGTGCAAATTTTCAGTTTTACAGTACCGGTACCTTTTTTTCCCCTTATGATAAATAAAATTATCAACATTCTGAAAATTCTGCACATATATGAGAATTCTTTGTTACAATTTATACAGGAGGAATGAAGATCTTATTCCCGCATCAAGCACAAAATTCAGCCAAATGTATTGAGCTGAGATACCACAACATATAAATATGCTAATGAGAAATATTCAGTTTATCCATCTCCAGCATGAATACCCATTATATTTAACACCAGTTACTAGTGATTTTACCTTTAATGCTTAAACAGTGTTACATGCAGTGAACCTTGCAGGTTTGACTACAAATTACATGTATGTCTGTTTCCCTACATAGGTTTCAGCTAGCATCCAGTTTCTGTCAAAGTGCCAACTCACATTTGCCTTGGTGGCCCTGAGCCGTTGCATTGTCCGACTGTGTACATGTAGGGGTATTCTACTGTACTTGTGTGAAAAGTCTGTATTTATGAAATTAATAGTTTTTTATTGCATGTGCTGGTGCTGTCTGCTAGAGCAAACTACCAAGCATTATTATGAAGAAACTATCAGTAGCACTTTTCTCTAAAACGTCTACATGTGTGGGAAACTGTTTCCCGAAGGAATGTATAATGTACATGTATGTATACACTGTATGAATACTGGTCTGCTGTTTATCTTGTGAGTTGATTGTAATTTGTCCATCCAATCTTATGAACTATCATGTTACACTATGCCATATATTTTGCGAGGTTTTTCTCATCGCAAATTTTGCGAATCTGGTGCTATTCGCAAATTTAACAGTGCCCAAAAATGTCTACTCTGATCCCAACATGAATGCGACATGTAGGCCTACAAAATTTGTACGCGTACATTTCTCTGTTCATCACTGTATTCCATGATCTCGAATTTAACCACTCCCGAAATTGTTGGGAAGTCCCAATTCACACAAAAAAATTGACTCGCTAGTGAATAAATTGTAACTGGGAAATGACTCAGATACTTTTGGTGGTGAAGGATTAGAGAACTGAGGTGAGATTGCATTGTAGACCACTCGGTTGCAAGGTGGAATGGGACATCGGAAGTTTTAGTCAGGCATAATAATACCAACAGGGAAGTGATGGAGGAACGAACAGAATCTGTACGGTAGGAAAACTTACAGTGTGCTGGTATAAGTATTGCATGAAGGTGATTTTCCAATCTTACCAAGGCGCCTTTATTTAGGACAAAGAAGGCTACTCTTGGATGAGACTTGCTTGGTGATCTGGCTCTATCTATGCACCCTTGACAGTTGCACTTATAACAAATAAGTCACCTTCTTGTCTAAGATACAAAATGTGAGGTATCCTTGCAAGTTGTGAATAAGTCATGGTATTCTCAAAAGTCGTATGTGCGGCACCTTGGTGAGGTTATAAACAAGTCTTGCCATTTTGTCCTGACTAAAATACCCACTCTAGGCAGTTCATGAAACCTCTCCCTCCTCTTCCTTTCCTGAAACAAGTCACCTTCTCTCTGAGTGATCATGGAGCTCTATGGCATTCCACTGAGCTTTGCTGAAACATGGCTCAGGTGCAGCAGTCATCAGGGGGGTAGCCTGTACAGTAAATGGGCAAGGTGGAAAGGGCACTCAGTGGTAGCTACACAGGTATCCCCTGCTTTGATGTAATAGCCATGAAGATGTCTGTTCCAATGTTATTTATGGATGATATGTCTTGGCCTCGGTGCAGATTGGCAACTGGGGTTGTCCCTTTCATTTCTGTTTTATCCTGACAAGCTTCCAAATCACACTGTGCAGTATACATAAACTTGGCTTGGTCCATGGTTGTTTTGTATCTGGGTGATTATGCGGGGTGTGGTGATTTGTTTTGCACAATATATCCTGGTCCAAAATAACCTTGTTTTTTAAAAGCTGCACTCTCGTGGTGGTTACAGTGTGCAGTAAATTTGATACTGTAAACCTTGACAGAGAACAAAATGTCATTGATTTTTAATGTCATCTCGGAATAAGCATACTGTACATTATAAATATTTCACACTGATTGTTGTCTACATTTTGATAGATTTTCCATATTTTATGGTTCAAGTTATCTTTACCAATGCAATGGAATATGCAGCAGCATTTGATTTGTTTGAAGTGTTTTGCCAGTTATGAAGTTGGTTTTACTTTGAAAGGTAAATTTAGTAGATTTACTCTTTAAGATCAGATTGATACGCGTAGCACATCTCCTACATTTCACTATACATGACCGACCTCAAGAGTCACTTTACACTATAGTACAAGGAGTGACATGGGGGGGGGGGGGGTACTTACAATAGGTGTAGTAGTCTACAAGTTGTACCTTGAATCCTTATACTGCTATGTCTAATTTAGAGTTACTTATCATACCCCTGTCAGCCTCCCTACTTCATATTTGTATAGCTCTTCTGTCAACACTATCAATGCTCAAGTTTGCAGGCCCATTGTGGCGAGTCTTTTCAGTTTGCACATTGGACATTCGAGCCCTATAGATGCAAGTAAATCGTTATCGCCTGTTGCCACTGCCCTAAAGTTCTTAGCCAATGTTGAAACTGGCCTGCTTGCTGCGTGCTTTGGTGTAAGGTCTAACACCTGTCTTTTGTTAGCTCACCTGAGCCAAAGGCTCAAGTGAGCTATTGCGATCGCCCTTCGTCCGTCGTGCGTCGTGCGTCGTCCGGCGTCCGGCGTCCGTCGTGCGTAAACTTTTTACATTTTCATCTTCTTCTTGAAAACCCCAAGACCGATTTTCATCAAACTTGGCAGGTAGCATCCCTAGGGGGTTAGGAACTCAATTTGTTAAAATGGGTACCATGACCCACCCAGGGGGCCCCCAGGGGGCCCAAACCCCCAAAAATTAAGGAATCTGTAAAAATCTTCTTCTCTAGAACCAGAAGTGATAGAGCTAAGTTAATACTATGAGTTAGTACATTGATGACTGTAGTTTCAAGTTTGTTCATGGCAGAATCAGGGGTGGTCCCCTTGGGACCCAGGGGAGGGGGGTGGGGAGGGGTTCTACTGGGGCCTAAATTATACATTTTCATCTTCTTCTTGAGAACCCCATGACCCATTTTCACCAAACTTGGCAGGTAGCATCCCTAGGGGGTTAGGAACTCAATTTGTTAGAATGGGCACCGTGCCCCACCCAGGGGGCCCCTAGGGGGCCCAAACCCCCCAAAATTAAGGAATCTGTGAAAATCTTCTTCTCTAGAACCAGAAGTGATAGAGCTAAGTTAATACTATGAGTTAGTACATTGATGACTGTAGTTTCAAGTTTGTTCATGGCAGAATCAGGGGTGGTCCCCTTGGGACCCAGGGGAGGGGGGTGTGGAGGGGTTCTACTGGGGCCTAAATTATACATTTTCATCTTCTTCTTGAGAACCCCATGACCCATTTTCACCAAACTTGGCAGGTAGCATCCCTAGGGGGTCAGGATCTCAATTTATCAAATGGGCACCATGCCCCACCCAGAGGGCCCCAGGGGCCCCAATCCTCCCAAATGAAGGAATCTTAAAAAATTTGGGCCCTTATTGTACATTTTCATCTTCTACTTGAGAATGCCTAGTCAAATTTTGGTCGAGCTGTGAATAATTTACATGAGTGACTGCGTGAAAGGTGAACTTGCGATACTCAGGTGAGCGCTAGACCGCGGGTCTCTTGTTGATATTGCAAGCTAGAGAAACTGAAAATGTTGTGTGTGAAAAATAATGTTGCGGTTTGTTTGTTGAACTGTTTTAATTTTTCCGTTAAAATCAAGTTGAAGCACATGGGACGGAAACATGATTATAAAGTCATTTTCATGGGATATCAGTATACACTGTTGTATCTATTTCCATTTGCCAGAATTTCCAAAGATGGTTTCAGTCTAATGATTATTTTGTGTCTGATATTGTTTGTATTGTGAATTTCATGCATTTTTCCCTCTAAGTCTATTAAAAAAATTCATGTCATATTTGTATCAGTGCCTAGTAGTTGAAACCAGTAGTTGCATGATGTAATACTGCAAGAGCTGTTATTTTTGTGAATTTTGTGAATCACTGTTGGACTACAAATTTAAAACACATGGAATTATCTTGAACAGACAGGCATTTTGTGCACAAGCATTTATCACAGATTTAATTACCTATTCATTAAAATGCTCTAACCAAAAACAACTTGACATGATGATAGTAATCACCAATGATTCACAGTGTGGTGGGATTTATATCTGAAGGTAGACATACAAATCATTGACCAGATGGTTTATTACAAGCTCTGAAGTATGAGCTCATAGAGGAAGGGTTTGTCTAATGAATGGCTTCAATTTTTGCCTGTTTTAAAACTTCCATAGAGATTGCTCCACTGATTGTGACAGAGCTGAAATTGCTATAGAATGCAAAGATCAGTGAATACAACACATTTTCTGGCAAGTTGTCCTGAAATTCAAAAAATAAATAAATGAATATTGTAGAACTAATATTGTAGAACTATTTTAGAACGTTTGCCAGAATTTCCAAAGATGGTTTCAGTCTAATGATTATTTTGTGTCTGATATTGTTTGTATTGTGACTGTGAGTTTCATGCATTTTTCCCTCTAAGTCTATTAAAAAAATTCATGTCATATTTGTATCAGTGCCTAGTAGTTGAAACCAGTAGTTGCATGATGTAATACTGTAAGAGCTGTTATTTTTGTGAATTTTGTGAATCACTGTTGGACTACAAATTTAAAACACATGGAATTATCTTGAACAGACATGCATTTTGTGCACAAGCATTTATCACAGATTTAATGACCTATTCATTAAAATGGTCTAATCAAAAACAACTTGACATGATGATAGTAATCACCAATAAATCATAGTGTGGTGGTGCTTTGTGTCTGAAGGTAGACATACAAATCATTGACCAGATGGTTTATTACAAGCTCTGAAGTATGAGCTCATAGAGGAAGGGTTTGTCTCATGAATGGCTTCAATTTTTGCCTGTTTTAAAACTTCCATAGAGATTGCTCTACTGATTGTGACAGAGCTGAAATTGCTATAGAATGCAAAGGTCAGTGAATACAACACATTTTCTGGCAAGTTGTCCTGAAATGCAAAAAAAAATATATATATATATTGTAGAACGAAAACAAAAAATGAGCAGAGTATACTCTACTGAAGCTTCCAATGGACAGCAGCACAATTAAAAAAAAAAAAACAGTTCTTGAGAGTTTATTCTCCCATGTGACACATATCCTCTGCAGGTATAGAGGAGATGCAGCTACATTTTTCAGAGAAAACCCCTAATTCTATGATTTTGTTGTTGTTGTTGTTGTTGTTGTTTTACATGGTCAAATAAAAATGGATTTTAAGAATCAAGAATATTTGTTTGTTAACTACACAAATCTGCCCTCCCCTGGTAAACATCATACAACTGATATCAAACTATTATAGTACACTGTACATGGTTTGACAATACATCAACAAAGTATAGAAATAAAGATATATTTTGTATGAATACATAATATAACAATATATGCACATATTGATTAAATCCTTCCCAGCACCCCCTCTCCCTCCTTTTATTTAGTCTACCAGGTATACTCCTTAGTGTAAGCAAGAAAAGAAAGAATAGAGATCTAAATAGAAACTGTGGGAGAGAAGTCAGTGAGAAAGAGAATGAGGCAGAGGAGGAGATAAAGGGAGAAAGGGGGGGGGGCTCTAGCAAAACAAAAACAATAGCAATAACAACAACAAAAACAGACTGTATGGTCACCAATCAGTCAGAAAACCTGGTAAGATACATGTCTGTGCTACTGAGCATATCAGAAGAAAGCTTGTTGTTAGATTGTTCAGATTGTTCTTCCAGTCTCTGGAGTGGTCATTGTTTTATTTATCGTTTTTGTATTTCTTAAATCTGTTAGATTGTTATAACCATATTTGATTAACAATTGGTAAACTATTGTATGATTCATTTCTTCATTTAATGTTTCAGACTTTATTCTTACATTTATTTTGTCTAGTCTATTTGGTAATTTCTTTGTTCCTATTTGACCACTGTACAAAATCTTATACATCTTGTTTTTTTTTCCCAGTTTGCTGTTATGTATAGAGTTATCATATGTTTGTATTTGTTCATTGTTTTGTATACGTTGTATTTTTACATGTATGTGGACCCCTTTGGAAATCAGTCTTGAGCTGAAAGGGCTATCCACCCTATGAATGGAAATGAATAAATAAAATCTTCAAGTCCCACTTCATTTTTCCCGCAGAGGTTCACTACGGTACTTGAATTGTATGCTGAGGTATTTGTAATCAGAGCCACAAAACAGAATGTATGCATGTTGTTCAACTACTGTATAAACATTGCATTTATATCTAGTGAAATTAAAGTGCAAAAATTGTATGTACGAAATATTGCAACCATGAGAATGTTGAGTCCATTAATTTGATAAAATACTGCTCTGGGCCATTAGGTTAGAGCAGAATGCTGTTGTTTTCTGTGCAGTTTAATGAGCAGAGTGTCACAAAATGCAAGGCAAGTTGCTTTGCAGCAACAAGGATTTTTTCTTTTCTTGAGCCATTAGTATACAAATGTGGCATGGTACAATGTACAATTGTACATGTAAAAATACTGTGTAACTTGTCTAGATGTTTCTATGCCTGCAGTTTCCTGCCAAAGCGTCATTGTAAAGTTTTATTACCCTAGCTATAGCACCTTGGGAGTGAATTCCGTCAAATCTTGGTTGAAGACACTGTTCAACATTGTGGTGGCTTGATTTCAGGAATTGTTGAACTTTCAAGACTGTGCTGTATAATGATGTTCATAGGCAAGGGGAGCAGAACACTCCAGTATTTATAAGTTTTGAGAAATACAAATACAAATGTATATGCAGTTACTGTTAAGGAATCTATCGTGCAAACAAATGCCACTGTTCATAAATTCTTTGAATAGTTCAGTTATACAATGCTATTAGTATGCTACACCTCTTTAGACTTTATACCTAGTTGTACCTTTTAACTCTGGAAATATGTCATGTTTTTAAATACAGTGTGTACTTTCTATCTAATTCTTTTTTTTTCTTTTTCTTTTTTGGTCAGTTTCATATTTGTATAATATTAGACTGGTAGCATACAAATGTATAGGCCTACACATGTAAGATTATAAATGCAGCTTATGCAGATTATGCAGATTTTCCTAGATGACCTTAGCTACAATGTACTTTGTATCCTGAGTGGTGTACAATGGTTTGTACATGTACAATGATACATGTAGTAGCGGGTGGGGGTGGGGGAGGGGTGGAAGGGATGCTGAACTTAAAGGACAAGTCCACCTTCATATGTGGATTGAGTGAATGCAGCAATATTAGTAGAACACATCAGTGAGAGTTTGAGGAAAATAGGACAATCCGTTCAAAAGTTATGATTTTTTGAAAGTTCTGCTCAGTCACGGCTGGATGAGAAGACTACTATAGCTTGTGATGTCACATGCATACAATGATATAAGGAATATAAAAAGAGAATTTCACAAAACTTTATTTTTTTTATTAAGTGCACATTTCTTCGACTTGCTACTGACGTATGTTAAGGGTAATATTATTCCCCTTGCGTTCTGAAAGAGAGAAGTCGAGTGTTCTTTTGTTATATGAGAAAAGTGAAAATATGTTGAATTTTCTTTATAAATACTTTCTTTATATCATTGTACACATGTGACATCACAAGCTGTAGTAGTCTTCTCATCCAGCCGTGACTGAGCAGAAACTTCAAAAATTCATAACTTTTGAACGGATTGTCCGATATTCACCAAACTCTCACTGATGTGTTCTACTAATATTGCTGCATGCACTCAACCCACATGTCTATGAAAGTGAACGTGTCCTTTAACTTGTGCAGTTGTGGATGTTTTCCTCCACAAGGTACAATGTGGTGTCAGATATAACAATTGTGAGACTTTTGACTAGATGTGACATCCATGACAGATATCAATTGTTAGCTGCTGATACAATTGTATCCATAATCAACACTCCAAAAGTGAAGAAAGATTCAGCCAGTCCAGCAGTTGCAATCAATGCCAAGTGAGCACGCATGCCTACTAGAACTCCCCACCAGCTATCATCCAGGCTGCCGTGAAGGGATGGGGGGGGGGGGGGGGGGGGGGGGGAGGAACGTCTCAATGGGCTTCGCTGTGTGGATGTCATACAATTTGAGCCTGTGTGGAGTGAGCGTCTGTGAGTGCTGTCCTTAGTCCCCTGCATGTGATTGTATCTCACACACCAGACACGCTGTACAAGCACAGTGGCTGGTGATCGTGCCAACGCCGGAGTCGTTTGTGTTGTTATGATGTTTCCGTCTGTGTGGGTTTCTGTCTCTCTCGCACACACTTTCGCTCTCAAAGTCGACTGTTTTGTTGTGGACCCAGTTGAAATGGTACATGCGGTGATCTTTCACAGCTCAAACCGAGACAAGGCAACTGCTCTGAGTGGACGGAATGTTTTACGTGCCTTTCCATTGTCGTGAGATATTTACAGATCTGCCATGGAATGCTCGTACAAGGTAAAGGCAATATTCCAAGTGAACTGCTTGCTTCATCATGGTGAAATGTTGTCCGGAGTTTTGCTCTAGTTTCCTTTGGATGCCTGCCTTACTCGCTCACGTCAACTGCGAGCAGGGAAATAGGGGAAGCATTGATTATTGATTGTGTATTCTTAGCAGCTCTATCCCCATGCAATGACCTGTATTGTGAGTGTGCACAGTGCATGTAATATATCTATATTTTTGTTCCTGGAAGGGGATGGAGGTAGAGAAAGACAATGTACATAGTTACAATGTACGCCTTTGATGAAAGATAGTGGCCTCTTCTTGTGCATTCTCCCTCTTTCAGTTACAGCTAGATTAAAAAGGTGATCTTTGAAAACGATGTTATAAAATGTTGGATCAGTGTTCCTTTCAGTTTGTTATTATGAGAAATGAGTGTGGTTTTGAAATGTGTGGGTTTTTTTTTTTCATGGCACCATTTGCTTGGAAATGGATGTTTTTGATTTCAATAGAGACGTGACACCATGCTTGTTATTGACTGTAAGTGTGTGTTAGATAAGGACATACATACTGTACATTGTAAGATTTAATGGGATTAGTCATTGAACATCATAGGGGCCAATAGACCCAAAATGATTTATGGCATAATAGTGATAAAAAATAATGGTGTTCCTACTAATTGGTAGTAGTTCTCTTTTCATATTAAATTGTTGTTGATGAGATCAGGAACAATAAATCAGTGATGGTCATTGACCACCCCCCCCCCCCCCTGCAGTAGAGGATAGAGCAACCTTGTATTTAAATCTGTGGTATTTACAAGTAAGTCAAACAGTGGCACATTTTTATCATAATGACATTATACCAGATATGATAAAAGGGTGAAGTACACAGGTTTCTACACGTCCTTGATTGTTTGAACAAGCTAACAGAGATAAAGATCATCTAAAACTAGTTTGAGATCATTCATGCAGAAAATTGATTTACCACCAAGGATACTGCAGTGTTGAAACAGACATAAAATTTGATTTACGAGCGAAGAGATGTACATAAGTGTATCAGTACACAAGGTACGTTGCTTGATTAGGCTCTTGCAAGGATTGTCTTGCGAAGACATTATGAAATCATATTTTACTGAAGTACTATACCTTATCCCCTGGAAGGCGTAGAATGAAGGAAGTGAATTTTCATAGATTTGTGTTTTCAGATGGCTTTTGAGCAAAACACAATTTCCTGTTCGCGTTGACTTCTAAGTACGGTACACTTGTAAATACAGAAAAGTAAATAACAATAAATTTTAATTGCTGTGGTTTCTTCATGTTCAAGTTTTATGGTCAAAGCTGTAAATGTCTTTGATTTTATGATATCCATGAAAGTCGGTAGATGAATATGAAGTTCTCTAGTATACACCATATATTTCTTGAGTATAATATTGTATGTTTATGGTTTGGTACTTGGTTATGTTTGAAGACAATTTAGCAAGCAGTTGAATTTGCTATCAAGAACCACTATGATGAAAAATGATCAAGAAATACCTTTCTCAAGAAAAGTTAGTGACTTCTCACGTTAGCATAGCAGTAATGTAGAGTGGTTATGGTTCTGTATTTTTGGAGGCAATGACTCAAAACTGCATGGTGCAACTACATGTATCTGTCCATTTGACACTGTTTTTTCCATCTTGAGATTCTCTCAAGATGGAAAAAACAGTCTAATACACCATACAATGTGTACAGCAGCTTTTTTATTCCAAATGCAACCTGAAGTAGGAGAGATTCTCCTTCCGTGGACACAAATTAATAAATCCTCTTTTGCTTGCATGCCACACATTTCTACAGCAAAACGGATGGAAGTAATCATTTGACTTCGGTGTGGCAAAGTTAGATTAATTGTTTCCTGTAATGGACAAGAATGTGGTCGTTGGGAAGGAGTCTCTGAACTTTGACGGCTGTATACCATGCATATTGTAAATTCCTCTGGCGCACCTCTATTAACATGTGTTGTACATGTCATGCATTTCGATCATTTGATCTTGTGCTCTGTTTTTTATGTAGAATTTGAACCTGGACGTGCACGAAAGGCTTCGTGTCACTCTTTCCCTTCTACAAATGGTATTTCCTATAGAAAAACTAACATGGACAGTACCTGTGACGATTCCATGATATTTTCTCCTGCGACAATTGCTCCCATGAAATATTTGCACGCTAGTCCAAACATAGATTCTACTCTTAAACATAATCCTAACCCTAATCCTAATTCTCACATCTAACTAAACCTAAAACCCCTATCATGACCCTAACCCTAACCCTAAGTCCTTGGAGAAAATAAGACCAGAGCAGTTGTCGCAGGAGCAAATGTGAGTCACTGCCTGTGACATGATATTACATGAAAGAGCAGTTATGCAAGAATTCATGTTACTACAATGTATCAGAGATATACACGTGTAGGCGTTCACTGAGCACACACACACATACACAAATTCCTTGTAATATGTGACCCTCCCCCCCCCCCCCAAAAAAAAAAAAAAAAAATTATATGAAGTCCATGGCATATTGCAGTTCAGATGACTATAATATACCTCATAACAGGTGGCCTTGAAATATAAAATGATTTGTAATCCAGAAAACTTAGAAATCCATATCCCACAGAAATGCTGGTCCGTCAAGAAACTTTTTGAATGATTGTAACCTTCAGTGTTCTATTTCAGTCATATCATTAAATCTAACAATCCATCATCTGCATATTGCCGTAGCTTTTTAGTAAAAATATTGATTTAAGGATATAATTATTAATGTAGCATACATATATACATGTATCATGTTTACCTACAATGTACAGTTGTATAGACTTCTGCACTATCCTTCAAATGTTTCTTCTCATTACTTATAGCATGTCTACTTTGTAAGTTAACAATACAGTGTATATTTTGAAATGCTAAGGCCAGATCCTCATATTTCCTTTTTCTTCATCTCCCTCTATCTCTCTCTGTTGCAATCTTTCACTACAGTGATTTCTGCTTGTGGTTTCCAAAAATAAAAAAGATAGGCTAATGTTCAATATGTGCACTGCACTTTTACTCTCATTATGTAAAGTTTTGTAAAGCTTTCCATCGACTAGTGAAGAATGGAATGAAATTGAATACAAAATAAATAAAAAATTGTTAGAGCATAACATTGTCAACTTGCTAATTTGAATATTCATAACGACTAGTCAATGTGAAATTTCAAAGTGTCTTATCTTCCTTGTTTCTTATACGATCTTTTTCATTTTTGTATCGTTCTGTGGGGAATATTTTTTCTCTTTCTTCTGAAGTTTATTTATTTTTGGGGTGGATTTCCTCTTTAAAGAATGCAACACGTCTGCCATGACGTTCCTCTGCAAAACAAATCTCAAACTCATTACTGTACTGTATATTAACCTTGTACATGTCACTTTATTTTGGAAACACATTTGTTTTTACTATTCTGTCTATCAAATCAAAAAGAAAAGAAAAGAAAAGCAGAAACCAGCAGAAACCAGCAGCTTATACCCAATCATTACCATATTGTTCAACAGGAACAGCTCCAAAAGCTCTTGATACAAATACTGCTGACAGCAACCACTTCATGTTTGAACATACTACGTTTATATATAACGCAAATCAGCTTGGGAAAAATATCAAAGGTTTGCTCTGATTGTATGTAAAATTGCTTTATATTGCAATTTTATGGCACAATACACAAACTGAAATGGGCATAAAATCTTAATTGATTTCACCTCTTGAAATTTATGTCATCAGCAAAGAACATTTTCGTGGCTCCACATGCTGAGAACTAGCAAAAGTTCAGAATTGACTGCCTTAATAGCCTATTATGATATGCAAGGTGCCACAAAAATTACTTCTATTTCTTATGCAGATAGTGGATTTATATACAAATTGTATGTAGGAACTACTAATCGGAACCTGATTAGGAGTTCCAAATTGGGATACAGATACAGTTGTAATGTGTTCAAGAAGTGTTACAAAAATCTGTGCAGACATACTGCAGCACTTACAGCAGACACTCCATTTCAAAAAAGAAAGAAATCTTATTATAGCTTGTGCTGCTGGTCAGGCAGTACTGAGATGTTTTGGTTTAGTGCAAAGCATTTATGAAAATAAGAGGGAGTATATTTAGTTAGTGAAATGTAAATTCCTGGTTTCCAGGCCGTAGTGAGTGCGCTGACATTTCACTTGCCCGCAAGCTATTACTGTGTGGGCTGGTGTGGGTGTCTAAGCGCTCCGGTGGAGTCAAGAGCCGTAACGCTTACTTTGTCTCAAGTTTGTCCCACCCCTGTTTGCGTGCCACTGGGCAAGCGAGCCGCGGACTGGACCGACCGACCGCCTTGGATAACTTTAATCGCAGTGCCAGGTGATGCTCTGAAGCGGTGTTGAGCCACGGGTAAACAAGCCCCTGAGCCCAAGGTGCTTCTGAGATGATTGGAACACACAACCAAGCACCCACCGGTGTCAAATACCCTCAATGACTTCCCCCAAGTGCTATTTATTGACACTCTGTAAACTTTCCAGTTTACTGTGATTTTATTTGTGTGAGCACAAAGTAGCTTGCAGTTTCAGTTTCTTCTGTATTTGGTAGGCTAAAATACACCTTTATTATCATGAACTCTGATTGGCAGACCAACATATTGTCTTGAATTTGTATAATATTTGGGGATTTACAAGGTGTACTTCAGCTCTTTGATCTGCAATGACATTTTTTTTTCTGTTTCCAATATAGGCAAGCCTCAAGTAAAGAATTTGCAAAATGAGTCGGATGCAAAATATGAGCATTATGCAGGAGATTTATGTCTCGGTAAAAAGACAACTGCAGTTGGAAAGAGCCTGTTGATTGCTATTTAGGATGAGTTGGTAATACCACTATTCAATTGGACCAGACAGATGTGTGTCTACCACAATAATTCTTCCTAGCATTCTAGGACATGCTGATGTGTTTTTTTTCCATCTCATAAGTTCTGAAATGAAAATATCTGCTTGTGGCACATTTTCTCCTTTTATATTAAGGCCTAAAGTCTTTGTTCAGTCAATGAAAAGTGAAAATTTGCCTCAACACTGGATATGGCATTCTTAAAAATTGAACACGACTATGACTCAATCCCAATCAATAGGCTCCTCTTTTTCTTTCGTTTTTCTGTTCATACCATTCCTGATTGCATTTAACACGTTAGTTAACACATTCTTAGTTCAATCATAGAGCTACTCCATGATTGAAGTAAGAAAATCTATGGTGCAGAGTGAAGGTGCAATGCACTACAGAATGCAAAGAACTGTGAGCATCAAAAGGTGGACCTGTGCACATTCCACCTCTTGATGCTCACAGTTCTTTGCATTCTGTAGTGCATCGCACCTTCACTCTGCACCATAGATTTTCTTAGTTCAATCATGGAGTACATTGTAGCTCCATGGTTCAATTGATCTTGTATACTGGTCAGCCTACAACACACTTGCATTTTAATATGATCTTGATGCTACGACAGTAGAAGGAAGCTCCTTGGTAGAAGTCAAGTGTGTCCATCAGAGGTTGTGGAGGTTAATGGTTTATAGTGCATGCATGCATCCTGTTGTGAATATACACAAGAGTGGTTGTCAAAGCATACTGGTGCCACCATATGCTTGGGATTCAATTCAGCAATGTGCCTTCTGCAAGTTTAGGACTGGTCTTCTATCGCAACAGTATCGGGTATGTGTCTGCAGACACTCACAAGTTTTGATCAAGATTGAACCAGCCAAGATCGATCTTATTTTCATAATGGGAATGGGGTATCGGTTACAAACGTGGTGTTTAGTCACTGGCTAGGATTGGCTGCTGTTATGGAAGCTAATGGCACTGGATGCAAATGGAAGGGGAGGGGAAGATAGCCCTCTGTAGACCTATAAATCATCCACATGTCCATCCCTGATAGCAGTGCCTGCCGCATTTTTAATGAGTGCACTGCAGTGATACCATTGATCCCCATGTACTCTCTGTTTTTTGTTCCTACACTTTGTAAATCTTTGTCCGACACACATGATAAAGGTGTTCAATTGTGCAGTTCACATGAACTTGATCTGTCAGTTGGCTGCACATACCCAGCCAACCACATTGATTCTCAGACTGAAATTTAATGTGGAAAATAAGATAATAAAATGGCATTCATTTTATATCACACTCATTTGTTTTAGCATATTTATATGTTTTTGAATTTATAGATAATCATGCAATAGAACATGTACATGTAGTTATTGGCTGGAGTAGAAGATTGATGAGATTTCTGACACCTGTCTGTCCTCTTTAAAAATATTTTCAAAGGTGGAAAAGCTCATTATGTGAAGAAATTTTAAATTCCAAGTCCATAATGATCACAGTTACCGTAGTAACAGACCAGTAATTAGAGCTGATTGGGTATCGCTGCACTGCCATCTTGTTTCCACATTAAATTGCCACACTCAGTATGAAAACTGCTGAAAAAGCAAGTTTGAGAGCCACCAGCACGCTGCATTGTATCAACCTTGTTAAATAGTGTTCGAGTATTACCTCTGTACAGCTTGATCATGGCTGTGGAGAGGTTGTCATTGAATTTTGGACAACCAAAATCCTTACTGCAATAAGCTGAAAGTTCAAAGTCCTTGCGGCTCAATGGATGTTAAACACGTTTAGAGGGAAAACTCGCAATGGATTCAATTCCTCGGCTCATTTCACAAGTGGGGGAGGGGTAGCATCCAGTCATTTGGAAATTGTTGACTGTGTAGTTAAAGGTATTGCTTACAATTGGGAGCAATGATTTAAAAAATGGTTGAGTTATCACATTTGGTGCATACATGTATGTGTAGGCCAGTTGTGTCACAAAGCATCCTTACATATAAAAATTTAGCAATAAAGCCTAAGATATAAGGAGATATCACTATTTTTCTGAAAAAAAAAAACCCAGTAGATGCTTCATTCTAGAAACAATTTTGTTCACATTTTGTATATTTAACAATACTTACCATTGATTATACTGATAAACATGTTTACATTGGTTGTTTCTATCTCTAACTCACATTTTAGAACTATTTTTAAGCACTATAGCTGATTTTTTTTTTTCATCTGCAAATGGTAAATAATACCTTTAAGCTCTCGTCAAGCCATCCCATTCCTTCCATATCTGCACCAGAGTTATGTGCCACGGGACATCATTTGTGACAAAGTTGCCTGTTTTTATGTTTGTGTTGTAGTATGCCCTGTTTGTTATTTTGTTCATGCATATATGTACATATGCTTGAAACCTTTGCATTGTATTTAATGCATCAATAGGAATTACAGTGCCATGTCACTGACACCTCACAATGAGAAAGGATTGGACTTGATGAATCAGCCAGAATTTGGTTTGCAAAAAAATATAATAGACATTTGACAAAGCTCTACTAGTATATGAGGATCTGCATGGCAGGCGTGATTGTACCTTTTATGATCAACAAGAGATGACACCTTAAAGTTCTTGAAAAGCAGTCCTTTAATACAGAAATGTGAATGCTGATGTTTCATAGTTTTTATCAGCAGTCGCTAGTAGTACTAGTACATTATGTAGCTTCAGCCATGCAGCAAAGATTGGAAATGCTGTAAAACAAGATCCTATTATGGTTGGATTTCTTCTTCTTTTTTTTTTTTTTTTTTGGTTCCTGCAAATTTGGGGTAGTCCACCTAGCTTTTGAAGTACTGTATGCACATTTTCTGTACTGCCTCCCCCCCCCCCCCCATATCCATGTGGAGAGTGTCACATGCATCTGTTGGCCTCATTTGCCGTAATATCACAGAATCACACATACAATTGTATGTCTTCACAGTTTGACAATGACAATAAAGTGTGAAATTTACCAGCTGCTGCATGCTGCTGGGAAGAGATTTTTGTGCAAAATGTCAACCACATTTGGGGAGGGGTGAATATGAAATTTCCAAGCTACACATACAATATGCTGAGGATATAGGCGGGAAAATGTGAAATACTGCCCTTTCACAAACAGGAGACAAAATATATCAAATGGAAATATCTTTCTTGGTCTTCTTTCAAAGGCCAAATTACAAGTGTAGTATCTCATGTCATGCCTGTTGATTTTCAGTCTATTTTAAATGTGTAAGCATGACATTGCATCGGAGTTGTCTTTCTAATAAATGTACAACTGTACATTGTACTTTCAATATGTGTGTGTATGTACATTGTACATGTACAAGTGTATTTAATAGAAATGTGCATGTATGCTTGTGACAACAACAACAACAACAGCAACAACAAAAATAATGCATACACATCATATCTTGTTATGTTACATGTTGTAGATGCATTGGCACCAAAAAAAAAAGTAGATATACAAATGGATATTGCACTTCAAAGTTGAGCTTTAAAATGTTGAAATTTTAGTAATATTATTTCTTTAATTCATGATGACCAAACTGGGAGAGAGATACATTGTATCACTAGAGTGCCCTGTGTGGCTGCTTTCCATTCTGTGCTCTGAGTTTTTTTCTTAATTTTGTGTATACACATAAGCTCACAAATTATTATCTTTTTTTCTGTTGTGAATATAGTGTAAAAAGCAATGTGTGTTAAACAAGTACTGCACATGACTAGTATTGTATCAAACTCTCTTGAAAATGTATGAACAGAAAAGATTGAAATGGTCTGGCAGAATGCGAAGCCCACATTTGTAATGTGGTCAGGTCCTGCGGTTGCTATGCAGAATCTAATTTCGTTTGGCATGGCAAGGCAAGCTGGCATGATAAACTGATTACAGGTCACTTCAGAACTAGATTAGCTGCCTGGTATTTTCATCCTCATTTTACATGATCTCATCAATGTGCATGTAATGTCAAGAATATGTAATGACGGCCTTCGGCTTGATTTGACTCGAACAGAATGCAGGCTCACAGTGCAGATGCATTTTTGTTGTACAGCTGTTATAATTTCAGCTAGATGATAGCTTAAAGCCAAAACAGAGTTCTCGTATGCCGTGCAGCACTGTAGATTTTTGCTCGTAAATGTACATATAGTGTATGCTTATGCTTATTCTGAAATGTGTTTTAAGATAGCACTGTCATAATGCGAGTTTAATTAAGTAATGAGGAAGCTGCGAAATATTAGCCAAAAAGCTTCGCTGGAAGTGCTACAACCTCAGTGCTTACCTGAATGTGGTTGCTACGCGATTTTAGATATTACAGGCCACAGCAGTATCCATCCCATGCTAGTCTGCATACAATTCAGTGCTACTGTGTGGACACAATTCGATCATGGCATACCAAAGTAGCTCCTTTCTGCATACCCAATAATGAACAGGGAAGGCATGTCAGGAAGAAAAGTGTGACTTTTATTATTTGATACTTTTGATCTCAAGATAAATTCACAAGCAAATTAACTCATTATCTCAGCAAGTCGCAACAAGCAGACCAGTTTCTTGGTAGAGCTTTCTGATATATTGCCAGCAACTTTCAAATGGAGGAAGATGAATTCTTAAGCCCTTTCCAGTACTACAGTGTATGTGTTAGCATTAATATAGAATGATAAAGCACAGACTTTGCATGAAGAACTTAATATAAAGAACTGTACCGTGTATAAGTTTAAAGCCATAGTAATCTTATTTATACAAATGTTTCAAAGTATAAAGGGGAATTATTAAAAACCCAAACATGTGAATTCAGTGAATGGTGGAAAATTAAAAAATAATGAAGTTTGACAGAAATGAGGCAATCCCATTAAGATAAATGAATTTGCACGATTTTGGTCAATTCCGTCTAATTCATTGCTGTATTAAAAGTTTACAGCAGTCTGTTACATTGTACAGTGTACATTGTATGTCTTTAGTAGCAAGAATGATGTAAAGGAAATAAAGGCAATTAAAAAAATTTAATTTTTATGAAAAGTACACATTCCTGTGACTTATTAGAGGGGATGGCTAGTAACTGATCACTGGGAATCAGTAGGAATGCTGGAGGATGATTGTTCCAATCCTTGTGGGATTCATTTAAGAGTACATCATATATCTATTGTTGTGTGAAAATTATTTGCTTCAGAATGGTCTCATATTCAAGTTATGTGCAGTTTAATGTTCCCAGTTTAGCGTGCCTGGTCAGTGACGGGGCATTAATCTGCACATTACTTGAATATAGGAGACCGTTCTGAAGCAAATAATTTTCACACAACAGTAGATATATAATGTACTCTTAAATGAATCCCACAAGGATTGGAACAATCATCCCTCAGCATTCCCACTGATTCCCACTGATCTGTTACTAGCCATCCCCTTTAAGTACTGACATATATACAAATGTTAATGGTAATATTTAATTCCCCTGCCTTCAGATCGTGGTACTTTGTATGGTACATGGTTGTCTTTTCATATCATTTTTTTATTTCACTACTGTGACTTCATCAGAAATTGTTGTAGACAGTGTATTCCATAGAAAGAGCTTTTAAATGAAAAGGTCTTCACAAATAATTTTGACAGAAATATTCAGTAATTTGAATGCTCTTCTTATTGACCCTGTCCACTGAAAAAAAAAATATATATCATTATTTCTTTACGTGAATGCAGCTTGCCTAATTTTCAGAATTTACATATAATTTACAAACTTAATTTCCACAGTGATGGTCAACTGACAATTCAAAGATACTGTCATGGCTGATACACATTTGATGAAAATCTATTTCTGCATAAACTATGAAGGAATCAGTGTAGGCAGCTTAAATTGAACTAAGGATTCTCTTCATGCATCACACAGAAAGGTGGTTACGGTAATCATTGCAAATGTAAACAGAGTCATATCCAGAATCAGTCACAGATCGCAGCGGATGGGCAAAATTTGTGCTCTTGTGCCGCCGCGAGACCCGCAGCTGCTACCAATTTGAATTTGATCAGTACTGCTCCATGAGAAAATGGCATCGATGCTGACTTGCTTGCATGGAAACGGCAAGGCAGTGCCAATG
Organism: Diadema antillarum; assembly: GCF_040938485.1. Taxonomy (NCBI): domain Eukaryota; kingdom Metazoa; phylum Echinodermata; class Echinoidea; order Diadematoida; family Diadematidae; genus Diadema; species Diadema antillarum. Next base: position 3,761,734 of record NW_027270954.1, read on the forward strand.
TGGAGGTGGGATGGGGTTTCCGCGTGTTATTCCCATTTCCATTATCACCTTGTGCTGCTACTGAGGCTTGCCCTGAGCCATTAGACTTGACTTTGGTCAACTGGGATTAGGGTCGTTAAAGTGATACTCCATGTTCCACGTCGACGGTATTATGAAGAGTAGAATCGAACAAACAAGCTGAGAGCATTCTCGAATTTTGCATATTTTAATGCAACAGTAATACTGGTCATAATGACGTCTAATGCTGAAAACATATTAAAGGTGATGTCATCATTTTGAAGTCTTCCATCGACATGGTGTCCATCTTTGAAATGAAGTGAAAATGAAGAAGTAAAATCATGAGCATCATAATCATTGTGGATTTTAAATGATTAAGCAATGATTACTTTTTAAAAGAGAGACTTGTAAAGTGTAGGGTTAGATTATAGACAAGAAAAATACTTTTTTTTTTCCAGTTCAAACCCAAAGGAGAAATTTGATACCATAACATTGCCTCATCTTGGTCTTTTTTGTGTGTGTGTGTGTGTGATTATGACAGGTATTACTCTGCTGTGGAAAACGTGTGGAAAATTTTCAGTTCCGTAACTTTTTTTTTCTGCAATTTTGATGAAACCTTGACACTGCTGCTCCAAACTATTAGAGTAATCTTGGACATGGAGAGATGTCTCCTTTAAAGCTCATCTCATCTGACTGTGGATTGTCCTTAGACCACTGGCTGAGAATTCACATGGGTGAGAACATACTCGATCTGCCATGTTGCTCAATTTAATATGGGGGGGGGGTGGGGTTGATGCGACTCCTAGCGAAATCCGTGACACTTGGGATATTCCATGGATTGTTGATGGGGAAGTTTGTGACAAATTTGTGGTGTGTGTGGTGCCTCTCCCACAGAAGAACTTTTTGCATACGTGAGAAAGAGGGGTAGGTTCAGCACAAGATCCAATTGTCCCAAGTGATCTTGCAAAGGGCAGTATGGCAGGTCACAGTTTTGGTGGCAAAAAAGAAAGAAAGAAAAAAAGTGTGCAGCAACTCTAAAGGTACAGTTTACCATTGGGAGCAGTGATTTTAAAGATGTTCGAGTGATCATATTTGATGCATATGTGTAGGTCAGTTGTATCACAAAACATCCTACCAGATAAAGATTTTGCAATAAAACCTAAAATATAAGGAGATGTCACATTTTTCTCACTAAACCATAACTGTAGATGGTTTAGTCTAGAAACACTTTTATTGTAACTATTTCAAACTACTTTGAAGTTTATTTCATGTGCAAATGGTAAATAATGCCTTTAAGAATTGCATCAAGCTCCCTGATTTTCTCCAGCAAAATACATATGTGATAGCTCAGCGGCAAGAGATTTTAGACCCTCATTTCCATTATTCTGCAAATGGCAACAGGATCCTCATCAAGTTCGATGGAAACAACGAACTGAAATACATGTCGACTAGGTTGTGGGATGAAGACCATGTACACTCATGCAACACAGTTAATAGATGATGGTGTTTTACTTACTGCAAGTGTTGAACAAACCACTGCTGCCCTGTTGTTTCACACTCTCTTTGTCAATCTTCAGCTGTATTTGTACAGCTTTATGATCTCCGGATAGTGACATTTAAATTCATGTCAGATGGTAGTGATCACCGATCCATACATGTACATGTACTGCGTTGTTAATCTCTGTCAATGAACTTTAGGGTTTAAACCTTTGTTTCATTTAGCATGGTCGGTCAAGGTTTATCAGCAGAACTTCCTAATCCAAAGTGTCCACACTAGTGTATTTAATGTAATTTTACCATAGATCATAATGTAGGAAATATGTTCTTCAAAACAAATTGAACACCTGTGATGAAATTGATATCTTTCAGGGATAGTTCGGAAAGACTGGTTTTTCTTGTAAAACACTTTGTGTCTTAACCCCAACTGCATGTTTGGCACTGTGAGTGAGCTTTCTATTAAAACTCAGATAGATCTTGTTATTGGTTGTTCTCTTTTCTGCAGAAACTTTGTTTCTTTGTAAGAAGTGTTGCAGTATCATAGACATCTTCTCTGACACCTTGAAAGATAGATTGAGCTATGGATATGTATGCATAGTACCAACACCTTCAAAAGATAACACATAGTAGATCTTACATATTAATATTCTATTCCTAACCATACCGAGCGGTCATATTGATTTGATGCAAAAAGCATCATAAATATCATTTGTTTTAAGTTGTCCATTATGAACTTTGCGATGAGATGAAGATCATAACTTGATGATGCAATCTAAGTTCAAAATGTCATAAACTTTACATGCTCTATGTAAAGATTATTGTGCAGGTGTACAATATAAAAAGTAAGATGTCCCCTGCACTGGCAAAAGAGGTCCTGAACTTCAGTTGGTATAGTGAGTACATTGTACATGTACAGTGTACAACTGCAGGAAGCTCTTCCCTTAAAGGGGTTGTATAGTTTTGATTGAGACCTAACTTCAGGTTTCTAACATGTTTTGGTGAGATAATGAGAAACCTCTTACAAAATATGAAAGAGCAATGTAATTCCAAGAGGGATTCAGTGTTTATTCGATGAAAATTGGTTTTGAAATGGCTGAGATGTCCAAAATAGAGCAATTGTAATAAAAGGTGGGACCCACCTTTTATTAGGATTGCTTTGTTTTACTTTGTTTTTGGATATGTTAGCAATTCCAAAACCGATTATCATCTAATAAACTTTTAATTCCTCTTAGAATGGTATACTCCTTATCATTTCATAAGCTTTCTCGGTATCTCGCAAAAAGTTAAAAGCCCAATCTTTACAAATATCTCCACCAGTACCATATCATCCCTTTAATAGCAATTTATTGCACAAGCCCAATCTCCCCCTCTATCTCCCCCTCTCTTGCCCTTTTGCACACTAATCCAAAGCACCAATTCACTACCAGAAATCAATATGTCAACACATTCTACTACCATGATATATGCCTTTTGAAAGTCGATTTCTAGAGCACTCTGAATAATGTCATTGACTTGTCTTTAGGGCTGAACAGAAGTCGAGCTCCTGACAGAGTATAGCACTGGAAGGGATAAAGAATTTCCTTTTTTCATTCTCTGTTCAATACTGCCTGAAGATCCCTTTAACCCGGTATCAAGTGCAACTGTAAGCAATCACATTAGATCACAGTTAAATGATTGCTCAGTATCAAATGTGGTAGAGGAAGACTTATAAAGATATTTACAAATAGCAAAACAATGCAGTGAGATGGATGTCACAGTTTTCTTGCATTGCACAGTAATTGATCTATTAAAAACTTGATTGCATGATTTACTTTGCAATTAGGCACAAAGAAATGTAGTGTATGAATTTATATAAAGACTACAAGATGAAATACTACTGTATACGCCATAAATTTTGCAGGGTTTTTATTTTCAGCATTCGGGTGCTATTCACAAATGTAAAAACACAAAAATATCAACTCTAATCCTGACATAAAATGCAATGTGCATTGCATGCATACATTTCTCTGTTCATTACTGGGCTCCACGGTCGCGGCAAAAAATTAGACTTGCCAAGCAGGTATCAATACACTATAGTGTATACGATAATAGCTTTGTCTAGGTCTCTTCACCCCACACCCCCCCCCCCTTGTTCTTTTTAATGATAATGAATGTACAGTAGCTTTAAAGGTTTTGATTCGTATCACGGCATCACAAAGCAATAAAAAGTTGTACATGCATGTAGTTTTTGCTAAAAAGGTAATTGGTGTTTGTACATTGCTTAACTTAACTGTTTTAAGCTTTGATGCTCGTGACAATGATGTGTAAAAAAGATAAAGACATTGTGCAAAATTGTATCAAGATTTCATCGTTGACTATGAGAGAAAATAGAAAGGTTCGTAAGTTTTCACTCCTTGTTGATTGTAAGCTTTATTGAAATTACATTCTAATAAGAGACTTGTTGGTCATACCGTCAAAATGACACTATGGTTGTGGCAAAGAAATTGAATTTGAAATGCTGTGGAATGTCCTAGTAATGAGATTATCACTTGACTCCATGTGCGTGTTCCATGGATGCATCAAAGAGGTTTGCTGGAAAGGGTGGAATCATATCATGACTGGTTGCACACCGACTCCAGAATTCTGCTCTTCACAAATGAGCGGGGAATATAAGCAAACCCGACTGCATTAAAAAAGTGGCGTGACAAAAGAAAATGTGTTGTGCTCAAAACCTTGCGTGCATGTTTTTATCAAATAAGACACTGTATGCAAAGTATATAGTGAAGTGCCCTGGGAACTTTATGCTGCAGACGGGGGGAAGGCGAAGCAATTGGGTGTACTAGTCACCTCTACATATATTCCAAAATAAGCTTCAACATAAGCAGTGTTTGACTTGCTTCATTGACGCACACTATGCATATACATTTCTTTTGATGTGAGAAATTATAATAGCGTATTAGAAATGTTGCCTTTTGTGACTTACTTTACATTGTGTATGCAGCATTCAATTAACTGATTTCACATCAGAATTATGCAGCGCAATACTCCAGTGATATTATTTTCATCACCTTGATATCAAGTGTTTCTAAGATTGAGATACTTGAAGCAAGCAGCTTAACGTCGAGCTCTGTGCTTGAAGAGACATTTGTTTGCCAAATTTCCTTTGTGTCCCTTGTAAAACTAAAAGGCAAAGAATCAGTATCATTGTGATTCTAGCTCCCTATTCTAGTTATTCAACTACCTGCTTCAAAGATGGATACAGTGGAAACTTGGTGTTAGTACTTAAGTGTAATACAGTGGTGTAACAAGAATATAGCAAACTTTTTTGTCTAGTCCCATCAGAATGAATTTCCTTGTATGTTCTTGTTTTTTAGCACTGATACATCCTATACAATAAATTACCCATAAATGTAATGAAACAAAATGTTCAGTCCCAACAACCTCTTTTTATAGGCAGTACAAATGCATACTCTATTATCAGAATGTGCTTTCTAGAATGGGATGGCACACACCCATGCCTTTGCCCGTCCTGCCAAAGTGGGCCGAGTAAATGAAAATCTCCCTGGCAGAGATTGAGCAAACAAATTATGTTAAAGGGATTGGTCATCAAAAGAGGAGTTTGACACTGCGAGGGACTACGCAATGATGGACCGATGTGGAGAGGCCCAAGATTTGCATGCGCAATTAGAATTATGCAGGAAATTCACCGGGTCGGGTGGGATCATCATACACAGACTGCCTGCTCCTGGTCTGGTGGATGGTTATGTGTGATACAGTACAAATACAGTAGGGGCGGATGACCATCTCATAAAAATGATTGGGTTAGCTATTGAGATGGGTGCAGTTGAACTGTGATTCAGTGTCCAGTCGTAGTATTCTGTGCTTGGCTGGTTTGCTTCAATACATTACATAAGTGAGTACAATGTTACATTATCTGCCGAATCTCCAATAAGGAAATTGAAGTATTCCTCTCAGTTCTTTTATTTGTTTCGGTAAATAGGACTTCTGCAGTGCACCAGTCAGTCATTTCATTTCTCTGAATGATATCGCTCAATTATTTTGAATGAAATGTCTTTCTTTACCTCTTGAGTCATCAAATTAGGCTACTGCCAGTCAATATCCAGCTTGAGATGCTGTTACAATGCGTTCCAATGAGGGGTTATTAACATTTGATATCTCTGGCTTTATACTTTGGGCGAGATTTGTGACGAGCGAAGATGGGCGCGCCGTAGCCTCCTTGATAGCCTGGTAATGGCTGAGTAAGACTCCGCAGGCTCAATTTCTCACTCCGCAGATCTGTAGAGCAGATAGCAGGGTCAATCACACAAGGCTTGCTCACACTAAGTGTGTGTGTGTGGGTGTGTGTCTGTGTGTTTGTGTGTGTGTGGGGGGGGGGGGGGGAGACAGAAAGAGAGAGGAAGAGTCATTGAGCAACAATCATCATGCATGCAATATAGTCTAGATGCACCATGCGACCGAAGCTGTGCCACGCATGTGAGACGGGAAGGATGCATCCACATAGAAGCCTGTAATCTACATCATGCATTCTTTAGTCTGTGCGAGGAGGTATCACATATGATACTTCCTTGGTCTCCGCTATTCAACTTTGTAGACTTCCAATTTGTTCCTGAATAAATGTGCCTTTTTGTTGTTACACGTACTTGTCCTCACAATGGAAGATATTGTACATTGTCTTAATTTTCCATACCATAATAACAAACATCGCATTTTGTGCTTGATATGTATTGATGCCTTCAATGTCCATATAACTACCATCATCAGTCCAATGAAATAAATGACCATTGCCTTATGAATGCATTTTGATAGCGGGAAGTGAATTTCAATCTACAACAAGGCATTGTTCACTACCAATGAACATGAAACCTTTATTGATTACCGTTTGATTCTGTCCGGTAGCATGCCTGCATCTGCATGCTTCATTTCAAGACAACATCATAATGACAAGCTCGTCAATGATCTCATCAATTACCTACCAGGAGATAGTGACACACTGCGTCACACTTCGGCGAACCCTTGCATTTATCCTCTTGTCTGTGTATTTCTATCCTTTGGGTTTATGTCCGGTTTCTATAAGCAACCCAAGGTCTTTTGGACGATTACTGTACTAGGACTTTTCGTAGCTCAGCCGATAAGAGCAGCGTTTGGTCTAGCAGTACAGACGTCTTAGTTTTAATCCCAATTAAATCCCATTTTCTTTGCTCATTCTTCACTTTTGATATTAACATGTTGCCTAGATTCAGAATCTGATCGGCACAATGATAGCTTAATAATAATATGCATGCTTTATGATATTCCTTCACCTTTTAGGTACTGATGCCTTTTCGTTAGACCCACATGCCTTGCTCATGGAATGTCGTGCCAAGTTTTTATTCTTTGCTCAAATAGCCATTGATGCCCCACAGATCTTAAACTGTATGGGACAGTTCCGATGCTCGTGTACATGTACTAGTACTGTGAGGTTCAATCTCTGTAGGCTTACACTGTATGTTAAGAATAGAATATTAAACAATTTTGTCATATATAAGATACATTGTACGGGTGAAAATATTTGCAATATATTATTTGTCTTGGTACACTTCTTCATGAATTTCTGTTAATCAAACTTGTGTCCAGACAGATACATGTCGCATGAATATTTATTCTGCTCAAGCAACAGTAACAGTGGTAATTTTCTTTCCTACAGCCTATGTTTCAGAGGTTGTCAGAATTTTACACTGCTCAAAATATGAATTCTTATTCATTTTATTATCATCATGATTATTAGTATTATTATCATCATCATTGTTATCATTATCAATGCTTGTTTTGTGTGTTGTGTTTATCCTTTTTTTTAGCATTGATAATGTCATTGTTGTTTCAACATTGTTTTTCAGTTTTGTGGAAAAACAAACCAATAAACAATAATTCTAGATGTCTGTGGTGAAAATCTGTTCGGTATGCAAGCCAATAATTGATAGGGTTACTGTTGACATTCTGAAGCTGGCGGGCTCACTTGTGTTGACAAAATATGCTGTGAGTGTTTCTTCCCTTAGGCAAGTCTCAGCACTTTCGATGTAGACTGACCCCTCAACCTCCATGCCATAAGTCAGAAAGTCTTGTGGCAATGTTGGAACCAAGACAAGAAAATGGCCAGAAAAGAGATGAAAGAAATTTTGTATATAAGAAAGGGGAGGGGAGGAGGAGAGAGAGAGAAGTTCTGAAGAAGATGAAAGGATCACAAGCTTGTACACTGTACAGGATCAGTAGTAGCACCTCTTGAGAATCCAAAGGAGTGTTAATGTCAAGTATTGACACCCTTTTGCAGCTAACAATAATAGGGCCATTCTCATTGCAAAAAATCGCGATATGAAAACTCGCGATGTTTTACCTTTGTGTCCACATTGGCTGGTAAACATCGTGAAGTTAGCTCCAATGCCAAAAATCGCGATCTTTCATGACGTACTGAGCATGCCCAGTTTACTCGCTCGATCATTCCCAGCATGATGTTCGGTTCGCGCGAAACTGAAATGTCGCATACAGTACACGTAGAGCTGTATGTAAATGCAGCTCTATGGGGGTAAAGCGGATATGGAAGTCACGTGAGTAATATCGCGATATTTCTGCTGCGTGCGTTCTCATTGCAAAACTCCTTGCGAAGTTTCGCTCGAAGTTAGAAAAATCGCACACCGTATTGCGATTTTTCGGGCGATGGTTTTGCGAGAGTTGCTAGGCAACTTTCACCGTAACTTCGCGATTTTTCTAATATCGCGAGTTTTCACCTGCAATGAGAATGGCCCTATTGTAGGCCTATTCTTTGTACAGCTGTATTTATTCTCATTGATGTGACTGCTTAGACCCCGTTTACAGTGCGGGGCTGGGCCGAGCCGCGGCCGAGCCCAGCCTCAATTGCGAGGCCGGGGCCCCACAATTTTGTCCGTTTACACTGCTGGGCTTGCCCGCGCTTTTGATTCAAACCTTTCAATATTTTGTCATAGTGGCGCTCTGCTTGTAAACAAATGCAATTTTGTATCGTCTGGTTTTCAGACCCCTTGCCAATTGAATCCCGTGGCGACGAAGTCGCCGTTCGGGCAAAGGCCTTTGCCGAAGGAAAGAATCCTTTGCAGAACAAAACCACCTTAAGCTATACTAGTTTTCGACGTTGAGGGGGTTAATATCCTGAATAGCGAAAGATACAGGCAGAGGGTTTGGAAGCCAGACTAAAATTGGCCGCGCATTTGGCCCAGTTTGCGTTTACACCAAGAGAAGGCCGGGCTCGGCCGCGGCTTGGCCGCGGCCGAGACCACCTCCAGAGCAAGGCCAAATGCGAGGCCAATTTTGGCCTCGCATTTGGCCTTTTGCGCGTTTACACTGAAGCGGGGCTGGGCACGGCCGCCGCCGAGCCGAGCACTGTAAACGGGGTCTTAGAGTGTTACAGCAAGTAGACTATGCTACAGTATTGTACTGATATCTCACTTCTCCAATGGCAACAATCCAAAGGAAAGATATTTCTCCAAATGACAGTTAATCCACAGCTAATGTTGGATGCCTACTTGGGAGTCATGCTGTTATGATTTCTGGCTTGCTAATGTTGCAATAAATTCATGAGTGTACAAGTTTCTATGCATGTATACAATGGGCATATTGACAATGCAATGATATTAGTTGAGGTTAAATGAGCATGGACTGAGAGTTAAACAAGTGTGAATTTGAATAGGGAGAATGAAAAAAAAAAGCTCATAAAAATGGATGGTGTTCTGAATATGCCGTCTACATGTTGTGATGAGAATATATTCTAGTTGAAATTTGTATCAGAAAGTGTCAGTTCAGTGTACACAGGTCACATCCTCTATCGTTCTATTTATATCATTTCTGAAAATACAGAGCCAAGCCAGGACGGTCTGCCAAAGAATCAGCACTGAACAGAATGTAGAGAATGGTAAATTACGAGCGTCTCCAAAACCGGGAAGTGCAATGCCTACTCAGCAAGGAAGCCCCTCAGGAAAGAAGGGACATTCACCAGTATCCAATGCTTCAATCAGCACTGGCAGCAGCAGTGGCTTGCTGAACCTCAATGTGGACAGAACAATGCACAGTGTCTCACCGGGACGGCACTGCATGTCAGATTCCAAGCTCTCAGTCAGGCCTTCGCGGAACATTCCAGTATCAAACAGTCACAAGAGGAAAATCAACTTGGAGGAAGCAGGGCTGGTGGATGAGCCAATGCTGTCCGCTGAGCCACAGACCAAGAGAAGGAAATCCTGTATTCAGCCTCTGTTCAACTCACACCTCTCCTGTCTACCCCAATCCCAAAAGGCTCTTACAGTGGACTGGAATCAGAATGAGAAAAACTTTGAGAATGACTCGATAGGAAAGAGGAGAGCCAGTTGGTCAGAGACATCGGCCGATAGCTATAAAAGTTTGCACAGTATAGGTAGTCGCAAGGCAGCCAGCAAGGTACCCAGGTACTCAGAACAATCTATAGCGACCGCTTGGAAGGATCTTTCACCTACCAGCCCCAAAGGGCAAAACAACCACAAACAACCACAGAATGTAGAGATGCACATACCGGGCATCCTACCCACCAACACGCAGATTCAAAATGGATGCCTCTCAGGCTCTCCTACCTCAAATGGAGACCACAAGCAGAGACCAAGTTACTCACACAGCATTTCGAATGATTCTGTGTTTGAGGATGGCATGGAAGTGATGGACAGTGAAGACAGGTTTGAGAAAGTGGATAGTGAGGTTGCCTTCAACAGGACATCAGGGTTGAAGAATGGCACCTTGGTGGGACAGGGGAAGGGAAAGGCCGCAACAGGGAGGATGTCTCCAAGGGTTGCGTTGAAGCAGGAAAAGGAACTCGCGAGGAGATCCCCCAGTGTGTCAGTGGAGATTGGCAATGACAACAAGAGGAAGAGAAAGGAATCGGTGTCTGAGAGCGTTGGGAGTGAATCCATTGTGAGCAGTTGCACAGAGGATTCCTTCACGGACGATAGCAGCGTTGTTGGACGTACCTCCCCTGAGGATGGGAAGCCACGGAAGCGGAGAAACAAATATGCGGACATACTTCCTCGCGCCCCTCGCGTGCGGCGAGAAGCCAGCCTGACGGCTGAAACCAAAGTCCATCTCCTGTATGAACGGGACGAAATGGATAAAATGCCTCTGAAGAAGCCAGCTGCCAAGAAACCAAGGATCAGTCAAAGCGAGAATGGGACAGTGCCTAAGGATTTGCCAATTGATCCTCCAAAGGATGGAAACAAGGAGCATTGTGAACCCGCGAATGCAGAGAGTGAACCCAAAGTGAAGTTAGAGGGAACAGTTGAGAAGTGTATTACCAATGGTCATTTCAAAGAGGAGAATGAAATGGTTAAGCCAAAGAAAAGTGCAAGTGGTACTCTGAGTCCCACACCACTAGGTGAAGGAAAGACATGTGCCAAAGATCGTCAAGCTTTATGTGACCGTTGTGGCAAGCCAATACGAGGACAGAAAACAGGCCACTACGCAACGGGCCTCAGCAGTGTCAAAGCTGTACAATCGTCCCTTCAGACAAAGAGCATCAAAGATGATGTGAAAAGAGTGAACTCTGTCCAACCTTCGGCTGACCAGTTGCAGTGCAGCTGTCCAGTGGCGCAGCGGAGCGTCTCGGAGCCTGCGTCCGACAATACCATTGTGGACAAGGTGATCCCTCTCCTTGGCCAGCCAAGGAGGGCCTCTGTCGACGCTGCCGAGTGTGAGAAACTCAATGCCTCGTTGAAAAATGCCTTTCTGATCCGTATGTCAAGACATTCCATTGACGCACCAATTGCCCTTGCCAGCCAACTGGATCTGGAGTTGATTCAACAACTTGGGTTGCTACAACCAGGTAAGCTTGTGGATCTAATACTTCTGTTGTTGTTGGGTTTTTTTTTGTCTTTGTTGTTGTTGTTGAATGAGGAAAGCATGTTTCATTATAGTTTATTGCTATTTCTGTGACTTATGTTATTTTTCCTTATTCAAGAGTGAAGGATGTGTATGATGGCCCCATCCTAAATAATGCTTTAATAATCAAGCTCACTCTCAAATGAGGGCTCTGTCCCCCCCCCCCTAAAAAAAAGAGTATTCTGTTTTTATCAGGTGAGATTTATATGGCTATAAGGTTGTGTAAGGTTAAGATCTTACTTTAAAAAATGGGCCTTTTGCATCTGCGAGCAGAAATACATTAGTTGATGCAAGTTTATTCGAGACTTGATAGTCCTGTATGTTTACAAGTGTGCCAGATTAAAGTACTTTTTTGACTGTTCTTCAAATATTGGTAGTTATCATCAGCACTATTTTTTTTTTTTTTCAATTAAGTTCAATCACAATTCGATACAGTCCATAGCCATATACATACTCATACTGGTCCGTAAATCTGCAGGTGAATATTTTCATGGGAGTTTGGATATTCAGGTGGTTTCTACTTACAAAATTATTTTTGTTTTGTATGAATGCCAAAACGCCACATCATATACTGGCAAGCCTGAAGGAAACCATACTCATTGTTATAGGGTAAGTGAATTGTGAGGGCATTAGTCTGTGTGCAGGTTTGATATTTTTGACAAATGCCCTCTTAACAGTTATGCTTTGTTGCTGCTAAATTGCTACAAAATCAACAAAAATGTAATTCCAACAGTGACCTGTACATCAGTATGAAGGTCCAACTCACTCACATGGAAATTGGACATGACAGTTGTCCTCCAACACAGATCTGTTAGGGCTTGTTTTCAGGGTCATCCAGGCCGGAAACTGTGAATTGGTGATGTTGGATGTCATCACAGTGCATTGTGTTGTAGGACCTTTGTGAACTACTCACTCTTTCAAGTACAATGTAACCTAATCAAAACTGAACTACTTCCTTCAAATATGCAGGAGATGAGTAAGAAATATGCCCTTCACAGTTTTCTGATCACATTAGAAAGCTGCTGGGTCACTAAAGCCAGTCCTCTGTTAGAAGTGTGAGCATTCATGCTCCATTTGCTTATTAGATAAATGTTATGACTGTTGATTCAGCTATGACATTGTCAATGGAGCTTGTATACTGTATTCATAGTGTTTGTACATTACCTTTCTTTAGCATTAGAAAAATTATGCATGAATACAAACCACATGTTTAAAAAAAAATCACAAAAACTGTGGCAGGGTAAGGGTAGGTAAAATAAATTATTGCGTGGGAGATTAAGAATATTCCTTGTGAAAAATACTCTCAGAAGAGGGGTTGCTTTCTTTTTCTATATCTCATAGGAAAAATAAGTAATGTGGATGTGACATTTTTAGTCAAGGTACAGCAATGTTAGACACATTTGATAAAGTCAAGACATCACCAACAGGCAGTCTCTTTTTTTAGTGTTGTTGTTTTTTTTTTTCCCCATGAGTCTTCCATGCCCCAAATCCTAGAGCGTAATATTATCACTGCCACTGATGACCTTTGAATGTGTCGTTCAAGCATTTCAAGGGGTCCTACCATCACTTAATATCACTTTGCACTTTCGGCCAAGTACATGTTACCAGCCAATAGAGGGACATGACTTTCAGGGCATTTAAAATGTCAGCCCCTCACAAGTATTTCTCTCTGTGTGTCTGCATTTGTGTGTTTGAAGACTAAAAATTATTTCTTTTTAGAATGGAGAGCAGAAATGTAGCCAAGTATTTCCTGCTGATGCAGAATTGATGATAAATTGTAGCTATCCATGTAGTTATTAGACACAGAGATTATGTGCAAAACTCACATTCATACCGTTATTCTTGAATTCCATGAGTACTTTACTTTCTATTTGTCCCATTTTGACAAGGGTTGTGAGGTACTGTTACACCAGAAATGTTTGCCTGCATTAAACTTTTGAAAATTTAACAAGGAGCCAAGATTCACAATTTAAGTAAGTAAAGTAAGTGAAATCATGTAAAAGGTTAGGTTTTGCTGTACACAATACATTAAAAGCCAGTGGCACTCCATGAAAGTTTCATGCCATGAAAAAGGCCATCGGCTCCAATTCACAAAATTTTCGTGCAGCAAATGTTTCTTATTTTAAAATATGCACATCAAATATTCTTCAAACCCATCAACAATTTTCAATAGCTCTAATATTTTAATTCACAAATTTCCCTAGAACGAGGTGCAGTTATGGTATAGATTGTAACATGGAATAATACAGGTTTTGAGTGATTAATCGTGCAGTGAAAGTCACATCTTTATCCAAGGATTTGGTAGGCCATTTGTAAGTAGAGGGTATCTCAAATATTTTTTGAAGAAATCATACTATAGAAACCTGTACAAGCAAAGTTTGTTGTATAGCAGTGAAAGTTCATTGATATATTATCAGAAACTGATCTCTTGAATGATTGTTTTGAAGCAACATATGAAAATTTTTCCTTTGTGTAAAGAGCTTTTGATATGTAATATAAAAGGATTGAAACATTGATTTTTAAGAAAGTTTACAGTATGTTCTCCCAAACAACATTGTTCTTTGATCATAGAAGTATTAGCTGGGTTTTTTTCTTGGTAGACTTAGATATGTTTTCAAGAATGCTTTTAAAAAATTAAACACTTGAACATTTTAGATACTTGCACAGTATTGCAAAGTTTTAAAAAAGTCATTTATTCATCATCCTTAAGGTAGAGTCCAAAGAAATAGAGATGTTGCGTGTCTATTGTACCTTAATGATGTCACTGGTCATTAGTATAAGTTTGTTGGCCTTGCTTGGATCATAGTGTATGTTGCATATTGCAGGATGCCTGGAAATCATCAGTTCTTTCTAAAAGTAAAGGAGACTCTAAAGGAAGTGATTTTACTGCATGAAGATTGAGCACATTTTGACAAGCACAGCAAAAATGAGAACACTATGGTTGTCAATGACTCATCTAGTGTGCCATCGTGGGCCTTTACCTTATAAGGGTGCTATAATGTATCTGCTTGACCACTAAAACAACTAAGACAACTAAAAATCAGGGTTGGGCAAGTACAATGAATAGGCACTTGCCTGTTCAAAGTATGGGGGCCTTGCCTACATACCCATTTGGACAAGTGGCAGAAGTGTGTTTTTTCCTTCTTTTCATTTTTGAATGACCCGACCTCTTTGCAGTCATGTTGGTCATGTGACCATTCCATCGTAATTCAGAAGCATATTGTATGCTGTGAAATGCATTGTCTTGAAAATTGCACATCAGTAGTATTTAACGCAGTGTAATTCATCATGAAAAACTCAAATGATTTCAGTGTTAGAGAACAGCTCACTTGCATGTTGGTGTTTACCAATAATGATGCTGTCTGCTTCCTCTAAGTAGTGTTTCCACTCATATGCAAAGCAACTAAGTTACTTAATAGATGACTACCAGTGTGATAAAAATTATTCATTATCAACTTCTCACACTGGTCTAACAGGAAGTCGGTATACAATGCCAGACAAACTTGTACCGCTGTGTACCTGGTTGTACCAATACCTCCTTGGTTGTACTCAGCTCTGCTACAATGCCCTTCTTTACTCGGCTGTTGCTGGGTGGAAAGATGCTCAAGATCACACCCTAGCATTCACATCTTGTGAAAAGGGGTTGGAGAGATCGGAATACTTCTCACAGATGCTTTGTCGTGGCAAAGAGACATATATGGATGTCATTGTGTGTTTAAAATGTGTTTCATGGTTACATTCATAAATCAGAGCTGTAAAGCTGTTGTTACTACACCAAGAGTAATCTCTGCTGATTACATAATGCCAAAGACATTGCTTGCACTACAAAATGTGTTTTTAACTTCACTATGGCCTGTCAGTCAGAAAGACGGCTCTCATAACAAATTCATGCTAAATTTTGCCTTACATGCAAGCACCACATATGGGTAAGGGGAGCAAACTTGGATAGGAGAAGATAATGATCAACCCGATGATAAAGCTCAATGATCCACATGACAAACACTCATCCAGAATCAAACACTCATCCAGAATCATGTAAAACTCCTATTGCAAACACTTCTAGACCACAATATTTGCTATAACAAAACTGATTTTGGAAACGTGATTGCACAGCTGTGATTCTAATGTACCAAAAAGCCCCACATGAATTTACACACGCATGCACACAAAGTTGCTTGTGGCACACATTCGAACTAACTCACTGTCTTTATGTTGGCAAACAAAATATGAAAGGCTCATGTCCATTCAAAGGCTATGACCAAATTTTTCCCCCGCATGTCCACAGGCATATTGCACCAAAAGGCCTTCTTGGTTTCTGAGGCACCTTGCGTGAAGCCCCACAATATAGCACCCTGACATATATGTATCTAGTTTAACACTGCTGCAGGGCTAGGAGTAGGGAGAAGGGAGCAGCACACACCTGTGTGAGCTATTCCCAGACAGACAAGCAGTACCTGCTAATCACAGGCTATTCTTAGCTGCCTACTAAATGTAAGTGTTCGGCTTCTGTGCAGCATGCAGTCAACAGCGGCCAATATGGTGCAGATTAGAGTAAAGGCAGGTCGAATGGTACGGTATGCATACCCCATAATCATACTTTTTTTGTTTGATTGTATCAAAGGAGTTTAATATTGCTTTCCTAAACGTGTGCTGTTTATATCATTTGCACAAGGCTTCTCGTGTTATCAAAACTATCTGCAGCAGTTTGATGATCAGGTATTTCTTACAGCAATAAAGACCACTTCACAATTGCTTGCAAAATATAGGCCTAATTCGTGGTGAAACATCCACAGCACTCCGGAGATGTAGCTCATGTATCAATTCCCATTTCCTGCCTACTTGCGCCTACCACATTTCATTTGCGCTCTGAGTCTGAGCTCTGAGCAGAATGCTTGAAGTCACTCTTCAATGTAGCAAAACAAGTTGATATCACTCCATGCTTACCCCATAACCCAATGATGTCACTGATTTCCTGATATGCAGTGCAAGTGTTCACTTTTCTCATTTTTTTCTCCCCTCCTCTGCCAAATAAAGGAGGGATATTAGCAAAGCACAGAATGCACTGATGTTAACTGGATGGAATGTGTTGTACTGGGTATATGCTCTGATTCCAGCTTCTAATTCTAGATTGTTTTGTTTAAAATTTTTATGTTTTATCCCATTCCATACTGAATTCTAAAATCCCCAGAGATAAAACACAGACCTTCAGACTTGTATGGAACGGGTCAATTGCTGTCAAGTTTCTTGAGTTTTGATAGTGTTGGTCATCAGAATCATAAGGAGATTAAAAAGTGCATGTTATACATGGTTTTATACCATGACAGTGTCTGCTTAAATCAGAAGTCTATGAAGATGTAATCTTTATAACTGCCTGAGATGCTGTAATTTAATTATTATCAGGATCTACTTTATAGAGATGGTACAGTTTCAGTTGAGATGGGGCTAACAGGTTTCCAATGTTTTTGGGGGATTTTTTTTTTTTTTTTTTTTTTATAGATAATGAGAAACCTCTTTAGAAATATGAAAGAGCACATAATTCTAAGAGAAATTCAAAGGTTATTTGATGAAAATTGGTTTTGAATCGGCCGAGATATCTGAAACAAAGCAATCCTAATAAAAGGTGGAACCCACCTTTTATTAGAATCGCTTTGTTTTTCTCTGTTTTTGGATATCTCAGCCATTTCAAAACTGATTTTCATCAAATGAACTTTGAATTCCTCTAGAATTTTATGCTCTTTAACATTTCATAAAGTGGTTTCTAAGTATCTTGCAAAAAGGTTGAATCCTCACCTCAACCAATAGTTAAGTATACCATCCCTTTAACCCTTTCTATACTTTTTTTATTGATTGCCGCATATGTCGTCAAACTAATTGCAATTGAATAGAGATTACCTAATTCCCCTCATCCATATTGTGTCAACATTGATTTCCTGTTGGACTCAGGCACATTGCTACTCCGGAGTTCCATTTTCATTTTCACTTTTCTTGCATGATAAAAGAGCACTTGACTTGCCTATTTCAGAAAACAGGAGGAATGATATTATCTCAACATACGTCAGTAACAAGTTGAGGGAATGCATTCTTTAAAAAAAAAAAGAAATTTTGTAGAATTCTCTTTAGGCCTATATTTTCTTTATATTGTTTTGTGCATACTTAACGTCACGAACTGTAACATATTCTTCTTATCCAGTGATTGCGACACTGAAACTTCAAAAATTCATAATTTTTAGACAGATTGTCCAGTTTTCCTCGAACTTTCTCGCTCTAATAATATCTAGACTGCATTTACTCAATCCACGCACATATATTAAGGTGAATTTGTCCTTTAAGATTTCATTGTCAATCATTTTGTGTTCTGAGAGATTTTCTGATCAGAGATATCCTCTTTTGTTTGTGTGTGTCTGTCTCACAATTTCAGCTTTTTATGTCAAGTAGGCCATCAATCAACCATTGTTTGTTTAACACCTGGAGTACCCTTTGGTATATAAATGCTTGCCATCGAATAGATTGTTGTCATAAAGCCATAAATGCTGTGTAGACTCAGTTACGACATTTGCTCAGCGCAACGTGGTGAGAAACAATGCACTCTTCATAATTAGGATACCTGTGTCCCACTGTAAAAACACCTCCATCCTGAGTATCCGTTGATATCTAACCACTCTGCCAGACAGACCCGAACATTTGCTCTATCAGGGTCCCTGCAGCCTGAACCACTCTGGCCTACCTGCCGCACTGTGTACAGAGAGTATTGTGAAGAAATTTGCGGCAGTGCAGGAGGCGCTGACAAATGTCGGGGGTCAACACGCTCCCCAAGTGTTAAATCAGCACAAAACGTCGTCTCTAGGGGGATTCAATTCAAGTGCAAATAGGCACGGGGTAAAAGCCGGGCTGGGCAGTGATACCCAGGCGTGCGTGAGTATGTGTGTATGTGTGTAGGTGTGTATTTGTGCTAGTGGATGTAAGTAGTTAGTCAGGGTATGTGATGTATGAATGCATACTCCACATGGCGAGGGAAATGCCGGGTTGAATGATTGGAGTCTTATTATTTAAAGGGTGAGGTCAGGATCAATTTTTCAAGAGGGATTATTCCAGTTGAGGGGAGAAGAGAATGGCGATGTGGTGTCGTGGCATTTACTTACCAAGAAGGAGGATGAAGGATACAGTTAAGTAATGGATTGTAGGCAGAAAGTGGAAGATATTGGCTGATCCAGGAACCTATGATAAGAGTTGAAAAATGAGCACAAACTGAATTGTGGCAAGGGAAATATTTTCTCATCATCCTCCCCTCCCCCTCCCCCCCCACCCTTCACAAAAACTATTTACATGATGACTAGCCCTGCCAGTGATTTATGATTATGGCTATTGCGTATCAAGGTGTTCGCACAAGAGACAAGATAATAATATTGAGCAACATTGTGGTTCTATACAGATGAGCATAAATGCCTGAAATGAACACTAATTGCTATACCATTGTGAGGATGTTTCCCACTTCTCTCTCCTTTTTTCACCTTCTTTCAATCTTTCCTTTTTTATCATCTTTTTTACTTCAAACTGTATTCAAGACTGAACTTTACATTTCTTTTGTGCTTGATGATTTGCGTCTTTCTTTGATGATGCAGTATCGATAAATGCCAGAGTTGATCAGTGTAGCTGACCTGTGGAAGACTTTCATGTGATGGTCATTCTCAAGGTACTCAACAGCGAAAAACCTTGATTTTTCACACATTATGGACTTTTGCTCAGATCTGCTATGCAACTGAGAAACCAACCCCAAAGTGCGTTCTTAAAAATTCTGGTCTATTTCCGTTTTCTTACATCATATGTAAATGCTCAACAGTGGGAATTATTTCTGTTTCGGGTCTATGTGACAATCAGGCACCTACTGGATACACTGTAACCTCACTATGAAGCAGTGATGATGTCAAACAAGCACATTCTTCACAAGAAAAGACCTGAAAGCAGCAGTAGGCAGCGGTTTTAGGCGCACCTGGTAAAGTAGGGACGGCGAGCGACGCGGTGCGACGCTTCTGCAAATTTCTTTCAATTTCCGACGTCAAAGGACACCCAGCGACGGTTAGCGACGGCGTACAGTCACTAGTTTAGACTGCGTGTCGGCGGGCGCCGCCGAGCGTCGCAAAGCGTCGGCTAACTCCCAAGTATACTTGTAAAAGACGAGCCCTCACAAGTGGACCGTTGCATGTACGAAAAGGAGCTTACCTGGTGGCCGTCTCGCTGCGTCCGCGAAATAAGCTCCTTCCCTCTACCCTCCCGATGCGTCCCGATGCGTCTCGAGGCGTCCCTCGTTGAATGGCGACTATTGTTTCGTAATGAATAGAAAACTAAAGTGCTACTACTAGTGCTAAGCGGAGAAGCCATCGGCAATCCAGGATTTGGGGCCACGCACTGTTTTGACATGAAAATTACACTTACTGATACATGTGCAAAATAATTAATGTATTTTAGGTTACAGAAATGAATTGTGACATGATTCAACTCCTCAGCAATGCAACTGCGAACCAAATTCGGCAATTAGTATTGAGGAGGAAATGCCATAAATATACTATTGCTTGATGCTTTAAAAAATCGCGAGTTTACCGTTTAATTCGCGCTACTCGCTCGCTACTCATACGAATCTCCGATACGCGTGCGTGTACGTAGTGCAGCGTCCGAGTATACTTGGGCACACAATCTGCGCCCTGGGCTTGAGATGAAATTTTATGAAGCACAGCTGTGACTTGTGAGAGCTAAAACATCAAATGCAAGTCCCCGCACCGTACGTAAATTTTCATTTAAACGCAAGGAAGTTCATTGCTAAAAGGAAGCGTGATTCCGTATAGGCAAATATCGAACGCAACCTTCGCTAATCAAATGGAATAGAAAGTGCTACATATTACTAGCAGACGAAGCGGAGAAGCCATCAGCAATAGAACAGGGTTTGGGGCTACGCACTGTTTTGACCTGAAAATTACACTTACTGATTTTCTAGGTTACAGAAATGAAGTCTGACATGATTCAGCTCCTCAGCAGTGCAGTTTCGAACCAAATTCGGCATTAAGTATGAAGGTAGAATTGCTGCCCGATGCTTACAAAAATCGCGAATTTACTGTTTCGCGCTACTCGTTCGCTACAACTCCCGATATCGTTCCGAAAATCCCCGATACGCATAAAGTATTGTGTTATAATATAGCGTGTGGTATAGTGCACATAATCTAAGCACTGAGCTTGGGAAATTTCAGTAGTTGTGAGAGGTAAAGCATCAACACATGCAAGTTCCCGCCCGAGAGCGACAAGCAAGTTCATTGCTAAGCGGACGCTCGATTTCGTAGGGAAAATATCGAACGCAACCTTGACGAATCCAATGCCAATTTGCGTTTGTTTCTAATTCAACGCACAGTTTCAGGCAAAACTGTATTACTTATTTGCAGTTGCAAGTCAAATCTCTCACAGGGCCAGCGAGCCCTGTCAGTCCTAACAACTTTTTAGGCACGACGGACATCCACTCGTTGGTATCTATTCCAGAATGCGTTCGGAATACTTAGTACCTTTTATCTCAGTGGCATGCACTCGAGAATGCGCGCATTCTATACCCATTCCGGCCGTCGCCTGGGAATGCTCAGCTTAACAGGGCCTAGAAATAAGCCGGGCATTCCGGAATGAAACTGAGAATGCATCAACAATAAGGGTGACTTTGTCTAATCTCTCTATTGTCTGTTAAAACCTAACGGTAACACTACCAACAGGATTAATTTACCAGGGTTCACAACCTTTGTCTTCTAGCATGCATTCCATCAGCCCCACGCTTTCACCAATGAGGTGCATTTTGTATACGTACAGCCGCTACTAGCTCACCGTTTTGCTTCCTTCGCTAGCTCTCAACGATCGAACATGTGGCTGGATCTCTAGCTGGCCTGGTATTGCGAAGGTACCAAGGTAGTCTTTATACAGGCATGCTAGATTTCGAATTTTCTATCAAAGGACATTTAATTCAGTTTTCGCCGAGAAGGAATAAATCAATCCTTTTGCATGGCTACGTGAACATTTATGATATCAGGGAGGTGAGGTCTGTTCGCTATATGCTTTTTTTTTAGGCGAAAAGAAAGACAAAACAGTATCATATGACGTTTACAGGAACTCAAAAGGGGCTTTTACTCAAGACTAGTGCTAGAGACATGTCCCTGGCTCACTCCCACTCCCAGGCCAGACTGTCTAATTGATATCTACACGTGGTTTACAACAAGGGTGGGGTGTGAAGGAATGCATACGCGCATTCCTTTGCTGGCAGGCAACACTAACTTATTGATTGATCCACTCTGCTTTCATGGAAATTTCCACAAGCTTGGCATGGCTGGGGCATAGGTATCATTCCCATTTATTCAGCTAGCACATGTTCCTTTGTTTGTTTGTTTTAGTTTTAGTTTAGTTTAGTTTTTGTTTTTGTATTGTACCGAACTTCTTCTTTGTCGGGTGGGCTGGGGAGAGGAAAGATCAAAGTGAGCTGAGAGGGAATGAGACAGGGAGAGGGGAATCAAAAGGAGGAATCGTCTGCTGAGCATGTTGTCTCCTATACTTTTGCACAGTTCCATAAATTGTCCTCAAATGCCGATCATGTGAAATTAACCGGATTTGGATCAAACAGAATTGAACTGATATGAATAATAATATGAAAATCAGTGCTGTTGCTACAATACAAACGCATTCTACGTCACTACGAATGATTACAAGTTACTGATCTTATACTGCAGGACCTATAATGTATTACAAAGCGTTTTTAAAGCGACAGGGCTGTTATGAAATTACAGACCAGCGTGGCTAACGAGCTACCCTCACAACCATGAAGCAAACGGGCAAATTACAGATAGGAAAATTATTCGACATGTATTCTAGCATGTTCCGGAGCTGCATGTTATTGCTATTTACTTTCGAACGTAAAAGCAAACATGTGACATTTATTTTATCGTCGTACGGAGTTGAATATCATCGTTATTAATTTCCGAAAGTTAAAGGAAATATTCCACATTTATTTTAGCATCTTCCGGGGCCGAATGTTATTGCTATTTACTTTCGAACATAAAAGCAAACATCCGGCATTTATTTTACCATCGTCCGGAGTGGAATATCATTATTATTCATTTCCCAACGTCAAAGCAAACGTGCGATATTTATTTCAGCATCTTCCACAGCCGAATGATACCCTTATTCATTTCCCAACGCAAAACCAAATACTCGACATTAATTTTAGCACCGTACGGAGCTGAATCTTACTGTTATTCATTTCCAAAAAGTATAAGAAAACATCCGACATTTATTTTAGTATCATACAAAGTCAAATATTACCGTTATTTATATCCCAAAATTAAAAACAAATATCCGACATCTATTTTAGCATCTTTCGGCGGTAAATGTTATTGCTACAGATTCGAACATAAAAGCAAACATCAGATATTTATTTCATCGTCGTACGGAGTTGAATTTTATTGTTATTCATTTCCGAACGTCAAAGGGATCATTCGACATTTATTTTAGCATCTTCCGGAGCTGACTGTTATTGCTATTTACTTTCGAACGTAAAAGCAAACATGCGACATTTATTTCAGCATCTACCAGAGCCGAATGTTATCTTTATTCATTTCCGAACGCAAAATCAGATATCTGACATAAATTTTAGCACCTTAGGAAGCTAAATCTTACTGTAGTCATTTCCAGAAGTATAAGCAAACACCCGATATTAATTTTAGTATCATAAAGTCGAATATTACCGTTATTCATTTCTCGAAAATAAAAACAAAATATCCGACATTTATTTTAGCATCTTATGGAGTCGATTGTTAGCGCTGTTCATTTCCAAAAGTATAAAGGCAAACATCCGACTTTTCTTGGTGGCCCGATCGGTCCACCAAAATCTTCATACAGTTTGTATATGAAATTCTGGTGCCCGACGTGCGTTTTTTGATGGCCCCGGGCCACCGCTAGTATCGAGACCTGACGGTATACCTGGTAGGTACCTCCTAGCAACAGGGTTGGCGTCTCAATCTGGCAAGAAAAAATACGAATGTATCGAACTGCGGTACGAAACGCAATTTTAGGCGACGAGTATTATATCGTAAAAAAACAAAATAACCAACATACCAATACAGAAAATCGAATAAAAACAAAATCTCTGTGTTAGAAATCAGTTTCCAGAGACACTTTGACTCATTTTTTTTTCACACTGAAACACAACGTGTATAATGGCGCGACTTTTCTTTCTCACAACGCAACAGGGCGGCGTGTAGTTCTTTTGAAGGTCAAAGACAATAGTAGAGGTGCACGAGGCCGCTATCATTCTTCGTGAATGAATGGTTTCAGTATAACGCGTCTGCATTCTCGGACGCATTCCGGACGCCTTGAATAGAGGATTTTATAATCCCCATTCTCGGAATACGACGGAATGCCTCTATTCACAAGGCTGAGGGGAGTAACAATAGGGCATTCTCAGTGCAGGCAGAATGCGTGGACCGGGAATGAAGTAGAGTATGCCTGCATGCCGGACGCATTCTGGATTACCAGCGACTGGATGTCCGTCGCCACAGCATACACACATCACATTTTATTTTGCTTTCTGCTTAAATGTGCGTCATCATGCGTCCCGAGGAGTCCCTCTCTGAATGGCGACTGCTGTTTTTTAATGAATAGAAAGCGCTAAACTGTACTGGCAAACAAAGAAGAGAAGATTAATCATTATCTTACAATGTCTTAATGAAGCGTAAAGTTACTCTAAATACTACGGATTTGGAAGTAAAACGTGATTCGTTTTCTTCTCTTAAATGCGTTCTTTGAGACCTTCAGCAAATTGTGATAGTCCCTTACGTGCTACTAAGTAGGTTATAGCTCGTTATTCCGAAGGTTCGTTATTCCCGAATTTCATTTTCGGATTAACGAATCTCCGGAATAACGCCACAAATGTTCGGATTAACGAACGTCTAGATATAGGGAATTTGCGTATTTCGGATCAACGAACCTTCGGAATAACGAACCTTCAGAATAGCGAACCTTCTGAATTTTGAATTGATTTGATTTGATTCATTTCATTCTCATTTTCATTTTTTTCTTTCATTCCACAAAACATAACACAAAGTAAATCTCAAATTCAATCATAAGCATAATTATATACATTACAAAGTATAACAATCAATGGTAATCAACAAACTTGCAAAGATATGCACACATACTGGAATTACAAAGTTATGTTTGAAGGATAAAAAAATGAGAACTGAGGGGTCCACTAAAAAGCATTGCTTGTAGATTGTGGACCACTCTAAAATATCTTCAAAAATACTTGTTGTAAGTACAAGTACATGTACATAATACAGAAATAAGACAAAATGAAACAAAGAACAGAGACACAACAACATGGCATGACTAAACTGAGGGGGATACGATTGAAAGGAATACCCTTAGCAAAAAAAAAAAAAACACACACACACACACACACACACACATTTAAGGGAAGAAGGGAAAGAAAGAAATAAAGAGAGTGCCTGCACGCTGGACAGAGAAACGGAAAAGGGGATTGTGGAAGTATTTCGGACAGCTGGTGACTGCACGCAGCTGTGGAAAAGTTAAGGATATAAAATGCCGAATTTCTTTATACACTTGTACTTTATAATGCCATTCTTTACTTTATAATGAATAACGAACAGCACCCACTAAGTACAGTTGTATTTAGTGGCAAGTATAGATACGAGGCCGATTGTAGTCATCATCATGAAGCATACTAACGTAGTATTTAATCTTCCAGCGCGCGTTGGTGCGTTGTTTGTAATTCTTGGTAAAACCATTGTTTTCAAAGAGAGAACATCATCTTGCTGATATAGATCTGCTCTACAAAGCTGTCACATTCATGACAGCAGTTTTAAATTCTGTATTAAACCTATGTCATTAAACTTTTCGTCTAAATTTCGTCTTTATATACACACTGATTAAATACGAAAAGGTTTAAAATGTTCATCAAAGAAGGGGGTCTGGACATTCACATGTTGGCATCAGTGACTGTTCATTCATCACGATTTATTTTTCTCTGTCCATTCACGAATCAACAGTATCATCATTCATCTAGTATTAAGACAAAAAAGTAATGTATATAGATAGGGAACATAACTGCATCACCAATAAAATGTTATTATCGATGTGTATCACAACATACCTTGGTACCAGCGCTCACACTCGTGTTCATTCGTTTGTTTTGGTTTTCATAAAATTCATTCTTTCCTATCTTGGTGGTACCTTATAAGCAGCCGTTGGGTTTGCAATTCCCTCGTCGATTGAACGTCGACGGACTCTTCGATAATTTTCAGCGTCGATTACTAACTTACCTTAACACCCACAGACACGCACGACAGCTTTCAAAGTCCCTTGGCTGTAAACTTGGAGAGGTGCTCACATGGACTGTTATCTCGGTGTCGTAACATGCCGAAACACAAATTCCCTATGCCTAGAGGTTCGTTAATCCGAAAATGAAAAAGGGTCTGTTAATCGGAACATTTTGTGGCGTTATTTCGAAGTTTCGTTATTTCGAAGGTTCGTTCATTCGAAAATTAAATAAGGTTCGACCGCATACAATCCGTTCGTGTTTTTCCCCTTATTTTTTTTTCCTTTGCTGGTAATGAACATTTAGTTTTAACTTAACGAAGGTGAGGTGTATGTATTTTTCCCATCATTCATGGGAAGAGAAGAAGAGTGAAAGAGGGAGAAATGAAATCAGACGGAGGACACGTAGCTCAACAAGCTGTCTTTTACACCAGCATCAGTAATATCATTACCATCACTCAGATCATTTGGCCCTTTTCGTATCAAAATTAGGAACACGACCACCATCATCACTCGAGATAACACTTAAGCAAACTAATCACAAAGTACCAACAACCTCTCAGACAACAACACAAACACTACAAAATATCACACAGCACACCGAAGAGGCTGGGATCGAACTTCCTTCGAAATATGCAGTACTACAGCAAATTGGAGAAATCGCCGTTACGAAAATACATGTGCAGTAACCGAGACGGGTGCTGTTCGTTATTCCGAAGGTTCGCTATTCCGAAGGTTCGTTATTCCGAAGGGTCGTTAATCAGACGCAGACACGCAAATTCCCTATACCTAGAGGTTCGTTAATCCGAAAATGAAAAAGGTTCGTTAATCCGAAAGTTTGTGGCGTTATTCCGAAGGTTCGTTACTCCGAAGATTGGTTAATCCGAATCTGAAATTCGGAACAATGAACCTTCGGAATAACAAATCTTAGGAATAAAGAGCCTTCGGAATAACGAACCTTCGGAATAACGAGCTGTAACCAGAGAGACACCTGAAAGAATTTTTACATACCGGTACTTCGAAACAAAGGGAACGAATAAAGTGACATTAAACAAAAGAAATCGTACCAAACGAGGTATGAGAAACAGAGGAAATAAAACAATGAGTAAAGGCCCTCGCCGAAGTTTGCAGCAGCGAACACCACGCGAAAATTATACAAAGTCAACACGTGGCAACTCGCTATGACGAGATCTTGAGACAGACATATTTTGTTCTTTGTAATCTTTATCAGTACACAATAAACAATACAAAACAGAAAATGAATTCGTTGGGACCGGAGAAATTAGTTTGTTATATCGGGTATTATTTTGTTACATCAGGATCTCCTATGCCTAATCGAGTTTCCACGGGACACTGGAAACAAAGTTCGAACGCTTTTTCACATGCACAAAATACATGCAAGAACAATTATCGCAGGAGCAAATGTGTTATCATCCAGTTCATTCCCAAAAATCTTCTTTTTTTTCAATCACAAAATAATTGTCCCGAAACGAGAGAGTGCCACAGAACTTCTTTAGAGTTCTGTGGAGAGTGCCCGTCACCTTCTTCTGAGGGAATTGCTAGTAAGCCTGACCAGACGCAGTGCAATTCTATGCAGCGACAAGGGCTGGGTAGTTAGTGAATGAGTTGCCTCCTAATCCGTCTTTTGTTCGCACGAGGCGTGGCGTGGACATTCTGTTTTGAAATCGGCAAGCCGTAATTGTCTCTGATCAAAGTTACTCTGTACACTGTACTTGAAAGTCTGTGGTGTAGGGGGTCACTGAGACACCTTCCTTGCAAGACACAGTGCGATGCGTAAAAAAAAGACAGATTAGTGCTTGTTCATTAATTTTCTACGCCACCACGCCAATGTGCTGAATACGCATTGTATCACGTTATGTGCACCATCTTGTTGATGAACCCTATGAATTTGTTTATCAAATCGTTGCTGACCGTAAAAGAGAGGTGGAAAATATAAGTCACGAACTGCCAGCCGCATGACAGAAATGTACCAAGCAAGCAAACAAGCAAGCACCAGTGAATGCCGTTTACAAACGCAAAAACTTGAACTGTTAATAGCAAAATCGACTGAAATCGTGTTTAGACTAAGTAAGAAGCTAAAGGGCCTACTCGTACATTAATATTGCAGAGATCAGTTACTGAGGATGATTTAACAGAAAGAAAACTCGCCTTTTAAAATGCAAGGTAAAACTCGCTCCACATCACAATAGGGCAACGAGTAAGTTCAGATGTACATGTTTGTTGATTTACAGATCAGCAGTTGCGATCTTAACAAATTTAATTTGTAGAGGGAGACAAAGTGAAAAAACTCGCATCTGAACCTTCACCCCTCTGAATAATATCTTTCTTTCAATGCAAAATGTTTTGGGTATATTCAGTTATTGTTTACTATAAAACATAGTCATGTGTTATTTACAGGCTTTTTCATGTTATTTATTGGATTCTATACATCTTAACTATTCCAGTTTCTTTCCCCCTGACTGATATCACAAAGTCTGCCATAACGATGTTCGCTAAACAGCTTACGTTCCATACGAAGAAATTATGTCTTTTAAACGAGGAAAAAACAAAAACAAAACAAAAAACAAAAACGAACGAATGTTGATAGCCAAATAACTTCACAGTTCGTAGGTGAAGTTCCTTCAAATTTTCCAAAGTAATACGTAGTTTTGAGCGTGAAATTGTCAGGATTTTGCTGTCTAACCCGGTAGTGGCTGCATCACATACTCGTAGTGAATTTGTGTGGGCAAACGAGGCCTTTCGTATATTTCTGTGAGTAACCAATCCCTTCCTGTACAATTTGTAGTTCAGTAAACATTTAAAATACTCAATTAAGTACACAATAATAAACTGTTCGATATTTCTACTAACGGTCAAAAGAAAGGCTATAATTAGAATCATGATCTTTGCGATGACAACTCATGAGCTAGTTCTTCATCGATATTTCCAGGCTATTTACACGCGGTTTATTCCAGTGCGCGCATTCTTTCGTCTGGCACCTTGGGTCTGGCACCTGGTTTTGTGGAAATTTTCCACAAGGAGGGGAGAAGGGTGGGGTGTCAAGTTTCTCGTAAATGCCAGAGAGTGCCTACACAATCTCTTTGCTTCAGTTACTGTTGTGTTTTTCCCCTTTGCTGGTAATGAACTTCTAGATTTAACTTTACGAAGGTTGCTAGCACGTGGTTCTTTTTGTTGTGAGGTGTATGTATTTTTTTTTTTTTGCACCATTCATGGGCCGGAAGGGAAAGAAGTATGTTCTGCAAGCTGTCTTACACTCGCATTAGTATAACTTATCATCACCATCACTCAGATCACTCAGCCTTTTTCTATAAACATTCAGAAACATGACCAACATCATCATCAATCAAAGATTATTCCTCCCGTCTATATTTCTTTTCTGAATTATCCTCCACTACTCGCTTTAATGATTAACAAAAAATCGTAACTGTTCGTTACTTTGAAAGTTTGCAATTTCCGAAGTCTCGTTATTCGAAAAAAAAAATAAAAGCAACAACAAAACTGTGTTGCTGTTTTGAAGATTCGTCAATTCAAAAACGAAGGAAGGTTTGGTTTTCTAAATGCTGTTAATCCGAAAACAAAACAAATTTTTGACCACATTATTCGTTTTCAGATTAACGAACCGTATTTCCCATTTTCAGATTAACGAACCTTCGGAATGTCACAAAATGTTCGGATTAACAAACCCTACTACACTTTCAGATTACTATAGTAACAAACATGGAATTTGCGTTTTTCGGATACGGAAGAACGAACCATCGGAATATAAGTATATACACCTATCCGGTATCATCATACCTGACTCTTTTTGGAATAATAACCACCACGCAAAGAAATTAACAATGTCAAACTGAGAAACTGATTTCTTGCCTCAAAATTTTCCCTGATGCCGTCTATATATTTCTTTTCTGTATTACCCTTCCCCCTTTCCAGAATACACACATCACGCAAAAAAAAATGAACGATATCAAACTGAGAATTTCACTTACTTGTATTTCTTGCCTCAAGATTTTCACTCCCTTCTATATTTATTTTCTGAATCACCCCCCCCCCCATCCCCTAATCGACTGAAAAAAAAAAATAAACGTAGTTACAGTCATTCCGAAGGCTCGTAAATCCCAAATTGACGAACAAGGGGGGGGGGGGGGAAATCGTTTTTTGAAGAATCGTCGACTCGAAAACGAAACGGGGGTCGATATTAAATCGTTGTTAAACTCAAAAGATAAATGAGTAAATAAACAAATAGATAGATAAATAAATAAATACATAATAAAT
Organism: Diadema antillarum; assembly: GCF_040938485.1. Classification (NCBI taxonomy): domain Eukaryota; kingdom Metazoa; phylum Echinodermata; class Echinoidea; order Diadematoida; family Diadematidae; genus Diadema; species Diadema antillarum. The sequence goes on from NW_027270954.1 coordinate 3,791,764, forward strand.
AAATAAATAAAATTTCGTGCCGGATTAAGAGTGTTCAGACTAAGGCACCTTCGGAATAATCCCACACACTGTTAGTTACTTAAAAGTTGATGCCTATTTAGGTGGTCAAATCTTACGTTTGAAATGAGAAAGTGGGAGCATTTGCAGACATTTTAAAAACATCCGACATTAACGTTTTAGCACAATAAAGAGCCGAAAGTTATCGTTATTCATTTCCGATTGTAAGAGCAATCACGCAACATTTACTAGTATTTTAGCACCTTACGGAGCCGAATGTTACCGTTAATCATTTTCAAATGTAAAAGCAAACTACCGACATTCATTTTAGCATCTTAGGGAGCTGAATGTTATCCTTATTCATTTCCGAACGTGAAAGCAAACATCCGCTATCTATTTCAGCATCTAACTGAGCCGATTGATACAGTTAGTCATTTCCAAAATTAATGTAAAAGCAACAATCTCTTACTGTTTTAGCATCGTACGGAGCAGAATATTACTGATATTCATTACCAAATTTAAAAGCAAACATCCGACATTTATTTATCATACGGAGCCGAATGTTATATGCTGCTGTCCACTTCCGAAAGTGAAATGAATCATCTGACAATATTATTTTAGCATCGTACGGAGCCGAAAAGTAGGGCCTACTGTTGTTCATTTTTAACGTCAAGGCAGATATCAGACATTTACTTTCCCATCAAACGCAGCTGAATGTTACTGTTATTCATTTCGAGATGTAAAAGCAAATATCCAACATTTATTTTAGCATCGTATGGAGCAGAATGTTACTTCTATGCACTTCCGAACGTAAAAGCAATCATCTGACATTTATTTCAGCATCTTCCGGAGCCGAATGTCATTGCTATTTACTTTCGAAAGTATAAGCAAACATCCGACATTCATTTGATCATAGTACGGAATTGAATATTATTGTTATTCATTTCCGAACGTCAAAGGGATCATTCGACATTTATTTTAGCATCTTCCGGAGCTGAATGTTATTGATATTTGTTTTCGAACATTAAAGCAAACATCCGGCATTTATTTCACCATCACACGGCGTTGAATATTATTGGTATTCATTTCCAAACGTCAAAGGGATCATTCAACATTTACTTTAGCATCTTCCAGAGCTGAATGTTATCGCTAATTTACTTTCGAACGTTAAATTAAACATCCAGCATTTATAGCATCTTCCGGAGCTGAATGTTATTGCTATTTACTTTCAAACATAAAAGTAAACATCAGACAGTTATTTTATCATCGTATACGGAGTTGAATATAATTGTTATTCATTTCCGAACGTCAAAGCAAACATCAAACATCAATTTTAATGAATCAATGTTACTGTTATTCATTTCGAAATTTAAAAAGCAGACATCCGACAATTATTTTAGCATCGTATGGAGCAGAATATTACTGCTATTCGCTTCCGAACGTAAAAGCAATCATTTGATAGTCATTTTAGCATCTTCTGGAGCCAAATGTTGCTATTTACTTTCGAAAGTAAAAGCAAACATGCGGCGTTTATTTATTATCATCGTACGGAGTTGAATATTATTGTTAATCATTTCCGAAAGTCAAAGCAAACATTCGACATTTATTTCAGCATCTTCCGGAGCAAAATGTTATCCTTATGCATTTCCGATCGCAAAATCAAATATCTGACATCAATTTTAGCACCGTATGGAGCTGAATCTTACCGTTATTCATTTCCAAAAGTATAAACAAACATCCGACATTTATTTTAGTATCATACGAAATTACCATTATTCATTTCCAAAATTAAAATGAAACACCTGACATTAATTTTAGCATCTTGCGGAGCCGATTGTTGCCGCTGTTCATTTCCAAAAGTAAAGGCAAACATTCTGACTTTTTCCTACGGGAGAAATAGGACGACTTCGTAATACACTGTATTTAGTTCTTGAGTCACTTGACAGATAAAAAAAGATCTCACCTCATGCATGCAAAATTTTACATGTATGGAGCTGCCTAATTAAGGCATACATTCGCGTTTAAGTGTAGACCTACATGTGTTTTCATAAACCCTCTTCGATCGCTACTTTCAAAGTGTTCCCCGTTCAGTGAGATCACACCCCATAATTACGTTTTGAACTCGTGGGTTGTTACAACGCCGTCATTACCGACCGCGAATTTAAACACACGCGAAAAAGTCGGCACCGATGGAAACCGCGAAAGTTTCTGTACGCGAAAGAAACCACTTTTACAGTAGCCAAACGAAACGCAAATCAACTCATAACCAATGTTGAGACAAAGGAAAGCGTCGGGACACGTCGCTCATCGTCGGGCTATCACGAACATCATTTGTAATCTGGAGAGGCGCGTCTGGACACGTCGCTCGCTATTCAATTTGAGCACTGGCCGTGACCATTCAGAAATCTCGCTACATCTCAAGCGCCATGTCCCGAAACGTCGGCGCTATTAAAACGAACACTTGCGTGAGCGGAGGTCACGCAACATAGAAAAAATCAACAGCTTCTTTCGAGGGTGTCGGCAAGTGTCAGCAAGCGTCGGCAAGCGTCGCGGTATCATCAAAATGATGGCGCGTACTGCTTTGACCGACGCTTAGCGACGGAGTGAAAACATACTGCGACGCACTTCATTGTTCTCGCAATATGTCCCCGTCGCTGAGTGTCGCTCTCCGTCGCTCGCAGTCCCTAGTTTACCAGGTGCGCCTTAGTTGTATGACTGTCGCATTACTTTTGTAGTAAACTCCCCATTATATGAGATATTTTCTGAATGACTCTACACAAAAAATAGTTGATAATATTTTCAAAAACTGATCAGAACAGAAAAGTAAGGTCATTCGTACTGATTATCTCAGCTGTTGGTGTTTTCATTATTGCAAAGCACATTACAGAGCATTACTGCATACGCTGTTATTTTCGCGTACAGATGTTTTCGAGAATGAGGAGGTCATGGACATTGTCGCAAGATCATTTGTTTTTTCGATTTTGACATTTAGGCTATCTTAAGTGCACTATTAAATGCCTGTCAGTTCAAGGTATTTTGGCGAAAATTAAACCCACATGAAAATAATATACAGTATGCAAAATACAATACAATCATATCAAAAAATGGGCATTTCCAGGGATGGAGGCATATTACCCTAATATTACTCTGATACAATTGATAAATCTCAATGTCATTATTCCACATTCTTTTACTTACCTCAGGTCTGCATTGATACTGGTTTGTCACATATGTGTATGTCCCCTATTAATTTTTTTTTTTTTAATGGATAGAATCTCTATGAATGAAATTAGTCATTGGGTAGTCCATACAGCATTGACACTATAAAACACAAGCAAGAAAGTGGTAAAAACTGAGCAAAATCAAATAAATATATTAGATCATTTGATTGTCAATTGTTTAGCTAGAGTGAGATCTCATCATAACCTATATAGCCATCATGATTGTTATTGTAATTGCTATACATAGTCAAGGTGACACTCCTGTGTTATTAAAACGAGTACTAATGCAAATGACCACAGATGTGTACCTTGGATTTGGCAATCAACCACAGTAAAATAGCGTACTGTTTAGTCAAATTTCAAAATAATAATGATAATATTTGTACAAAATAGCAAGCTATTTGATTGGGAAATTTTCCCCAAAAGACTTGATCTACAATGTAGTTGGTGAAATATGCATTAATTCATGAATTAGCGTGCTATTTGGGTTGCATCTTCATCAGCCTGAAATTTTCTCAACCCCATACTTCTGATTGAATCGCGCTTGAGCCCACACTCAGAAACTGCCATCTGGCTGCACAGAACTCTTTGTAGAGTTCTGTGGCTGAGTGCGTAAGCCGAGTAATGATGCAAAGTATGCCTGCATCGACTTTGGGCTGATTTCCCAAACAGGGAAGCTGATGAAGATGCACATTCGTAATATTGGGCTGTTTTCCTAAACCGCAAAATAGCCTGCTAGTTCAAACTTGAGTCTGATGAAAGGCATGCCCATAGATATCATTCCCCATTTGCCTGTATCATTCCCCATGGATTGCTATATTGAGCCAGCAAAAGACCAAGTCAATGGTAGTACTTGAGAGACAAGATTTTTACTTTTACACCCACAATCTCTTGTATGATGAGTCAGGATTTGCATGCAGGTTGGATGGAGGTTTTGGGGAAAGACTAGCTTGTACTTCATTTCGTTGGTAGAATATGGTCAGAAAAAAAATGCTTGCCTGTGCAACAAATTGATTGTATATCTCAATTGAATTGATTTTTTTTTCAACAAATCATGACTCCCATATACTGGAAATGGTGTTACTTTCTGACATTAGAGTTGGGATTAAAACTTCAAAAAGAGAGAGAGAGAGAGAGAAGAGAGAGAGGGAGAGAGAGAGGGGTAGAAAGAGAGGGGGCAAGGAGAAGGGAGAAATATAAGGAAATATGGAGAAAGATACATGTCTGTAGACAGACAGACCGACGGACAGACAGAGTGAGCGAGTGCTGTCTGAGAGAAAAAAAAAATTGTAGGGCTTCTTCACAAAGAATATGTTTGCTTCCCTGCACTCTGTCCAAATTGATGAGGGAAGAAGTGTTTTCAGACCTTTAGGCTAGAGGCAGAAATTGCCAAGTGACACAGGAAGATTGTAGACCTAACAACTCGCATCCAATTTCCTGAACAAATCATTATTTTCCAACCTCGAGCTTCCATGTGCGCAGTCTTCGCTGCCTACCTCGTGTTGGAATCACGCCGCTCACCGGTAATACCCGTCAGAGGAAGATCTCTTGGCCATTTAGAATACCCCGTCGGTGAATTGCCCCGCTACATGGATATCTTTCCCCATCACATCCTCCGCCATTTGTGTTTTATTGAAGGTGACAAGACCAAAGAGCAGAGTAATTGTTTTCCTGGGCACCATAGACCCTATATAGAGCCAGGGAAAAAGACACCTGTTTTACTTTTTAAAAAGAGCAGGAAATGCGTGTTTCACCCTCTCCCTTTGTGGTTCGTTCTCTCATGGTATATTTCTTTTCAACTCAGCAAGAGCAGTTGTAAAATTTAGTTATTCCCTCAGAAAAGTATTGCATCTGCATGCTTTTTTTACACTTTGAACAGGACATACCCTGTGCCTGTCCCCCCCCCCCCCCCCCCCGTCTTATGTGAATACATTATGTATGCCCATTCAAGATCAAAAGTAGATGTAGAGTTAATGCATACAATCACAGTATTGTTTGCCATTGATAGACATTGAATTATTTCATAATCACAATGTGCATGTCAACACGCAGCATATAAAACTTTATTCATTCTGTTCTCTCTTCCAAGTTTTCCTATATTCTCAAGCATTGTCTGGATATAACAGTCATATACACTAAAGCAGTATCAATGTGTGATTCAGTTCAGTTCTGTTCAGTTCAGCTCAGTTCAAATTTATCATTACCATTTACCATTTGATTACCATTAAATGGAGAAACATAAAACTCATGGGATTTATATACACGAGTCAGCTTATTATAGCTGAGTAGGTAGAATCAACCATCAAACACGATGTTGAAGTTTTCTAAATGAATGAATGAGTAAATGAATATATTCCTATCTATGTTGATCACAGGTAATCTACCATCTAACGGTGCAACCCCCAATGGGCGAGGCCTCATCAGTAGCATCCCGCCTGCCAACGGAGGCAACAGCACAGTAACAGAGTCTGTGACAACCAAGTCCAAGACAGTACGAAAGGTGGTCACGAGGCCCAACCTGAAGCCCTTCCAGCGCCGGAAGGCTACCAATGGTTGGAGGGGAGAGGGCGAACCCACCCAGAAACCAGTCATCATCAACGTAAGGGAGAAATCCTGTCTAGCCCAATATCATTTTCAACTAAATGTTCACAAAACCAATTGACACTCCTTTGTCTATGCTTATGGAATACCACCTGTTTTTTTTTCACCATTTTCTTTTTAGAATACAAAATTTAGAATAAAAACTTGAAGGCATAATCATGATTTTAGTTTATATCATGAAAACAAAATGATCTTGCTCCTAAACACAAACAAAGATTCTGAAACACAAACAAAGATTTTAATTCTGTTTCAAATAGGAAAAGTCAGTAGTTCAAGGCAACATTAACTTCCACATCGATCTTCAGATGGCTTTCTGTAATTTTGGAACAATTTGTTCAGTAAATCACAAAGAGCAGGGCTATTTTTGGCCGATGTTAACATTGCAATGTAAATTTTTTCAGTTGAATGGCAATTGAAGCACTTCTGGCTTCTTTTTTTGTGTGTGTTTGGGGGGGGGGGGGTGAGGTAATTAAAACTGAATATTAATTAAAATCTGTCAGTATGAATTCTCTATGTAACTAACCACATTGTTGTATTGATGGTACCTGGATTGTTGATAGTGGTGGGTGCAAGAATTATTTCATTTTCTCTGTAGTGTGGATGTGATAGTATGTTTGAAATGTGTCATTTCCAAGAGACCACAAAACAAGTAGATGAATGAATTTTTTTTTCTTTCAACCCAATGGAAATATAACATACAAAATATACTTCCTGAATTAAAATTTGATTAAACTAAAAATTTAGAAATTACTCCTGTTGTTATCCATCACAGTGAAATTTTGAATTTAGTTACATCGTCACTACTTAGTTACAAAGGATTGTGTCCTGTACTTATCAGTGAAAAAAAAAGAAAGAATGTGACAATTGTGTGATTTTTAAAAAAAGTTTTCTATTATCACTGTCAGATAAAGACAGATTTTAATTGTCACGTAAGATCAACTGAAAGATTGGAACATTATTAGACTAAAAAGGGGAGTGAGCAAATTTCTTCAAGTGCTTCTTTGCCTATGCCAGATGATAATATGATAATGATATGAATGACTGCTTCTCAAGTGATTTCATATTCCGATCCTATTTGTGGTTATCATGGTTACAGTTTTGAGTGACGTTTTTAATCTGGGTTAGTCATACCGGCTACGGCAGTCGACAAATTAAAGCAGAAATTAGTTCATCGCATGAGCAAAGTTGGTCATTGGTGGTGAAGTTTTAATTTGAATTGGAATCTTGCAGAGCACTTGTTTGATGTGCATCTCTATGACCAGATTAGTGACTGGGAAATGACATAAGGTTGGATCAATCTGCCCTTGTGAAGCTAACAGAGATTCTGCTTTATCAACAGCAGCAATCAAAGAGCAAACCTAGCAATGAAAGGTACATAACTTGTAATATCCTGTCATGTCACCTCAGCACAGATAACAATTAATCACAAACTTTTATATCTTTCTCACTTTCTTTCTGCCTTTCTCTCTTTTTTGTCCTATCTCTTCATATATACATCAGATAGGGCTATAGGGACAGATAGAAAAAAAAAGATAGAAAGATAGAAAAAAGTGAGAGAGATATAAAAGTTTGTGAGTCATATTTTTATACTTTATATTCATATCTCAATACATATATTGTGAAAGGTATCTCTGGTACACAAAATATGATATCATGTACAATTATGAAATATGACATGAACATGTTAACACCTGTAGGTAATGGATCTATCTGTAGCTATACGAGGATGTCAGGAAAATGAAGATGCACAAGACAGTCTTCTATCATAAAAATCATTAGTATTATCAATGAGATATCAAGCTATGATGACATAAATATTCTTCCCTGGCAGGACATTTAGTACCAACAATGGTAAAAAGGTTTGCATTCATTTCAAATACAAATGGTTATTCCTGGTGCTTTATTCAAGCATGGTCATACATTCAAAATCCATCCTTCTTGTTTCCCCCTTTAGACACAAAGTTGGCAGGCACAAGTTTGCTGTATTTGATTATTTTTCTATTTTTTTCTTCTCATTCAGTCTTCAGCAAATATGTTTATTGATTGCAAATGAGGCTTAACAAATTGATTTGCCCGCAGTCAGCCACCTTCGGCGGTGAGCAATGCTTTCTAAACAAAGATCTGACAAAGATTTAGAAAGAAAAGAAAAATCCCTCACCTCTGCAGCTCATCCATGTGAGAGGCATTTTGTTTACATTGGACCCTCATCTCCAAACTGCAACATGCTTTGTGCACACAGTCCAGAAACAGGATGGACTGTTCTTCTGCAAAAACAGAGGCTCCGTTTATTTAGTTCCAATGATGTCCCTATACATGCAATTATGAAAACTACAGTGCTTTGCACTTACCTTCCCTCCTTCTCCCTCTCAAAAATATATAGAATATATGTACAATACTTTTTTTTGGGGGGGGGGAGGAGGGGGTATATATGGGAGAAAGGAAATGCATTGAGACACCATGTGTGGTTCCGCACAAACAAGAATCCATGATTATCATATTTCATTTCTGGCTATGCCGGTAAAAGTGCCTAGCAAACGTGGAAGCTTAGAAGAAGAGTGGTGGTACAAAGTCACCGTGGCAGCCAGCCACATCAGGCTGTCACTCCCGATGTGCCAAACGATAAGTTGAAGGTAAATAACTCGGAGAGCAGTAGCGTCGCCCTTTCTGCCTTCACTCTCTCGGCTTGGCCCCTCTAATGCATCTGTTGGCTCTGTGAATGGGGGGAAGGGGTGTGGGATGGGATAGGGTTTGGGTAGGGATTGAGGCTGGGGTACAGTAAGGTAAAGTGTAAGGTAGTGGCAGAGCTTTGGGTAAGGGTTTGGATAGTGGAGGTTCAGCATTGGGGTGGAATTAGTGGTAAGGGAAGGGGTTGGGGTAGAGGTTAGGATGGGGTAGCGGTTGGGATAGTGGTAGGGATTAGAATATAGGTGGAGCTAGAATATTTGAAGGGGTTTGCTTAGTGGTATCGGTAGGATTTGAGTAGTGGTCATACCCCCCTTCTACATAGCTCTTTGCTTATTGGTAACTGTATAGAAGTATAGTGTTTTTCTTCCAGTCACCCACTGATGTGTATTGTATCATAATCCAGTGAATCCAATTTGTTTTGGTCAGCTATCAGATCCATGTCCAACATGTCGGGCATGATTCAATGAAGCAAGATTGTACAATGAAGGAACTATTAGCTCAGACCTTGGTTCGCCACCAGACACCATTTATGGTTGCACGTCGAGTCAGTGTCGAGTTAAGGTCAGTCAGTCCACTGTGCGTTAGATTTGTGTTGTGCGGCTACTAGACATGTCCAGCTGACATCCAATGAGTCTGTTGAGTGTCCAATGATTAATAGTCATCAGATGCTACTCATCCACATGGCTCAAGAAACTTTAGGGATAAACTTGCAGATGGCTTCTTGACCAACCGTGACAGTGATAGGCACCTCTTGTAGTTGCAAGGTGCCTTGCAGTGCAGGCCAGCTTGAGTCCAGGTTCTATGACTCCTCTGGCATTGGTATCACCCTGGATGAGCCCTGGTGGGTGTATCTGGAGCCATTCATCAAAAGAATTTGGCCTAACTTGAGAAATTGAAGAATGACTCTTCCATCTTCAGTTCATTTTATAAGTTTGGTATAGTGCCCATACAACAGCCTTCTGTCTGCATGCAGCCATGGCCAAACCCCTTTAGTGACAAACTTCTCTGCCTCTTCATCAGTCTCTGTCTAGAATAACCTCATGTGCCATTGCTTTTTGTTGTGTAACTCGTTGCTGTAGCATGAAAACACAGCCCAAGGCTGCAGCATCGCAAGGAAGTTGATCCATGGCTAGTCAGGAGGTGTACTTTTTTGGCAGTCCATTTGACCTGCTTTTAATACATGATTTCAGATTCTGAAGTATCTTGTCAGTGTCCGCTTACCCTCTGATTACTTACCAATTACCACAGTAGTCGGACTGGTGTCTGTCGTTTGTCAACAGTGTAGGGTTAGTGTCAGATCAGTCTCAAATTACCCTCCGGCCACAATCAGATGGATCAGATTCTGCCGATGAAAACAACTGACAGATGTCGAGCAGCCACCAGCCTTTCATCTGATTCACCCAATCAATTTCCAATCTTCATAGGATTTGCTAGAAAACAGGGCCCCCAAAATAGTTTACTGGCCCAGATTTGATAGAACGTCACATATTGCCACACTTAAATTCCTACATTTTTAGGATCAGATGAGCCTCTGATGGTCAGTGGAGGGGGCATAAGGTAGGGGTTCAGGTTGGAATCGGGGTTGGGACATCAGTAGGGGGTGAGATAAAGGTAGAGTTTGGATAGTGACGGGGTTTGGATGAGGGTGGGGATAGGGGTTGGGGTTAGGGTAAGGGTATAGGTCTGGTATTGGGTAGGAGCTGGGGTATGGATTAGGATAGTGTTTTAGGAATGATTGGGGGAGGGATAAGGGTTCAGGTAGCGAGAGGGATGGGGTGTAGGGGAAGGGCATAGAATATGAGGAAATGCTACCCAGCCCATACTCCAAATTCATAAAACATAATATCCAGTATGCTGTGGTTGCAACCAGAAGCAATGGCTGAAAGGAAGTACTCCTTATCCTGACTCTAAAATTGCTAAACAGCTCACTGTTAATTCTTTCTCCAACTCCCTCATAAAGTAAAGATCAAACTTATAAACTGGTAAGTTCTCATTTAATCTTTCTATTATACCTCATGGGCAATAGTTTCAAGGAATGAGCATAAGATTACTGTATAGGGCCTACGCCGAATATTTGGCGAGGTTTTTATTTTCGCGAATTTCGCGGGTCAGGTTCTATTCGCGAAATTAAAGACACGCGAAAATATTGACTCTGATCCCGATGTGAATGTGACGTACACGTGTACACTTCTCCGTTCAGTACAGGACTCCACAATCGCGAACTTAACCATCCACAAAATCATCGCTATTTCGCGATTCGCAAAAATTTAGACTCGCGGAATATATGGCGTATACAGTATATGATCTCAATCTCAGCATGTGAAGAAATTCCAGTTAATTTCAGTTGGAACATTTTCATTACAGATGTTTATGCCCATTGTTTGATTTAGCTAGAATTTAAAAAATGCCAGAATTAAGGAACGAAATACCATGTGAACATAACTGAACTCCAGTCATGTTTTGGGGGCAGAAATTACGGTGACCTTCCAATCACTCCTGCAGAAAGAAGGCTCAAGAGTGATTGATGGGGAGCTCTGAAAAGAAGCCAAACCTCCCGTCCTCACTCTGAAATTCAAAACTGCAGAATTCGTGAAGCCTTCCTTGGTCGTGTGAACGAATGATGAATCGAGTCGTAATTGCAATCGTGTTTGTTATTCAGCATTCAAATTAAGCACGCTCGGTATGTGTAAAAGCACTGCTACTCTCCTTCCCAAACAGGATGTTAAAAGATTGGCAGGAGGATTTCCATAATTAGCCCATATGCATTCCTGAGGGATCATTTTTCCAAAGTGTGTTTTTCTTTTTCTGGTTGTGGCTTTCAGTGTATGCCATATTTTCTTATGGAAGTGTGTTGACACTGAATGTAATTGGAAGAGTTTAGATGAGGTTCGGTTTACGATTGCAGCAGATATGTAATGTCAAACTACACATTTTTGCGCAATTTAATTTGTTTCCCCCTGTGCTGGTCCAGTAAGATGACTTTGGTTATAAATTGACACAATACTAGATATGAGGCGAACATACACAAACAAAAATAGCAGGATTTTGATCGCGATTCAAATACTAAGATTTTCTATGCCTTTAGACAGACAAAAATGTCTTGCTAATTGCCGATGGTGATATTTTGTGGACCATATTGTGCATGCCTGAAGTCTACTGAAATGATGACCCTTGCCCTTGTTTGTGGATTGTTGTGTTATATGTTTTTAATCATAGGATAAAAAATCCTGAGATTATGTGCTCCAGCTTTCAAACACTTGCAGCCGTGCAAATTAATACACAGTTCCTCAATAATTGTGATAATTCTGAAGAAATGACATCACAATTTCTTGCCATTTGGATGGCTGGCAAAACTCTTTAAGATACGGATTGAGATGCAAATCTCAAGATTACGGATCCTACTAATTGTGTCAGTGTGAATGACACTGTAGTGTAACATCACTTGGAACAAAATCAAGCAAAGCAAACAAAGTATGGGTTTATATTTTCACACCTTCACGTCATGCAAAGTATTTAAAAAAAAATGCACAGTGAAATTTCCCATATAGATAGTGTTTCACCGACAGTGGACACTTGAGCCAAAAACAAAAGCAACAAGGACTTTGAATCACAGATCGTATTGTATCAAGATCTTGCCAACTCTTTCATATATATGAAATGATAGACATTGAAAAATTATCTTTGGTACATAGCCATTAGCAGGTTCAAAAAAGAAAAAAGGAGAAAGTTTGATCTTAGTAACCTCCATAGGTTCTCATGGTTGTAAATGAATATGGTTGTCCATTTTAGGACTACCAGTGATAAAAAGCAGGTAGCTTATTAAAGTAGAAACTGAAAGTCGAAATGCAGGTTCAAGTGGAGCAGCTATAAGAATCCTGTATTGCTTTCATCAGCTTTTGGACCTAAACATAGAAGCAGAGCCTGACATGACATGAAGCCGTGTTGCGAGCATCCGTCTTCCTTTGATATGATGCCAAGCCGGTAGTTTAAATATATGACCATAACACTGCTTATAGCGTTCATGGGAATTCTTGAGGGTTTTTGTTTTTTGTTTGTTTTCTTTTGGGGTTTCTTTTATGTTTTTGTTTTTGTTGGTCCTTTTCAGCCCCTCTACATCAGTGTTACTTTTCGGTAAACTGGATTTTATCAATACTTTGCCTTGCTTTGTTTTCCCTGCCAATTAGCGCGGATGTCTTCAAACTCTTGGTCGAGTGCTATGAACTATGTTCCCTTCATAATCCCAATTGTTATGTTGTTGTTGTAAACAGAGTGAGTGATCAGGTCTACAAAGCAACTTCTGCCATGTTATCTCTAGCTGTGTTCACACACAAGAGTTATCGGATTTGCATCACAGTATGAAAATCTGTTTTATTTACATCATTTCACACATGCCCCCCAAAAAGTTACTTACAGTTGAACCTCTCATATCTGGACATGTCGGGACCGGGGCTCATCCGGATAAGGGATTTGGCCGGATACGGGAGACTCAATGCTTTATACATGTACTACACATGTACTGATGTAGCCCATTGTAGTACCACTTGTAGTAATGTGTATACTGCAACCTTTTCATTGTTACACTCAGTAACAGACCCCAAAATAGAGGTTCGTGTTTGCAAGAATGAAATCATTTTCTTTTATAAATTCTTGGGATGATTTACCTCAATAATTATTAAGAAATGTATCAAGTAGATCTTGAAAATAAACAGTACAAGTCGACGAAACTACGCTTCAAAATTCGATCATCACGGCTCGGCAAAGTCGACTGTAGGTCGCCATTGTTAGATGGATCCCTCTCTCTCTTTGTGTGTGTACTGTGTGTGAACAATTTTTGAGTGTTCAACGTCATTCGTTGCTCAGCCAATGACTCGAAACAATGCATGTCTATCTAGTCATATTGACGGCTGTGTATGGACCTATATGTGGCAATGCGATATGAGAGGACTCGAGCGCATAATCTGTCCATGTTCTTGCGATGATTTGGTGATGTTTGGGGGTGTTAAAATGTCTGAAGGTAAGCAATTTGGAAGGAAATTTGATGTAATGTATGTTAATCATGTTGGAATTAATATGTAATTCATGTGTGTTTGTGTAGGAGTTCTCAAGGAGTTGGGAATCCCCCTTTCCTCCTGTAATTAGTAAAAAAAAAAATCACGGCGAGATTGCGTCCGTATAATAGAGAGATCTGGATAAAGGGAGGCCGGATAAGAGAGGTTCAACTGTACCTGCAAATGAAGTGCATTTAATCACCAGGCTGTGCATGCCTAAAGAATGAACAAATCATGACCCGGGCACCCCGAGCGTGTGGACCTAGTGTGGAGAGTTCCGTTATGGGATTAAAAATCGACGGTTTCTTCACTTTAACCATTCACACATGCTGTGGAGGGCACTCTATCAAGTGGAACTGACATTACATTTGTATCAGTATTGCCAGAGTTTACCCATTTATTTTTGTATACAAACACCAGAATTAAGGGTTTTCACATCAAGTTGAAAATTGATTTAAAGATAATGCTGATCATGGGTTTGTGTTAACAGGCCTTTCCTTCTGAAGTTATCTTCTTTTTTTCCCCAAACCTGCTCGGGGTTCAAGCACTGTTGTACACTACTTGTGCAACTTGCTTTGAAAAAACTCTCTGATGTATTATCTCTCCCATGTAAGTCCTTACAATGTTGATGTTGCATTCTGCAATTGCACAGTGAAAGACCCATATAGATTATTTGTATGCTATCATATAAGTTAATGGACATCATTCCTGGATGTCATTAATTCCACATCAATCACCTTACCTTGAAAAACAACAAGAGCTAATAAATTGATTTGGCAAATTGACAAGGCCAAGTGCACTCATGTGTGATACAGTTGAGCATGTTTACCACAAATTAATGCCAATTTGCTGTACATACTGTGTGCAGTCTCCTTGATAGTGAGATTTGGATTAGGTATGATAAGTGATGCACTCATTTGGTATACACTGTATGCACACTCAAAGAACCTGGGCAGTGCAGCAGGTAATTCTTGTTCTCATGAGGAGGAACGCATGAAAACTTCATGTTTACATGTTTATGTTGGAAATGAAAAGTGAGTGAATGAATGAATGAATGAATGAATGAATGAATGAATGAATGAATGAATGAATGAGTGAGTGAGTGAGTGAGTGAGTGAGTGAATGAATGAATGAATGAATGAATGAATGAATGAATGAATGAATGAATGAATGAATGAATGAATGAATGAATGAATGAATGAATGAATGAATGAATGAATGAATGAATGAAAACAAAAATTGAAATGTTGCTGCGAAAGCTTCAGCTACTGGTCCTCTAACTATTTGGCAAAAAGCTGAACCCAGGCTTAGTAAAAGATGATTGATTATCATCATTTTTTTTTTTTTTTTGGGGGGGGGGGGGCTATTATAGGTATACATAGTATAAGGAATGCATGTGGTAGAAGAAATCAACAGGGTCAATCGATCATTTGGAAAATGAGCTGAGGTGTGCTACAGATTTCCACCATACATATATGTGACTGGTGATGTGTCACAAATAATGTTGTAGTTTGGATGTGATATGAGGAAATGATTCCCACGTTTTGAGTGCTGGAATCAAATTCATTAATGTTCATTTATTCATTTATTGTTTGTACAGCATATTTCATTTATTCATTCATTCATACTATATACCACTTTAATTTCATCCATCAATAATATTATTCCAACAAGGTCATATTACAACCAGAGCAGAAAGACAGGTGATGTTTACTTTTAACCTTTGTGAGGTAAAGTACAGGGCAGTCAATGACAAAACAACAAGACATAAAAGATATTGTTTTAGTTGCCCAACATTGAAATTTAGTTGCTCTGCACAAGCAGGCAAGTCAGTTAGAAGCACCCTGCAAGACAGTGTGCAACACAAAAATATCTACAGTCCCAAACACTGAATGCTTGAAACTATTCTGTGTCTCACAAGACAATTATTGATTCTAAAAAAAATAATAATAATATCCATGTTCTCCCCTCCCCCCTCACAAAAAACAACAACAACAGCAACAACTTGGGGAAAAATCATCTTGAGGTCCTTGATGATTAATCTTTGTGAAGATGCAGAGGAATCATGGGCAGATGTATTGATAAGATTTGGGTATTCACTTGTGATGAATCATCTTGATTGGGCCAGACTGAATTAAGTGTTGGTTCATAACTCTACCAGGGAAATTTCCGTAGCAACCGCGGAGAAAATGAGTGACAGATATCTTGTATTCAGTCGTTGTATACCTGGGCACGTGCTTGATGTGGTTTTGTACTTGATAGAACTGTGTGTGCAAATAGAAAATGTTCACTGCCAATCCCAACCTCCCCTCTTGTAAAGGTCAGTCCTTTTACAAGCCAGGAACTGCGATGTGATAAGGATTTTTCAAGTGTACCTGTACAAGGGCATCGTCTCCTACCTCAGTGACTGACGGTGCTCACGTCGTAGCTGAATATCCTCCCATGTTGCTGATTGAATTCCCTCTTGTCCCCGCCCACCGCAGAACGAGGCGATCCACGAGGTGCGCTACTGCTACGAGTCCATCCGACGGAAGGATGATGTCATCAGGATTCGTGACTGCGTCTTGCTCCGCGCTGGAACCAGAAAGAGAGACTTGCCCTACGTTGCCAAGGTAGCAGCCATTTACGAGGATCCAGACACAGGTACGTATTAATCAAGAAGGTACTTTTTTTCGTTTTTTTTTTCTTTCTCTCTCTCTCTCTCTTTAAAAAAAGATAAGGATAGTGTGTGCATTATTTGGTAGATTGATTATAGGATTTATCACCCTAGTTGTCACCACTTCCCGAAATTGCCTTTTCATTATTTTCCTGCTGTTGTACACAGACTTTAACTGACAGTACCATGTCTTGACTTTGAATAATTTTTATATTGTTGTTGTCGTTTGGCGTCTGTAAATATAGATTCGTAAGCCCAGAGATAATAGATCACCCTTTTTTCAGGAAAAGATATCCAATTTCAGTAAAGTAGAATTGTCTAGTCAAGTGCTGAAAACTGTGATTGATGGTCGCTACCGAGTTGTTCATTCTAACATGTTTTCATGCCAACGGTCCATATGGAACGTCCCTCTATATCACTCATTCTCCAGTACACGCCTCCGTCCCATCTCCATTTTCCGCCCCTTGGCAGTTGACATTGTTCACTGAACATGATAGCCATTCATCAAGCAAAAACCACACTCTCTTCATGACCGCAGCACAATGAATGGTTTAAAGTATGCGATGAGCAATGTGTTCATCAAACTTCTCATTATTTCTCATCACCAGCCACGGAGGAAGATGGTTTGGGCTTAATAAAGTTGGCAAGATTGACTTCGAGAATGATGTAATTTGGTGCTAATTGTGAGGTCCTGTGAAAGAGTGGCATGTCATTTTTAAAAGAAGAATAGAAGCTACAGTGAATGTTGAAGTCAAGTGTGATGTTTTCTTTCCTATCGTATTGTTTGATGTATATATTCATGCATGGAATCATTCCATGTAAATTTATGATCCTGTAATATTAAAAGGTTGTTCATGCCCTTTTCTGTGAGAGTTCGTACAATTCATTAGAAACCGATGCTATGGTTCAACAACAACAACAAAACAGCTGTAAATGTATCTTATTGAGTAGATGGCACATTAATGAATTGATTGCAATTAGCAAACTCTCAATTTGCTGGGCCTACATTCGTGGTCATTTCAAATCATTTCTGCAGTTGGCTCAATCTACACGTATCATAATGTAAGGGTCCTTGGAAAACTCTGCCTTGTATGGGGAGTCGAAATCGGGCAGGATATTGGCAGGCTGATAACCTTACTAAAGCTTTAAAAATGCTGATATCCCTTATACCGTGTAAAGAAATACATTCACAGTGATGTGTCAATCCTGCACTAGTGAGCAGAGCAGAGTGAAGTTGTATTCTTTGTTAGCAGATATACTGTTTAAAGGGATGGTACAGTATTGGTGGAGATGAGAATTGGGCTTTTAACTTTTTGTGATATACCAAGAAAACACTTATGATATAGTACAGAGCATACCATTTTAAGAGGAATTCAAAGTTTATTTGATGAAAATCGGGTTTGGAATGACTGAAACATCCAAAAACAAAGTAAAACCAAGTGATTGTAATAAAGTGTGGGTCCCACACTTTATTAGAATCGCTCTTTTTTGGATATCTCAGCCATTTCAAAACCAATTTTCATCGAATAAACATTGAATTCCTCATAGAATTACATGCTCTTTCATATTTCATGAGAGGTTTCTCATTATCTCACCAAAATATGTTAGAAACCTGAAATTAGGTCTCAACCGAAACTGTACGATCCCTGTTGTGGTGGCTCAACTTATGATTCTAGAGTTTTCCTGGCTGAGCTATGTTTTGAAGTTCAAATGCGTTAAAAGAAAAGAAGAGAAACACTCCGACAGACAAATGTTATGAGAATTACACTATGGCAAAGAGGAGATCTAAATATTTGATATTTACACCATATCAATGATTAGGGGAGCATGTAGGACCATGCAGTTCAGATTTTAAACTGAAAATATTGTTATAGGCAGCCTTTGTAGGATGCATCAAATGAGAGAATGAGCCAGTTCATAATTAGCTCATGTACACATTGGTACAAATGACCTTTCATTTTTCTCAGTTGGTTAGGCACTTCACTCGTTTTCAAAGCGACATAATGCATAAGCTTGCCTGATATAACAATTTATGGAATTCATATTCAAACAAAGATTGAACTTGCGTTTAGACCAGGTGACCAGAATGGCCAATTGACATTTCAGGAGGCATCCATTTCATTGTTTTGTATTGAATGCATTAAACAACATTTTCTTTTCATATTGCCAAATACCAGGCTTGCTGTCAAGCACGTCAGGTGGATGTGCTGGCAAGCACCATCTATATCAATATAAGGATACATGAATAATCATCACATCACAGATGCTTATCTCAGTGAATTAAGAAATAAAACCAAAATGCCTGTTGGTACAAATGACCTTTTTCTGCTCATGCGCAAAGTGGAACTACGAACTGGTCTATTGAATTATTATAATGAGGACTGTTCATTTTGTGGTGCACTAGGATAGTCTATGCGTGGCAGTGGCAGAGCGTCATCATGGTGGAGTCCATGGAAGATGCATAGAATACTGTATATGCCATACATTTAGCGAGTCTAAATTTTCACGAATCAGGACATCCCGACGATTTCGCGGGTGGTTAAATTCGCGATCCTGGAGTGCTGAACTGAATGGAGTAATGTATACGTGTGCGTCACATTCACATCGGGATCGGAGTCATTATTTTTGCATGTCTTTAATTTCGCGAATAGCACCTGACTCGCGAAATTCGCGAAAATAAAAACCTCGCGAAATATTCGGCGTATACAGTAGTCTGAATCTGAGTATGCAGTGCGATCTCCAAATGTGTATTGCTAAAATTGTATGACCAGCTATAATGCCAGTTTACAAAGTATAGAAGGAGAATGGTTGCGTCATAGGTCAAAGTTCAATTCCACACCATAAGTCGACGCCAGTTGGTAGAATGAAATCAGATGGAGAGAACGAAAGAAGTTTCTCCAAAATCTAACAGCAGTGTATGTTTACCTGTCAAGGACGGGCTGATGTTGCTACAACAGGGGCATTTCCCATGGACTCCTACTGGAGTATACTCGGGACTCATCTTCAATGGGTTCAGGAAGTCGACTTTTAATAGTACACTTACTTTCCACAAAATGATAAGAGAAAAATTTATATAAATCAGTATAATTTTGTATAATATAGGGCCTACTCATATGCAATTATTAGTATATTAAAAAAGCGAATTAATGTATTAATGATGTATAAATAATGTGACATGAAATTAGATGAAGTGATCATGTCATTAGCTCACTACTCTTCTGCTAATTTATGCAGAAAATCATGAAAGCATTAGTTTTTTGTTGATAGTTTAACATCTGTAGCCCTTTATCCTGAAATAGGAGTCATTTCTAACAAAACTATATTTTTCCTTTATTATTTTTTAATTCCATGCCAATTTCCTTTATTATTTTTATATTCCATGCCAAAAACAAAAAGGAAGTGATTTGTGTGTACATCAATGTTAGTTGGACACATGTATGCTCCCATAACCTTATTACATCCACTGTGCATTTATGGTGTTGCTACCAATAACACTATTTCTTGAAAAAAAAAAAAACAACAACTTCGCATTCTGTGGCATTCCAATCACAGGTCTGATTGTAGATGAAACCTCGACCATTTGTTGTTGTTTTTTCTGTCATCATCAGAGCCAGCTTCAATATGGTGTTGAATTACTAGTACACTTTACATGATGACTGTTGACTGGAATGTACAATCAGAGCTCCTTTGTGCATCTCCTCCAATATGCCAGACTGGATCGTATTTGTGGTAAACAAATTGTATGAATATGATTTTTTTTTTCCAAAAGAGGTTGTGTGTAAATATCCAGCTGGATAAGGTGGTGTTTTGATTGATCGCCGCTATTTCCAGGCAAGTTTCGCCCTAATTGTCAGCGAGGGGGGTGTCCGCTTGCCTCTGTTGTCAGCCTCCGTTGCATCCTGGACATTTACAAGCAATCATTGGCTGACATAAATCACAACTCGGTGTCTGTAAACAAGGGGGTATATCTAGCTGTAGTTGGCATTCATGTATTCCGCTGTCACAGCCACCCATCTGGCTCTATTGATCAGCGGCCGTAGGGAACAAGGGGGGATTGCTTTGATGGAATTTGATACATTCAAATCAGGCCGACTCACCCTAGCGAAGTGAAAGCACTGCCTTCGATTTCTCTTCCCGTATCCTCTCTCCATCTTCTTCTTTTTTTCCCCCGATGTTATCAGCCGGATGAGACTGGATTTCTTTTGCATTTTGTCTTTTTGTAGCTGTCTTCCTTGAAAGAAGACTTGATTAAATGCCAAGAGAGGATTTGAAACTCTTCACAGGATTGCGATACTGTGGTCTTCAATTACTGACATACGACTCTCATTAGCAATGGTGATGAAGGGAATTACAGCGCGATAAAAGTGATTATGATTTCTCGAGATGAAAAGATGACAATTTCCTATTGATGATACTACTTGTAATATTGATGTTATTTTTTCATAGTAATGATAATAGTAATGATAATGATGATGATAAATATATAATACTTTAAAAGTGGATATTTTCGCGTGACTAATTTTTCACCATTGGCCGATTGAGAAGAGTTTCGCGTGTTTTTAATTCCGCAGAATCAAGACATCAATCACTGGAACATATGGCATGCAAAAATATTTGCATGCTTTTATTTTCGCGCTAGTTTCTTTTTGCTCGAAATGCACGAAAATTTCAACACTGCAAAAATTTCCACTTTTACAGTATACAATTGATTCTCAATCTTTGAAAAGCACTGTCAACAACAAGATTTCTTTGTGCTGAATGATGATATCACAGGGTCATAATTTCTGCTTGTTGTTAAAGGACAAGTTCACCTTCATATACATAAGGATTGAGAGAATGTAGCAATATTGGTAGAACACATCATTGAAAGTTTGAGGAAAATCAGACAATCCGTTCAAAAGTTATGAATTTTTGAAGTTTTTGTGCAGTACCTGCTGGATGAGAAGACTACTGCAGTGTATGAATAACTTAGATGTCACATGCGTACAACAATATAAGGAAAATATAAAGAGAATTTCACAAAATTCCATCTTTTGAAAAAAGTACACATTCCCCTGACTCGTTACCGACAAATGTTATGGGTAATATTATTCCCCCTGCCTTTAGAAAGAGGCAAGTCAAGTGCTCTTTTATTATGCGAAAAAAGTGAAAATATGTTGAATTTTCTTTTACATTTTCTTTATACTGTTGTACACATATGACACACAAGCTGTAGTAGTCTCCTCATCCAGCGGTTCCAACACAAAAATTTTAAAAATTCATAACTTTTGCATCGATTGTCCAATTTTCCTCAAACTTTCACTGATGTGTTCTACTAATATTGTTGCATTTTCTCAATCCTTATGTTTATAAAGGTGAACTTGTCCTTTAAATTAGTGGAATGGTGTAGTTGATTATTGTTCATGGATTATGGATTTTACTTTATGTTGTAATTTTCATTGAATGGGATCTTTGATTCTTAGTTTATTTCAGCTCTTTTAAATCACTCAGTATCTTTGGCACAGTCACTCACACATTCCCAAATCAGAAAAAGACAAAAAGAATAGCATAACAATCAACCCTCATTGAGTCACATCAATCATATAAATGAAAATAAAAACAAACACATAAATCCTCTAATTTGGAAATTCATATTGTGTGAATATGGAAGCTTTAATTTTGTTTATCCAGTATTTTTTCCAGTTATAAACCAAGAAGACCAGTTTCCCATTTCATAAAACTTGTTATCAATGACAACTGCCACACTTCTGTGACAAATTTGCTCTCAGCCAATCAGATGCAAGGATTTCAGTAGTTTGTAACAACTATCACAACTTGTCACTGATAACAAGTTTTATGAAACGGGGCCCAGAAGCTTATATGCCATCTGAATACAAGAAAGCAGTTTGCAAATGTATAGAATGTGCTTATTTCATCTTTTCTTGAACAATGGATTAGAACCAGCCATTGACAATATTAATGACATGATCTATCTAGGCATTTGCCTTTAGTGGCTGATTAATGTCCCATTATTCCATTGTTATATCTGTAATATAGAGCAGAAGCATCAACCTTTTTGTATGTGTGCAATTGTAGACTGTCGTACATGTAGGTCATCATAGCCCCTCCCCTTTTTCCTTAAAAGAAAAAATACACACACACATACACTCACACACACACACACACACATACACACACACACACCTAGTTTCCTATAATTCACAAACTCAAGGTAATGCACTTGGCCAAAAATGGAATATCTTGCCATGGTAATGAATCAGTATAATTAATTCACTCGTATTTGTCAGTCAGCGTGACAGTAATGTGATATTAATATTGGTAGAGCCAAGGACGATAACTATTTGGGTTAATTTATTTTCATGATTTGATATTTATTTCATTATGGGGAAGCTTACAGTGGTGCAAATCAATTATGGCATAGCTGGACACTCTAGTGGATTAACAGTAGAAGTGTTCTCACATATCTTAACCAGGGCTCAACACTAGTGCTTGACCAATCGGACAAATGAAATTTCCATAGTAAAAGGAGGGGGAAGTTAAAAGATAGATTAATTCTTCAGAAAAGCTAGCCAGTTACATGTAGAATTCTGTTGAGAAATTTAATCTAGATCATTCAATTTCATGCATCAGTTTGTTGCCTTTCCCTTTCCCCTCTGCCCTTCTCCCCTCCCTCGTACCCCGATGATTTGGGTCTCATAATCATTAAGATAATTTGTTGTGATCAGTTGATGAAAATCATCACCTTGCTCAATGATTATCAAATAAAAGTCCTCATCAAAATCATGGATGTCAGAACTACGACTCCCTCTTCTATAGCATATTTCTTTTAAAGATCAAAGAAAATGGCCAAAAAAAAATCAAGAATTTTATAGAGAAGTCCATAAAAATTATCTTAGCTCCCACCCGTCTCTTCTGCTCCACTGTATTGTGAAAGTGTTCAAATTCATAGCAAATGACAGCTTTTGCAACCCTAGATTCAAGAAAACAAACTTAAAATACCATAAAAAGGCTCAGTGGTTAGTTAAAGATATTTAGTGTATACAGTGAGAGTAAAAGATAAGTGTTTTTTTTTTCTTATTTTAACCCGTTGAGAACGAGTCCCGAGTATACTCGGGCAGGTGTCTATGGGAAATGCGTGTTGTAGCAAAATCAGTCCGTCCTCAACGGGTTAAGGCCGCGTTCATGCGAATTTCGTAGCCAGAATCACAAACATGAATCATGATTCAAAACGGCGTTTCAAATCACGGTCTCAGCGGAAGAGCGTTCATGCGGGCTTTCGCAATGCTGATTCTGGCTCTGCTCATCCTTTGCCATTGCGCAGCGCACTGCGCAGTTTCTGCAACTCGAGCCAGACCTCCTTATGCCAACTGATCAGTCAGTTATTATAGGCCTTTACGTTTTAATTTCAGTGAATACTTTCCAATACTAAGGTGTGGCATTCAGGCTCTGCCCACAGAAGGGAATAATCCTAATTCTTCGTCTCTCCAATCGTTTCCCTAGGTAGACACAGCGTTGCAGGCATTACTTTTATCAACTCAATCGGAGAGTAATTACATGTATTATTATATTAAACAGCTAACGTTAGATACTAGCATAGAATCGGTGTATGGCGTTGATGTAAACAAATAAGTGCAAGTATGGTACCGAAACATACGATTCATAAGACGTACACAAGCACGCGAACAGAGCAAGAAGCTGTGGGATACCCCTCGAGACACGCATGCGCACAACGCACAATGACGTCATAGAATCATGATTGAAATCACGGTTGCGTTCATGCGGTTTCTGCGATCGTGATTCTGGCTGAATCATGATTCAAAACGCCCTATTTTCCGCGTTTCAGATCGGCGTTTTGAAACGCGTTTAAATGGAAAAATCGCATGAACGCAACGCAACTAAACACGTTTAGCGACTAAACGTGTTTAGAAACGCAATTCTAGTTTCGCATGAACGCAGCCTAAGTTTCAGGCAAGGAAGTTCTCCTTTTGGACAAGTGAAGATATGAGAAATGAGAAATTTACTTGCCTGAAGGGCTAGTCTGAAAACAAGTTGTTTTTTTGAACCCTGCCTTAATCCTTTAGTAACCAAATGACCTACCACTACTCCTTTCACAAATCTCTCAACTGCTTGTTGTCACTCTTCCAAGCTTGTGAGCTCATCCTGCAAGGGATGTCCAAAAAATTTCTTTTTTCTTGGGGGGGGGGGGGGGTTGACATAAATCAGATTTCAAGTACTAAAGACACAAATTTTTACATTGTAGCCTTCCAAGTAGAAACTTGGCTAATGTGTGGCAACAACATGCAAATATTTGACATGTATTGGTAAGCTTGACTTAGAAACAAATTACTGTAAAGCAAGATATTTTCGCGGCATGAAATTTTCGCGAATTGGAGGCAACAGCCTTTTCGCGCCATGATATTTTTGCAAATTGCCACTGGCATGCAATGCAAACTGTAGACAAGAATTCTTGCATGCATTTTAATTTCACGAATCTTGGCTTCCACAAATTTTGTGGAAATAATCAAAATGCACACAAACATTCCTCGTTTTAAAACTTGTATGGTTGTGTTTTGTTCAGTTGATACATCGGTAAGGTTTTATCTGTTAAATGGGTTGAGCCTTATCCGATTCCTACATTTTGAAAAATGCATGGACAAGCTTGAGTCACCGTATTTGGGGTTTCTTTTTTCATCAGGTAATTGTGTTTTCACAAAGTGTGCTACACTACATTAAAACATGAATGATTAATTGCTGGCTTGATGTTCGTTTGGTGTTTTAATGGAAGCAGTATATCAACAGAGGTAGTGGGTCAAACCTCAATTCCCTCATGAATGAAGGAGACATTCAGTTTCATTTTTCAGTTTGTTGTGTTGTCTCCTGTTTTCTATCAAACTATTAAGGAAGATGTGGAAACCCCCAAACAGTATTGACTTTTATGTGTCTGTAGTGAGGAGTGTCAGCAGCTGCTTCTGTTGCTGATGGGCCAGAGAAACCAGCCTCGTGGTCAGGGTATTGATCACCCTTAAAACGCCCTTTGTCGCGCGGTGGCATCAATATTCATCTGACTTGGCCTTGATCGCCACCCCCCTCCCTATCCCCATGGCTCTTGTTGTTATGTTGTGGTGGTTTAATCTTTTTTTTCTGGTGGCGAGGAAGTTGTTGGCAAGACAGTTTAATTGTTTGGTTTGGTTTGGTTTGTTGTTGTTTTTATTTTTGGGAGGTGGGAGGGGGTTGTTATGTGGCAGAAACTTTGTCGAGTTTTTAAAGAGATCTCATAATCAAGGTTATCTACCATGCTTCATCTCAGGCAATTTTCTACTCAAACAAGCATTTCTTATGAAGGAAGAGTGAAGATGGTTTGAAATAGAAGCTTTAATACTGAAGCAACATTACAAAGTAAGGAAGTTTTTTACAAAAAAAAAACTGTGCTAAAGTGATGGACAATAAAGATGTTTTGACCACTTGAATGTCAGCATCTCATCTAACATGGCATCATAATCAGATAAATTTAATTTGAGGTAGTATCATTGTGGTAAAGCTTAACACATTGACTTGGGAAAGAGATAATCCAGACTTGTTTTTCCTTTTTTTTCCAGCATCCCCCTCCCTGGGAGATGGTGATACACAACTTTAAAACCTAATTATACACTTTGTTCAGTTGAATTTTGGTAGAAAAGAAAGAGCAATTGAAAATTTTATTATAATCAGACATGTTATAAGAAAGCTCTATAATTTTTTTAAGTTTCAGATTATCTTCATAAAAAAGTGATATCACTGGCAGCCACATTTAGATGAGATAAGGATATTATGGCCTTATATCTCTAAATTGACCAACATATTCCAAATGACCAATACTGATTGGTCAAATAATGATTGACCAACAAATCTTCACTAAATCCACTGACATTAAAACAAGAAGGAAAAAAAAAACCTTCGTCTGCATTACATTGAATGTTTGTTGCAATAACCTGTCAGTAATGAGATTGTAGTTAATTCATTGACCTGAAAGTCTTATTTTAATGATTTTTTTTTGTGTGTGTGTGTCAAAACTGATGAGAAACTTCTTAGTTGATGACATCACCATATGTTGTTTGTTTGTTTGTTTGTTTTTTCTTTTTTCTTTTTTGCATTATAGGCCTATGTGTTTTGAATCAATATTACCACATTTTAAAAACATGGTAAACTTTACAAATGTCATAAAATTCTCTTTTTATGTCCCATTTTGTTATGATTCAAGTTCCATTCTGTTTGCATGATATATAGGATTGATTTTTTTTTTACTTTAATCAGGCTTTGTTATTGTAGTTTTTGTTTTGTCACTATGCTTCTTGTGTTGTGAATGCTGTCTTTTGTTTTGTATTATATTTTGTTATTTTATACTATGTAAATTGATATACAGACTCACTGAAAAACAGCCCTGAGGCTGATAGTGGTTTTTTTTAAGCCGTATGGAAATAAATAAAACAAACAAACAAAGCCAAGTTGTAACATTGAGTGAGTTTGACATTCATGGTGAAGTCATGGGATAAAAGCAACAACAAAAAAGCAGTACATTTTTATTAGAAAAAGTAAGATTAACGACATAATTTCACTCACTGAAGATATGAGTGTATTGTGATACCCCATAGGACAATTCGTTGATTTACAGGCATTTGATTCGACCTGATTTTCTCAAAACCTATTTCAGTGTGCTCATATATTTCCCCTGCACCTGCTGCTCATGTTATACTAAATGAAATTTCTCCTCAGAGTACATGGTCCCCTTTGGGTGTATTCTCATTTTAGTGGCTGCTGGCACCTCAGTTTTACTCTAATGAAATCAATTCAGTTGGCTTATCATTCATAGTACTTGTAGTACTCAAGGTTCTGTGCTCACTGGGTCTACCCAGTTGTACTAGTTGCCTGCAAAGATGAAAGAAATTGTGCATTAGCTCATGTATGTGTATGCATGCCGATAAAGTACAAATCACCATGTATTCCTCTGTTCTGGTTGACTTGAATAGATACAGTACAAATCAACTAGGGCCGTTTTCGTGTGGGTCAAGAAATGTAATTGCGATGCTTCGTTGCAGTTTTGATACAGATTATAGTTTGAATTTCTGTAAAACTAGAAATTTTCATGAGCATTTGAGGAGCATGTTTTTTCTGTGGAAGCGGTTGAAAGGTCACCGTAAGTTCCACCTTCCAAAACATGATTTGGAGGTCAATCCGTACACAAGACTATTTATTTCCCTAATTCTTGAGAATCATGATAGGAAAGCACCTTCCGACTGTCATTTGAATCATGATTTGAATTAATGAGTCAAATCACCCTCCACAATGCCAGTTTGCATACACACGGCCAAAATGCGTAATTTGAATCATGATTCTAGTGATTCGTCAATAGAATAATGATTCAAATTACGCTGTCGTGGTACGTGTGAAAACAGCCTCAAACAAATAGTGGCAGTTTCCTCACAATCGGACAAAGAATACAGTGGTTGTGGAATTTTTCGAATTCACATGTGTTACCGAATAGTGATACCGGTTGCACCCACTGCTATGCAAATTGGCTTTTATAGGTAGTGAAGTCATGAACTCTCACATCATGAAATCATGACTTTAATAATCTAGTAGCCACAACACTATCTCCATCACTGCTAGGTTATTACATGACATTAGAATTTTGATACAAGGGATACCAATCGTTATTTTTCATTAAAAAAAAAAAGAAATCAGAGAGGTTTAGTTTGCAGGTTGATGGAAGATGTTTGAGGCCTCAATGTCATTATGTCATCTAATTTGCATATACATGTATCAGGTTACTATTAGCATCTCTGTTACCCAAAAATTGTGACATTTTGTTTCCATTTAACTTGTTTGTTTTATGTCAGATTTTGATGAACTCCATGCCATTCCTTGTGCCTGATATTACTCTGTACATCATTCATATCATGGTGCAAAATTTTCACTCCAAGAGATGGGTACTTTGGCTGGAAGGTGAAAGAACTTGCCTTGTGGTTCTTATCAATAGACCTCTATTACCTGCTAATTGGAACATCTCACCATCAATACATACAGCTGAAGAGCATGCTGCTGAAAAGGCACCTGTGTTCTGTATCCAGATACTTTGATTCTCATCTCGTCTCTGAATTATTTTTTTTTTCTTTGATATGTGTTAAAGAAGTATGCACTCGTAGCATTTATTTGAAGAAGGGTCGTCATGACAAATTGAGGCTGTATAAAAAAAACCGGTCTGCTCGGTATTGATTGAGCATGCCTCTGCATGCAAACAGTAGGGCAGGAGACTCCGCAACTGACATTTGAGAGAGTGACATTAGGCGCATTCGTCTCTATTGCAATATGGCCCGATGTAGTAGAGTACATGGACTCCCAAGTTTTTGGTTTAGAAACCTTACGGAGAGAAGTTTAACAATCGCTTGCCCTGTTCATCCACTGGGGAGGGCTCAAGCTGGCATTGATTCTTGTCGACCGCAAAATTAAGCCCTGTAAGCTGTAATTAATCACATGACTTCACACACTGATGGGGATGACTGGGATGGTACATTTCTGTCCAAGCACTAATTAACTCCGACATTGCCCTTTCGGAATGGACATTGCATCTGCAAAGCACTGTGTATACCGGTAATGAAATAACCACACACATTTAAGCATTATCATTTGCTGAATCTCATGTTTGTACTATCGGGGGGGGGGGGGGGGGGGGGTTGGGGTTGGGGAGGAATCATTGTGTCTCTGATGATGCCTCATTTCTGTCATTGATGTCAGTTTAGGTTTATAATTCCAGAGTAATCAGAATTGATTACCCGCATTATGTTGGCATTAAGCAAAATACTGGAGTGCAGATCGCCTGATTGGGGTGTCGATACAAATGCAGCAAGTTGAGCATTCCAAAGTTATCGTCTACAAAAGTATGTAAATGATTTTACAGGAAATGTATTTGATGCAAATCATCTCTTTGGGGTTGAGCATCAACAGAAATGTTAACTATCTGTTGCGAAAGATTGTGATGATGAAATGTGAACGTTACACATGACAGCAAAGAGGTCTGATGAACAAGACTAGTTGAGCATTATGATCGCTCTGTCAATAAATCGCCCCTTTATCCATAGATTGTTCTTAATGAGCCCACTAGGTAATTAAAGCACAGTTCATTAAGGTGACCGGTGATACATAGTGTGGAACATGGATAGCTGCTGATGACACAGCCTTCTCTTATAAATCACAGTATGAAAAAAAAAGCTTGATATTTTAACTATGCATGGTTACTTTAAAGGGTTGCATCAGTCTCTGAACAGGCAATGTAATCCAGATCTTATGAAAAATTACTTCAGTCAATCACACAGAGCGGTCAAAAGGGATTAGTACCCCATTGATGGGATTGGACATGTGTTAGGTAATCAGAGGCTATTTCAGAACAGTGAGTCACAAAATGTAGCATTGTGGATCTCAAATGAGCTGTCTAGCTTAAAATGCAATTCCATTTGTGTTTGAATGACTGTATTAAATGCAGTAGACTTACAGTTTCATTAATTCAGAGTGATTTTTTTTTTTAAAGAGAGATGAGAAAGTTGGAAGTCTGTTAAAGCTTCTTTTGTTTTCACATATTAGAAACATCAGTTATGATTGCATTAATTGATTATAAATGCAAATTAGATGAGGCTGTAATGCCATTGCTGCAAGTAGCACAGATTGATAGTGTGTGTTTGCCATACAAACATTTCCAGTATATACATATAATTTTATAGAGGAGGCTTATTCATGAAATTAACATCTCAGAAACAGAAATTATGCAATAGTTTTAACCCAGTATTGTATCTACATTCAGCAGAGTATGGCAAATATTTAATCTTATTTGACCAAACAGAAAGATTTCTAGTTTTGCAGTTCAGAAAATGCTGAGTTAGGTGCTATTGTATGCAGATCAGCTTTATACATATGGCTAACAGAAGAGTAACATGTACCCTTTAAAAAAAAAAAAATCTATTGGATGCTTTCCACAGCTCTATGGGAACAAGAAAAAGAATAGAATAAAGATTGATAGATGAATTGATTTCTGAACCTGTATTCCTTTTTGGCAGGATCTGCCTCATGAAAGGTTATCTGTGTAATACGAACAGATTCTGTGTCTGAATAAAGACACCTTACACCAATGAGAGTCAGTCTCCTAAACAAATAATTTCCTGTTGTAGAAGTAAACATTGTCAGAGAGGAAAACACATCCACTCACTTGTGACTGACCCGTGTCGGTCTGCAGCATGCTCGTGCAGGGAATACACCCACCTGGGTATGTGCATGCATGCATGCTGTGGCATCGAGTGCCGATAGTCGTCTGTAAATATAGCGGCAATCTGGCCAAAATTGAACGAGTCTCGAAATGCGTCGTCCAGATCGTTATTGGCGACAATCAATCACAGGTCTGGCGAGCAGAGAGCTTGGCGCTCTCTCGTCTCGGCAGACAGCAGCAACACGTCTCAAAAGCACCCCCTCTCAGGGAAGGAGGAGGCCCTATCTCAGTGAAAGTTCACCCCAACCCCCTGCCTTGCCTTCCATCTTGTGGAGACTGTGGTCTTGGCTCTCACCCATTGCCAAATTACCTTATCACTCGCTCAGCTGTAGGGTGATAGTAAAATCACTCTGTTTTGAATTGAATCGAGAATGACTCCTGCTTTAGCTGGTTATGTCATTTCATTGCCACTCTAGTCTGAGAAAAGTAGCTGACCATGTGCATCAGGATAATTAGTCTGTACAGGAATCGTTCGGATAACCCTGCACACGTACACTCCTTGTAGGACTGAGGTTTCACATTTTTGGCTGGAAATTTTGAATCTACTGTCATGCATTTTTGTATGTTTTTTTATTTGTAGGCCTCATTATTTACCTAAAATTGTGCTATTTCTTGAAATGAGACTATACAGGCAGATTACACTTTGTGTTATAGAACAAAGTAGAACTGCAAAGTTTCCCATAGTCTGCAGCACTCTCCTTGCAAACGTCAATCATCTCGTCATGTCCTGGAAACAGAATATGAAAGCCTCACTGATTTGAGAATCATCCTTGCCTAATGAGAATCTGTAACACACAAGACTGTCTCTGTCATCTCTCTTTGGAACCTCCCTGATTCTGATACAGTGTGAATATCAGCAACCCTGACAAAGGTCAAAGGTCACTTCTGCAGAGATTTGAACATTCGGTACTCTACCTTGTTGAGGCCATGTCTGAATTGGATTGAGATGTGATTTGCAGTTGGGTCAGGAGATCAAAGACAGGTTGCTGTTTTTGAAATTTCAGTCTGTCGAGAAGGTGCTGTTTTTTGAAAGAGTTGGCAGTTCAGTGGTTGCTTACAGACAAATTTACCCCATGGGGAGAGTTGTTCAGAATGATATAAATCCCAGTGATAGACGAGGGACAGTTTAAGTGAAGCCAGACAAGTGTCAAGAAAGTCATATGTTCGTGGCTAATATGAGATGGCCTTTTTATTTATTTATTTTTATTATTTTTGTTCATGTGGCAGTGAATTGGACGAAAGCTTTGTGGGTAAAACTTGTTTAGGTAGTCCTACAAGTAAGGCTATCAGCATCATTTGTGTCTTTGGGGATGTGTAGGCCTATGAAGTGTCATGTCCCCAATATATCACGAGCGCATTTCTGAATCAATGTACATATATCAGCTGTCCATGATCCCAATGTGTCATGGTGACAAGGTTCGTATGGAATATTTAGTGCATATAACTGTTAAGATATCAATGTATATTGTTGTCTTCACAAGGGATCAGCCCATTATCATTCTTCTTTACTAGAAGCCAAACATTTGATACGATGGTTTATCAACATCCTGTTGTACGTTATCACATTAAAGCATATTCGGGCTTCATGTCGCTTTATGAATAGATATTCTCTTGTGTGTATAGGCCTATCCTCAAGTGAAATATTTGTCCAAGTTGTTTTTGATATTATTGCAATATTGTTACAACCTCAGTGCTCTGTGTGAACAGGTATGATCTTTTGAAGCAAAACCATAGTACTGTATATACTTTGGCACGGAGTCCCTGCCCATTTCCACTGCAACGTGGAATGATCTGTGCCCTATTCACACAAGCCAAGAGGAACTGGGGGAGAAGTGAAGCGGGCCAGATAGCAGCCAAGAAAAACAATCACCTAATCATTCCACTGGTTTACCCCGTTGAGTGAGCAGTTAAGTGTCCCATTTGCCCCGTAGCCATGCTGACCGCAACTAGGCTGATGAGACCTGTGTCGCGTGCTCGATGCCACGGTGTCCTTAAGAATATATGTCTTGCAGATGAGTGGGTTATTGAGTGCGTATGGATAATTAGACTACGTCATAGGCCACCGTGGCATTCTGCACATGATCATGTTTGTTTGGCTTGGATGCAACCACATGTCATGAGTACTCTCCATGTGGCGTGTGTGTGGCTTTGTGGCCGGAACTGTATTGTTTCATCTCTGCTCTTTTGCATTTAAAGGAGAATGAAACAAACAAAAAAAAAGATTGATTGATGGAATACAGCAATATTTGTAGAATATATAACAATCAGCAGAGTTTTTAAGAAAACTGGACAATTGCATTGAAAATGAATGAATTTTTACAGTTTTGGTGCCACCATCACGAGATGAGAAGACTACAACACTGTGACACCACACGTGGGACAACAACATAAGGAAAATATGAACAAAATTCATCATATTTTTACTGTTCTAATAGCACAGTGAAAGAGCACTGGACCTACCTCTTTCAGAAAGGCGGGGGGAACAATATCACCCGTAACATATGTCAGTACCAAGTACTTAACAAATTGAGAGAACGTATACTTTCATTTTTTTTCCAGAAATTTCGTGGAATCCTCTTTATATTTTGTTATGGTTGTCCTACAATGACATCACAAACTGTAGTTAGTCTTCAAATCCAGAGATGGCAGCTCCAAAATTATAAGAATTCATGACTTTTTAACAGATTGTCCAAGTTCTTTTTTTTTAACTTTGCTCATGCGTTCTGCTAATGCAATGTTGCTGCATTCCGTCAACTCATGTGCATTTGGGTTTCATTCCCCTTTAACCATCTGTGAACCACCACTTAAAAATGCCATCTTCATTGTGTACACTACAAACAGATTGTTGATAGTAATGACAGGACTAATGGTTTGAATCTATGGCATCACCCTGTGTTGGCAGGAAAGGGGTAATATTGAAGAAGTGTTATCTTAACACCAGCAGCATCAATTCCTTCACATTCTTAGACTCGGTCTAATTATTATTTTTTTTACCTCCTTGAGTTTAGCTGAAGTCTCTTCCCTGTATATGTATAAGGATTATTTTGTTTGATCAACTCAGGTTATCTATCAGGATCTTTTTGCTCTATAGTCATTGTAACTAATTAATACACTTTAGTAATTGTTACTAATGAGTATACTTTTGTGTTTTGTCGCAGCTTTGATGACTTAAAGGGGCAGTTCACCCTGAAAATTAATTTTGTGTTAATAGAAGGTGTAAAATGAGGAGAGCTGGGCAATGGAAGTTTGAGCAAATTCTGATCAAAATGAAGAAAGTTGGGATTTTCTGAAGTTGTGATCATTCAGCATCAAGTGGCAACACCGTGATGTAGCATGTGAGCTCATCTTCCATTTGGCGCATCCCTAACATTCCTTAATTTTTTTTTTTCTTTTCTTCTATTTTTTCATCATTGATGGGTTATGTAGAAAAATATTTACAATGCTTGTATTAATGGTGCATGTATGATTGGAAATAAACTTGATGGGAAAATTAATTTTTTATTTTATAGTACAGAGCAAATGAGGGGTGAATTCACTTGTGACATCACACAATTACCAATTTGTGTTGAATGATCACAACTTAAAAAGAAAAAAATCTTAACTTTCTCAGTTTCATCAGAATTTGTTCCTGCGTTTTTTTGTCCTGTTCCTCTAATTTTTCTGCTTCTGTTCACACAAACTTATGTTCAAGGTGGATTTCTGTGAAGCTGTTATGACAACTACAGCTGCATTTCTTGAAACTGTACCATTGCCCTTTCTGCATTACAACTTGACTTTTTTTTTTTTTTTTTAAAGGGTTCACCCGTGTGATATTAGCATTAATCAGCCTATTTTCTTTTCCCAGCCCTGCTGGTAATGAGGCACTGTAGACCAGTACAGGACCAAATCCAACCAGATTCTCTTGGCTGAGATTGAGGTGGTGGGTGGACCACATGATTGGATTATCAGACTCCTCGTCCTCTTTCCCTCGTAGTCATAATGGATGAACATGAAAGGGGAAGAGATAGGATTCTGCTCTCAGAGCTGCATACCAGCTCCCAACAGACAGACAGAAAGAGACACACAGGCAGACAGACACAATATGTTACATTTACATGCATTGTTGTGCCCCTTATTTAGATGTCGTTGAAAAGGTTCCACATAAACAGTTGCAATCCAACATGTTATGGAAAGATAGATATTTCCCTGCAAATATGATTATGTACAAAATAATGTGACTTCGGATAACTCACTTACTTCATTTCAATTTAACCATTACTATATTTTTTTTTAGGGAAGGTATAATGAGCATGAAAGGGCAAGGCTTATAGATCTAGGCAAGTGTAGATCTTGATCAAATAATATAGAAGAATGTAAATGAAATTTCTTCTAATTCCATAGAATTATTGAGACTTGTTTTGAATGGTATTGTGCAATTATGACGCAGTTGTGAGGTAGTAGTCATGGGGGGGGGGGTACTTTACTACTTACAGTGGCATTTAAAGTTGTTTTGTCAGTATGATCTAGAGGGCGCTTTCCTAAATTGGATATAATTGACCCATGCCAAAGGGTTTTTGTTTTTTACCTACCAATTTTTTTGGCAAACCCTTTACAGTTACCCTGCAAGTCCTTTGCCCAACAATGCAATTGGCAATGCATTGACGAGTCAAACACAATCAAGAGATTACTTGAGCATGTGCCTGACTTGACTTGAGTTTTCGTACCTAGCTTTCACACTTACCAACAGTTCTTAATTTTAAACACGATTGTAATGATGCATTATTAATTGTGTTTCAAATCAAGCATTCTTGCCGTGTGAATGCAAACTGGAATCATGGAGGGTGATTTGAATCGTATTTCCAATCGTGTTTCAAATGATGGTCCGGAGGTGTATTTCAATTACGTTTCGCCAGAATTAAGTAGCGAAACGACTGTGTCAATGTCATTGTCCTCCAAATGTGTTTTTAGGGGTGGAGGTTTCGGTGACCTTTCAACCACTTCCACAGAAAGACCGCACTCTTCAAATGCTCGCATTGCAGTATAAGCGTGTGCTACTTACAGCTCAAGAGTGATCGATGGAAACTTTGAAAGGCGCCAAACCTGCCTTCCTCGGTCTGAAACTCGAAAACCGCAGAATCCGCGAAGCCTTCCTCACGCGTGTGAAAGAACGATGATTTGAATCATAATTGCAATCATGTTTTTAGTTCAGCATTCAAATTAAGTGCTCTTGGTACGTGTGAAAGCAAGGTCCATTGCATTTGGGTTTTCAAGCTTTCCTGTTTATGTTGGTAAGTAGTCATATTGTCGACTGGTTCCCTCCCCCATCATAACAGAATGGCAGCCAATATAAGTGTCAGCCAAGCAATGTCCTTTTAGAAGTAAGGTGCATCATTAAACTTTCTTCAAGAATAAAAAAGATATGCAATCTATTTATAAAGCAAATAAACCTATTTCTATCGACTCCCTCAAGATTTTTAGAGAATGCTATAATGTATTATTGAATGCCACTACTGCACAAATCGTGAACTCAATAGTTTTATTGATCACGGAATCAGGCTTATGGAGAAGACTATAGTCCAAAATTTTGTCGCATTGTGTGGTCTCTCATTTCTTTCTTTTCTATTTTTACCAAGCCTGTTGCTGGCATCCAGCTGAGTTTGAAACGCAGTGAATTTGAATATACACTGTAGTGTGCGTGTCAGGTTGTTTATGCTGTGCACGCCTTTCTCATCAATTGCTAGATTTTCTGGGTTATATTAGGAAAGATTTTAGACAAATTACACTTGCGGTGCAGTGAGAATCTGGTTTCTTGTGAAAAAACAACTCTTTGTTTGCACAGTATGTTATTTTAGAGCTTGTGCTCTCAAGAAAACCTGATGGTCACAGAATCAGATAACCATAAGCATGTTACATGGAATTCAGTTACATTGTAGTCATGTTATCATGCTTCTTTCTTTTCAAAAAGTAATCCATACTCAGCACTACAGTATGCAGTTTGTATAGGTATAAGTGATGAGTATCTGCTCGTGCTGTATGCACAAAATCATAGGATGTATAATTGGTTATTTGCATGTTTCACATTGCGGCATTGTAGGTTACTACAATTCTCCCCCCCCCCCCCCAAAAAAAAAAAAGCTTCATGCTGTGAATGTTCCAGGTTTTACAGTAAATAGATGTTAAGCACAAACACCATACAAGCCCTCCCTCCCTCTCCCATGCTCTTTTTGCATCCTTTTGTCCCGTATGTCCATCCATCCATCCCCATGCTCAGTTTTAATGGAATTTGACCTCATTATCTCTTCCCCAGACTCTCACCGCTCTCTTTACTCACGACACTCCAATGCAGGGCTAAAAAAATATTTTGGGAATGATTTATATGTGTATCCACATTGGGGGTAATGAGAACACACCACTAACACCCATCCATACATCAATGATGTAGGTAGAGAGCTGTTAAGGGCATCCCTCTCCTCTGCCTCCACTCCCTATATGCTCTTTGTGGACAGGAGATTTTTGTATACGCCATTTATTTAGCGAGTTTAAATATTCGCGAATTGGGACTTCCCGACGATTTCGCGAGTGGTGAAATTCCCAATCGTGGAGTACTGTACTGAACGGAGAAATTATGTATGCGTGTGCGTCACATTCATATTGGGATCAGAGTCATTATTTTTCGCGTGTCTTTAATTTCGCGAATAGCACCTGACTCGCGAAATTAGCGAAAATAAAATCCTTTGGAAATATTCAGTGTATAGAGTAATCCATGAACATCACTCGGAACACTGTTCAGTTAAAAGCATCGTTTGTGATTCTTCATGTAGCAGTAACACATGTCGTAAGTTATGTTCACACCACATTTGTAATCTTACAAGTTTTAAACTTCAGTGATTAGCTTGCACTTTTATACTGTAGTAGGACGTGTGTCAGCATAACATCTGATCTTTAAGATGATTTCACTTTTGAGGGGAAGTCCCTCTAAATGATTAAACCACAACACCGGAAGAAATACTCAAACACAAACACTAGCACTAAAGCTGATAATGTGCAACAATACAGCAGTGTACAACATTCCCTCTAGGTTGACCTGGACACTGTTATAATGGGTTTATGGAGATATATATCATATCCACACGACACTAAATTATGAGCTGGAGTTCTGAAAGGATCTTTCAGAACTCCTTTCATTTTCTCTGGTAAGCCTTTACTTGAGGTATTTTGGTACCAAATATCATTATTAAGCCGATATTTGTTTTTGATGGTTAGATATACAAAACAAGATTTCAAAATGATTTATGCCAGTTGAGATGACTGAAACATTCAAAATGTAATAATGCATAAGGTAGCATAGAAATGTCACATTTTCGTTGTTTTGTTTTTTTTTACAGTTTAGGAATGCTGTAATTTCTTTTTTTTTCTTTCTTTTTTTGCCATGTAACAGTGGTTTGAGCCCAAAGTTGACACCTGCTGCTGTCTTGACGAAAAAACATGTTGTGACAAAAGTTGGTGAAAAATGAGAAGTTGAAGCCGAGGAAGACAACTGGCATTCGTTGTTTGAGAAATGCACTGGAGGAAATCTCCATCAAAACATCGCCTATTCCTCTCCTCCCAAAAGACGTCATTGATCCATGTTCTGGCTCCCCCCAAGACAATTGCGATGTGAATGCTAATCCAAGCCAAGTATATGTCAGGCAGTCGGGAGAGCGATTCAGTTGTGCGCCTGTTTTGCAGCTCACACGGGCCAGGAAGCATGACGAACACCTGTACATACAAACAATTGTCAATATACAGGTGACACTACTTTTAATAGAAGGGTATAAGCTGGGTGTACTGATGCCTTTGTACCAGCTCGTATTCATTACTCGTCGCTACTTTTGGGGTAATTTTTGTATGATAGTAGAGAAGAAATCTATGGGGGGGTTTTATTTGCCTTAAAGTGATGAGCACAAGATATGTTAGACTGACAGTATTGGTTAGCAGTTCATCATGTCTGCCTGGCATGCAATTTGTGATATGTTTGAGAGTCTAGAGGTTTAATGCCCCCCTACCCCCCCCCCCCCAAAAAAAAAAAATAGCACCAAAGCATATTGGATTCTCTGATATAGATTTTTACATTTGTATTTGTGTGTTTGAATTAAAGGAAAAATTGTAAATGAATTGCAAATGTAATAGATGCAGAACACTCTGTGATGAAAAACAGACATACAAATTTTTAAAAAAAGAAGATAATCTGACTGTCAACAAAAGGCGTTTTCATGCCCAAATCCAAGCTCGAGATATTTTTCGCGATTGCGAATTAGCGCGCTATTTCATTTCTTATTCACATCAGCCCAGCCCGAAGAGAATTAGCCCGAAATTTTTTTCGAGGTAAGTCGACAGCTGAGCATGTGCAAACCCCGCAGTAATGTGTGCACTTTCAAAAATTTCTCATGCTTTGTGTGCAGTTTGCAATCGATCGGGTCACACATGCTACGCATGATGGGATGCATTGCGCTAATTTCTTGAGACGTTTTCACATTATCAAATAGCGCGCTAGTTCACCAATTATCCAGCTACTTCAGAAATTTCCCGAGTTGGACTAGAGAAATTTTCTCGACCAGAGTGATACAATTAGCGCGCTAATTTGTGTTCACATTATCAAATAGCGCGCTATTTCGTGATCAGGTTAATTTCCCAAGTCAGAAAATAGCGCACTATTTTGAAACGTCGGGCTGATGTGAAAACGCCTAAATAGACTGTTTCTGTAATGTAGTACATTTCATTGATGCTTCTTGTCATGGATAGTTCAGTAATGAAGCATTTCATTCACCTGCTCCTTCCAATTAAGGTCCTTATGCAATAATTCACTTAGTTCCTAGGTACACCTGTAGGACAAGCCTCCTGCAAGCTTTGTTGTTGTTAAAGGGTGTGTACAGTTCTGGTCGAGGTGTAGATTTAGCTTTTAACATTTTGCGAGATATTCAGAAACTACTCTATGAGATGTCAAAGAGCATGCAGTTCTAAGGGGTATCAAAAGTTTATTCGATGAAAATCGGTTTTGAAATGGCTGAGATATCCAAAAACAAGGTGAAACAAAGAGATCCTAATAAAGTTGGGGCATGTCGCTTTTTATTATTAGCACTTTTTGGGATATCTCAGCCATTTGAAAACCAATTTTCATCAAATAAACGTTGAATCCTTCTAAAAATTACATGCTCTTTCATATTTCATAAGAGGCTTTTCATTATCTCACTTAGGAATGTTCAAAACATGAATCCCTGCCTCAACCAGTACTGTACAGTCCCTTTAAGGGCAACTTCTGTGAATGCAGCATGCATAGAATTTGGAGACATTATGGAAATGGTGTATTGTCAATGACCGCATTCCATGTGATCGTTGTACATTTTCGAAATTACAAAATTGGCATTGCAGGCAAAATTATTATAATCATAACTTTTCATATAATTGGAAATCAACTGACCTCTTTCTTGGAGGAAGATTCACTAGGGCAATAACTCAAATGCCTGAAACAAGAGTTGAGAAGGAAAGTTATCATTAAAAAACTTGGGAAATCAGTTACATGCATACGAAGCAAGAGCCATATCAGTCATGTAGGCCTACTGTATCAATGCTACCGTTTTGAAGGTATCCATAGGAAGGCACTGAACTCATTTGAGACTCACAGGAAATTATCTAAAACTTTAAAGGGATGGTATAGTTGAGATGGGGGATTCAGTTTCTTACTTCTTGCGAGATAATTAGAAACCGCTACTGATATAGTATATGAAAGAGCATACAATTTCAATAGGAACTCAAAGTTTGATTGATGAAAATTGGTTTTGAAATTGGTAAGATATCCAAAAATGAAATAAAAGAAATTGGACCCAATAAAAGGTGGATCCCACCTGTTATTACAACCTCTTTGTTTCTGGATATCTCAGCCATTTCAAAACTAATCTTCATCAAAAACTTTAAATTCCTCTTAAGAGTTGTATGCTCTTTGATATTTCATAAGAGGTTTTTCATTATCTCACAAAAAAAGTTAAAAACCTGAAGCCCCATCTCAATCAAACTATACCATCCCTTTAAAATTCTGTTTGAATATGATCAAGGTGTTGGTTATCTGTTGTTTTAGATTTACTTTTCATCCATCTTTTTTTTTCTATTGTGAATTCTGTCAGTAATTTTGACCTAATTCTTTATCGATTTCTTGGGTATTTCATGAATCACCTTGTATACCTCAGAAGTAAATACCATGGTAACAACAGGGAATTCATGAAAGCTTATTGGTTGCTCATGTCCTTGATGACATTTTTGAGGGTTTCTAGCAGATCAGGTCATTACTGTCCCAGAAACCCTGGTGAAGAAGAAAGAAAGAGAGAGAATTATACAGAGTTTGCCTTTATAGAGAGCTTGCATAGAATTACAGAATCCCCAGCTGTTGCTAAAAAAGAAGTCAGTTAACCAGTAAGTTGTCTGGGTAGAGAGTATGTCTCTCTTTCGGGGGGGGGGGGGGGGGGGGGGGGGGGGATAGGGATGGGGAGAGGAAGGTGGTGTCACTGAAGAGACAATAGGATGAGTTGCTGCATTACTGTGATGCACTCGGCTTCCACTGGGGATGAGAGACATCATATTTTCACGGTCGGCAGCCAGGAAAATTCACTCGAGTAGGCAGACCGTGTGATGTGTGTCGCATGAATATATTCAAAGCCCCACGGGCCGCTGCCGTACAGCGGGAGGCTACATGCTGCGGCGGAGGGTTTTGCAGCATTGACAGTGTTTTGTTCAGCTGCGTTATTCATGACCCGGCTTATTTATCACTACAGGAAATTAATCTTTCATTTCAGACCTTTGTATTCGGCTTCTGATTAAATATTTTCAGTGCAGTCATGCTACTGGATGATATTAAGCTTCTTTGTTCTGACAGCCTTTTGTAGTTTTGTGAAACTACCAGGGAAAAACAAATAGATAAAAAGGTTTAGTGTTTTGCTCAGCGTCACTTCAGAATTCAGAAGAAAGGAAGCATACAAGTGTGAGAGAGTTAGGTTAGGATAAGGTCCAGACCTTGACAGTCACAATACCAGTAGGTGATAATTGCCAGTAGCTGTCCCAGTCTCATTTGCAAAATGTTTAGATAATTATACAATATCAATAGATATCTAGGATGGTAGTCTTTAAAAGGTTAAAGCAGACATGCAGTGTCTTTCATCTGATCTAATTTGTCCGGCCAATCACCATCCACATTATCTGTCTACCCAGTAGCGGGGTTTTGAGCAACTTCGTGTGATTTTGTTTCCTTTCTGCTAATCCATTCAACCTGCAGTGAATGGCAATATGTGTAATTATCATTAAGAAAAAAACAAACAAACAGAAGCAACAACAGAACATCTTATGAATCAAAGATGATAAGAATCAGATCCCATGCTGCACGACAACATGTAGTCCACAATGTATTCATGTATGATATGAAAAGAGTATTATACTTACATATTATGTGGATTGATAATGCCGTATCTTTGACAGCAAATTAATGCTTCAAAGAAAGGCCTGACAGCATGAATATGTCCAGCTGATCTTGTATGTTTGTGCTAAAATATCATTTTCTAGTAAATCAAGAAGAAAAGGGGGAAAAATCGAGCTACTAGGTGAGGCATGTTAGTGGAAGAAAATCATCACATTTTCATTCAGATTTCAAAGTTGATTGTGTGCAACATACCTGCATTTATTACTCACCTATTTGCATCATATCAGCTGTCCAAGAATTGTTCTGCAGAAATGAGCAAAACTTCACACAATTTTATAAATTTCCAAATTTTTATCTGATTTTGATGAACTTTTCACTGTTGTACTCAAAAGATTTTACTCTTTCTTATCAGACTAACTTATAACTAGACTGGAATTCCTCGTTTAAACGTTTCACAGCACAGACACACATGACCCTGTGATTGTTACTATTAGTGCTTCAGGAGAATGGCATATCTAACTTTGCATGAAAGTGGCCAGAGTAAAACATGCAACAGAATGAAAATGCAGATATCATGGCATATTACTCCTGTGACTTGTGTCACATGCAAGCTTCTCAATTCAGGATCCAGCCTGAACGTTGTACTTTCCAAGTGGAGGATAGTACAGAAATAAGTAATACGGCATATTATTTTGCCGTCCGTATGTGTGTTGTCAGCGTGGACCTGCCACTTCTGTGCTCTGAGGATGGACAGGCGTATTAATCGGCTGCAACGCCTGAGTGCATAGTATTCTGAAAAATGACAAGTGATACTACATTTTGACATTAGTGTCTTTTAGACCTACTTTTGTAAAGCATTGTTATTATCTTGACTCATGGGTGCATTAGGGAGGAGGATGGGGTTGTGATGAGGAGAATGCCTGTTAGTTTTGAATGATGATCAACCAAATATAATATTGAATTTCACTTTACATTTCCAAGAAAAAGTCCTCAATGACAGCCAACCCCACCCCCCCCCCCCCATTCTGATTTTAGCTCACCTGAGGCAAAGGCTTAAGTGAGTTATTGTGATCATTATTCATCATTCAGTGTCCAAAAGTTAATGTGCGATACTCGGGTAAGTGCGGGACCCCTGTCATTTGCTATCAAATGCTATCCAGAAGTAATGTGTCATATATGACACACTAATGATATGTCAAGGTATCGGGCAAGCTTTGTCGGCCTTTGCAAAGCTGTCAAAGATTGCCTATAAATGTTCTTTCATGTTTGCAGTGCAGAACTGAGTGAAATAGGTGCCCTCAACCAATGTTGTGTCAAAGTACCATTGCTCTGCAGAATATAAACTCTCCGAACAAATGGTGCTGAGGTTGGAATTCACAGGAGAGTGTGACATGGTGTCATCAATTCATGCAATTTTCTCTGTTTTCTCACTTACAGGTGACCTGATGACCAGCCTGCTATGGTACTACCGTCCAGAGCATACTGAGGCAGGGAGACTGTCGTTTCATCTACAGGTGAGGCACCCTTGCTTACCGTACCCTACAGGAAATTATGTTTCATAAACAAAAATGAGCAATAGGCTTATTTACTTTCATGTATCAATTTAGTTGGACAATTTTCCCCACCAACCTTGAAGAGAGCTTTTGTGTTCGTGTGTTCCTACTTGATACATTTTCTTTCTCATAATTCAGGTTGTATGCATTAGCTGTTGCTATGTCCAGCAAGCTCTGGGCAAATTTTCTGGTTGTCTATAGCACTCATTGTTGCAGGGTATCCTGTGATTTTTTTTCTTTTTTTAAGCAGTAGATGATAGGTTTGAATCCTACTGGTTCCTTTTCCAGGATGGTTGTTAAAGGACAAGTTCACCTTCATAGACATGTGGGTTGAGTGAATGCAGCAATATTAGTAGAACACATCAGTAAGAGTTTGAGGAAAATCCGAAAATCCGTTCAAAAGTTATGAATTTTTAAAGTTTCTGCTCAGTCATGGCTGGATGAGAAGACTACTATAGCTTGTGATGTCACATGAGTACAACAGTATAAAGAAAGTATAAAGAAAATTCACCTTATTTTCACTTTTCTCGCATAACAAAAGAACGCTCGACTTCTCTCTTTCAGAAGGCAAGGGGAATAATATTATCCTTAATATACATCAGTAACAAGTCCAAGACATTTGCACTTTATTCAAAAAGTAAAATTTTGTGAAATTCTCTTTTTATTTTCATTATATCATTGTATGCATGTGACATCACACACTGTAGTAGTCTTCTCATCCAGCAGTAATTGCGCAGATACTTTAAAAATTCATAACTTTTGAACGGATTGTCGGATTTTCCTCAAACTTTCACTGATGTGTTCTACTAATATTGTTGCATTCACTCAATCCACATGTACATGAAGGTGAACTTGTCCTTTAAGATGCAAATCAGCAGTTACAATCTTACAAATACATTTGTTCAGAGGGTGGCAATTGATGAAAAATAAGCCATAGCACCAGCTTCATCCCTCAGCATTAACATTTTGTTTCTTTTATCCTTTAATTCTGTGTCGGCATTTTTGAGTGATTTCAATAAATGCAACCGGGTAGCAACCAATCAGCTTCAAGTGTTTCAGCTGGTGCTATGGTAATCATTGTCAGGGTAACAAGCAATGATTGCAACTTTATAAAAAGAGACTACAGGTATTTTTCAGCTGTGATAATCTCGATGGTTGTATCTTTTGGCTTCAGAAGGGAAATACCACCAAGTTATGAAGAAGTTATATCATGCCATATCATGGCTTACAAAGCTGGTAAAATGTGCCATGCATATCTCTGTGTGTGTGACCACAACAAAAATACAACCACTCCCATTCCATCCGTCTCAAAGTAATTTATCATTCTTTCTTGGATATATACGATAGTAAAGATG
Organism: Diadema antillarum; assembly: GCF_040938485.1. Lineage (NCBI taxonomy): Eukaryota > Metazoa > Echinodermata > Echinoidea > Diadematoida > Diadematidae > Diadema > Diadema antillarum. The sequence continues at coordinate 3,836,586 of NW_027270954.1, forward strand.
TCTCCCAAGGCATCATGTCATTGTTTAACCCCTTGTGTGCGGGCGGTGATCCCCACTGTGCTATGATGGTTAAGGACGGTGAGGTGGCCGAGTTCGTAGCGCATCTGCCCCCCCCCCCCCCCCCCCCCGATCAAATGGCATAGGTTTGAGTCCAAGGGAGTCAAGTTGAGCAATGTTGTGTGTAATCATATTATCCCCTCCAGTAAAAGGCAAAATATCCTGTCCCTTGGAAGGGACATAAGAATGGAGGTACTGTGTGTGAGGGAGTTACAACCCGTGCACATAAACAGATCCCACTTTACTTCGCAGGATGCAAGCATGATGAAGTAGTATGCCCCACATACCAACACCAGAAAACAGATGAATGATGCTGCTGACCTCTCACGGTTCGTCCCAGGTGACTAGCAATAGTGAGCCCAATGTATCAACTCAACACATTGTGCCATATGAAATAGAAGAAGGAGAAGCCCCAGTCACACAGTCGTGACGTCCGCTGCAGATTGATATGGATAAGTGGCTGCAGCACGGATGTAGGCATCCCCACGGTCGTAAATAGACGTAATTGTCCATAACTGATCTGTAGTGAAATGCAAACTTATGACACCAAACCTGCAAAATTTTGAAATTTTCGCAATTTCGCAGGGATTTGGCACGGATGCAGACGTGCGCAAGTAACCGTAACTAATTGTAACTGTCCGTAAGTGAACGTAACTATTCGTAGCTTGGACGCGGAACACTCGGGGAAATTTTCACCCCCTGTCCATTTTTTTGGATGCAGCGCTGGACACAGAGCATTATGTAACTGGGGCATTATACAGTGCATTCATCACAATGAGTTTTTGTCATGCCCATTCGTAAGTGAAGCAAGCTGTCCATGCAGATGAACAGATGGGGCACATGAAGGCTTAAATTGGTGGATTTTGCAACTGGCTCAGCACTCCCGCTAATTATGTTTTGTTTTGTTTTTTGTCTGCTATTGTGTTAGACAGTGAAAATGAATGAAAGTAAAATGCAGGCATAAGTTACTTGTCTACACAGTGTAGGCCTATTGAATGTTAGCTGCAATTCATGAAATTTTAATGCTGCGAACGTTTCTAGGGTTTACAGGATATCACTCTCACAGCACTCCCAAGCAGAATCGGATTCTCAGTTCTACTCTGTGTAACCACCACTCTGAATGCTTCTTTGTGATCTTGGTGTCAATTTTGATGCGATGTGGTCTCATATTTGATGTGATTCCATGATTTCTTGAAGGTCTTCGAAAATACACATTCTTCCATCGTAGTGCGGTGTGGTGCAAAGTGTTCATGTTTGTGTAATTATAATGTAATACATTTTCACTGCGTGTATGATAAATTGTGAGCAACAGATGGGCTACACTGTGGGATATTGAGGTTACACCCATGATGCATAATGTTTTTGGCCCATTGTACAGTCGAGGAACATTGGCAGCGCCCCCTCTTGATGTACTACTAGTAATTGCAGCCGTGGTCTATTTGCATAATACCTTCCTCTGTCTGTAGTTACATTCACTGCCTGAGCTGAGGAGAAACTGTCTGTGTGCTATATTATGGTGACCAGTAGAAATGATGTATGTTGGAAGTGGAAGTGGATGTTCCATTAGACAATCGGCGATCAGCCATACATATGTCATAATCGATTGGTTGAGAGGCATTCTTTGTTGTTGTTGTTCATTCTCTCTTCTATCTCTGTCTTCATGTGTCAGATGTCTGGGCATTATGTGCATTTTGTTTCCTGTTACGCTCCACTTTCTCATGAGTATGATAATTGCCCTGCCTAAGGAGGCGGAATGACTTTCTAAATAACTGATTATTCTGAGGTAATCATCTCGCAGGGTCCTTGATAATATCTTCCTCCCCCCCCCCCCCCCCTTTGAATGACATTTACTCTGATTTTTGAAGCCCTCATTATTCTCAAAAAATTGTATCAGTGGGGTAATGAGGTACCTGAGATTTACAATGTACCATGGCTCAGAGTTGGATCAATTTGCCTTCTTGCACAGTGATGAGATAGAAATATAATAAATGCTAGTCTCTCTTTTATTATCATTATTCCTTTGTAAGTGGCAAGAGTATTTTTGTCGTGGTGAAATTGTGTCAATAGTCATGTCAGTGTCCAGTCAGATCACCATTTAATGAATGTTGTGATCTGATTGTTTGATGTCAGGCTGAAGAGAATCATCTTCCTCATGACCTCAAATGTCAAATGCTGTCTGCACATGAGGCAAGCATCATATTTAAAAGACAAGCCATGGCCAAGACAGTAACTATCATTGCAGAAAATACCTACTCACGCTTACACCCTCAACATGACAGCAATTCACTTCATTATTTTGTTGTGTATTACCGTGAAGAGAACATGGTTGAGATTTCTTATTCCTGGTTTCAATTTTCCCATTATGTTTACAGTTTACTAGAAGGAGGGTGGGGAGCATTTGCCTCATGCAACATACAACTCTTCATTCCTTGCTGAGTGCTAGTGAACATTGATTATTCTTCAGTGTGGATTTTCATTCATTTATTGTGTGAGTGTGTGTGTGTGTGTGTGTGTGTGTGTGTGTGCAAATTTCAAGCCTGACCTCACTAGCATGAAAATGACAGATAATTTTTTTTTTTTTTTTTTGGGGGGGGGGGGAGATGTTGAATTCTACACAGGAATACTCTCAACCATAATTTCTTAACAAACAAAGTTCATTGGGCTTTTCGAACCAGAGTTACCCTAATAACGTCTGGACAATCTTTTGTACCCTGCCTGTTATGACGCTTGATACTGATAATTATTTGGACTTTGTCATGGTAACTTTTGCTAAAATCTACCCAACGCTGACGAGGGTAGTTACCCTGACATTACCACAACATCGTCCTTCTGTTAAGATGCTGTCCTAGGATAAATGTAATTACCCTGACATTACTGAAACAACACTCAGACAGCCTCCCTGTTAAGGCACCTCTCAGGTACATAGATTTGGCTGATACACACAACACGCATGCACAGTAGTCCAGGCAGAATGACACACTGTGCGCCAAACACGCACATGGCTTGCAACCCTGTTAGTGTTATGTCTACAAGCACAGATGCCTACCCTGAAGTTACATGTTACGTGTGCGCATTTTAAACCAAATATATTAGCAATTTTCAATTTTCCGCCACAAATGACATAAATATATCATAAAAGTATTCAGAACTTTGTTTTCGATTTGTCTAGGATTTCTTGAAATGCACCATAAGCATTTCTCCCAAAAATACAAGTGCTGCGCGATGTTGTGTTATTTGAGTCGACAAGCATGTGATATGTGGACTTTATGCATTACATTCTCAAGCATTTGATGAAAATGGCTTCAGGCTATGGGAGCAGAGAAGAGGAAAAACTACTCATTGAAATTCAAGTTGAAGAAAAAGTGCAGGAACGGATGGACAGTACCTTTAACAACCAACACGTCTGCTGTTTCATGAAGAGTGCAGGCAAAGTCATCCACTGGAAATCCATGTTTAAAGCACTCATCGGGATAATCAATTAAATGCGTTTCTGGAATAAAGATGTTCAGATGCGGGATCCTACCATGGCACTACCACTGAAGAAAATGGCACGGCTAACATGATCCTATTTCCAGCGCTTGGGTTGGATCGCGCATGAACAGGTAGGTTGTAGAAACCTACCTGGAGAAGATTTTTATATGTCTGCCCTTTCCTGCAGTTTTATTGCCCAAGGCAAGGAGTTTTGTTCTCTGGAGGTTGTTCGGACATTGTCAGAACAAGGTTTCAAAAAGCCCTGTAAAGATTGGGTATAAAATTGGCCCAGGGGGTAAGGTTAGAGTAATACATTCCTTTGTCAGCTTGCTGTACAAGCAGGGAAATCAGGATTTTGAAAAAAATACTTTTTCCATATTTTTCGTTAGTTAGTGTTTACCATCAACACAGTAGAGTGGATATAGGATACCTGCCATTCATTGATGTCATGAGAAGTAAAGAGCAATCCAGCTCAAGAGCTGTGATGCAGACAAGAACACGGAAACCGTGCCCAGGCACACTCTGGGTTTTTGGAACACATACCAGTAATTCATGTGGAAGCCGTTGAATGTTTTTGTAATCATGTTACATTTGGTGCCGAGTCGTTAAACCGTAAATGCTCGTGACAGGTTGAGCAGGCAGCGGCGCGCGTACTCTGACAGCGTAGTAATTCCGCAGAAAGAAAGTATGGGAGAGCAGTTGGTTGGGATTACGCAGAAATCGTTCACAGTGCCCTGCTAATTGAATCAATTCCCCTGTATTATGTCAGTCTGGTTGTCCATTTTCTTGAATCAAATGCATGTTCATCACCTCATCACAGATTCTGGGAAGAGGGGGGGGGGGGTGCTGTTTTGCCCTTAGTTGGTACTACTCCATCTGAGCGAAGCATTTATGAGATGCTCTTAATGCTAATGATATGCGATCTTGTTATCATTCATTGACAAATTTCAGTGACGCAACTTTTGTATTTGCATTGATATAGTTTCTCCTGATCAAAACATGAAAGACGTGTGTGTGTGTGTGCGTGTTTGTGTTGCATTGATACCCAGATTAGCCAGAGGAGATGGAGTGACCTTATCCATTTATTTTTATCTTTGTCTTATAGCAACCTCCATAAATGTGATTTGTATACATCTGTTGCTTTCCACAGTGACATACTCTGAGCGTGATGAATGTTGATTATGCACTCTGGGGATGAAGAGATAGAGCCCTTTAATACTTTTGAGTTGGAATGCCCTGAAGGTACAATGTATACTCACATGTCTGTCCATCTGTCTTTCTTTTTTTCTCCCTGTCTCTTGCCCCATCTCCCAATTTCCATATATATCTCTCTATGCATATATTTTCTCTTTCTCTTTCTCTATCACTGTATTCGATCACTGTATACTGATCTCTATTTTAGGATCTGTGCAGGGTTTGGGACTTGGCTGAGAGCTCACTTGTAAATGTGTGTTCAGAAACATGTATCATACCAATCAAGTAATTTTGTTAAGTCTGAAAGATAAGTTTGTGACATGGATGTTTTATATAAATGTCTTTTGCAGGTAGTTTCAGTCAGTGAGGAGACTTAATTCAGTGTCTGAACACTCCAAAGCTGTAAACACATCTAGAAATGCCTTGAAGAAACCTAATTTCAAACAAACTTTCCCATAAGTCGGAGTCCTTGATGGCAAAAGGCAGTGTACGCTCAACTTTCACACCTCTTCACCAAAACGGTAATGCTTACTCCCGCACGGATGTTACACAATCCACTGCTAACTGTTTGATCAGCACACCTGTAGATTTAGACAGTGTCAAGAGTAAATATCTAGGCGCAAACAGATAGTATGTACCTGATATGATTTCAACAGTTTTGAACAAATACTTGTATGCTGAGTTAAAGGCATCCCACTTTTAAAATATTGTATCAGAAACTTTAAGCAAGGAATCTATTTAGATATCATCATGCTTGCTTTAGATCCTTTGTTTGTATTGTTCCCTGCACAGTGAAGTTAGTGCAATTTCACACCAGAGTCAAGTTGGCTTTAAATATGATCAAATCAGATAAACGGAATGAAAGAGGTTTGATCATAATCTTGACATCAAATTTGGTGAAGTTAAGGAATTTTGAAGTTTCACATATTTTCATGAAACAGTAAAATGAATCTCAAATCACATGAGTATACAAATTGACTTGAAAGCGGTGATGTTATGATGTCATGTCGTTAAAAAAAATCCCATTGACCTATGCTTTGATCTCTACTTCATTTCCTTTTTTAAATGTGAAATCATAGAATTATGCTGTATGCCATGCATTAAATTATTGCAGTCATCGAATAACATTGCACTAATCACTTCTTAAAGGGAAGCAGATATACCGTTTGCTGAACTATAGACCACCACATGATTTTAGTTAACATCTGTATGCACAAATTAAATGTGAGAGTGTGAGGTTATGACGTAGCATTACTTCTTTTGATTTATGTGTGTGGTTGTGATCTGTGTCACTCTTCTGTGAAAACATATGCAACTTTTAAAATGTCATGTTATGGCCCCGTTTTATCAAAAGATATAATCGATTATAAATTCCCTTACCGCATAGGCTGTCATAGACTTATGATAGAAATCAACTATATAATCAGTTATAACTCTTCTTAAAACAGGGCCCATGCATGATTGTGATAGAATTTCTACCATGCAGTGCAGCTGATTTTATTCTATTTATTGTTACAACCAACCTGAAACTTAGTTTGGAATTGTTCTTTAAAGGTTTAGCTATTCAACTTAATCCTTTTGTGTAATTTGACAAGAATGGAATTCTGTAGAATATGATAACAGGTACAGAACAGTGTGTGGGTGGAGTATCTGGATGTTGCAATGCATATCTGTGACTCTTTGTTCGTGTATGTGTTTTTGTGTCTTCTGTTCTGTGTTTGTTTGGTGTTTAATATTGCCTTCCTCTGTGATTTTGTACCATTTAAGGTTACATGGCTGTCATACGGATCTTTATCCAGTCTGCCAACAAATATCTTTTTGTCTTTTGAAAATGTCAGGAAGAATATCGTATCCCAGACAAAAATTCTTCACATTGCAATGAGCAAATCTGATACCCTCCATCCCAGAAAAAAAGATAGATAAATAAAATGAGAATTTATCATCGAGTCCTAAAATCGGTTTGTGCTATGGTATGGTGATACGACCTTGGGTATGTCTTTCTGGGGGAGACAAATGATGCATTGTGGGTCTTAGCAGATATGGAGTTATGACATTTTCCACAAGACATTTGTGAAATATCAAATGACACACTAAGTATGGTTAGGTTTGATTTATTTTGTTTGTTTTCAGATTACATTTCCATTCAAAATGTCCCTTGCAATCCATGGGAGATGTATTTTGAGATTGCCTGAAGTTCTCTTTGCGCAATGAAAATATCACTGCAAGTTTCTGTTCTGGGATTTTCTCAACTGACGTACAAATGTAATGTACATGAAGAGAATCACTAAAAACAGGGCTCGACAGAAGCAGTTGTAGTTGCTTGGTGATTGCCCAAAAGCATGATTTTTATATAATGCTTTGTGTTCTCAAACCAGTGGGAGAATAGTGAGGCAAGAACATTACCTCTTTTAATTTGCATAAATATTATTGTTGTGACCGATATCACTGTTTTAAAAAACAAAAACAAAAAACATCTGAAACATTAAGATTCCATAACGTTCAATATATCCTTTATTTATTTCTAATTCCAAGTGCTGTATTTGTAGAGTGGCACTGCTTTTTACAATGACATTTTTGTTGAGACTACGACAAGCGAACCTATTCAGTATGCAACATAAATAGTATGCCCCAATTATCCATGTGTCATGTGATTGGCCAGTGTGTACTCAAGTTCACATGTTCATGTGTAGTACACATGTACCTTATGTGCTTGTGAGCACACACATATATACAAACATAGACACAAACACACATTTATATGTTAACACACAAGCTCATGCCCCCTCTATCTCTGACACTTGATGTGATTGTGAAATGCTGAGCTGCGCAAAAGCTGTGGTCTGAGATTGATAACGTGGAGAACTGCACTAGAGTTACACATACAAAAGTTGATGCTGGTTTGGATTTTACCTGGCTTGATGTTACATTATGGGTTTGTTTCTTTTCACAGTGGATGCTGCATCGCAAGTCTGGATGATATAACCCAGTGGCATTTTTAGGACATTTATTCCTGTGAGAGATTTATAATGAGCATTAAACTCCTGCACCAGCTCCACTTACTGACAACCATCATTCAACATTCAAGCCCATTAACTCTTTTATTACTGTTTCAGCTCTGCCGCATGAAATGTAAATGACAGTGTGAGGAATTGGTCTTATGGAGGTTAACATGAATGCATCAACAGCTGCTCAGCCGAAGGGAGAGTGAATGTCAATTTGTATTGATGCCCATGGAGCCCATTTATGATCTTGCTTTTGTTAGGTTTGGCTGTCGTGAGCGGCATTACGACAGAGCTCATTCACAGGGGAAAGCATCAAGAACATATACAGAGATTCTACTTTTCTCCTCTGTCTATTCACATGCAGTATGGATTTGCCTTTAGGAAGCTTTACAATAATCAGTAGCTACTGCCCCCCCCCCCCCCCCCCCCCTGTCAAAAAAAAGAAATTCCTGAAATGACAGCTATTAGCTATCGATTAGTCTTAATGTCCTGAGTCTTGACTTTTATTCACGAATGATGGTGTAATTTTACAGCACTGTATTTCAGTGAAAGTGTTTGATAGCATCTTACCCTTTTCTGCACTTTCTGCAAATGTTTTGTAGTCCATGAAACCTATTTGCATGGACAACTTTGATTGAGGCAATAATTTCTTGTGTTTTCACCGTAATTGACCGAGATCTTACTGTTTTAAAGGGGCACAGTCCCGGTAGTGTAGAGGGCACTGTTGATGATACTGCCGATCACCGTTAGCATTGATACGAAGATTACCGAAGTTGATCTGTCATCAAGAGTAAAGTGCGTAGCTGTTGCTAAGTAACGTTGCCTTCGTTGTCTTCTCAGTCTGTAGTAATGCCAGGGTGCGTGCATATGTGCTTGTTATTATGCAGGGCTCGACACTATCTTTATTTTGCGGTGGCCCGATGGGGCCACCAAAATCATCAATTTCAAATTTTTGGTGGCCCGAGAGATAAATCTGGTGGCCCGAAAAAAAAAAACATTGATAAAAGTCCATTTTTTTTTTTAATAAGTCGCACACTCACTGCATGCATTTATGCATTTCCGGCGCAAAAAGTTACGAATTTATTGACACACTTTTCAAAAAATTCTGGTGGCCCGAGGTGGGCCACCAAATTTGCCCTTTTCTAAAATTTGGTGGCCCGACTTTCATTTTTGGTGGCCCCGGGCCACTGGGCCACCGTTAGTGTCGAGCCCTGTATTATGACATCACAAAAGAAGTTTGCTTAAGCTGTCATCCCCCTCAGCCGAATCATGAGCCGAACTGTGATCCGACCACTGACAACAGTGAATCGAACTTCTTCGGACTCGGGGAAGTGGGCCAAAGCGTAAGCGCTAAAGAGGAGTCGATAGCGTAGGTCTCTATAGGAAACTTGCGGCGTGCGCCCGCGTATGCATTTGACTAAAACAGGGGGACCATGCACCTTTAAAGTCGTGCAAGGCATTGCGTAAAACATTTCTACCACTTTGACTGCATGGACACTTGGGCGAGAACCCCTTAATGCAGGCAAGCACCTGTCCATTTTGATAGCCCAACAGGAAGTCTAGCTGCCCAAGGCAAGTTAGGATTGTAGCACCTTGTAATGATGGCAATTATTGGCTTTCAGTTAATAGCCAGAGTGAGAAATCCACATCTGGAGTACAGCTGAACCTCTATTATCCGGCCTCCCTTTATCCGGATCTCTCTATTATACGGATGCAATCTCGCCGTGATTTTTTTTTTTTTATAATTACGGGAGGAAAGGGGGATTCCCAACTCCTTGAAAACTCCTACACAAACACACATGAATTATATATTACTTCCAACATGATTAACATACATTACATCAAATTTCCTTCCATATTGCTTTCCCTCAGACATTTTAACATCCCCAAACATCCCCAAATGTAACAATGAAAAGGTTGCAGTATACACATTACTACTTGTGGTACTACAATGGGCTACATCAGTACATGTGTATGTATATGTACATGTATAAAGCATTGAGTCTCCCGTATCCGGCCAAATCCCTTATCCCGATGAGCCCCGGTCCCGACTTGTCCGGATACGAGAGGTTCAACTGTATTCTGAGGTATGTGGTATGTCAAACTGGCATACTTAATGAGATTGTAACTTCCCATATTAGCAGTTTTCCATTCTTCAGTAGATAATATGAGCAGTTACTTGTACATACAAAAGCCAAGAGAGAATCGCAGACATGATTATGCTCATCTCAAATGTTGGGGGGGGGGGGGCAGGGTTTAGTCCATGTGGACTCAAACTAGAATCACAATTTCATGCAAATGAGATGGCCTGTTTAAAATCGTTATCCTGAAACTCGTGTTTTCCAGTCACAGTTATTACAAATCATGGCACGTTTTTATTCGCACGCACACATTGACCTCCAGAACGCGATTTTGGAGACAGAGCAGTGACCTTTCATGCACTGCAGTCGGCAAACCAGGTGCTGTAATACGCAACAGTTTATGATGCCCGCGCAACACATACAGAAGTGTACATCAAGTCGAAACTGGACTATCGAAAGCATACCCTCATGATCTCACCATATTGTAAATTCACAGAGAGCCAAGAAACACACTGCCACACCTTGTAAGTAGACTCTCAAATCCTCATAACCCTCTCTGTTCTCATCTTTCTCTTCATGACCATTGATTGGTGAAAGAAATAAATAGATATATTTGCACAGTGCTTTTTATGAGAGCTATGAGTGCATTCCTGGCATGTGTAAGAGTCGCCAGAAGAAATAGGTGAAGTCCATCTGTTGAGTGTGAGGCTGTTCTCTGGTATATTATTGCTGGGCATCAAATGCGACATGAGGCTTTTTCTGCCTGCATCAGATGTGAAGCTTTTTAAAGTCACTTGTGTGTATCTCAGAGCTGCCAACTCTCACACATTGAGCATGAGACTCACACATTTTGGTCCTTTCTCACTCTATAACTTTATTTCATTTGCATGCATTTCTATTGATCTCACTCATTTTGACTCCTAAATTATAACATTGGCCTATGGGAGTCTCACTCTCAACTAGTTTCCAGTGTTTGCAGCCCTGATATCTGTGTTTGTATTTTTCCATTCTCTTCCAATCTACATAAGCATATCTGACCATCCATAAGTGAATATGTGTCTATCCTGAGTTGATCTTTTCATATATTAGCTGCCTTAGTCTCCTCTTTTCATTTTTATCATACATCCCGTTTCATTCCCATTGTTTCACAGATCTAACTGCAAGTGAAAGAAAATTGGTATTGTAAGCGTTTATGAGTGGGATGGCTTATGAAGAGTAGGGCCTACTGCATATCTGTGAAAGTACATGTGTGAGCAGACACCATGCCTTTAACGGCGTTAAGAAATGGATTGCATATAGATTTGTCAGGAGAAAGACCAAGCCATTTGTAAATCCAGGTGATCTCACTGATGTCTTTCATAATCTGTAGGAAATCTGTGAGAGGAAATTTTAATCTTTTCAATGGATTAGAGACACGCTACGTGTTTGTTGTTGGGTTGTTTTGTTTTTTAAGCATCGCAGAAGGTAATGGGGAATTCATTGGAATTCGTGTAATATGTATGCTGTTTTGTGGTTGTGAGCTTAGGAAGGGAAATATAAAGCTTGTCCATTTTGCCTAATTCAGACAGTCACTACTTTGCATTTTACCTCGGTCATTTTAAGAGCTGCAGGGCAGCGATATGTTACAGCCTGGCAGTAGCACTGGCATGCGAGAACAGGTCTTCTGTTTCATAATTAGCAAAGCTTGTCCTCGGGACGTTCACCTTTATTTTTGTCACAATTGTCCTCTAGGCATAATTATGTCATGCAAGTCTCATTTTGCTGAAGCCACATATCCCTTTAAAAAGTTGAAGAAAGTGAAAAGTTGGACTTGTCAATTTGTGCATTCCAAGAACATACCAAGTCGTCCTCCAGAGGGCTATCACCAGAAGAAATGGCCTCCCCGTAAGCAGCCCTTCGAGTCCGCCTCATTCTTTCCCTCCACTCTCAACAATGTACATGTTCGATCAGCACACTCGCCCACACATTAGGCCTACATGCCACATTTAGCGAGTCATTTTCAATTACCGCCGAGCATCGTGGAAATAACTTCCCTACTTTTTACAGCCACATGGCAACAGCCAATGGGGAAGGAGAGGAGAGTAAAAGGAGAAGACCACCACTCCCCCCCCCCCAGCCATCTCAATTACGGAACGCTGCGCCCACATACACCAAAGATGTTACGTTCGTAACACAATATCGGGCCTGTCTTGAGCCGAGAGGAAGAGCTAAGTGCGAATTAAGCCCGGTTGTGATGGCTGTGCGACCACTGGGGCTTGTGTTTTACTTGTGATGCTGCTGCCTAGGAGGCATTCGCGTTGAGGATGCAATTGTATCCAGTTGAAGAGCCCTCTCTGTAGGAGGTGATGAAGTCATGAATGACAGTGTTTGGTGTTAGCCAGGCTTCATATTAATTCTTGCACTCCAGTGATTGTCACAACTGTTTGTTGTTGTTGTTGTTGTTGTTGTTTTAAGTAATATATGTCTTGGACTCAATTCTGTCTTTATCAATGAAGTGGACCTACTGAAAGCATAGATCAGTGTGGATTGTATCACTGGTATTAAAAACATATTGAGCAATGTGATCTTCATAATATGAATTTAGGACTGGTAAAAAATGAAAGCAGGGAGATCAGATTTGATCAGTGATCAGAAACTGAGTTATAAGAAGAATATTCCAACTGCAGGAGGTCCAAGTAACATGTCAAGTTTAGCACTGTATGGGAAAAGACAAATCCATGGGGTTTTGTTTTGTTTATTTCATTTCCTTTCCCACTCTTATATCCTTGATTTCAAAAATAAATGCCTTCTGTTTATTTAAGCGCACCTAACATTTGTTCACCCTCATGTTTTTTTTTTGTGTGTGTGTGTTTGCGTGGGGTTTTTTTTAGCAACATTTCCTCATGTGTTCTAGGTTAGTGCATACTAACCAAGAAAGTAGTAGAAAAGCTATGATGTGATTTCTCTTGCTGCTTTGGGAAGGTGGGAAAACATACCTAGAGTTTCCTACACTGTCAACAAGCTTTACTCTCCTGGCACTGCAGATTTCAAAGAGCAATTGTTTTGTTTGGAGATTAGTAACAGCAATGCTTCATGTATGTTTTTTTTTTTGTAATTTTGTCATCTTTCTTTCCACCCCTTTTAGTCATTGATTATACTTGTTTCATTATGATTTACACAGTATACCAATCGAAATGAAAACAGTCAAAATAGCAGGAAATTGGCAAGGTACACATGGTCAGCTCAGCTGCCATTCCAAAGTTATCCTGAAAGATGGCGTCACACTAGAGCGTACAAAGCCAATGACTGCCCAACGAATTTGAAAATTTGAAGTTATGTTTGCATCAGTTGCTAATTCTGGAATAGTTTGCAACATGTTTGACATTCTTTGTATTCATTAGCTATTTGTAGGGATTTGCAGAGATACACTGGAGCCATTTTTTTTATTTTGGTTCAAAATGAAGAATTGTCTCCTACGTATCTCTGCAAATCCTTACGAGTAGCTAATAAATACAAAGAATCAATGTCAATCATGTTTAGGAACTATTCTCGTATTAGCAGCAGATGCAAATGTAACTTCAAATCTTTTAATTTGTTAGGCATTCAGTGGCTTGATATGCTCTAGTGTGATTGGGGACTTAATATAAAGATGGACAAAAAGTATCTTCTAATGAATTTGTCTTGTTGGAAAGAAGGAGAATCAAACAGTTCTCTTTGATTGGTATAGTGGTCTACTCAAGATATCAAATTACTGGTTGTCTTCTATAAATTGATATTAAGTCAGATGATATTTGAAATCAACTTTATCATTCCAAGCTTTCTGATTAGTCTGTAACAGCATCAGTTGCAGGTAGAAATGTATATCTATCACACACACACACACACACACACACACACACACACATACATACCGGTAATCACGCAATCACATGCACATATACTCACTCACATCCACACTCACAAATAAAAGTCATTTTTGCCAAGGCCTTGTACTCATGTCTTGAAGAAAAACACACCAGCCTGTATGTAAGGGGTGTGTAAGATGGATAAACAGAAACTGGTTATGAATATAATTTGTATTTGCACATTAATATGAATATTTAATATATTCATTGTTCTCTCTGCAAGTGAAATGCAGAAACATATAAAAATGCAAAAATGTTATACAGATAGAGAAAATTGTGCAAAATGAGGCATGTATATCGGATCGATAAGAGCTCATGTGATTTGGATGACGGTTTACTGACTCACACCTCGAAGACGAGTCTCAGTAATGCTTCACGACAATATGCTTAAAAAGGATTAAAGTATTAGTCATGGGGGGGGGGTCATGAATTTAGCTGGTGTGGACAGAACAATATGTTTGATTTTGGCCACCATGATACGAAATGTACTTACAGAATAGTAATCTTGCATGCCTCTGACTGAATCAGAGCTTTAGTTTGTGTTCATTCCCTGTGCTATGGCAACATATTTGAAGTGAAGCAAAACTGAATGATTGCTATCATGAGGAAAGGATGCTGTCATTGTATTCATGATTAATTGTAACCGTGACAGTTAGTCAGAAATATTATCAACCATTATGGGACATTTGTGGTCACTTCAATGTTTGTATTCATTTGACATTCAGTTTATTCTCCATTGATACTATGTGTCACCTGTCTGACATGTATTAGTGATTATCTGCTCATGAAATGCAGTCACACGAATTAATATGTGACCTTAAAAGAAATAAAGATGTCCGCCATCGTTGCCTGCTGATATCTGTGTATTTGTGCTTTGACCTAGTCCTTAGAATGGAGGATGAGGCATTGAATAATTTTTTAATCAGGAATACCTCAATTACAATTATATTTAGGCTGTGTAGTTTGTGAATCCAACTTCGTATAATACAAGGATTTTGTCCTTTATGGTGTTGTGATTTGAGCTTATGACTGTCATGAGAGTACACATCAGCCTCGTGCAGTGGTTCAGTTTCCCAGTAGCATGGAAGGAAGTGTTTTTCCCTTCAGGTTCAGTGCATGGCAGTAAGGGATACTCCTCGTGCAGTCACGTATTTTAGCTACTTTGAGTATTGCATCTGCGACAGATGAGAAGAAGACTACAAGATGTGGGCCCCTGTCTTGACAGTGGTTGTGACCAGTTTGTGGCAGCCATGATTTTACAGTCAGCAGGATAGAGCAACCTACTCCTCCTGCTGCTCCTCCTCAGTCCCAACTATTGATATTGATGTATGCACTGTCACAAGTTAACGCCTGTGCTAACACCCCCCCCCCCCCCCCCCACCGTAGTCCGTTGTCGCAGACTAGATATACTACAGATGCGCCCAGCTGAATTCGTAATGAGAGCTGGGCACAGCGTGGGCGGGACAGCGACTAAAATGATGTCATTTAAACCGTAGTGGGTCAGTGGCCTGCAGAAATATCAAATTATTACAAAGAGTGCAGTATATCAACATATCCTGTTGTCTGGTGGGTGACTTTCTGTATGTGCTTAGTGGCAGTGTCAACTGCAGGAGCAGTTACATCAGGCTGCCAAGAGTATTGTATCTATTTCTCTTCATGCAATAGGCACAACTGAGCATAATTGAAAATATGAATTTCTTAAAGGTAGAAGTAATGTTTTCCTACATGTCCTAAAAATCACAGAAATGCAAAGAGCATTGTAGATTACAGCATCTCTTCTCTCCTTTTTATATATGGTAATGTCTCCTGATTTTGTTTGGCAGTAAGATACTTTTTTTTTTTGTGAGCCACACCTTTGGGGATTCTTGTTTCCTGTCTCATGTGACTAAACTCAACAGAAACTGGCCATATACAGCATCCTTGGTATGGTATGTGAGTAGAAGCCCGACTCTCTATAGACCATCACAAGTTTGTGATTGAAAATCACACTATTGTCAAGTTACATGACACTATCGTATGGTTAATGATATTTATATTATGACCATGAAGTGAAACATTTCTTCAGGAAAGCATAATTCTTTTCCAATAGTTTATGAAAATGCCTGTAGAATGCAAGGAAATTGTACAGAAACTATTCAGACTATTTTCTTTGCATAACCATAACATAATTTGAATGTTTTCATGTGGCAGTTTGGAATTTCAGTGTATTTTTTTTTTTTACTCACATTTGTTATACTCATATTTCTCAAAGGGTGTGTTTATCAACTCTTTTTCTTGGCAGAAACAGGTTTTCCAAACAGCTTTCAAGGAATTTTTAAGAGTTGATAAACGCAAAGCTGTTTTGAAAGCCCTTTCGGAAAGCCCTTTCAAAAGCCACAAATTTGTGCTTTCCAAACCAGGTTTCCTAAACAGGTTTTCAGAAACCTGTTTCTAAAAGCCTTTTGAAGCGAGATAAATGCAAAGCTGTTTTGAAACGGCTTTGTACTGCAGTTACGAACCATGCACGCCTCATATGACCTCTTCTCCTCGGGTCGAATTGCGCAATGCAGCTGTGCAGTGACAGGCCAGTTATCGTTTTCATGAAGAGTTGATAAACGCAACTATTTTGGAAGCTGTTTCTAAAGGGCTTTGGAAACGGCTTTCGAAAGGGCTTTGGAAACGGCTTTTGAAAGCCATTAAACAGGGGAAAGATGATAAACGCAGCCAAAGAAAAACATTTGTTGCAACGCAGTGAGCATAAGTTCAAAGGGAAGAACAAAATCCTAAATTGCTATGTGTCTAAACCCAATCATACTTGTTGTGTGGGTAGGAATACTGACATAATTTGTCTGCAGAAATCAACTTTGTTGCTATGGAGAAAAAAAATAGCAATTGATATCACATATGTATCTTCAGTAGAGTTATGGAGAATGCATTGCTTTCGAGAAATGTTGATTTTCATATAATTTTCATCATGCAGGCATTGAGGAGTGTTATACACAATTCATGTGAAAGTCACATTATAATCCAGACCACTCTGTTGAGGTAGCAAATAATCTTCCCACTTTGGACAACTTATGCCATCTTCAGGGGAGGTCAAGACTATGTGTTTGAATATTTTGGGGGTAAGCTTTCCCTGTTGCTCGAATTTTCATCAAACCATTTCTGTCTCAGTGCGTTCTCAGAATATACCCATATCAAATTGGGTATATTTTCCCTTAAGTAAACCTACAATACATTTGATATGAATATATATATATAAGTACAATGTGCATAAATGTATTCACCCTCAGTATGTAGATGATGCACTCTGATTCTTTGTTCTTTCTGCCACAATAGATAAACATCTGGAGATAAGATGCCTAACAATTGGGAGGGGGGAAGGAGATGTTGTTCTCCTTTATTGGAGGTTTTACGAGGAAGGGTACATCCGCAACGGCAAGGCGAGGAATCAATCAATACATGGAAATCATTGAGTAGATTCTCGAGGGGGCTGGCTCGTCGCCGGAATGAGTTATCAAGGAGATCACAATCAGTGTATCTCTGAATTATGAATGGTGGACGCAAGCCGGAGGCGTTGTGCCTGCGATTCGGGACGCCATCTTAACAGAAGTGCAAGTGTGTTGTGGCTGTGGGGTGGGGCATGGATGATGGGGTGAAAGGTTATTCTCATCTTCTTTGTTGGTTTGTTTTGTTATGTTGGTTTTGTTTTGTTTTGTTTTGTTTTGTTTTGTGATGTAATGCTGCTGGCTGCTGGTTCATTTCTTGTCTGGAGTAACCCAACATGTCACCCCATGATAATGTCAATGGTCAATTTTACAATGGTGTGAGACTTACACACTCCTGTCAGAAATATCTTCGGTTAGTCACAGTTGTAATATGGAAACGTACAAATTATGTTCAGTCTAGGGAAATGTGCATTTCATATGTCTTTTTTTTTTGAGCATTTAGTAATTGAGCAGTAATAAACAGATGATGTCATCGACAGAATCTTCTTTTGGAGGATTTTTTGCAGGCCGCTCCAAGTAATTGTAAAAGACTAGTGGAAATGTAATGAAATATATGGCACATATCTTCATTTTCATTTGCTCACGTAAGTGATGATCGTAGTTTTAAAAATGCTTAAACAGTAAAATGCTGTATTCTTTGTGGATATATGCTATATGTTATGTAATGTCACTTATCATGCTGTGTACATCATAAGGTATGTCAGGTTTCAACAGTGGCCATTCACCACAAATCATTTTCATATTTGTCCTGCAATCTGCCGTCAGCCCTTCCTTCACTATGTTAATGTCAGATTTATGTGTGTACTGCATAAACATCTTGCTGAGTGATTCTAAATGACTGCTGTATAATGTAAAGAATGATCGGAAGAGTCTCAGTGTGAGTAGGAACTCTTTGGCGAATCATTGCTTGACTTAAAATGAACTTTTGACCCTGCTACGTACGGGGGCAGCATCTAGTCAAGGGGCTTAACATGAAAAGCAGACTCGTGTCTACCTGGGGATGTAGCCTTTTTTAAACTTTGTGAATTATGGTATGGATATTGCATTTGCTCACTGGTTTGGTAGATCAGGGTTCTCGCCAGGAATTTATTCACGCTTGTCGGCATTTATGCGCGCTGTTCTGGGGGTGGGTACGGGAGGGGGGTTCCCCCTCCCGCGCAAAGCGCGCGCGAAGCGCGAAAGCCTTCGCTAATGCTGAATACAACACAGATAAATCGCCGCTAAAATGCCACTAAATGCGACATTTTCACGGAGATGTAATGAACGTTGTGAGGGGCATATTCTCACAGAAACAATGCAGAAACTCCATACCTTTTGTTGGCGGCAGTTCCTCAATAATAAATGAAAGAGAAGTAGGTGCCGATGGTGAAGGTTCCGATTTCTTTTAGGCCTTTCCTGTCTCACTGTTGCAATAATTAGCCGTCTCTGCATCGCAACAACGCGCGCCGTGTTGCTTTCTCGCCGTCTGCTCGACCACATGGTAAGCTTACTGCATGCAGATGCGCGAGAAGCGATCGAGAACTTTCGGGACATCGTTCCTTTCTGGGTATACTGCGGTAGTTTGGCCGTGACATCAAAGAGATATCATACAAAAATGTAATGATGGTCATTATTCCGAAGGTTTGTTTAATCATAAAATGAAACGATTCATTACTGAGTACTTCAAAGGTTTGTAATCGAAAACAACAACAACACCAAAGGTCGGTACTACAGATGAATGTTCAAAATAAAACTGATTTCGTTCGAAGATTAACAAGCATTTTTTCTTTATTATTTTCCGATCAACGAACCTTCAGAAAGGAATCTATCATCGTTACTGTTTCGGAATAACAAACCTTCAGAATAAGAAAACACTGTTTTGGGGCCGTTGTATTCCGAAATTATACTGGCAGAACATTCGAAATAACAAAATTGATTTCGTTTGGATATTATCAAAATGAAAATTTTCTCCTTTATCATTTTTCTATTAACGATCATTCAAAATTAAGAATGTAGAGTATTATTTTGCCATTATTCTTTCGGAGTAACGAACCCTCAGGGTAAGAAAACTGTAACCGTTTTCATTTCTTCTTTATCGTTTTCCGATTAACGATCGTTCAGAATAAAGAATCTTAAGTATTTTATCGTTATTCTTTCGCAGTAACGAACCTTCAGAGTAAAAGAAAACTGTAACCGTTTTGGGGCCGTCGTTTTGTTCTGGAATTTCACTGACATAAACGTTCGAAATAACAAAACTGATTTCGTTGTGAAATGAACGGACATTTTTTTTAAAATCATTTTTGGATTAACGACCCTTCAGAATAAGGAATCTAGCATTATTTTATCATTAATCTGTCGGAGTAACGAACCCTCAGAGTAAGAAAACTGCAACTGTTTTTGGGCAGTAATTGTTTTATTCCAAATTTCACTGGCAAAACGTTCGAAATGACGCACTGATTTCGTTTTGAAATTTACGGACATCTTTCTTTATTCAATCTTCGGTTAACGAACCTTCAGAATAAAGAATCTACAATTTATTATTTTATCATTACTGCTTCTGTCGGAATAACAGACCCTTAGAGTACGAAAACACGCTTTTTTGTGCCGTCGTTTTATTCCGAAATTTCACTGACAGAAACGTTCGAAATAACAAAACTGATTTCGTTGTGAAATGAACGAACATTTTTTCTTAATCATTTTTTTGATTAACGAACCTTCAGAATAAAGAATCTAGCATCATTTTATCATTAATCTGTCGGAGTAACGAACCCTCAGAGTAAGAAAACTGCAACTGTTTTTGGGCAGTCTATTCCAAAATTTCACTGGCAAAACGTTCGAAATGACGCACTGATTTCGTTTTGAAATTTACGGACATATTTCTTTATTTGATTTTCGGTTAACGAACCTTCAGAATAAAGAATCTACAATTTATTATTTTATCATTACTATTTCTGTCGGAATAACAGACCCTTAGAGAACGAAAACACGCTGTTTTGTGCCGTCGTTTTATTCCGAAATTTCACTGGCAGAACGTTCGAAATAACAAAACTGATTTCGTTGTGAAATGAACGTACATTTTTTCTTAATCATTTTTGGATTAACGAACCTTCAGAATAAAGAATCTAGCATCATTTTATCATTAATCTGTCGGAGTAACGAAAAAAAAAATGAACCTTGGTGGTGATAACTGATGCTGGTGTATTAGAGAAAAACAAAGACAGGTCGCTCAAAAGATGCTTCCTTCTTTCAGTTTATTTTCTCCCCAGTCATTCCTATCGTTCTCTCATGAACCCCTGCCATGCACGGACGATAAACAAAACAAAATGTTACCGATGCTGCAATGAAAAAAAAAAAGAAACACATCCTCGACGCAAATTATCTACACTTTTCAAGTTTAACAAATTGATGTTCGTAATGAAGAATGAAAAAAAACACACGACCACAAGCAGTGGGGAAACTTGATATCATGGCTTGTGGAAATTTCCACGAAATTTCCACGAAAGCCAGGTGTCAGATAGAGAAATGCCGCGCGTACTGCCACCTTGCTTCAGTGGTCGTAAACAGCGTGTACATAGCATGTAAACCAACTGGGAACATTGATGAATGATCATCCATTTATTTTCTGCCCATGAAGGCCCCCTAACCCACCTTTTAACAAACCAAGCCAGAAGCACGTGGAGCATTACGTACGTTGAACTTGAAAGACCATCATGACAGAATTACTATAAATTTCGGCCCAGAAAAGGAAAATGGAATATTCACGAATGACGTTTACAAATCCATGGAAATTGAAAAGAATAAAATGGAACGCATGGCTTTCTAGATTTAAAAAAAAAAAAAAACACTGAAACTACCAAAACCAAAATAACAATTTGCATTTGCTTACTCCATCATACGTTCTTTTTTTTTTTTTAACGAAAGATGGAGTTAATTTTCTCTCTGCGGCAATGCTTTGAACGCATCTAATTTTGCATCATTGCCGATGGCCAGCTTCCTGAAGAATTGATACGAATCCTTTCAAATATACGAAACAAAGTCTAAAAATCCTGGATCCTGGCGGTGAATTCCGGTGGTATTATAAATCCTGCTCACTATCAAAATTTAATCATCTGTTCCTTGCGCCATTTTACCAACCAACTGTTCCTGAAAATTTTATCCTAATCTGTTCCCAAATTTTGACTTATTTTGCGAATAGAGAGACAGACAGGCAGACAAACTAACAAACAAACCAAAGCAGCCAAAAAGAAATACAACCTTTGGTGGAGGGGGGCATGCATTTCATATCGTTTGTTTTTGCGTAACCCGACAACAAGCATGACAACAAGCGAGCACGTGTCAGCCTTCCTCAGCCTCCTTCGGCCTCCGACCCTCTCTTTCCGTCCTCTCTCTCCCTCTCACAATTCTCATGGTCGGACATCCGGGTATTTTGCGTGTCACGGGGTCATGGATAGCGTTGGAGTGAAAACAAACCACTCGCGTGAGCCTGGAGTGAACGCTGTACGTGTTTTCTGCCGGGGCGCCCCGCGAGCATAGCGCTAGCGCAAGCTGGTACTGTAGCTGTGCGGGCGGCAGGATTAAGGCCCTAGGCCTACTCTAAATTAGGCCCTACCCTAAGTACTACAGTACTAACGTTAGACCTACCTGAAGTTTCTATGAGGTACTAAGTAAGCGTAGATATCGGGGTAGGGCCTACTCAAAGAGGTTCTACTGCACATCTGGCCATTTTGTCGGGTCGTTGATCCAGAGTCCTGCCGCGATTTCATACGGGCACAGGTCCAGTCCGGCCGCCTTAAACTTGGCAAAATACCGGGACCGATCGATCGACAGGATCCAGATTTTTAGAATATTGCTGGCAAGACATGATGCATGTATCTCATTAATGATGGCACAAATGACAAAATAAATAATGAAAAACAGTCCCCATGTCTGAGCTGCGTAGAGTTGCACATAAATTATACGCGTCGCACATGCACAGCATGCAGTATGCGCATTATGCAGGCTTAGCGCTTGCAAGCTGTTTGTCAATTGTTTTCACTCCAGTCGACCGGAAGTGACGTGTAGCCGACCGCAAGAATACACTGTACCGTTGTACATGCAGGCGGCTGTCTGGCCGGCTGGGTGCAACTAGGGAGGTGAACCTCCTTTGTGCATGTGTGTGTGGATCCCAAATCAGAGCGCATGTAAGTGAGCAAGTGTGTGATGTGGTGTGTATCAGCTAGCACGTCGCTCTGTTGAGCCGCGTTGTTGTGATCGGTGCGGTGATTGCGTGGATAACTTTTTGCGCTTGTATTTGAAACTGCTGCTCCTTTCAACATCTAGCTTCTTTTCTAGCCAGATAATAAAGACTGAAAAGGCGAGAAATTGGTCCGAACTTAGCTCGTCAAGCAAGTCACCCTTGTCGGCAAGTTCACGCGTGGTGTTACCCTTGTCGGCAAGTTTTACCCTTGTCGGCAATTGTTTCTTCAAACCGCACGCTTGTCGGCACCGACAAGGGTGATATACGCTGGCGAGATCCCTGTAGATTTTTACACATTGCAACATTTGAGAGTGCTGGATTGATACTTTTCAACATTGAGAGTGGTGGGATTTATCTTTGGTGATGTGGAATTCTGGTGCCTTCTAACAGCATTGAGAGCCTTATCTTACCATCACTGTATGCCAGGAATCACGCCCTGTCCTGTGCATGGATTGTTCCTGGTACGTTAAAAGTGAAAGTGATACGTCAGTGTGTGGAGTTCATGCAACGTGAATATGCTATGCATTGTCATCCACATTCAATCCTTCAGCATTTGTGTTTTACATCGTGCATACTTCATGCGTTGGTGATACTAACATACTACATGCGTTGGTGATATTGACATGATATGCTGGAAAATAAGATTTTGTTGAAAGATAGTGCTGGCAGCCATACTGGATTTCTTAGTAATAGTATGAACATTGACCCATCAAAGGCTGACACAAAGTCACCATGCTAACACTGGCTGACTACAGCTATCATTGTGGTAGCTGCAAGGAGGTTGCAACATGGAAAAGCCCACTCCTAGCTTGCGATGAATGCGATACTTGGTTTCACAAGAGTTGTTTGAACATTTGCTCTCCAATCTCCAGTGCTCCATGCAATTCAAATGTGTCTTGGCAATGTCCTTCATGCAGTATCCCACACCATTCATCAGGTCTCTTTGAATCAACCTATGTTGGCAGTTCTGACAATAACTCAAGGAACCCAGATACATGTAGCTCCAGCGCAGAAAGTCCAGTTTGCCAACCCTTGGCCTGTTCATCTCCAAATGAGGAAACTGCCCTGTCTACGAATGCAGAACAGAGATGCAGTCCATCCTTGCAACAGGCAGGCATTAATATTCTGATTATTAACTGTCGTAGTATCAGGAATAAGCTGAAGGAACTTAGGAACATTCTTGACACTGCTAAGCCGAGTGTTGTCATCCTTACAGAAACATGGCTTAATCTTTATGTCACAAGTCAACAGATTTTTCCTCCAGACCTAAACTATGTACTGTTTCGGAGGGATAGGACAACAGACACTTGTGGAGGAGTTGCGATTGCTGTATCCTCAAGTCTTGAAGCAGAGCTCCTTCTGTCAGCTGAAGATTGCGAGATTATATTTGTTGAGATCAAATTCACCACAACTAACCAGCAACGGCCTCACCCTCAAGAATCTCTCATCGTGGGAAGTGCTTACCGTCCACCGAAGTCAAATAAAGTCTATGCAGACTGTCTCTGCAAGAATATCGAGCAAATCTGCAGGGACCACAGAAAGTCTGTTTTGTGGATTGGTGGTGACTTTAACATCCCGGACATTGACTGGCGTTCTGTGTACACCTCTAGAGATCAGTGCCAATACGACCTACAACCCATTAGCAGGAGAATGATTACCTCCATGTTCGAAACTGGACTAGATCAAGTAGTAACCTTCCCAACTTGTCTTGAAAACACGCTTGATCTCTTCCTGACAAATCATCCTTCATACATCAACAAATGCTATCCAGTTCCAGGAATCAGTGATCATGATATTGTGTTTATTAATTCAGATGTCCAACCAAAGGATAAAACACCAGTCAAACGGAAAGTTTATCCCAGGGAATCTTCATTATGCATCAATTAAATGGTGAATTCGCTTGAGTCCCGTCCCCTACGTTCTCAAGTATCAGTTGAAAATGAACTGACCAGTAGGTCACAAGCCTTTGAAACTTACATCAATAGATTCATATGTCCTGACCTTGAATATGATCCAACACGATTCTGGAGTTCCATTTCTAGCACATGCCTTGACATCTCTGACACATGTTGTGACATCTTTGTAACATGCAGTGACATCTCTAGCACATACGAGACACCTCTAACACGTGCCTTGACATCTCTAGCTCATAGCTTGACATCTCTAGAACATGCCGTGACATCATCTAGTTGTAGCACTTGGTGTGACACTTGCAGCACATGCCGTGACATCTCTAGCACATGCCGTGACATCTATAGCAAATGCCGTGACATCTCTAGTGCATGCATGACATCTTTATCACATGCTGAGACGTGTCTAGTATATGCCAAGACATCTCTAGCGCTTGCCGTGAAATCTCTAGCACGTATCGTGAAATATCTAGCACATGCCATGAAATCTTCAGCGCATGCTCAACATCTTTAGCACATGTGGAGACATCTGTCGCATATGCCATAACATCTGTAGCGCATGAGTGAAATCTTTTGCATATGTTGTGACAACTATAGGGTGGCCCCTCTTCTAGGACCAGCAGGATTCACCTTCTGTAGAGACAAGGACAGGGCCAACTTACTGAACAATGACTTTTGCTAAGTATTTAACCGTAGCATAGACTCTAACAATCTTCCAGATTTTGGGTGCAGCTCATTTTCTCCAATGCCGCACAATCCAAGTATCTGTCCATGATGTTACCAAGCTATTATAGAAACTTTATCCACACATATCTGCAGGCCTTGATGCCATCACTGCTCAACTCCTGAATCGTTTTGGACCTTCACATAATCGTCTGCCAGGCTTTAGTTGAAACAATATGTACTCCTGAACATCTTTTAGTTTCTATCACTGGAACTGTGTGTATTAATGAGAACCTTTCATCAGTTGTGAAAGTATACTCCAAGGATTTCATGTGCAACATTGGAGAAAGAAGAAGAAGAAGAACATTTTCAGTTTTAACATTTAACATCCTTGATCATTATGGGAACATGTTACAGCTCTGTCAGCCTCTTGGTGAAGATGTGGGACTAGGTATTCACATTCGCGGCAGGTAAGTTTCGCTAATTCGTGCCATTTACAATGTCTTCGATCAAGTATTCTGTATGCCATCATTCATTCAAAGCTTGTTCAACCATGAATACAATATAGTTATGTGCAAGTGACAGTGTGCAAACAAGTTGTGTATGATTTTTCGTAGACTTGTCTCCCTCTGTGCAAATATTATTAGTGAGGTCACAATTGCTGATCTACATTTTTAACAAATGTGTCGTACAAAAAGGAATCAGCGAGGAATGGAACCTGTCTTCTACTGCTTTTCGGACAGTGACACAACCACCAGGCTATCTGTGGTTGCTGGCAGTGACATGATGAACTTAGAGCCGACGGCCTTTTTCGTGGCATGAAATTTTTGCAAATTGCCACTGGCTTTCAATGCATATAGTGTAAACAAGAAATTTCGCATGCATTTTAATTTCATGAATCTTGGTGCTCGCGAAATTTGCGAGATTAAAATGCACATGAACATTCCTCGTTTTACAGTAATAGAAATGAGTTAATATTACATGAGTTAGTAGATTGATGACTGTTGTTTCAAGTTTGTTCATTGCAGAATCAGGGGTGCTGGCACCCCCCATCCCAATTAAGGAATCTTTAAAAATCTCCTCCTCTAGAACCAGAAGTAATAGCTAGCTAAGTTCGTACTATGAGTCAGTACACTGATTACTGTAGTTTCAAGTTGTTCGTTGGAGATCTTCCCCGTGCATAAGGGGGAGGGATCCAAACGCGGGCCTAAATTGTACATTTTCATCTTCGTTTAAAAAAAAAAAAATGTGATGGATTTTCACCAAACTTGGTACTTGGTGTGTAGCATTCCTAGGGTGATAGGATCTCAATATGTTGTCCCCGCCGAACGAGTTCGAGCAGGGGACTATGAAACGGGCTCCGTACGTGTGTGTGTCCGTGTGTCCGTCCGTCCGTCCGTGTGTGATCAAAATCTTCAATTTGCTACTTCTCTGTCATTTATGAGCCAATTTTGATTCTGTTTGCTTTATATGATAGCACTACATGGGAGCTTTGAAACTTCACAGAATTTCAGTCGTGACCTTTGACCTATATTGTACATTTTGCTACAAAATGCTACTCCTTCGCCATTTCTAACCCGATTTCAATTCCGTTTGCTTTATATGATGGCACTAGGTGAGGGCTTCAAAACTTCTACACAGAATTTTGACCTTTGACTTCTTTGATCTTTGACCTTGATTTTTGACCTATATTGTACATTTTGCTACAAAATGCTACTCCTTCGCCATTTCTAACCCGATTTCGATTCCGTTTGCTTTATGTGATGGCACTAGGTGAGGGCTTCAAAACTTCTACACAGAATTTTGACCTTTGCCTTCTTTGACCTTTGACCTTGATTTTTGACCTATATTGTACATTTTGCTACAAAATGCTACTCCTTCGCCATTTCTAACCCGATTTCGATTCCGTTTGCTTTATGTGATGGCACTAGGTGAGGGCTTCAAAACTTTTATACAGAATTTTGACCTTTGCCTTCTTTGACCTTTGACCTTGATTTTTGACCTATATTGTACATTTTGCTACAAAATGCTACTCCTTCGCCATTTCTAACCCGATTTCGATTCCGTTTGCTTTATGTGATGGCACTAGGTGAGGGCTTCAAAACTTCTACACAGAATTTTGACCTTTGCCTTCTTTGACCTTTGACCTTGATTTTTGACCTGTATTGTACATTGGCTACAAAATGCTACTCCTTCGCCATTTCTAACCCGATTTCGATTCCGTTTGCTTTATGTGATGGCGCTAGGTGAGGGCTTCAAAACTTTACACAGAATTTTGACCTTTGACTTCTTTGACCTTTGACCTTGATTTTTGACCTGTATTGTACATTGGCTATAAAATGCTACTCCTTCGCCATTTCTAACCCGATTTCGATTCCGTTTGCTTTATGTGATGGCACTAGGTGAGGGCTTCAAAACTTTTACACAGAATTTTGACCTTTGACTTCTTTGACCTTTGACGTTGATTTTTTACCTATATTGCACATTTTGCTACAAAATGCTACTTCCGGCGGGGACATATATTACGCACCGCGTAATTTCTACTTTTCCTTGTTTCAATGGGCACCAAAATCTTCCATACTCAAAAATATTTTTCTCTAGAATCAGGGGGGAATTTCATGAAGTATTTTGTCAGATATTTTGTTTGACAAACTGTTAAAAGCTATCAAAATACTTGCATCTTATTGGCTGAGAGCAAATTTGTTCCCCCCCCGAAGTGATAGTGCTTTAAGCCTAACTTTTTTTCAAACTGTATAGCCAAGCTTTCTTAGTAAAGTGTAAATGGCAGGTATTTACACCAGTGTGGTAGAATATGCAAATGGTCACCATGCCCCCAGCTCTCAAAGCTGCCCCCCCCCCCTCGCCCTCCAAGTTTGTAATGTTCTAAGGTAAGAGTCTGCGAGAATGCATGGAAGGTGAGTTTGCGATACTCGGGTGAGCTAGTACTCGACTAACCAGTGTAATGTTATACAAATGATGCACAGGATAGAGTGCGCTAGTGGAGGCGTATAGTGCACTCGAGGGTATTTACAATTGTGAAACATGCACGAGGCGAAGCCGAGTGCATGTTGCACTACATTGTAAATACCCGAGAGTGAGCTATTACGCCTCCACTAACGCCATGAAATAATCCTGTGCATCATTTGTTTTATAAAATGGGTCGAAAATTTGAAAACTAACAGCATTTTTCAGCGTTTTTCACGTACCTTTGTGGGTCAAGACGTCCAAATATGTTCGTCCCAAACATTTACGCACGTCGCACTCGGAAATCCCGCACATATAAGTATGATGGGGGTTGGGTTTCCGGACACTTAAGTTCCCGCATGAAAACTTACTTATTTTACATAGAATATGCACCCTTTACCTTAAAGACTTGATATAGGCTCCTCATATAGGCCTACTAGACAACATACTCTGAAAACAGCGTGAGAATTAACCTGCTAAATCGTTGGATTTGCCCTTCAAAGTGACTCCATGTACGCGTCTGGTCCCACAACGCTTGGTCTACTGTACATTGCACGTATGATACGTATGCCACACATGTTATGCACAAGGGAAGAAAGGCCGGCCGGCCGGCCGGCAGTCCGAACTAGAAGTTGTTTACAGGATTGACAGCGCGTATGCATGCAATTCAAAGGAGCCGCCACGCGCACAGACGATCGGCAATAGGATTTGACACGCAGTGCAATGGGACTGAGTAACCAAAGCACACGTGACTCATTTCAGCGCTTCCTATTGGCTACATTCTTGAACCCATTTTATAATATGTGTTACCCAATGTATCTTTTTGAGTGTGTGGTATGTATCATCCATTCAAATCTAGGGAGAAGAAACTTAAGAGACACAAGATTTTCTGAGTATTATTATCTTAATTACATGGATATCACTGAAGCCACACAAAATCCCAAACAAGCTCAGAAATCGTTGTCTGTGTTCACAGCTTCCTCACCCTGTTGAAATCATCCTGAGGGAAATGGATTCAATTTGACAAAGTCTTGTGTGCATGCAATGACCTTCAAACAATCATATCTTGCAATTCAGTTTAAAGCGTTTGCCAGACAGGATGACTCTGTGTTGAATTGAATTTCACTTTTCACTGCTCACTGAAGAGCAGTCATTTTCTCTGCTAACCCTCTTTCGATGTTTCTGCAAGCATTTAAACCACTTTCCCTTGGCATTTCAACCAGAGAAATTAAAGTGTAGCAATGCGCTTGAAATCAAATTGTTGTACAGCTAGAATACTTTTCCCCCTCTAAACAAAACTTTGTATTTTGCCAGTATGAATATCTCTATGTGTCAACTGTCATTTATCTTTTGCACGTTCTGATATGTATAATATGCTTATGGTGTAATTCCTGATTTATTCTTTGCTATGTCTTGTTGGAAGAAAAATGAGAATGAAAAAAATAAATGAAATTAGATTGAATTAAAAAACAGCCATAATTTACCTGTGATAGCCCTGAAAGTATACATATTTCAATAAATCAGATCATATTTCTTTAACAATTTAGCACTTGTGCTCTGCGCATTTAAGTTCTGCTCCAAAAGTGCCATTACTGATGTGTGCGCGTTCTAGCTATACGCGTATCAAGATTCTATGTACAATCAGTTAGCTGATTGCACGCAAACATCACACACCACTATTATTCATCAAGACATATGGAAAAAAAACATCAATAGCGCGATCATTTGATTTAAAGAATTTTAAGTCAATTTTTTTGTATACCCTTTAAAATTTACATTAAAACCCCAGTAAATAAAAATTGGAGCGACAAAAAATTCTAATACTTTTGCATAGGGCATGTCTCAAGTATGTTCTACAAATATAGCAAACATAATACTCAGAGTATTTGCACACTTTAATGCTACTAGTTTTGCAAAATGCAGTGGATGAATTAAAAACAGAGCTGGCAAAGCCACAGTTGCTTGCAACACAGTCAGCATTTCTTAAAAAGAAAAAAAAAACAATTGACTAAACCCTCAACAGACCAGTAAGAGACCCTCAATGTGTCCAGTGATGGCTATTCCAAATACTTTCTGTAACTCTAGTTATAAATGCTCATCGGGGAGGGAAGATAAATATAACCTTTCTAAAAGTGCTTTAGATTTGGAAACATTTCACTATGTAAAACTTGAAAAAGGAACATGGCATAATACCGTATAGAAGAAAAAATGGTGCAGGAAGAACAAATCAGAACCAAATCTTCGATCCTGCAAGAGCCAGTTGATGTCATTATCTCCGTCATCAATGTCGAGTGATGGAAGAAATGTTGCTAGACAAAGGGGAATGTGGAGTTACGTATTCCAAGCCTTCACCGTGAATGCCTGCGGCAAAGTGCCAGTGCCAAATCGATGGATTCATGATTCATGCCTTGTCTGTGTCACATAAAACGGTACGATGCCTTGTAGCAGCAGTATTTGCTATTTCCAGAATTATCAGTGTTTTGAGCTGAGTAACTTGAGTAAGATTTCATACAGGAATGGAACAATGAGAAAAAGGAGTGGGGAGAGTGTTGCTTGAATTTCAGGGAGGGGATATGCATTATGCATTGTGACTCAAATGAGCCTTCACTTGAAGTATAGTCCCACTAATTTGATATAGATGTCCATTTTCTGGGTTTGTGAATATAATGACTTTAGGAAGCTGTAACAACTTCATTGGAATAAATCATAATGTTAAATGATTGGGCATACAAGGGATGATCAAAGCTCAGAAGTATGAGGCATATGATGGACAGATGTTTTGGTGATTCACCCAAATTTGCGTAAATATCAGCATCTTCCCACCATGCCATAGCTAATTTTGCCTTCAAGGACAAGTTCACCTTAACATATTGTTTATTAAGAAAAAAATATATATATAAAATTCAATATTTTTTTCACTTTTCTCATGTAATCAAAGAGCCCTTGACTTGTCTCCTTCAGAAGGCAGGGGAATGATATTAACCTTATAACATACTTTTATAACAACTTGAGGGAACGTGTATTTATCAAAGCTACTGTATTAAAGTTTTGTGGAATTCTCTTCATATTTTCTTTGTATTGTTCTATGCATGTGACATCACAAACTGTATTAGTCTTCACATCCAGCCGCAGTAAAACTTCAAAAATTCATAATATTTGAACGGATTGTCTGACTTTCCTCAAAACTTCACCAATATGTTCTGTTGATATTTCTGCACTCTTTCAATTCACATAGGTGAACTTGTCCTGCAGTGCACTGCTGGCATTGCACCATGAAAAGCTGTATATGGTACATGGAATTGCAGTGAGGCATTAATAGTAAACAGGGAACTGCATGTGATGTGGTTATACCTTTTATCATCGAGCTAGTAAAAATCTGTCTGTAACACCTCTGCACCTATCATTTCCAGTCCTGTCATCTATGGTAATTAATCGAAACACCTTGGTATCCATGGCAACAAGGGGCTTAGCTTTTAGATGATGAGAGATGCACTGGTCCCAGGAACTTCTGCCAGGGAGATTGACCGGAGATTTCACACAAGCCCCTGATGGATTGTGTGTACATGTCATGCTTGAGATCAGTGGTATGAACTCCCGTACAGTCAGTGAGATCTCTCTTCTGTAAATCACATGTTACCTCTGAAAGTTACCTGCAAGCTTCTTTTGCCAGTAAATGACGGGCATTTATGATTTACAGGTAACTGTAGAAAAGTTCTATTCCCAATTGGAGAATCTTTTTCTTTTTTTTTTGCATTTTTTTTTCTTGTTTGTTTCAGTAGTGACAGAAATATCAGAAACCTTTTTGTGTGTGTGTGTGTTCCTGGCTCAAAAATTCACCAGTATTTTTCTTTTTTTTTATGGGAAAGTACTTATTTACCTAATTTTGACTGTACTCACAAAACCAGTAACCATTTTGTACTTGCCAAAAAAAAAAAACCCAAACAAACAAACAGCCAAACAACAATAATTCACACAAAAGAAAAAGAAAGAGAGAGAGAAAGATTTTCAGGGCTGTGGTTTGAAAAGTAATCACAGCTTATCAGAAAGTGATAAACTTGAGAGATATGAATAGAAAGTGATAATTGTCGGAGGAAGTCACAGTCGCTCTCGCCAATGATCGTGATGTGTTCATTTAGTCACTCTGTGTACACAGTCTCCTCTTTATATGTCAACACTCTGACTCTGTGGGATGGCAGTGACATGGTATACTGCATCTATGCTAATGACTTAACACTCAAGTGTCAAGGGGAAGCTGAGACAAGTTACACTTGAGGGAGAGAGAGTGGCGGCTGGTGGAGGGCTGGAGGGAAACTTGTCGGAGGAAGGACAGTCGATCTGTCTCCTGTCATAACAGCACTCTCCAGCCACCCTCTGATTTTTACACCTCTACAGTGTGGTCTTTCTTCCAAACCTCATCATTTTTAAGCCTTTTGCAAAATAAATTTAGGAATATGATTCTTTATCTCTATCAAGTGACCAGTTTGATTTTGCCTGGAGGTCCGAGTTTACACTTCACCTGGGGTTAGCACTAGTAACGGTACTAATGACCGCTCGCCAGCTCAGCCGCATTGCCTGTGTATTGTGTATGGCAGTGGTGTGGGTGTGTGGTTCAGTTAGCTTGGAGCTGGTTCAGGCCCAGAGAATCTTTCGGAAATAGCTGCCACTGAATTGAACATGTGTCGCTACTTTATAAAACAAAAGATGAACATTTGAATTTAACCTGTGTCGCTACTTTATAAAACAAATGATGAACATTTTAATTTAACATGTGTCGCTACTTTATAAAACAAATGATGAACATTTGAATTTAACATGTGTCGCTACTTTATAAAACAAATGATGAACATTACTTGGGTGTTTGTCAGTAAAATTATCCCCTCTACAGTGTATGTAACTTTTGAACTGTCCAAAGTTTCCATCAAGTGGACAGTTCTTACTTATGCCCTGTTTAATGTCCATTATTTGCATATTATAGAATGGGTAGCGAGAATCCTGCGATCTGATTGGTCGAGAGCTACAATTGTATGTGTTCATTTTTACTGGCCGCACGCTGAGTCACAGTGGTAAACATGTTATCGTGCACTTAGCAAGAGTACGCGTACTTGTAACAAAGGTTCGCGCACTAAAGCAAGCGTTCGCGCACTCAGCTTGGCCATGCATCCAGTAAAAACGGTAAGTACGGGTATGCATGCCCTTTACGGAAAGCCAAAAGGAAATGCATCCAGTAATTTTGTCATCGGGTAACACGATAGAAAACTGGGTTTTTGACAAGAAAATTACCCATTCTATAAATCAAATGACGCACATGTCTTTTCGTGTGTCAGTCGGAATATAGTGTGCATGCGGTAACTATGGAATTTAGCCTAAGCATTCCATAGTTACCTTAAAATGCACACAATTCCGACTGACGCACTCAGACCTGTGCGTCATTTGTATACTGGCACCCTTTTTTTTTGTTTTCTTTGGTGTTTGCATTATTGAGTGTGAGTGTCAGTACCACCTTTGTGAAAGAAGATGTTTCTGGCTCTTTTTTGTTTTTGTTTTTTTTTTACCTTGTAATGAACTCTAGAAGCACTTGGAGAGTGCAAACCTTCTTCAAGGCCATAGGTTTACTAGCGGCATAAAAATGTGCATATATATATATCCTGTATGCAGGAATCTGGATCTGGATCACGACCAAAAACTAGTCACATGTTCCTGTCTATACCACAACAGAGCTGTCCAGAAATGTCATCCAAATCTTTTCAGTGCTTTTCTAGTAATGTTGCCAGAATACAATCAAACAAACATAATGACCAAACATATCATCCTTGGTGGAGGTTGTGATTTTGTGTAAATGCACATGTATCTCAGTCAGGTAATATTTCTTTGTGTGCTATTCAGAGAGTAATGCACAAACAAAATGTGGATCTGTAATGTGGTTGATGACATTTAAGGGTGTGTACAGTTCTGGTCGAGGTGAGGATTTAGCTTTTAACGTTTTGCGAGATATTCAAAAACCACTCTATGAGATGTCAAAGAGCATGCAATTCTAAGGGGTATCAAAAGTTTATTTGATGAAAATCGGTTTTGAAATGGCTGAGATATCCAAAAACAAGGTGAAACAAACAGATCCTAATGAAAGGCATGGCCTGTCGCCTTTTATTATTGTCATTCTATTGGATATCTCAGTCATTTGAAAACCAATTTTCATCAAATAAACGTAGAATCCTTCTTAAAATTACATGCTCTTTCATATTTCATAAGAGGTTTCTCATTATCTCACTGAGGAATGTTCAAAACATGAATCCCCACCCCAACCAGTACTGAACAGTCCCTTTAAAATATCCAAGAATTCTGAGCCTACAATGACATTCAATACATCAAACATAATATTACTCTGTGCTGGTGCCATGTACTGTTAAGTGCAGTTTAACCAGCAAGTTTGTCAATAATGCGCATTATTTTCACATTTGTCTTTCAGAATGAGCTCTTTGCTTGCAGACACTGGGACATCAACAGCGTGGCCTGTATTGAGGACAAGTGCTATGTGGTGACACTGGCTGAGTATAACAGGTGAGAAAAGACTCTCTTCTAAGGGGATATTTAGGAGATACGTGATTGGCTGCTGTGAACAGACATTGACAGATGGGTGGTTATTGTTATCGTAAAAGTGAACATTTTCATGGTGTGGAAATTTTCGTGTATTTTGCACAACCAGAAGCTAGCATAAAAATAAAAGCACGCGAATATTTTTCCATGCCATACTTGTATGTTCCAGTGGTCAATGTCCTGTATCTGTGGAACTAAAAACACACGAAATTCATCTTACCCAGTGGAGCGCGAAAAATTACTTGCGCGAAAGTATCCACTTTTACAGTAAATGAGAAGTCATTCATCATATCTCAAATGGTATACTATACATTGCAATCGTCTACATATTGGATCTGTGGATCGCTTTCTTATTGTATTAGGGATCGAGGTTCAGATGTTGGAACTTGCAGGCATTGCCTGAGGGCTAGGTTGTTGAGGGATCAAAGATTCTGTCGGCTAGCAAATCATTGCCAAATTGGATAGATTGAAGCAGTGATCATTGTCAGGTAGAGAGTTGCCATGCCAACTACTCCATCTTCTGCTACTAAAGCCTGCCCTCTTGGCTCATGCAGCAATGCAGACAGTCCTGCACACTTCTTGTCACACTTTTTGTCACCGATGGCAGAAGCAACTTTTTATTTTAACAAAATTTTACTCACTCATCATGTACGGATTAAGCTGGACACCCAATAGCTCCATCAAACTTCTACCACAAACACTGCTTTATCTTGATATCATTGTGTCCTGCGAAGTATTAGCTTTTATAGACACGCCTTTCCATTGTCTTCCCGGTCCTGATGAAAAGGGCACAAAGACCAATGCGGTCAATGCACATCATGCTGTAAGTGGGCATACTGAGAGAGATATATGCCTTCTTCTGGCACACACCAAGTGGATTTCCACTCTCATGTTCTTCCTGATTTCATGGTTTCATCTGTGCATCCCAAAGGGTTGCCATGACAACTTAACTCAATACCCCAGAGCAACTGTCCTCCCAGACTTCACTGAAGTCTTGTAGGACTGGCTGCACCGGTATTTGATTCTGGGAGCAGCTTATTCATTGCCAACAGCATCCATGCTACATTAAATGTCAAGGGTAACTTTATAGAGCTGCGGTCTGGAGAGGGGATGAATGTGAACTGGTATGAAGCACTCTCAGCTTCCATTCCTCTCTCTGATACTCCAGGAGGCATCTCCAGATACTTGCAAATATCATTCATGTCCTGACAAGGGCTAAACAAAAAGATATCCCCCAATTTGGGAATCATTTTCACCCGTTGAGATGAACCAAAGGTACCCCTGGACTCCTCTTTGGAATTTTCCTCCAACTAAGGGTGCATTGGCCATCAGGTCACTCAAAACGCTGCCCCCAAAGGGCCCAAACCTCCCCCAGAGTTGGAGGTTTTCTCATGATGTTATCCTCGCCACTACTGCACATCAATAAAAAGTTGATATTCAAGATCGCTTCCCCCCATCTGAATTGTTCACACTTCGAGAGGAAACTGATCATGTGATATGAAAGCAAATGCTCCCACATGACGTGTAGATAACATCTTGCTCGAGTAGCAGGAGGAAGGCATGAGTCCTCTCTGCTCAGGCTGTTCACCAAATTGAATTGTGCTTCCCCTGTACAGTGATTAACTCTAGATCTTGCTCAGTGTCACATGTGAAGTAGGGGGGGGGGGGGATGCAGCCACACACCCACTTGCTTAAGGCTTCTAAAAGCCACTGTCGGGCAAATTGCATGAAAGGGCAATTTACCTGTTCAAAGTAGGTTGCCTATTGCCCATATTGTCTTTCAAACAGGCGGGAAGAATATATTTTGTAGTACTCTGTTTTTCGTCATTTTAATTTTTGGTCTTGAAATTATACATGTATACACCATTCTATGTATACTTACTCTTTACAGTCATACACATAATACATTCTTTCATATGTCATATATGTGTAATTGTACATTGGTATATAAATGAATGTACACATGTATGCATGTATGTGCTTATGTGCATTTGTGTGTGTGTTCTGTCATAAACAGCTTCAACCGGGGATATTTTAGTGTTTCACTCCAGGTAACTGGTGATACATTTACACCAGGCATATGCCCGTTTGTTCAGAGTATGTAAAACAAATTGAAAAGCGTCCTCTCAAGGCACTAGGGCTACCATAGGGGTAAAAAATTCACTTGCCCGTTCTGCATATCTACGACCTGTATATTGGCAAATAGTTTTCACACC
This sequence comes from Diadema antillarum, assembly GCF_040938485.1. NCBI lineage: Eukaryota > Metazoa > Echinodermata > Echinoidea > Diadematoida > Diadematidae > Diadema > Diadema antillarum. Next base: position 3,873,322 of record NW_027270954.1, read on the forward strand.
ATTCAAAACTTGTACATGTATCCTCAATTGTTGTGTGTGCAACCATATGCTACATGAAGCCTAATTCTTTACTTTCTATTATTTTTTCATTATTTTTTCATAATTTTCAATTTGAGGTAGTCAGTTTATTGGAATAAATGAAATTATTTTTTCACACGCAAATCATGGTTACATATACTTTGAGCAGACTAACATATCCCCAATTGAAACATCCTATGAGAATGTGTATGTGTTTGTTTGTTTTCAGTCAAGAGTCAATACCTTGGAACACTCATGCTTTGCATTTTAAAGTAACACATTCTTGTATTGGAGTGTGTAATTTGTTATCAGATGTCTGTGATGGGGATGGGGAGTGACACATAGCATTGTTGACACCTCTACCCTTTTGATTTCACATCCTTCACCCATCCCCGTAACCTGCAGATTCTGTGCCAAGCTGCGGATGGCCATCGAGGGCATCCTGCCCTCGCGCCCGTATGTCCCCGACCCGCCCGAGAGCTACCCCAGGAAGGAGGCCATCCCCCCTCACGGAGCTGACCCGGAATCGGTGTTCCTGTGCCGGCAGGTTTACGACTTTCGACAGCGGAGGGTGCTGAAGAACCCGTTATGAGAGGCATCGCAGGGACCCATCTCACTCTCCCCATTCACTGGACTACGGGATCTTGTGCGTGTCCGACCGAGCTGGACTTCAAAGGCTGACCAGACTCTTTTAATTCGAGTACCGAGAAAACATCTCATTTCAGTGTCAACAAAATGACGTTGGTCTGTATACATCTCATCACCGCTTGAGCTGAATGGTCCAGTCATCCTCGATTCACACACTCAGCAGTTGTCACCATCGGAAGCCACTAAATATACTGGCATCGGAAATCTGTGCTACCATTTATTGCAGTGTGCACAGCTCATCATCTTTCAGAGTTTGGTTTTATTTCTATGTTGTTTTTTAAATGGATGTTCATGTTCTGACATATTTAATGTATGGCAAGAGGTAAATAGAGTATATGGATGCCAAGTGTTGATGTAAGTGTTTCATGATGTGAGATAGCGGTATGTTTGAAGGTAAAAATTTTACCTCATGAAGCCCAAGTCACTGGACGCGTAAAAAAAATAAGATAATTTCAGGACTTCCTCACTTGTTTGAAGTTTGACCGCACACACACACACACACACACACACAAATAAAGTGAGATAAGAAAGTTTTAACAGAATTGCATCGTAACTGGCTGAATTCTTTACTAAATTATTGCACCTACATCTCTTGAGATAGTTCTGGGTATTTACTGCTTGCAAGGTATATAAATTGCTAGTGCTAAAAAGTCTTATCATCATTAGCTGAATTGATGTTGCAAATATTAATTGGCCACGAGTGATGAGGGACAGAGGCTAGACAACTTGATTGATTATGTAATAATGTTCATAGTTTGCTATCCTGTTGCTGTCAATGCCAATTTCAATAGAATTGTGGAGCTGCCATACTTTTTTTTCCATAAAAGTACCAAAACTTTTGTAATGATGTGGAGTCGAGTTCAATTCTAGATGAAATTGCCAAGGGGCCTTGACACATAAATTGTTTAATTCACAACTATGCGTTCACCACTGCACCACTAAATCGTTGTCTTCGTGGCGCAAATGCAATTGCAGCACTGTTCTACAGTCACACAGCTGTAGAGCAGTTGATAATGCCTAAGAGATGGCCTACGGCATGCAGTTTCTATTTCTTGAATGTCCTGGTGTTATTGAATGGGGTATTTGTTCGATACCAAGGAGAGGAATAGTGTTATCGAAAGCAGATGGAAGGGTTTGTAGCTTTCTTCAAAAGAAAGATGTATGATGTATGGCTGAATAGAGCAGCCACTCCAAATGTAGTCCCACTAGGGTACACATCATAATACTGACACCCACAAGTCATACAGCCCATGAGTTTGACACTAAGCAAACAAGGCCCACGAGACGGACACATTAAGACCCATACTGTAATGTTGAACTCATGGGCTGTTTTTACCTGTAGTGTCGAACTCATGGGTCTTATGTGCCGAGTGTCAAACTCATGGGTCATAGTGCCGAGTGTCAAACTCATGGGCAGTATGACTCATGGGCAGTACGACTCATGGACCTTTTTTAAGTGTCAAACTCATGGGCTGTATGACACGTGGATGTCAGTCTCGCGGGATGACCGCATCCCACCATAACAGACATGCATGTGCTCTCAGTCGTCAGCTGAGAGTTCAGGGTGCGCGGCCAAAATTTTGAAAGGATAAGCCATACTTTCATGTGATCAGGTGGATCAGCTCATGCTGAAACTTTCACTCAAAGGGCCCAGACTGCGGTCATGCAGTTCATGTTAGTCTAAAACTGCTGTACAAATAACTTCAAACTTTGGTAATCAATGTAGTGTTATTTGTGTTACAACACTGTTTGTGTTTAGTGTGGCTTTTTGATTCTGATTTATTAACACCAAGCTGTGAATTCCCCACATCCAGTCTCCACATTTCACATGTATGGCCGTTCGGACAGTCCTCCAATCAAGGTAGACATGATAGATTTTTCCACCATCAAAGCAAGGAGCTATGGTATTATTGATGTCTCTTTTGTAGACTAATTTGTGATGATGTGAAACTCTAAATCCAAAACAAATCGAAACTGGTGTTACTGAATTAACAAAATGAATAAATGAATGAATGAATAAATAATCAAAATGCTGATGGGTTTGCTGATACCAAATATTCTATTAAAGCAAGGGACAATTTTTACAGGCAATCCACTGCATGTGATAGTTATAAAACAACTCAGAAATGACAGCAAAACATGATTGCTGACAACCTTCTGATTTTACAGATCCACGCATCAAACATACTCTTTGTATTAACACGTGGAGCTCTCAGTGCTGTTGCCCCTTCGTATCCATCAAAATATGATGTCTGGATTAGGTCAAGGATTTAGGTTTCGGGTTAAGCATACTTAGGGTTTAAGGGTTAGGGTTAGGTTGAAGGGATTTTGTTAGGATCACCAAGTACTCAACTTACAGAATGTGCATTATCTTTATGTGACGAGGATGTCGATGATTGAAACTAATATCAACGCTTCCTGGAGCTGACATGTTACTTACTCTTCATTCAGGCAAACTTTGACAGAAAATCGGTCCTTATGGAAAGGTGGAACATGGCTTGGATACAAAAGTGCATTAGCGTTGAGGTTTTTTGCAATCAACTTCTATTCACTGAAAGAAGGGGTAAAGCCCACCACTATCAAAGGAGAGTGAACTCCGGTGAGGGGTGTGATATGATATGATATGAATGAGGCAACTAAACATGGGACATTATCACATGCCCATATATGATGTCCCACTCGCACATGCGTACGCAGACATGTACTTGAATTTTGATACCAAATGAAATCTTATTTTGATAGTAGGTGCTTTAGAAATCAGATTAACTTAAGAGAGACTTTGATAGTTTAAAGCTGTCATAACAGTGGTTTATTCTCACTTTACACCTCTGAAAATAAAGTCTATGTGAGACCTTCTGTGCTTGCCTTAACAAGTGATTGGATCACCCCCATACCCCTCCTGCAATAACTTTGGAGAGCGCCCCCTATTCCATGATTACACTCTGTTCAACAGTCAGATTTCTGCTGTACGAAGTGCTGTAATTTTTTTAATCAGTATTTTGTGGTAATTGTTGATTTCTTTGTAGTCCCATCTGATTTGGTTGTAATGTGATTATTCCAATCACTGAGACTAGATTTGGGCATAATTATTACTTTTTGAAAAAGGAACAACAATATTTACTGTGGAATATTCATTTCTGAATGAAAAATCAAATTTTCATGAACTTTTTTTTTACAGTGATACTGCAACAGCTTACAACATTTAATGCTTCTCAATATTTTTTTTTTTTTGGCCATGCCTTTGAGTGCATGTCAAAGACTGTATGAAATGATATTCATAAATATATTTGGAATATTTGGCATTTTCTGTGATCTACTTCATAGGAATTCAGTTCATATTGCAATGTCATTATTTGTGTGATGTTTGTCCACATAAGCCAATGTTTATTTTGTTGTTCAAGTAGTCAGAGAGAAAATATACTTTTGTCTCAGATTGTTGAAGTTCATATTTGTCATTTGAAATGCTTTATTGTACATATTTGTTTTAGTGCAAGAGTCTTTTTTTTTGTACACTGATGTCCTTCCCAAACGTTTGCCTGTGCATTCAATATCTACATTGAATAATGTCATGTTTTTTCTTGTGGAATTGCTCATTTTTCTTGTATCTATCATGTCTTCGACTTCTTTATTATTAAAGTATTTATATATTTGTAAATACAAGCATATATATATAAAAATATATAAAAAACAAATATATTTCATCAGTGTCTTCTTACTCACAGCAGAATTGAACAATGTCTATTTTTCTTTGTTGAGGTTTTGTTTTTTGTCTTCTGATTAAGAGGAAAATAAGTAGGAAAAGTGGTATTTGGTAATCAATGCTCATGGAGTGAGGCAACATAGGTATATTTTTGGTGTGAAATATTTAACACTGTCTTAGTTTTTTTTTTTTGTCACATGATATACCAATAAATTGTGATGTGTTGTAAATGGGTAAGGACTGATATGTTTGCAGGAATGATCAGTCTTTTTTGCCGCAGTGTTGTGTAAGGATTTCTAATTTGTGCCATATCTCTGCAGAGAAAAGAGGTCTAGATACCACTTTCCATTACTCTTTGAAGAACTTTTTTCCTTTCTTTTTAATCTAATTAAGAATTGATGCATCTGTGAATGACATGTACATGACTACGCAAACACAAATAAATGACAGCTCATTCATGCACTTCAATTTACAATTTTTTTTTATGACAAGAAATCTGATGGCCAAATTATCACTTTTCTGTATCAACATTCCAGTGGTGATAAAGGTACAGAATAGATGGCATGTAAGAGGGAAATTTGAGGGTTTTTGCACAAAATTGATTCACTCCTAGGTAATGAGATGAATCGATGAAGAGCATGGATGTTTAGTGTCTAGAATTGGAACAGATTGATTTTACATGAAGAATAAAATTGAATCATATTTCTTTCATTCGTAATATTTGAGTACCTGCTATTGTTATCTCCAGTTCATCAGAACTGGCAGTGGTGATGTTTTGCATTTGAAAATAATGCATCTCAGACTTTGTGCAGTTTTCCCGAGTTAAAAGCAGAAAGTCAGTTGATTTCATGCAGCAATATAGCCCTTCTGTTTCTAAATAGACTCTCCAGAGTGATGTAAACCACACAGGATGTTTTATAGCGATTTTCAAAACTTTAACCTTTGCATAGGAAAACTTTGAAGACGACAATGTAATTCCCGCCATCCATGTGATACTGGTTTAGAGGTGGGAAAATTGCTTTCAAAATTGTTACTACAGGGTGACAATTTTGTAAGTGAGTTAAAGTTTGGAGAGCCAGGTAATGTGTATCAGCAATCATTGCAGTGCATGCTGATGCAGCTCATTCACATGCTTCAACAGATACGGACCAACTCTGAACTACGGAATGATAAATTTAAGTTCTCAGACGTCTCCCATTAGTGGTGTCCACTGTATCAGTTTTGGAAGTGTAGCCTATTCAATACTGGCAGAGTAGAGAAACCTGGACTAGGAATGCGGACAGATGAATACTACCCGCACTTCTTTGATCAGTGTTGATCCCAGAAATGTGAGCTGGATTGTAAGAAGCCCATACCACGCCAGCTCAATCTGTGCATTGCCAGTGACTGGGATAGGAGGAGGCACTTTGAGTGAATCATGTGAAAAATTACTCATAGTGTCATGAAGAAAACTGAAAGCTTACTAAAAATTTATGTTTTTATCTTCTTCTTTTTTTGCATGTATGGAATAAAAATCAGCATACCACCAGATTTGTCATAATGTAAGCATATGTTCTGTTTTTCATGAATATGCCAGCATTACTTTTACATTTGAAAGAAAAGATTGAATACTCCAAATTGAATTGGGATTGCCACATTTAACATATGCAAAATAATCAGCGTTCCTAACTAAGGTGACATCATAATATTTTCTTCTCTCTTTTTTTTTTTTTGTCTGCTTAGCAACAGTGTTAAGTCTTGCTAGACCTACCGAGTAAGAATAGGAGTTAGATGTTAATGGGAAGAGTTTCATTTGCAAAATCTGCTTAGAAACAAATCATTGATGTGACGTATTTTCAGTACCCTATTGCTTGCAAATTGCAGTTACAGATGGCTACCATGATCTTGAAGTTATGTAAGAGAAGCAATGTTTTATGTTCTCCACTTATCTCTCAGTCACGAGGCATATTGATGGAGAAGTCTGATTCAAACTTCCTCAGTTTCAAAACTACCTATTCTAAGGCATTCGATCTATTGCTGTAGTACATCCCATCAGGCATAACCATGTGGCAATTCCATATTGTTTATAAAAAGTTACAAATTTTGGAACTTTGTGTTGCTGAATTTGAGGAGCTCATTTGTAGGGAGCAACTGTGAATTCTGCCTTGTCAAATAAGTCCACTATTTGATGTTGTTGCTGAGTTGTAGATGTCACTTCTGCAAATAATAATTATGTTCTGTGAGTAATCTCTTCCAGAATGTGGAACTATTTCAAGGCATTGCCCCTAATGATATACATATTTGAAAATGAATAATGCGCATTTCATTTTCATGCAATGGTTTGGTTTGGCAAAAAAAGGGCATGTATCTACATTGAAAAATGGAAGTAATATCAATGAGAAGACTTAAAATTTCATGTTTTTGCCAACCATGAGAAATGTGTATGTGACAAAGAGTGGATATCATTTTAGTAATATTGATGGATAATGACAATTATTGTGATAACCCAAGTTCAAATGTGCAATTTCAGGAATTGAGGTATGCTTTAGAATTCATATCAAGAAACAAGGACTTCATAAAAGTCTTTCTGTACAAGAAAACAAAAATCATAATTTGGCCTTCAAATTATTAAAAACTTTTATTTCCTATCACTTTAATCTACTCTCTGTAGCTGTCCCCATATATTTTACAGCAAAAGTGTTGATGTAAAGAGATTAATTGGCATTATATCTTCTTCTTTTTTTTTTTTGTCTTTCATGAATGTATGAAAGACAGCATATTGTTGCTTGGGTGACAAGACTTTTATGTCGAATTCTGATTCAAATCGCCTGTTTGGATTGATTATCAGATAATCAGTTAGGTGGTGGGCTGTCCAATCCTAGCTGTCTTACCCCAAAAATGAAGCCACCACAGCATGCTAAAGGAAAGGTGATCCCATTTGTTTTAGCGCTTTGGCTGCCATGTTTTTTCTCCCTCAACATTAGACATTTCTATGATGTGAAATTTTATTGCCCCACCAGTGAAATGTACAATTGAAAGGTGGAAAAAAGTGTTCAGTAAAATTTTGAATAATTACTCTGTTGTTATCCATGGACTTAGTCCATTATTAGTATATTGTGTTGGTATGCTTCACTAAAGTTTGTGACAAATTTAGAAATGTGTAATTTAATTTTCTCATCTAATCAACAAACAAATTATGGGAGTGTGCTGTTCAATTATTGAAACATGAAAAATATCAAATATATGGCATATCTTCTGTCCTTGAGCCATGATGGGGCAGCTATGTTCATGATTTCACTAAGTCCTGGAATTGACAGCTCATACTTTTCTCATGAAATGAATAATTCTCCTTTCTACTTTTCAAGTTTGCATTTGGAGATAGCCATCACTTTTGTAGTACTAAAAAAAAAGAAAGTGATGTTTCTCTGTCCATGTGTGGACCAGCTAGGACAACCACCATAATGGTATTGTTGATATTGCTATTTCCCTTAGGTGCTTGTTTACAAAACAGGTAGTTTGCCTTGTTCATGTTTTCATTCAGAGAATAATGTGATATTGTGGATGATGACTTGTGTGTATCGTTCATACCCGTCATTTAATTTGTTTGCTCTTTCAGCCTTCGTAAGCAATCATATTTTATCACAGTGGTGTTATTCAAGCTCAAGACACTTGAGCTTGAAGCGTGTATAGATGTAATATTTTCATACTACATATTAAGATTGAAGAGCTTTTAAATGTGAATGTTGATGATGTAGACACATTGATTTGTGAATTAAAGAGTGCAAGACCTATTTCTGTATGAGCATTCGGAGTATTCTGACCTCTAAAACTGCATTCCAGTCTTAGTGGTGCGAGTAAATTATGATAAAACACTTTGAAAAAAATTTATCAAGGTGTGAAGGAGCCAGCACAAAGTGTTGTTGTATTTTCTGATGTGACTCATGAAGATTTGACTATAGATTTGTCCCCATTTTAGTGTAATCTTGTTAAGTTTTGCCACCTGATTGCCACGTTACCTCTACTACTACTCCCAGCTCAAGCCTTGAAATACATAGGAGGAGATGCTAGGTTTTCACCTGCCCATTTCTCTTTCAAGGAATAATGTGGGAACCTCCTTCATTCGGAAGAGAATAGGGAGAATTCTCTTCAGTCTTAAGTCCTTGCACTGTTGTCAAGCTTGTATTTTTACAAATGTATTATGGAGAGCCTTCATCATGTACATATGACATCATATGCTTTTACATTTATATCTTTAGTTTTCATGATTATATCTTATCGTGATTTTAATGAGATGAGTTTCACACATAGGACACATAGGTATCACTCCCACAATGCACCTTTCTGATCCTATTTTTTTTTTCCTGTGTGTAAAACAAAAAAAAAAAGTTGCTTGGAAGGTTATTCAAGAGTACATATAAGAGAATTGAGTCATATTACTGTATATGTGTTTTCATGTCCCTACAGATGAAGATTGGAGAATATATAGACACGTGTTTGCTTCGTATACTCTCTTGTCTCGGTCTCATGATTGATTGAATAATGGATGGATTGATTGATGGATTAATGGATGGATGGAAGGATGGATGGATTTCTGATTGATGGATGGATGGATGGATGGATGGATGGATGGATGGATTGATTGATTGATGAATGACGGACCAATATGAATATGATGATCTGCCTGTTGTGTGAAATGTCGTTTAATTAGATAGTGGTTGGCAAAGAGACTTGTTTCAGTGTTTTAACACTCCCTAGACCATTTCTGTAATGTATTGAAGTTTACGGATGTTTCTGTTTGTAGCAAGGAACCATTTTATGGCTCCCACCAACGAAGTTTTCTTGGCAAGAATTCACTTGATACACATCAGTTGCTGCTAGGTAGGGCAAGCCTCCGGTAAGCTTTATAGTTGTTACCGCAATCTTGGCCAAAGCATGCACAGAATTTTTATACATAACAGTAACAGTTTATTCATTTTTTAAACATGATTACAAACAAGTTAAACTTTGAGCAAGCGAAATCTATTGATTTAACACATTTTTCATGTTATCAGTCAGTGACATAAGTGCACATGCACACACACACACACACGCACACACAAGAAATAGAAACAGGTGATGGGCAAGGTTTTTATTGAGAGTTGTGTGAATGTGACAAGAATGTGTTTAAACAGGTTAATTCAAAGAGAGTATGGTAATGGGAGTTTGTACTAGAAATTTGAAAGAGGATCAAATGCAACTACAAATTCATTGATTACCACACCAAAAAAAAAAAATGGATTTGATTAAGTTATGAGTAAGCCCGTGCTTTGAAGGCAGTACAAACCGGTTTACTGCCATATGCAGATTTCATGTATACATTTCTGACAAACTTTGATTGTTTGTGACTAGTGGGCAAAGCTTGTCTTAGGCATGCCTGAAACAGGAGTAACTAATACTTCCAAATTGGACTGAAATTTTATATCGTGTGGGCGAGTAGATTTCTTTGTTTGCAAGGTCCTCAGAAGAAAAACATCTCAGAAAACAAATATTTGTAAATGTGAATATGTTTCGAAGATTTGACCTCGGAGGTACGTTATTAAGTAGAAATATTAGTCCTCTTCATTATATGTGTAGTCAAATCGCGTGTGTGTGTGTGTGTTGCTTGTTTCAGATATTATGAGTAAAGAGAAAATGGTGTGTAGCTTTGAAATTATTATTCCTCTTACCGTTTTTGGAAAAAGTGCACAAGTTGAAAAAAATGGTCACCGCCGGAAATCAAACTCGGGCACTTTGGCATGGAACGTCAACGCCCTGGTTGTTAGGCAGACAGACCCAAGCTTGATTATATAGTTTTTTATGTATATTCTTAGTGGGCATGGCATGAAGCTATTCTGTTCAGCTGTGCTTAATCTCTGCATTTCGAAATGTAGTTTAGTGTGCATGAATTAGTTGCTGCTGTGCTTGGCAAGACTTATGCAAGCTGGTTGCCTAGAACCATAATATTCAAACTAAACACTTCAAATCGGTCAACTCTGCATCAGAGAGCAAGATGATACAGCGAGAGGAAAAAGTTAAACCACACACACACACACACACACACACACACACACACACACACACACACATACACACACACACACACACACACACAGCCTATAATGGATATGGGCGTGCACATACACCGGCAAGCACCAATAACAACTACAACAAGAAATGTACACGCAGGAGAAGATGATTAGAAGGAATGAAAGCAACAGGTGTTAAAACAAAAGGTGTATGGGCTGGGGCTACTATCGTAAATGATATGGGCAAAGTAAAGAACGTGTGTCTTTCCAGAGAAAGAGTAAACTCCCAGCTGTTAACATCCACACGCAACCGTTTATGGATTTTTTTTTTACTGATACTCTTGCAAAGAAAGAAAAAAAAAGAAATTTTAACAGGAACATACTAAGTAGGCCTATTGTAGGATGTCTGGAAGTTCCATTAATTCATGTCATCTTTGCACACGCAAGCATATCGACCTATACTTTTACTTCTTTTTTTGGGGGGGGGGGAGGGGATCAATCTTTTATTTTTCTTTCTTTTTCATATAAACCTGATCACTTAATTTCCTCCAAGAGAGTTATGTCGTTGGATAGTCCTTTTATAAGGCCCCATCCATTTCAAGCTTAATCGCTTTAGATGGCGGTCTCCTGCATTTAATTTTCCCTGTTATGTACTGAAAAAAATACTTTATATTTTATTTTATGTTTCTGTGTATGTATACTGCTCAATGCAATTGTTTATGTGTATCTATTTGTGAACTGTTATCGTTTTATTTCGCTGCACTTGCTATTCTTTGTCTTTGTGCTTTTGAAATTTGTATTCAATTTGTATCTGATTGAATGCGGAAATAAATCAAATCAAATAAAAAAAATAAAAGTAAACAATATACAAATTTATTCATGACAAGATAACACAAATTTAATTATAGCAACATAAATTCCAAATTGTCGATATTACGAATGAAAAAGAAAGAATTTATGTATATACATATATACATATTATATACAGACAGACACACACACACACACACACAAACACACACAGACACACACAAACAAATGAGGATAAAAAGCGTGATTCAGCTTTCACATTCTCACCACGTGGAGATGGGTCTGAGACTAGCTATGCACAGCCCAGTCGCTGTTCTGAGCCTAGCTCCCCCAAACAGGCCATGGAGGAGACAACCCAAAAGCCTACTGTGACAAGAGTGATAAGCAACCGCAAATAATGGAAGCTCAACAATACAGCAACCGAAAGGTGAGATAATTCCTCTAAATCTTGCTTTTTAAACGTTTTGTCTCTTTGAGCAGTAGCTTTACTTCAAAATGCCAAAGAGGGTTTAACGTCATTTACCAGAGATTTAGGTATATTAGTGCTCCTTTGTCCATAACGGCACGACAGGCACCCACCAGTTCCGAAATAGGTCTAGGTCTATAGAATGCTGCCCAGCTTTCAACAATGTTCAAGGTTTTTATTCTTCTAAAATAACATTAATAAATAAAAATATGTAGATTAAAAAAGTTTCATTTCTGTCCCCTTTTTTATTTTGGAGGAATCGTCTGAAAGGCGATAAATTTCATGATGGTATTCCCAAGGTGAACAAATTTTCAGTTTTATGTTTCCTGTAGTGTTTGTTTGTTTGTTTTTTTTTTATTGCTTTTCTTGTTTATTAAAGTAGTTGAAATTTGACTAAAAGATGTGAAAAGGAGGACCATAATTGTTTTTGATTGGGTACTTGGAACTGGTCCATTTTTGGTTTTTAAGCGCACGTACCAAATTTGACAGTATGATTTTATTTGTTTGTTCATTTTTTCTGCATTGCATTAAACAATCTAGATACATACGTCTTTGTGACCATACACTGTTCTAAGACGCATGCAAACAAACCTCGGGATATATAAGATTTTGTTGGCGATGAATAGAATTACGTCAATTCCAATGGTATGGATTTCCAGTTACATTCCAAGTTTGTGATTTGCTATTTCTTGAGTTGCAATATCATAAGGGTGCATTCTACATCACCTAGCAACATTTGGCTTACGGATGAATGACACCAGCTGTACGACCAGTCTGGAGATTGGCTTGTCCTATAGCGAGGATGATGTTGGTTCAGCATCTTAAAGAGGATTATATGCCCTCAACAGATAATTCCCTTGAAGTCGGTTTATTTCGGCAATGGGCATATAATACGTTTCCTTGATGGAAATCCTTGCTAATCGCCTTTCAGAGGAGATGAGATTTGGATGAGGGCAGTAAGACAAGTTTCAAAGCTTTAGAGTAGATTTGCATGTAACTGAGTTTCGTTATTGAATGACGACGATTTTGCAGACACCTGCGCCGCGGACCAGCATACCGCAAAACCTTGGCTCCGGTATACCGCAAAACCTTACACAGCCTTTGAGCCATGAAGGACCAGAGTCGCAACAATTTCAAGACGGGGAATGACATTTTTCTCGGTTTTTCATGAAAATTATCGTTCTCAGCGACTGCATCACATGCGTTTTCGATGGGAATGGACACGCAAAGAGCAGCGAAGATTTTTGAGGATGCCGTGTAAAACTTGTGCTGCATCAATAGTGTCTTGGACGAATTATCAAAATAAGTTTTAGAACTGCTCTTTGGATATATGAATTGCGCACTGAATCAACAGACAGGGAGTTTTCGAACCAACGTCTAGAAACTGGTTTTCACTTTATTCCTCACAGTCGGATGATGCTACTTGTTTTGTTTTTACTTCATGATGTCCGTTATACTACTGTATGAACATTTTTGTCATGACACTATATCGTCTATCAGCTATTCTCATCTTAAGAAACTGATGCACGGATACAAACAATAACGGCATTTGCTTGGTGACGGAAATAGCTTATGACTGCAAGATAAATGCTGACTTTGCTTCCAGCGATTTCATGCTTTCGACTTGTTATGTTGGAACATTCGTCCGAAGCTTAGACATCAATCAAAGCATGGGTTCTCGCAGACAGAGGGATTTGTACTCCAACCGCGCAGCTGAGGTCGATGCTTTAATGATAGCATCCATCAAGACGGCCAACGAACTCAGGAGGAAAACCAGCGAGCTCGAGAGACAACGAGAAGGCAGTATTCTCAGCCATTATCGGCGGAAAAACGAGCTTAACGAGTTTCTTTCCGGACTATACTTGAGCAGTGGGAACCACAGTCTGAATCCCGATGAAGAGGAGAGCGAGTCCAACGTAGCAAAGGCGGGGAAAATAAAAAGCAGGTCTAATGTTACTCTTTCTTCTGAAAATGAAAGTCTGCGATCTGGTTGGAGAAGTCACAAGTATCAAGTAGACAACTTCCTGTCACGTAGCTTTAATGGCGGCGAATTAAACCGCCTTCGTAAATCCTTCAGTGACGATTCCAGCACTTCCAGCGAGTGTGATAGCGGGGACGAGAGCGGAAAATTCCACCATGATAGCGGACAGGCAAACGAACATGATGAAAAATGTCGTCACATCGAGGAGGACAACGTTGATGAAAATACACGTAGGCTAATGGTACCTAAATTACCTACGATCATTTTAGGGCAACCGCCACGCAAAAGCATCGTTCCAAGAGAGACGAAAACACGCAGGAAGTTCGATATAACTAGTTTTCGCCGTCGGTTCAGCTATTACACAAGCGAGCCTACAGCTTGGAACTGTAGCAGATTACCGCAGAACGTTGCCGACGCCGACGAGGATGAAGATGGAATACGACCTCCACCCCTGACGAAGTCTACACTCGCCCATCTAGATTCCCAACCGTCAGATCTATGTTCTAAAATTCAGCGTTGGTGCGACAGCATTAACGAAGCTTGGTTCCGCCCGAAAACAACGCAGACTTCATCAAACACAGACTATCAAACCAGGGGTCATCTATCCAACCTCAAACCTCCGAATACTTCGCACACGGAAGACAACACAAATAGCATTAATTCACTGGGAATCACAAACAATTTTCTTCAGGTGCCACCTTCTCGATTAATTCAAAGAACGCCCATTGCATCTCCGATAACATTTTCGCGGTCATTGCTAAGAGCATCTCCGTTACCACCTTCCCGATCGAGAAGCAGAATGTCTAACCATTCGCAATTAACCTGTAAGAGAAAATCGGCTGAAAAACAACCAGACGATGAAAAATTCACGGACATGCAATTTCTGGTCGGCGGCTTTGGCCTGGTCGGAACAAAGGTCGTAAAAAAAGCGAGCTTACCCATTTCGCGGTTGGTCAAAGAAATCGACCAGGCAGGCGATCAGCTCGCTCCCCGAAGCAAGCAAGACGAGTCCACATCTCCCCAAGATCGCGCCACAAACAGCAGGCGCGTACGTTTTACGGATGGCGACCAAGGTCGCAGTAACGCCATGGCAACGCGAGTGAGCTTACGAGGAAAGCCGGCGACTAGAACTAGGACTTCGAGTGACCCGAGTATGGATGCAGGAGACCTCCGACTCGACGATAAACGCTCCTTGACAGAACCGTCGTCCAAGGAACTCGACGACAGCAATTCACACGACGCCGGTCGACCGCAGCATTCGCACCACGCCTGCAAAGTGTACCGTAATCGCGACGGCACGTCGCTACTCCGCGTCAATGATAAAAAGGAGTTAGATCGTTTGGCATGCGCTCAGATCCGCGTAGTTCGGGGCCATCGGGCCCGGTTGAGGAGGCAGGCACACTCGTCCGCAGCCTTGGCTACCATCGACGCGGCTCTCAAGTTTAACAGGACACAATGGAGCGTGTAGCGATCTGAACGTTTCCGAAATCGATAGACATCAGCATATCGGAACATTCATTCTACTGTGACACTGGAGAACGCTTGCTGGGATTTTATCCCCATTCCAAACCTAACACTGCGCTATTTAGAATAAGAACAACAAATCTGAAACAAAAACAAAGTAGGTATAGGCCTACTGGTATCAGAGATCTGCTTGTTTTCGTACTAGGCCTAGAGGCGATTTATATTACAATGAGATGAAACAATTCTTTACAGGGCTGCCAACATTGGAAACTAGTTGAGAGTGAGACTCCCATAGGCCAATGCTATAATTTAGGAGTCAAAATGAGTGAGATCAATAGAAATGCATGCAAATGAAATAAAGTTTTAGAGTGAGAAAGGACTAAAATGAGTGAGTCTCACTCTCAATGAGTGAGAGTTGGCAGCCCTGTGACTTTATGATAGTAATACAGTCATTGATGACTTGCTGTCGTCACAATGGTAATGCAAATCATATTGAATTTTCATGTTATTGTTACCATCGTTGTCATCATTATTGTCAGTCATCATTCTCGCAATTTTACAGCTATATTCATGGCTCTCACCGTGATTATTCTTCCAGCGTAAGGATGATTGATGCAAACATTTTAGATTATAACCTCGTTGATTTCCAAGCTGCCACTCTCAAAGAGCTTGCTGTAAGACCAAATGTGAAATATTTCAATAGCATTTACTATCAAAATAAAAGGAATTCATCGAAATCTTCAGTGAAATCGGGCAATCATTTGCGAAAGACGTGCATGGTGGATAGAATGATGATGTGTTAGGTCAATATGTTTGTATGGCTCTAATAGGACAATAATAGGCGATTTATTGTTATCATAAACTTTTAAATTTGAATTTGTCTGAATATTTACTTATTATGAATAGTTGTGTCGCTTTTCACTGCTGTCGTATGTGCAATCATTTCTGTACAACCATATATAGTCGTACATAGCAAGCGCACGAGCAGGGGTATGACAGGGGAGGTTGCCCACCGCTTTCGTTTTTATGCAGACATCTTCCGCTGGCTATTATAATGGCATACAATCACAATCACGCAGAATCACCACGAGAAAAATAATGTGTAACTTGTTTAAAGTGGAAAGATATGTTATTTTCTTAGAATTACATCGTTTCAGTCGTATCAGGTGACTATGTCCGTTCTCGCTGTAATGTGCCAGTAAACTGCAAATTTTGGAAATATGTACGAAATATTTATCATTGAATCATGTGTCATATTGTGTGTGATATGATCAATTTTCCGATTGTATTGCTATGCTATATTCGCTATTTTGCTTTGATGTACGCTTGAAATTATTGTAGTGTTAAATAGACGAGACGTTTCAATACAATCATTGATTGACAAAGTACCGAACATTGACGTAAATAAGCACTGAATAATTAATCAGCATTGTAGTATAGTAGTTCGTGACGAAAGAATTTATGGGCAGACCTCCTCTGACAAGATTCGAACCTACAACCTCCTAATCACCGGACAGGCATCTTATCCACGAGATCATCGATCTTTCGCCCAACAGCCAGTGCACGACGAAAGAATTTCATCATTTTGAATAGATTTTTCCCCTGTGAATTCAGCTTGTATCACACATATCTCCTCCTTTTTTTCTTTTTTTTTTCTTGTTACTTTCCATAACGCTTTTCTTATTTCATTTTTATTTCACTGTGCTATAATTTTTCCAAATCTGTTCTTTGTTATTTAACAAAATCCCGCGTTCTCACACCTCCGCTGATTCATTACTCGTTTTCTCAGCGCTTCAATATTGTCTCGAAGGTCTATTTGTTAAGCGAGTTATTTCTGCATTTCACAGTTCGAAACGACATTTATTGAATTAAATTGGCCTATAAAATGTAATCAGGTGTTAGAGTATCAGCTATAAGATCACCAGTTATGAGGGACAGTCACAGAAACAATTGCATGTCTTATCTAACAGTCGATGTGAGTTTTTAATTATTTATCATCGAACGGTGAGATACGTTTTACACGCTTGATACACTTTAGCTAGTTTTGACTGTTTGAACAGGGATTTGAGGAAGAATGTGTAAGACTACATGCATGACAATGATAGGGGTTCATTGCGGGGGAAACTGAAAGAATGTATCATCCTACACCTTTTTTCACTCTTGCTTTTCTATCTCGAACAATTGGTAATCAATTTGTCCTTATTTTGTTTTCATTTCCTGGATCACCCCACCCTTTTCTTATTTCTCATCCTCCTTCATCATTCTCGCCGTACTCTGCCAATAATAGGTCCCCTGTAAATACAAGTAAACATTTGCTGTTTCTATATTGACTCACAGCTCAATGGAACATGTAGGCATTGTGTGGATTAGTGTACATCACGTTACACACATCTAGATAAATACACCGAAGGGATTGTGTCTCCTACCAAGGTACTCGAGGAACAATGCCACGTGAAACATTCGTTTAAGCCTGTCGATGCCACCTACAACTGTACTGGGTAAGATGTCACCGGTGTTGGAGAGCGGTAATACTGAGGGGGTTTATGCGTCTCGGAAATATGCTGTTGACTGAATAGGTGAAGCAGTCCGGGGCATGAAAAGGGAGATAAAAAAGGGAAGTACAAAAGCATACTTCGTTAGATACAGTCTATTCGACATGCAGTCGATACCAGTGAGCCGTACTGACGAACCATTTATGTAGAAAGTGTTATGGGGAAAGAAGTCTAATGCTGATGAAAACAGATACTGTAAAAATATGTATAATTGAGATAATTTCCCTCATTATTTCTTCTCTCATCATCATCTTTTCTCTGTCTCTCAAATAAATCGATATGATAGCTACGGTGACAGTAGTCAGGTAGTGATGATAACTGCATATAACAGCAGAAAACATATTTGTGATAAGAGAAGAAAAATATGGACAATAAGTCTGATGATAATCTATCTTCATGTCTCACCATTATCTATCCTTGTGTGTACGTACACCTACATTTATTTTTTTTCTTTTGTACTCATGTCCTTTCCTTGGTATTTTGGTGTTGTTGTCTTTTTTTTCACTTCATTTCATTTATTCATTTTCATTTTCATTTTCATCAAGGAATATAAGTGTACAAAACAGCATGAGAAAAGCAAAATACATATTCTACAATATGTTATATCGACATATGCACAATAAATTATACAGCCTCGATGTTTACTAAATTATGTTGAAAATTTTGAAAAGGGAGCTAGGGCCATATACGAGCACAGAAATGTATAGAAAGTGACAATAACACATCGGACGTCGACGATCAAACTAAAATCCCGTACAAAGTTCTTTACAAGGTCGTCGCGCCTTCTTGCAGCGAGGAATTTTTGGATAGAATCATATCTTCGCCGTTTCATCTACCGATTCTTCCCCCATTTGAATAAGGCTTCTCTTTCTTTTCTTATTAACCTTACATTCTCTTCTTTGGAGAACTTATCTGTCTTCTTCATCCTCAAGTGACCTTGGATCCTTTTCTTTGAGACCTAAGCACAAACGTGGTTTGCGCATGTGCGTTAATGCTAAGGAGGATTACGTAAGAAGGAGGATGGAGAAGCGGTCCATACAAAGACTCCAAAGTGATTATAATGTTGTCCGGTTGTTAGGGGTGAAGATTGACTGTATAGCGGCATTGTAAACGTGTTCATGATACCGCTTTCAATGCTAACAGTTGAAAACCACAATCCCAAACTTAAGATCTAGAGTTCAAAACGTGCTTGTCTGTGTGAAATATTGGTACACACATCCATGCACATACTAACACATATTAAGTTCATTTATTTATCTTTTCATATATTCATTTATTTACATATTTATTTATCTATCTGTTCAAATATCTATTGATTCATATAGCGTATAATATATGCGTAGTTTATATGTAGATGTATGTATTTATAATGTAAATATGTTTGAAATAGCTTCGCAAAGACTATAATGGTATAATACTGATGGTTTTAATTGTTGTTTGACAGTGCTTATGTGTGCGATGTGTTTAACTTTGGGTATTATTTTGATCCTCTATCATGCGATGTTGTTCATCCCATCAAATGCAAATGCATGACCCATGGAAAAAGACAAAGAGGCGTAGTGCTTTTTTTATAAGTTAGGCTCGGAGTATTTCTACTGAGAGTATAATATAGGCACGTTACTACCATGTACTATGGAGACACAATACACTTTTGAAAAGTCAAAGCGACTGCACTCTTCAAAAAAGGGCAAAACTTATTTTCGTCTCACCTCCCTGTTTTCACAAAGGAACGGATTGTTTGTTATCCTCTCTGAATTCTTTTCATGACAACGAAAGAATTGAAGAGTGCAAAATTAAAGCAGTGAGATTTGAATATATATATATATATATATATATATATATATATATATATATAACTCCTTGTAATTCATTACTTTCTTTAAAGGTTGTATTCCATGCACTTTGCTTTATATAGTGTATGCATGGCTCGACACTAACTTTTTTGTTTGGTGGCCCGATGGGGCCACCAAAATCCTAAATTTCAAATTTTGGTGGCCCGAGAGAAAAATTTGGTGTCCCGAAAAAAAACAATAAAGAACATTAAAAGTCCTTTTTTTTTAATGAGTCAAATATTTAAGATTTATGATGGTAAGAATTAGAAGTTGGACATATCTACTCATAAATAAACTTCAACAAACTTGCAACACTCACTCTCAGGCATTCATTCAGTCCTTTTCATCCATCCTTTGAACAAATTTAACTGCCAATTTCCGGCGCAAAAAGTTACGAATTTATTGACATACTTTTCAAAAAAATTTGGTGGCCCGAGGCGGGCCACCAAATTTGCCCTTTTTTGAAAATTGGTGGCCCGACTTTCATATTTGGTGGCCCCGGGCCACCGGGCCACCGTTAGTGTCGAGCCCTGGTATATGTAACCAAGTGTCAACGTAATTACTACTTTATAAACACTTCCACTTTGAGTTTTTCAGCCTTAAGCGCTCTATTGTTCATGTATCATTGTCTTTGTACGTAACATCATGCAGTTTGGTAAAATATCATATCATGCCGGCAGGCATTAAATGCTCACTGAGTGAATACCATTCTATTCGTTATTTCAAACTTGATTATCTAATTGCTCAGAGGGTGTGTTAATAATTGTAGTCAACTTTTTCAGAGATGACAAATTTATTACATCTCATAAGTTAATACTAAGTTTCGGGCTATAGGTGCAAGGCGAGTTTCATAAGACATCGTGTTATAGCTATCGTACATTGACGTAAAATAAGACAAGTAGCCTTCAATACAACGTTTATGATACTGTATTATGCAAGCATGAATTGTATATTTGTAGTGTGTGTGTGTGTGTGTGTGTGTGTGTGTGTGTGTGTGTGTGTGTGTGTGTGTGTGTGTGTGTGTGTGTGTGTGTGTGTGTGTTTGTGTGTGTTTGGCTAACTTTCTTTGCACGATCAAGTTCAACACTGGTGAAATCACACCAGCCTATTTCTCCTGAATCGAACATGATTTGAACAGCGTTAGCAACGCCACAACGCAGACACACAAAATCTCAATGGCCTAAGTTATGACTATGTGATGGGATGCGTCGAGATGCGGATTGTAGGTAATATTGTTATCGCGTCTTATAATGTGCTAAGAGAACTTCCATAGTGAAAATGTTGTAATTGTCCAAATGACCATGGGTAATAATAGAAAGGGGGCGTTGGTAAATAAGATGCTCCTTGTAAGCAAACACGACTATGTAGTGTCACTCCTTACTCGACACCCCATGTGACGTCAACAATGGGTTAAGAAAGCAGTGACACATGAAAAACTCGCGACCCAACTCATCTTAAGGTTTACTGACGACGTCGAATAAAGATAAAGTTAGTGCACTTGCATATGCTTCTGTTCGATATTTGCATTTTTAGACAAACAGAGAAACTTGCCAAAATAGCCAGGAGAAAAATGCTCACCCCACCCCCCCCCCAAAAAAAAAGCACACACACACACACAACACGTTTCTTTCGGTGCTGATTTCTAAAAACATTGTAAAGTAACTAGATTTGTTGGTAACCTGTGTTTTATATTCAATACAACTGAACTCTGACCAAAATGGCTGTTAGAACCTGTAGAGTGGGCTGAGAGTGGGATCCCACGTGAAATCATTATAGATCTGATCATGGAGTCCATGATCTGATGCATCGTCTAAAGCATGGTCACGTGATGATGGAGGCCATACAGGCACTTCGACAGTTTCCCGTTTCACTTGTGCAGTGTGCATGTGGGGGGGGGGGGGGGGAGATCAGGGGGGCGTTTCATCAACGAGTTCGTCGGAGGTTTTCACCGACAAATTTGCTATCAGCCAATCAGACGCAAGGATTTCAGTAGCTTTTAACAGTTGTCAGTGCAAATCACTGACAAAAAGTTTCATGAAACGGTCCCCTGGTCGAGCCTTGTTGGAGATCAGAACTGACGAATAAGACCACGGGGGTGAAACATGTACTGAAACGACTTACTCTTTATATAGGCATGATCGTTGTTCAAGCATCAACAACAAAGAAAGACAGAAATACTGGGCAATAATGATATGCGAAAATGAAAATTAGTTTCATGGGATCGAGGAAATATTCAAATGGTGTCATGAGTTATTTTGTAAGCGTGCATCTCAATGAAACACGACAGTTTTAGCAGAGCGTACACAATGTAGAGCTTGGGAGAGTCTCCTCCGCACTTTGCCATGCAAACTTAGCAACTTCAGCAAAATGTTAATCAAAAGAGTTTTTAGTCTTCCCCATAGTATTTTTTAAAAGTAATTTACATCGGTTGTTTCTTACCACCTATTTAGACTCTGTAGTCTTTCGTGATGCCCTGTTTCGATTAATTCTATTTTCCTCGCTCATTCCCCATTTTGTGTACCAGTTTCTACTTCCCAAAACAGCCAGTGCAGTTCTCTGAGATAAACATTGGCAGACTGTGACGCAGAAAGATTCATCAACTTACAACCATGAATGGTATACATGTAGAGGGAAATATGATAGGCAAAGTAGTGCCACGAAAAGGATAGACGAAGACATAGCTCGTAACAGAGAGAGAGAGAGGGGGGGGGCAGTCAGATGAGATGGGAACAAAATGCCAGAGGAAGAACGTAAAGCAAGTATCTGATGGCAACAGTCACGACCTGCCAAGATTTCCCCTCAACGACATTTTGTTTGAGCAGTTCCGGGGCTTCTGTTGCAGAGGGTGAATTAGATAGCCGCATAAATCCCCTTCCCTCACAGAAACAAAGAAAGACACGAAGGAGGAAAGTACACACAAGTTCCTCTTCTTGCCCACCCCCACCCCCTCCAAAGAGAACAAGGCGGACAAATACATAACCCGCACGCACTTGGCAAGTCGGGGGATAAGGGTGCTAAAGTCGTTTGCTCGCGTCGACTTGGTAATGGTGTTTTCGAGAACTCTGAAGCGGAACGCTCACTATTCGTACAGGGCGATCAAGATTATTTACCTTTCCCATCACAGCTCTCTTTAGAAAGTCATAATCACGTCTGCCATAACGCCGAAGAGCCATAAACATCCTTGAATCGAGATGGACAACTTTGTAAGGTTTCGTACCTCAAAGGAAGACTGAAATGTTATTTAGACTCCAAGCGATCAATGCTCATCGGGAAAACATAAAGGATCGGATTTGGATCCATTTCGCCCCTGTTTTCGACGAGGCCGACACATACTGGAGATGGGGTAGTCTGGAACTTAATTGTCAAGCACTGTGTATAGAGTCTTTCTCATCTTACTCATGGGATACCTAAAAGAGCGATTTTCGCCAACTCGGGCTTCAATGTTCGCTACATCGGTTGTTCTACTCTGGAAGCGAAAATTGTTTCAGGAATGTGACCCATCGAGAGTCTAAGCACTTATAGTTGCGACAAACTATTGAAATCACACCTCATCAAGTACGGGAGCGGATGGTCAAAAGGTGACGAATATGGCAGTTGGTCTGCAAACCTGCAAACCTGCAAACCTGAAACAAATCTCACAGTTTCCCTAAAATGTGATGGGACACTTGCTGCCTTGACTAATGGACTAACATCAGATGGATACACTAAATAATTTGAAACATTGATGTGATGAAGTCTGACTCAACACTTAAAAAAAGAATCATAAAAAGATGGCAGAATCTCCGTGGACTGGGGAAAACCGAATGAAAAAGCGCCGTCACTCACACGAAGCCGAAGTATTTCTCAGTGCGAGCCACCAAAAGACTGAAAAAGCGCTGAGCAAGTGTATCGACGACCTCAGCACCTCACATCGCGAGTTCATGCGGCAGCACAGGCGAGACATGTGGGAAGTCCATCGCTCGCTCGGCGCCATCCAGGCCACCGACAACCTCTCCCTAGCCGACAACCGCCGCAAGGCGAACTTCCACCTGGCCGCCGTACGCGCTCGACGCGAGTTCGCCGCCATGCCGAACGGCGTCCTCAAGCGGCAGCCAAAACTGATGAACATTATGGAACTGTACGAGTGGCACAACGCAAGACCCACGGTTGCCTTGTCGCCGCTGGATACGACAGCCCTCGACGAAACGAATAAATCGACTACGAGATCGAAGGCGATGCAGTTGACGGGTCCGACAACGAAACAAGCACAGATTCATTCCAGAAGACACACCTTTCCGGCAGTAACGTCGTCGAAATCGATGCCTTCGCTGACCGCGCCGAAACGATACGATCGCCTCGCCGTATCAAGCCGTAGGAGATCATCAACGGGCGGTGATTTGCAAGTCCGCTCAAAATATTTGGAACCGATCTATGAGATTTCACCACGACTCTCGCGTAGAGATTCCAAACCTTAACCAAATATCACGGATTGTGAATCTAAAGAATTATATTTTGTGCTGTGGCGAACAGACATGAGAATGCACAGTTGCCCGCACAGAAACTGTACAGGTGGAATACACATATTGAAGTTATTACTTGATTAGTTATGATGCGCAATCATTTTTATTCTTCTTCCAACAAGACTTCCCTTAGTGATCTACAGATTTTTTTCAGTTATTTTACTTGAACAGACAACATCGTTTATTTGTGTAGATTTTATGTGAGAGTATTACACTGTAAACGTGTTGTTGTTATCATATTGCTGAAAGAAATGAAATATAACTGTGTATATTACTTGTCGTGAGGTTCTGCCAAAGTTGGAATTGGATAAACCATTTTATTATTTAGCTATGTCCCTCAGTTCTGGTGTCCTTTCGTTCTTTGGAATTTTTCTAAATGATTATTTAAGCATTGTGTGTTTTGATTTTTGCCGTTGTTTTCGAAACGAGGGTGCAACTCCAGACTGCTTCTTTACCACTCGATGATGGATGTAAGAATATACTTGTACAAGCAAATTTGGTCAAGATCAGACAAACGTGAGGCATAAAATGGAGCATAGCAATGTGAGAAAATGTATTCAAGAGTTACCAATGGAAATTAATCGATTACCGACAGAGATAAATTGTCATCAGAAAATGAAACCAGGCACCCCCTTAAACTACGATTTAAACGAGAACAATCAAAATAAAACGAAAATTATAGCGTTCGCGTCGCAAATCTAAAGCTCGCAAGTGTCCTTCGGAGGGGCCTTAGCCATAGGTCCAGTTGTTGCTGTATTTTCAAGCATCTATTGCTTACATAAAATAGCGATCATGTAAAACAAATCAATTCAGTTTAATTCAATTCAAAGTTGTAATACTTGAACATGTAATGCAGTTTTCTTTTCAAGCCAACGGCACACTGAGGACCCGTTACTTTTGTCAAAACATGTTAAAAATTGCGTCAAAATCCTGTGGCACCTTTTAAAATTAAGCAAGGATTGAGTTCTGTATTTCTTTCTTCTTTTTTTTTATCCGTGTGAAGCGATCATCTACGGTATGAATAGATACCTAAGTTTACCATAAGTGTCAATAAAATATAATTGAAAAAGAATTTCTCTGAGGTATAATCAAGTAACCAAGTGAAATTTCTTGAGTTTCTTCTTATAGCACAGTGCTGTACTAGATGTCGTTGTTTCCTATTGGCAGGATGTAAGTTTTAAAGATCCACCGTACTCTCTATTATCGCTGGAGGTTATGTTCATCCACAAGCAATCAATAATGCAATGTCAAATGCCTTTTTTTGGTCTAGAAGTTAGATTCTGTTTAGTGACAGCTTCAATATACTAAGGATATATTTGGCTCACGTCAGCCATGTTGATAAAGAAGGTATATCTAGATAGAATCACAACAAACTGTTCGATTTTTTGTTTGGGGGGGGGGGGGAGGGGAAATCATGATGCATTTGAGGCAAAAGTACTAGGCTAGCTGTAGTCTCGCATCATAGAATATGCCTTATTTCACTTCATCATAATGATCGTGAAAACTTGATAAGATATATTTGACTAGAGTCACAAATAAATGTGCATTTCCATTCATTTCAGGCGTTCCTAAGATTAAAAGCATGCACACAACACAAACGAAATTTCGTATCATAACTATGCTGGTAACTGTGTGCGTGTATTTCCCCCAGTTCAATTACATTTACTTTAATTCGCAATCCTATTAGCAAAGTGAAATGACACGATGTACTTAATCTTTCCCCGTTTGTAATATCGTTCTGTTTTCACTTCTTTAAATTCATATCAAAACCAAAATGCGTTCAAATTTGATTACAATACAGGCTGAATAACATGTATGAAATTTCTGACGTGACTCAACCTGAAATTTTAACGGTCACACTAGGTTAGGAAACGTTTGTGCCGTGAGTTTGTGGTGTGTGTGTGTGTGTGTGTGTGTATCACAATTTATACTGATATTTATGTGCCATGTTTGAGGCCTGATTCTGTGTTTTCATGATGAAAACAAGTCACAAAATACTTTCTTCTTTGCATGTCAGAGATAATGTACATACACGTAGGCCTATACTAGTCGCTGTATAAAACATTGCATTTGATAAGATGAGGTTTTTTTTTCATATCATGCATATTCTTATTACAGAAACCATTCAGGTTTGTTTAGTTAATCATGTTAACAAACTTTCAAATTGTATTCCTCAGGAAACCCGATTAACTTCCACAAAGCAATCCCTCGTTGATTGTTCATTGCGCCCTCATTCATAGTAGGCGTTTTCACATCAGCCCGATGTTTCGAAATAGCGCGCTATTTTCTGACTTGGTAAGTTAAAAGATTTCTCGAGCTTGGATTTTTATCGGGCTGATGTGAAAACGCCTATTGACACATCCCCGGGACACATCTCGGAAGAGAGCATTATATTTTCACACACCAGTAAGTAGTCTACCTCTATCGCAAATTCCTTTGAACACAAGAGAAGCACCCAGCGTAAGCGGCACCACCACCAGTGTGAGTCCAGAGCGAGCTGAAAGGGGGGGGGGGGGGGGGGGAGGGAGGTTTTTATTGTAAGCATCACCGAGAGATGACGCTATCATAGCTGTCGGGTGTCAGGAATGGTGATAAAAGTCTAATGTTGTAAACAGTGTATGCGCATAATCACGAGGAGAGAGGGATTGACAGCGGAAGAGAGAGAGAGAGAGAGACAGACGGACAGACAGACAGACAGACAGACAGACAGACAGACAGACAGACAGAGAGGAGACAAAGGGAGGGAACATGCATTATCACATGGTCAAATGCATATCTGTCAAATGTGTCCCAGGATAATATTCTGCAGGGACTTTCTGTAAGGAAGATGATATTGATGCTGGAGAGTGTGAAGAGCAAATGTTTCCACTTTGCAGACATGCCATGTGCGACTGATACACAACATAAAATGTTAATGTGCGTCCCCAAAGAAGCACTCTTTCTCTCTTTTTATATCTCTCTCTCTCTCTCTCTATATATATATATATATATATATATATATATATATATATATATATATATATATATATACATATATATATATTATATACATACATACATAATCAATTATCAGTTATACACACTCGCTTGATCCCATTCTCTTATATATTTCTATCTCTTTCTCCTCATCTTCGTTCTCTCCCACCTCCTTCTCCATCACTATACTTATAACATATCTAAGATTCATTCAAATGCATTATTTTATTTTCACCAGATATAAAAAAAAAAATCACACATTCATACACAAATTAGCGTACTAACATCTGAGGGGAGGTATATAAAAGTTCCTGAGACGACAATACGCAATGGTCGATCAAGATGGCATAATTATGACATTTAGAAATAGAATCGATACTTGGATACTCAAACATGCTGGAACATGCACAGAAAAGGATAAACTACCACACTTCCAGAGTACACAATTTGCCTTGTAATGATGATATGATGTGCTAAATTAAGAGTATGAGAGTTGTTATACTTATAACAAATATTCCAAAATAACACAGAATACTCCAAGATTACTACTAATGATGATGATAATAATAATAATAATAATAATTATACTAAGAATAACAATTAGTAGTAGTAATAGTAGTAGTAGTAGTAGTAGTAGTAGTGGTGGTAGTAGTAGTCTACCAATACTACTACTACTACTACTACTAATAATAATAATAATGATAATGATAATAATAACAATAATATTTTGACATACAATTTGTACAATGTACCATGAAAAGCCTCTGAAAAATATAAAATTACATATTCATATTGCAAAGAAAATGTCTGTGACAAACCTTGATATGGGAGATCATGGTCTACTGTGATATATGTTTTTGAGAATCTGCTGAATTGCAACATTTGTTATCTCCTATCTGTAATTAGAATCCACAAAATATATAAACCTAGCTATCTACCAAACAAAATTCAAATGCCATGTCACATATTCCACAACAGTGGGTATTCCTACTGGCCACTCTTCTAAGCCTGCCTAATTTGAATTAATGCCCATTCAATCACCTCATATAAAGACAAACTGAAATTCGAGTGCAGATCAATGGCTAAACTCCAAGGGTGGTATTCTGAAAACCTTCCTAAGTTTCTTCCTAAGTTTCTTCCCAAGTCAGAAACTTAGGAAGTGCCTAGGAAAGACAGAATTGGTATTCTGAAATTTCTTTCTGGGAACTTCTTAATGCAAATTAGGCCATTCTTAAGCCAATACAAAATGCTGTATCATAACGAACCAACCAATGACAATAGTGTATTATCATGACTTAGGGTTCAATACACATGTGCGCAGCATGTCCCCTTTCTCATGCCCATCTCGCTTATCAAAAAGAAAAGTACATGTTGTGCGCAGTGAATGATGAGTGCTTATCAAGATGTTTTGCAGCTTGCTATATCTTAACAACATACTTAGGACAGGGGTGGAGCTTTCCTAAACATCCTCCTAAAATTCTTCCCTAATTGCATTCTAGAATACCAACTTCTTCCTAAGTCAGAAATTTGCATATCTCATCCTCATTAGCATATCTTCCTAAGTTTCTTCCTAAGTTTAGGAAAAAAAAGTTAGGGAGACACTTAGGCAAAAACGTAAGAAGATTTTCAGAATACCACTTAGGAAAAAATCCTGACTTAGAAAGAAATTTCTTCCTATAAAGAATTTCAGGATACCACCCCAAGTGGACAAATTAGTACTGTATTTGCATAATGCGTAAACCTTTGTGACACAACTGCATAACTGGAACTTTGTCCTAGCATGACAAGGTAACTACAGTACCATTTTTTCCCCTGCATTTTGTAGCATAATGATGCTTGAATGTAATTTTGCATTCACACATGTAAAAGAGACAAACTTACATCAAACTTACACTCATGCAAGTGCAATGTAAATCATGAAAAAGCAACATAATTTGAATACATATACATTGTATCTCTGTGCCCAAAGGGAAGGGGAAAAAATTGTGATTTGTATGTCTTATGTAATTTGTCTGCAACATGTTCAGGCATGTCTGAATGATAACCTTACTCAATCTTCACAGATAGGAAACAGCAGTATGCTTCCTATTTTGGTAAAGTTCTGCAACGACACTACGTTCCTCTTTTGATACACTTTTCATCTCTTCATAAAATGATGAAATAATCACATCAGCAACAGAACAAAAGTGACCTTCCTTATACAACATGAGTAATCACACACCCATACTTTGGGACAACATTATAAACTGAAAGAAGGATATTATTCAGAGGGGTAGAGACTAAGGTTTGAGTTTCTTCAGTTTGTCTCCCTCTACAAATGAAAATTTGTTAAGATTACAACTGCTGATCTGTAAATTAACAAACATGTCAGAAAAAAGGAACAAGTGGGACTCGAACCTGTCATCTACTGCTTTCCAGGCAGCGACATATATTCATTTGTAGAGGGAGACAAACTGAAGAAGCTCAAACCTGAACATTATAAACTATTACAAACTCTAAAAATGCATACATGCATTTGACAGACACATGATTCACTTACTTGAAAATGAACACGTCATTGGAAACTTGCATTTCATGACATGATACTGTAAAAGACAAAAGGATTATATATAGACAAGATTTCAATGTACAGTATCATTTGATAACACACACATAGTTTGAAACTTAAATTTCATGGACAGTAAGTATGACAACACGACACAAATGCATAAATCTTCTTGGAAGACATGCTTGTATGTATCACTCAATAACACAAACAGCTGAAATTTGATTTTTGTGGATATTGCAAGAATATTCCTCTAAAAAAATAATAACAAAATGCATATATTTTCTACATAGACACACATAGCTTTTTGAACTTAAAAAAAAAAGAACAAGAAAACTTGCATTTTACAAAATTGCCAGTAAACCTCTTTTACCCTCACAGTAAAATGCACACTCCTCAAAGAAAAGAGGGGATTTGAAATAGGTCTTTATTTCCATTTTCAATCACTCCATCATTTTGTAGTGCTCTACCAAGCTCTTGTCGAGGAACTGATTAGTCTAGAGACATGGCTGTGTAATAAAACTATTGCCATCAGACACATGTATATGTATGTACAGTGCACTCCTGTTATAACGGACACAGTTATAACGAAATTCCAGTTACAATGAAATAAAAATTCAGGCTGCTGCATTATCGGCTCAAGTTTTTTCATTGTTTATTTCTTTGCTTACAACCAAATTTTGATATAATGAATTTTGTTATAACGGGAGTCCACTGTACTGTAACATGACAAGTGGGTACCTATGGTGTGGGCAGTGATCTCACAGTGACCTACACGTTGTGCAGGACCAAATGGGTTTACTCCATCCTAAACACGGTATAGAAAGTTGTTGCCTAGCAACGGATGCATAGTCAGGTGTATGGAGGTAGGCGAGTAAGGCAGTGAAGATTACTTTGGTATGTGTTCACAGGTAGCACACTACATGGAAGAGACTTGGAGAAAACAAGTGTATCTCCTTCTGTATGTGTAAAACATAATCATTTTTTCATCTCTTTAGCTGCACAAAGATTTAAACAAAATTCAAAAATGGCGGCTGACTATTAAGCAGCAACAACTTTTGCAAGAATTAAAAAAATAATAACAATGAATAAGTGTGATACAAATGGAAGACAAGTAAACTCAGATGTGTTCCCATTACTGCATGGGTTGCTAGTGTTAGTTCTGTGTATGCTTTCAAGAAATAAACAAAATGCAAATGTAGCATCTGGCTACAGCCTAAACTTGTAAAACGTCAGCTGGAACGTCTAGAGCTTGGACTGTGGTTGCCATGGTGACGAGGCTAGAATGCCACGGACAATCTCAGCAGCCTCCTGACCACAGCCCCAGTGAGTGGTCACTCCGTTACCATCATGGCCATAGTTGTGGACAACCTGGACAACAGTAAAGGAACAAAGCTTAAACATGACTGAAATTACTGATTTTTCAAATTTCCTTTCTTGAAAATATGACATATCTAACTATCTCTGCATTCTCTCTCTCTTTTCTTCACAGTTATCATCGCTGAGGCGACAAGACCTTGTATCTACAAAATGTCAATTGTTCAGGAGAACAAAAAAAACATGGCAGCCAAAGCACTGTATCAAATGATACAGCCTTTCCTTTGACATGCCATGGTGGCTTCATTTTTGGGGTACGACAACTAGGATTTGGACAGGACATCACTTAACTGATTATCTGACCATTAATTTTGTTCCATTAATTTTGTACACACGCATAGAGACTATCTCATGGTATTATGCGTTTCTAAGAACTGACTATTATTATTTATTATTATTAATCCAAAAAAGTCATTTTCACCAAAATTTCAGATACGAGGTCTTGTCGCCTCAGCGGCGTTATAAATGCAAGTTCATGTCTTACTTATCAGTTCATTTTATAGAAAAAATTTATAGTACTCTACGAAATAATACCCACTTGTGCTTCAGATCCAATTGTTTTTGGATTATATCAGGTTTTCATCTTCGAGAAGAGAGTAATGATGCAATAAAAGGAAGCCATCTTACCTTTAGCTCCTGGGAGCCAAACCTCATCGTCTCCGCCTCTAGTCTAACACCAATTGGTCTGCTGGGCCGCAGGCCAACCTTTTCTTCAAGAACCTCACAGTCCTAAGAGCACACAGCATAACGGAC
Source organism: Diadema antillarum (assembly GCF_040938485.1). Classification (NCBI taxonomy): domain Eukaryota; kingdom Metazoa; phylum Echinodermata; class Echinoidea; order Diadematoida; family Diadematidae; genus Diadema; species Diadema antillarum. The sequence continues at coordinate 3,904,966 of NW_027270954.1, forward strand.
ACTTCAGTCATTACAGAGAAGTTCTCCATGAGTGGATATAGTGCACATATTTCTACATCAAAACTTAGTTCCCCAATTTTCCATGCTACAATAAAAACAAAGCCAGGAGTGTAGAAAATTGCATTTACATGACTGACACTTCTTGATTATATTACCTATCAACAGTAAAAAGTGGTGCACTAATCTGTGACATTTGACCCTGACCCCTGATTATACACACAGAAAAAAAGGGGGTAGGGGAAATGACATGTATATACAGTGGACTCCCATTATAATAAACTCCCCAAGACCGGCAGTTTTCTTTGGTTATATTATTTTTTTTTTTATAACCGAACAAATAAAGTTTATGATGAAAACAAACAAACCATGCATAAAATGTAAGCTGTTTATTGAAAGCTGATCATAATCTGAAATGCAGTGTTAAATGCAGTGTTATCTCATTATTTTCATTCAAAATTTACATTTAAGACAGAGCATAAAATTGTTAGAACTTTCATGATTAGTTTGAAAACACATGAATGAAAGCGATGGTTTAGGATTTCGTTACAGTTTGTCACTCCAAGGGTCTGTTATTCCAAAGGTTCACTATTCCCAAGAATCGTTAATCCAAAGATTCGATAATCTAAAAAATGAAACAAGGTTTGTTATTCCAAAGGTATGTTCTTCCAAAAGATCATTATTGCAAAAGTTTGTTATTCTGAAAGTGAAATATGGTTTGTTATTCTAAGGTTTGTTAATCCAAAATGAAATAAGGTTGGCTATTTTGAAGGTTCAGTGATACCAAACTAAAAAAGGTTTGTTATTCCAAAGGTTTGTTAATCTGAAAATTATATGAAGTTTGTAATTCTTAACCCGTTGAGGACGGTTTGATTTTGCTACAACATGCATTTCCCATAGACACCTGCGCGAGTATACTCGGGACTCGTCCTCAACGGGTTAAGGTTTGTATGTGTACTCACTTTTTTCACTTTTGGATTAACGAACGTTATTTCATTTCTGATTAACGAACTTTTGGAATAACAAAGATTCCTCTCATCTTTGGATTAAAGAACCTTAATAACAATGAATCATCAGAATAACACCACATAATTTTTTTTTTCTTTTGAAAGTTCTTTATGAATGTTGATAATAACAAACCCCATTTCATTTTCCAATTAACAAATATCTAGGTATACATGTACAAAATTTGTGTGTTTTGGCATAATGCCCCTTCAGAATAACGAACCTTAATTCATTTTGTATTAACATAATGTAAGTACTCCCTGGAAATGGTGTGTAAAACATATAGTGAATGCAGAGCAAAATATGAAGTGTTATTACCGCGCAGAGGTGCTCTGTAAATGTTTGTTCTGCAATGTAATTTATAACCGATCCGCATTTTGTTAAAACAGAACACATTCCTTTTGTTTTTCTTTGTCAATGGCATTTGGAAATGACTTTGCCATCAGCAAAATTTTGCTATGACAGTGTTCATTTTAAGAGAATTTAGTCCCACAGAGTTTATTGATGATAATTTTGGGACCTTAATTCTTACTTTGTTGTAACAGAATTTCATTTAAACTGTGTTCATTGTAACGGAGTGCACTGTATGCATTTATCATGGAAAACTTCCACTTTACCTTCAGATTTGGAAACAATCTCACAGTCTTCCTCATGATTTTCTCGCTGTCCTCTTTGTTGGGTGTGGTGTCCCATCGATTTACCTGTCTTGTCCCACCAAGGATGACCTCTCCATTCCTACAGTGGAAATAAATTTATCAATTCAATAGTTTGTTTATTTCCATCATCAAAAAAAGAAAGAGAAAACATGATTCAAAGCGGTACAAGTTGTCGATTTGTCTTTCATTCATCTGATAAGGACAGTTTTTTTTAGAATACAATATAAAGTATATGCATGAATGATGTCATTAAACAAAACAAAACAAAACAAAAAAAAACAGAAGAAACAATGCACAATTTGTCATGGTAACACACAAAAGTAAATAATCACAATGACAGAAAACAGTGTTCCACTTAAAAGCCAAGCTTGTAATACATGGAACACTGAACACAAAACAATGACAGCACCAATTCGTTATAACAACAGAATATATTCAAATCAAATTAATCTATACAAAATTGTACATATGCTCATTGATATATGATGCTGATACTATAAACAACACTTAATATGATTTTAGAATGCAAACATATAAAATACATATCATATCAAATTTATAGCACAGACACTAAAATGAACAAGATGTGAATGCATTCAATGCTCCACTTGAAGACACACATCATGACACATGACCAGTTCCAGTCATAATCAGAAAACACCTGAATGATACTGCTGTTATTATGCAAACCAAGAAAAGCACTTTTCTACTTTCTATCAACCACTGTGGTTTACCTAACTGCACAGAGCGTACAAATTATTTATCCATCGATTCTCTCGGCTCACTCAATGATTCATGACACAATAACACATGCAGGCATACACCAACAAATTCAGAGCCTTCATAAATCACTTAAACCTTCTAAGACCCATCATCTAAGAATTTCATCAATATATGATATGAGCAGATGGTGGTGAGAGACTTAATAGGAAGGACAAGTGGCAGTTCTCTCGTGACTCTCTGAGATCACTTGTATTACTGACAAAAATACAGCAAAAAATATGGAATACTTCTGGTTCTTGCCAATCTTTAGTCCTACAGTGGAACTAACACATAGCTAAGAGTGCTTACATTCTTGATTCATTAAGTCCTAGAAGATTTTGATATTATCAGATATTACCATCTTGCCATCATTTGGGTGGCAGTTCAAGTAATATACTGCATATCTTACTTAAAGGAAAGGTTAGATGGAACTGGTTCAATTCATTACATCAGTCAAATTCAAATCTGTAAATTTGTAAGAGATATAAGAATTTTTGTTGCCAAGTGGAGGATCAGTTAGGAATTATTCACTTTAGAGGTTCTTGAAAAATCCGCAACCAAAACAACCACATGTGAACAACAAAAAACTCAAAGGAAAGATAGCTTTTAGAATTTACTTTTTGACACCTAAACAAGGAATGGTACAAACTTTTGATAGTCATTCTTGTACACAGCACCAAACTATAGACTTGATGGGTTAATAGGATACAAAGAAAGATGACATCGTCTTACCTGACCAGGACGTAGTTGTCTGCCTCTACATCTCTCTTGGCGTGTTTGCTGTACTCCTCCAGCATACAGAACGTCTGCATTGGTGCTCGCACCTGAAAGGCAAAGGACGATTGAAAGGAAGACATTACAGGAAACAATGGGGATACCTTAAAGGGATGGTACAGTTTTGGTTGAGATGGGGCTTCAGGTTTCCAATGTTTTTTGATGATGATTTATTTTTTTTTCAGATATTGAGATACCTCTCATGAAATGTTAATGGGTATACAATTCAAATGAAGAATTCCAAGTTTATTTGATGAAGATTGGCTTTGAAATGGCTGAGATATCCAAAACAAAGTGGTTCTAATAAAAGATGGGTCCCACCTTCTCTTAGGATCGCTTGGTTTTACTTTGTTTTTGCATGTCTCAGTCATTTCAACACCAATTGTCATCAGTAAAACTTTGAATTCCTCTTAGAATATTATCATATGCTCTTTAACATTTCATTAAATGGTTTCTATGTATTTCACAAAAAGATAAAAGCTGAAACCTCTCCTCAACCAATACTATACCATATCTTTTAAATTACCGTGGAATGCCAACAATGCAACTCTGTGCTTAGAGACCTTGAAGACATGGGCTGTGTTTATCAACTCCTTTTCTCGGCAGAAACAGGTTATCCAAACAGCTTTCAAGGAAATTTTACGCGTTGATAAACGCAAAGCTGTTTTGAAAGCCCTTTAGGAAAGCCTTTTACGAAAGGGTGCGTTTATCAACTCTCCTTTCTCGGCAGAAACAGGTTATCCAAACAGCTTTCAAGGAATTTTCACGAGTTGATAAACGCAAAGCTGTTTTGAAAGCCCTTTAGGAAAGCCTTTTCGAAAGCCCGAAATTTGTGACGATCCAAACAGGTTTCCTAAACAGGTTATCAGAAACCTGTTTGTAAAAGCCTTTCGAAGTTGATAAACGCAAAGCTGTTTTGAAAGCCCTTTAGGTCACCCTACTGCGGTTACGCAACCATGCGTTTCCAGTTTCTGAAAAGACGCGCGCCACGTAAAGTGCACACGAGTACGTGTACACAGGTGTACACATAAAGCTGTGTGTAATGCACGCATATGCTTGGATCAAGGAGGTGTTTCTCTCACCAACAAGGTTTGAGAAATAGAGTAACAACAGTCTCATTCCCTTTGATCCCATGTCTCATGCCGCCACTCAGAAATATTTGAAGTATGTGCTAAACTGGAGCTGCCTCACAGATAGGAAGACAATTGATTCATGTGGCATTGTATCATGACTCGTCACTCTCAAAGGAAGATATGTCTTTATGATGGTAATTGCTTTTCGCCGTCCCGTCTTAGAAAACAAGCGGCACATTAATAGTACAGGCAGTCAGGGCTTTGGAAAGGACTCTCGAAAGGGCTATGGAAAGGGCTATCGAAAGGGCTATCGAAAGGGCTATCGAAAGTTGATAAACGCAGCCGACGAAAACAAGCGGCACATTAATAGTACAGGGAGCAGACAGGGCTTTCGAAAGGGCTATGGAAAGGGCTATGGAAAGGGCTATCGAAAGGGCTTTCGAAAGTCGTTTAAACTGGGGAAAGTTGATAAACACAGCCATGGATGGCCAAATTTAACTGATCTTCAATGAGGTACATTCATACACCACAAATAGCACCCGTCAACGAATATGCGCATCAGAGCGTATGCTCATCAGTGACATTGGACTCCAGTTGAGATTCTTTGGTTGCGTGTGTGCTTACATAGATATCTGTGATAAAGTTGTACACAATTTGTTTCAGGTATTCTCTGCTATATCCGAGAAATAGTATACATACAAAGCAGCGGTAGTGATATGAAAACTCCCAGTTTGTTTTCTCTCTTTTTTTTTGGGGGGGGGGGAGGAGGGGGTAGTTGTTATTCTTATTCCCCTAGAGAAAAGAAAAATAACATTAATGTTTCTCACTGGTATGGCCGTATCCAGTCTATCAAGGTTAATATCGAACGTAAAAGGAAAGAAGAAAAGAAGACTAAAAACACACACACACCCACATACACACACACAACACCTCTGGTTGCAACTTTTGTTTTTGTCGTAGAAGGCATGCCAAAATATGCCAAAATATAAAACAAACTAGCAGCACCCGTGGAAATCCACGGGTCTGAGGGGTTTTATTTTTTTCTCTCATGTATACGATTTTGCACATTTTTATTGATGAAATAAAAAGAAAAGTTTTCTCATTCTTTCGTCACTTATGCTCTCTTCTACCCATGACCACCATCCCCCCACACACATTTTCGCCCTCGCAGAACAAACAAACAAACAAACATTCAGTGAAAAATCACAAAAAAACGCTTATAAGATTCTCCGAAAGTTCTGCCCACAGATTCTTCCCGTCTGAACGGGGAGATACTATTGACACTATGACTTTGATATTAATTATATTCCTTGCTCTTGCATCCATGCAGGCCCCCGAGGGTCAAGGCATCGCATTTCTTTTTAAATTCCTATTTCTTTTCCCACGCTATGAGAGAAAAATATAATATTTTCGTCTTAAATTGCTCCCTCATTTTGTTTTTAATCACCAAAACTTGGCTTGATATATCATAGAACCATCCGTTTATCTGCTTCAGACTAAACATCATCATTATTATTATCATCATTTTATTATTATTTTCATGCCCCTACTGTTACGTTATTATTGTGATCATAGTCATTAGGCTTTATAAGTATAAGAAACCCGTGGAAATCCACGGGTCTCAGGGCTTCGTATTCTTTCTTTAATATTTCTTCAACCACGTTATGAGAGAAGAAATACACAAAGAATGTTTTCGTCTTCTTTTGCTCCCTCATTTCTGTTTTCATAATCAAAACTTGGGTTGATGGATCTAGAACCGCCTGTTTATCTCATTGATACTGTTTATTGTTTTATTATCATTATAATCATTGATTATAATTATTATTATTATCATTATTATTTTGAGGGAGGGGAGATCATAGTCATTCGGTTTCATTATTATTTTATATAATTCAATGACATGGGGATGACTCAAGGGAATTAAGAAAAAAAGTTAATCGGTCAAGGATAGTGAATATTTTTGTCCGTCATGTCAAGGTTACTCTCAAGGTTACTTATTTCAAATAGCTTCATTATCATTGATATTTCATGATTTAAACATTGCGTCTCTTCCGCCTACTCTTAGTTATGGATCATAGCACCCCTCCCCATTCATTTGCATTGGCCTATTCTCTTATTATCATTATTTCAGTGTATTATTGTTATTGTTATTATCATTCTTATTATTACTAACAATATTATTATTATTTAGGGGAGAGGAGAGAGCAGAGTCATAATATAGGGATGATCAACATAGGGAGGCGGAAATGTTAATTTGTTAAGAATTGTAAAAATCTGTTTCCCCCATTTTTCTGCTCTTGATAAAAAGCCTTTCTGAAGACAGTCCTGCGCAAACTGTCCAAAACTGCCTCACTGCAGTAACATACGTAATCTTGTGCTGAGCAGGACTATTGTTGCTATTGTGCTGAGAGAAATAGAATATTTTCGTCTTCATTTGCTCTCTTTTTTCTTTTTTTTGTATCATCAAACCTTGGTTTGATAGATCATAGAACCACCCGTTTATCTGCTTCAGACACAGGTACATTGTATCATCATTATTGTTATTATTATTGTTATGAATATCACCATTATTATTATTATGATTGTTTTGTAATTACCATTATTATTATTATTATATTATTATATTATTGTTATTATTACTATTATTACATTACGACTATAATCTCCATTAGTGGAGGGGGAGATTATATTATAGTCATTAGGTTTAATAAGTAGGCACCTGTTGGAATCCATGGATCTCAGGGCCTCGTATTTTTTCTTTCACTCTTTTCCCACGTTATGGGAGAAAGAAAATTATTTTTGTCTTCATTTGTTCCCTCTTTTTTATTTTTATCACCAAAACTTGGTTTGATGGACCATAGAACTACCCATTTTATCTCCACTTGGAAATCTTTAAAAAAAAGTGGTCGGCAAAGCGAGGGTTTCCTCTACGTCCGCTTGATCATCTTATGAATATTCATGTTTACAGCAGCTACGGCAGTAAACGAATGGACAGCGGCGCGTGTAATGTGGTATGGAAGGGTACGATCGGCAAGGACAAAATTTAAGTGGATATTTAGCCGTCCTAAACAGTCTGAGTACAATGATAACCGACTTGAGAGTAAACTAAATGACGTACCTGAGCTGCAGAGTATCCTGCAGTTGTGCAAAATACAATAAAATAACAGCATTCGTTGTTTTCATTAGGGCACGCCAATGCAAATGGCGAACGTTACTGTACGTAATTGCCCTTGTATGACCGCGCCGTGTATTATACTATAGTATTATGAGAGTCCATATCACGCGCAGGCAGATAGTGTTTCATGTAACCATTGTCAATACATACACAGGCGCAGGCCACACACTGGCATACCGTATCCACCCGAGAGTACATTGTGTGCGTGCGTGCGTGTCCGCCGAAAGATGTCAGAGATTTCGCTGCACCCATAATCTTTATATCCCACTGTCTCTGCAAGATAAAAGATGCACTATCGAGAAAGTAGGAGTCCAGCGCAGGATTGGTGAATATTAAAACGCTCGGCTCTTTCGTCACGCACAGAAATGCATTATGCATCTAGCTAATTAATTTTTCTTTTTCGTCCTCGACGTCGGCACGGAGGCGGAGAGGGGACGAAACCCGCGCCATTCGATGCAGGATACTCTCCTGCGGCCGACGGCACCGGTCGCAGCTGCCCGGAGCCGACGGCTCGGGAGGAGATAGACAATCCAGCAACGCCGGAATAAAACAGGAAATACATAAGGCCGCGACAACAACAACAACTTCGCGTATTATATGTATAGATACTTTGCCTTGAGAGTTTCTTGTCTCAAAAAAGAACTATTCACTTCGGGGCTGCGCCCCTCAGTGAATAGTTCTTTTGGAGTCACCTCTGCCCATAGTTTGAACAAGAAACTCTCAAGGCAAAGTATATTTGTATAGGTACTACACAACACAGAACAAACATACAACTTCATTAATGTGTTCAATACACTTGTTTTTTTATGACTCATGACGCTGCACTGCATTATATCTACAGACATATATTTAGACATTATGACATGAGTTTATAATCTTTGAAGTGTTGAAGATAAAGCAGAAGAAGATAAAATACTGAATAAAGCATTACTTCCGCCGATAGGCAGCCATTTAGGCCATCTTGGTTATGCAGCCATACACACTACAGCATCAATAAACCAATTTAGAAGCTTAATCTATGATCAGCGAATGCTATATATCAAGACAAAGTGTAAACACCCTAGATGATCTTTATCTGCACAACTTGTGCACGAGACGAGAATGCAAACCTTGTCAATACCAGCAGAGAAAAAGAGCAAGTACTGACGAGGGAGTATGAACGACTTGGCTACACGTAGGCATCACGTTGTCTCTGATATCTTTACAGTTTGCCAATGCATCTATTCATTTAGCTTCTATTGCAATGCCCCACCCCTTAACCTCTCATAAAGATAAAGAAAAGGTCAAGATGTGTTCATCATCCAGCCCAATTGTTTTGCGAACTTACTCTGAGTATTTGGCCCCGCACTGGCTGAACGTGTTTGTCGTTAGCCAGCATCTTGGCCCCTATGCCTGAGCAGTTGACGACAACATCATACTCTCCTGCGAGCTGATTGGTTTGAAGGGGAAAAAAAATGAATTAAAGGCATTATTTACCATTTGCAGAGGAAAACAAAAAACAAAGCTTTAGTGCTTCAAATTAGTTCTAAAATGTGAGTTAGGGACATAAACAACCAATGTAAAAATGTTAATCAGTGTAATAAATGTTGAGTATTGTTAGATTTACAAAAAGTGAGCTATAGTAATGATAAAATTTCTAGAATAAACCATTTAAAGTTATGGTTAATTGAGAGAAATAGTGAAATCTATGTATATTTTAGGTTTTATTGTGAAATTCTTATATGGTAGGATATTTCGTGACACAACCGACCTACACATATAAACATCAAATATGATTACTCTAATATTCTTTAAATCACTGCTCCAAATGGTAAACAATGTCTTTACGGTGTGTTTATAATCAAGAAACATTCATAAGTGGTAATCTTCAAGAGATATTGCCAGCTTGCATCACACTTTGAGGATGATATCTTTCCAAAAATCTTGTGCAACTAAATAGAACATTTCTGTTAAATTCTGTACTAGCTGTTGAAAAATAGCTCAAAGTGGCAATTGGAATTATCATCACAAGGAATCTTGGCACATATCTGACATTTCCCCCAATATTTCATCTAAATCCACTTACAACTTTTTACTGAAGAGTTCCACACAAAAGACAAACATACAAAGACTGTCAAAAGAAACATCGCTTCCTTGGCAAAAAAAAAGTTACCAGTAAAAGAGAACTCTGTGTGTAATGGCCACCTACCCACAGTGGCAACGTCTACCGCTTGCCATGAGGGAGTAAGGATCAATGGTTTGACATCGTGTTCTTACCACGGCAAGGCTTCCAAGCCTCCTCTCCACCAACTGTCCACCTTTGGTACGGAAACTAAATTTTGTAATGGAAAATGCAATAAGCAAAAAATACAAAATAAAATCAAACATTCTTCAGATTTGATGAATATTGCTGAATGGTGGGACCATATGACAAATGTTGTCCTTGATGTAGAAATCCTCCCTAGCATAGATATATGTTTGCATTTATAGCACAGGAGAAGAAGAAACTAATCCCTGGAGTTTGAGCAAAATGAGGTATGTGCACAAAGAGAATGATAAATAATTGAAATTTGAGCATTTAGTCAAATCACCAATCACTGAGTAAAATTCATCTTAAAAATATATATATATATATATATATATATATATATATATTCCATGGCACTCAGTCAAATTCTGGGTGCAGCAAGGTCAATGACAAATCTGTCTTCTTTTATTTAAGTAGTAAATGATATCAAAATCACATGACCAGGAATGTGACTTATATGGATGTTGAATGTTGCACAAGAGCAGTCATGTATATCCACATTAACAAGACATTCAATACATCAATTGCATGATAACCTTCTCATGTAGAAATACCAGCACATGGATTAAACAAAAACTTTAAAGAAACTATAGTTTTTGAACAGATTACCCTATTCTCCTCAAATTTCACTGGTGTGTTCAATCAATTTTCTGTATCCACTGAATTATTGTTTCAGGTGTAAACTCCTGATTGTGATTCTCTTAAGAGTATCATCTCAAACGTTATGAAGTCATGCTTCCAAGGTTCCAAGTTTATTTGGAGTAGGGAAGCTCATTTCCTGGATTTCTAATTCAGTCACGAGTGCAGCAGCCCCACTTCCTGGAAGCTATAAGGGTACTATTAAGACATTGATTCATTGTGGCTCAGCGAGGTAATATATGGTAAACACATAACATTCTTTATGTATAATGAAAACAGGACATTTATGTGACAGTCATGGGTAATTTAGGGAACAAAGACATATTGTGACCTAAAACCTGACAAAACTTTGGAGTGATTAACAACATGCTCTCATCCTAAAAGCACTACCCTTCCACCTTCCCCTCCTTCCCTCCCCCCCCCCCCCCGAAAAAAAGAGAAAAGATAGTATAGAATACTCACCGATTGAGTAGATATGGCAGATAGAGTGTGGTGTCAGTGATTGTTGAAAGGTAGGAAAAGGCTCCCCTGTTTTGTGGAAGGAGAAAGTGCAGGAATTGTGATTATAACCAAAAACATTAGCCTGTTGAGGACGAGTCCCGAGTATACTCGATATATTATTTACCTTTTTTTCTGATACAGTTTGCACAAGTTTCGCTCTAAAACTTGTATGAAGATGACACAGATGTACATAGCAATCATGGCAGAGCTCAGTAGCTTCCTATTAAACTTGGCAGGTGCTTCTTTTGTGTATAAGAAAAGAGGTTGTAAATCCATCTGTGCAGGCTCTATTCATACCTCGCATCCGATTGATATTTTCATTGTTCGATGGCACATGTACGTAGTTGACCATGGAAAGGGGATACGTGTACCACTTGACTGCTTTTGCAGAGGTGGATTACCAGCCTGTCCGTTGTCTGTCGACCAGCAAGGAGAATCTCGTTTAGGGGCATTGAAGGTTCTCGGATAATTGTGGGAGGAATGGGGTAATATGATTTGTTTAACAGATAGGAAGGAAAGTGACAGAGACCTACTTGTAACCCGGGAAGAGGCGTTCAACCTGGTATGGCGCCATCATGTGGTAACCAAACACGTCATCCTTCCACCAGTGGCTTTCCTGTCATGGGGAAAAAATAATTAAGACTTGAATCACAATGGAAAAGTTCCTATCATCTTAACATACAAATGATGCGTATGTCTCAGCGCATCAGTTTAAATTATTTGCATGATGTAACTATGGGGTTGTTTAACCCACAAGCCACAGTCGCCGAGCAGGTTTAGACTAGAGTCCGCTGCTACCATGCATGCATGCATGCTATTCCTACTGATGCACAACGAAAATGTGCATCATCTGTTTCACAGAATGATCAATGGTGGACAAATTTTTGCCCACCCCCCCCCTAAAAAAAAACAACCAACCAACAAACAAACAAACAAACAAACATAAAACATAATCATTTTCAGCATGCATCTAGTCAATCACTACCTATGCATGGGAAATTTGCTGGGTGAAAGACTAAAGCCATGCATGTAGTATCCAATGGCTGCATGACAAATTTACTAGATGTGTGGCTAGTAACCTTGTACTGTGCACAATAGCATATTTGCAGTTGTTATCGTCAGTGATCACAACTGCAATTTTGTATTTGATAGGGAAAGTGCAGCCAGTAAAAGTCAGCGCATGGCTCTGAGCAAAACGAGACTGCATCAATTTTTTAAACCCATTCCATCATGTTCTTTAATTGGCAGTTATTGGTCAAGTTTACAATTTTGAAACATGGGAGTTGAAAACTCTTCAATCAGTATGGGTATTGCTTCCAATGGTCAAATCTTAGCAAGGAACATGAGTCTAGCTGCTTACAGTAGGACCCTATACATAATGTTCTAATGAAACTAATGACTTTTTATCACTTTTAAATCTGCTAAGAAAAGGTATTGCAAACTTGCACATATACATAACACAAAAAATTCTTGTGGATTAAACACAACAGGTATACCAGACCTACTATAAAGCAAAATATATTTTCACAGCATGAAATCTTTGTGAATTGGAGCCGATGGCCTTTTTCCAAAGTTAAAATGCATGCAAACATTCCTCCTTTTACAGTATTCCAAAGAATATTTGCACATTTATATGTTAACTGCGGTATCACATAGTACGGACTGTGCAAAAAAATTTCAATATACATGCTCGCATCCACATGTTGAAATCTTTCTGTACAGTAGGAGGAAGGCTGAGCCTATTTCACTGATAACATAATGGTGGACTTACTGGTATATCTGGTGTGACAGTCTGGGGACACATGCGATAGACGTGTATGAATTGGATCCCCGCTTTCGAGCCTTCAGGAGTCTTCATTAAGGCTATGTTGTGATTCCATGTCTCTCGGCTCCACTTTCTGTTAAGGGAGGAAAAAGGGCATTGCATAACAAAGAAAATTACTACTTGAGGGATTTATACATGTAGGCCTATTGAATTGAATTGAATATATTTTATTGACCAAAACTGGAAATATGCTTTCATAAAAGTAGCATGTCAGAATTGTATACCACAGGAATGAAGATTTATGTGGAGCACTGCTAGCAATCTCTTTCAGAGAGATAATATAGCCTACACGGCTACAACCCCACTGAACCTACCCAAGATTCAACTCCCTAACATACTCAAAGAAAACCCCAAACTCCATTATAACCCTGACTCTATAACATATCCCATTCCATGTAGAATTTATGATACCGGTAACTAAATCAATACAACCCCAACAAGCCCTAGGCTGTGCATACTAAATAAACTGGCTCCAAACTCCCTCAGGGTAGCTATATCACATCCACTTTTTAGAGGTTTGAATTTAATATTCTACAAGGGCAGCAGAACATTAACTACATTTAAATACATATGATAAGGCCCAGTAAAAAAAAGAAACCAGTTTCTCGTCCTCGCGCGCATCGATTTTGGCCGCCGCGTCGATTTTTTTACTATTTACTATTTTCAAAATGGCGCTGAAAATACCAAGAAATTCATAATTCTCGTCCAAGCCCGCTCCCCGCCCGCATCAATTTTCATTTTTTGATATTTTACTATTTTTTCGGCTGCCGAAAAAAAAATTGACAATTCACCTACCAATCGTGATGTCTCATTTCTAATTACGCCTTGCGTCCTCTACTTTTAAATATATCTTTTTAATGTGAGGGGGCTGCGGGCTGGTCAAGTCAGTTAGTGCTTGATGTGGTTGGGTCCCATTGGTCCCCCCTAACCCCTCCTGGGTGCTCCATTGTACACTCACTGTGGAACATGAGCATTGGGCTGGTCGCGGTTAGGTTCCACCACCCCCCCCCCCCCCCTTTTTTTTTTTTTTTTTTTTGCTTTGAAAGGAGGAATCTGACATGGGTATGCAGAACCTTCCAAGTCTTTGGGTTTTGCATTGTTGTTGTTGTTCTCTTTTTTCCCCGTAATATATAACGTTATAGTCTATATAAATTATGTATTGTTTGTTTGAGGGGGGTCCTGTAGAACCCCTTACGAGTTTGAGATATAGAGTGGTCTAACACGTTAAATGTTTGTGGGGGGCTGCCAGCTGCAGCCCCGCCTCTCAGCCCCCCATCCCCCCCCCCCCCCCCCACCTGTCTCGCAGTGACAATAAATGTTACAAACTTCAAGTAAATAATTAACGCGTTAAGGCATCAAAAAAGAAACAGGAAAAAACAAACATACAGCTGCATATACAACAAGCATAGACAAAAAGATCCGTCTGTCCGGAGGAGTCTTCTATATTTTTGACATTGTCGCTCTCCTCCGTAGGTGTATAGATCAGTGAAGCCAGACCAGACGCAGTCTCCGCGGAACATTCCCGGACGACCAGATACAGACCGATCTTTCGGTCAGATACAAGCATAACAATTGCAAACAGAGACCAGCCCCAACGCGTAGGTAGCGTTGAGACCTGTGACATGTGTACAAGGAGCGCCCTGGGGTTAAACAATATTGCCTAACGTAAAGAGATTTTACAGAGGTCGAGCACTCGAACTCGGATCGGAAACTCACATCAACCTGTCTCGCGGAGTACCACCGATGCTGTCCCTTCCGTGCCACAGCCCTCCCGACACACAGGAGGTGATATCAGGTGAGCTGAATTTTTCAGCTACAACCGTTACCGCGACACCAGGTATGTTTTCCACAATGTTTACGGCCGAAGCAAGGCCTATAACCCCTGCCCCAACAACACATACTCGTCTTCTGCTACGCATTGCTTGCGTGGTGGTCATCCTGTGTATTCCCTGGAGCTGGCCTTCTGCTTCTCAACAACGACCTTCACAAATTTAGCCAGAGCAGCACGCACCCAAGTCTATCTAACGTTAGGCGAACTTCTCATACCTGTTGATAAATGCCTTTGTATGTGCGCAGGCAGGTGAGTCCTCTCACCTCCCTGGTACTGTATGTGTGAGGCCTCGAACGTTATATTTGTTGATCTCGTGAAATGTTTTACACTCAAAGAGATTCTATAATGTATAAAGCCTCTTTGAATACACTTGTTACGCGACGTGCCATGACACTACTGCTGCTGGGAATACGTACTGTACGTGTGTATGCGAACCGCGCGCGATCACAATACTGCACAGATCATAGGCCACACACGTACACGTGGATACATAAACACAAAAGATCCGGAGATCCGGAGGAAGAGCATCAGAGAAGTGTATAGGCTGTGTGCTTGCTCAAGAGCTGCCGTATAGGTACCGGTAACTAAAAGAGATTTTTCTCCTCCTGATCCCCACCACGGCAATCTGTATTGCAGACGTTATGAGAATATACTTCACAGATTTAATAAGAGTAGGAAGTTGTTTACTGAATCGATGGTAAATGTTCTCAGTGCGGTATATCAGAAACCGTGCAACATTTCCTCTTTAAAACAAAGAATACAGAACTCAGTTACAAAATTATCTTGGAGTAATATATTGAATCATCCTCAACAAAAGTTGATTATTTGTTTTGTTAAAGGCGCTGGTAAATATTGGATATTATAGTTTGTATTAGATATCGTAGCATTAGTTGTTTATAGAATATTATGTATAATGATAAAAGGTAAAATTGTTATGTATCATTATTGTTTATTGTATACATAATGCGTACGATATTTATATATCTTTTGTTGTTTGTAGGTTTTCTTTTGATATAGTAGTAAGTAAGATTACAGTTTAATGTAGATTAGAGTAGTGCCCGATGTGTATGCTTCAAAATCAAATACTGTGATAGGTTGACACCAAATTGTTTTTAACCAACCACAAAAATTAAAGTTATTTACAGTATTGTATGTAGAAAATATATATACATATATACATACATAATTTATATACGTGTATTATATTCGCCGGGAGGCGCGAGGACACGGCGACTGAAAGAGCGCCATCAAACGACATCAACAGGCGCAGTGACGACGTTACTCACATGAACCATGTGCAGACTCGACAAGCCAACCCATACAACCGCCTCCGCCCATTCAGTGTGCAAAAGTTAATCGAACAAAAGAAAAGGAATAATAAACCAACAACGAAAGACCAGGCGCGATGCCGATCAGGCCACCGTACCAGCACAACAAATGCACCGTACAGAGTGGCGTAAATAGTCAAGTTTGACTGAAAAGCGCAAAAAAAAAAAATCAACAACAACAACAAAACAACCCACCACTGGGGAAAATCTGTTTGATAACAGGCCGACCGTGTTGTAAAATGCTGGCGACTTTCGTCCAACCAGTCCCCCCTGCGGAAGCTCGCCGTGTACGATTTTAGGGAATCGCAAAAAGACATCATGAAGTGAAAGGTGATGCCGTTTTTACTAAATCTAACTTAGAGGTAATATATTTTGACATTTTACATCAAAGTAATTTTGGCTTTAGGGTAATTCAACAGAACGAATCCCCTGGCGGTGGTACCCTGGTTGGACTGTGTCTAAAAAGAAGAAAATTATGTTCCAGGTTCGCATGGTTCGGATGGATAATACAAGTTTAATTTTGAGGGGTTTTTTCAAAGATGGATTGACTTGTTGTTTTTTATATGAGATTTACTGTTATTGATAGATGTAAAGTATTTGATATAGATTTATTCTCTAATAGGAATGTGCAATAAAATTCCATCATCAAATTTGGAGGCCATGTGAATGATGAATCTAATTGGAGAAAAGCATTTAGGAATGGATTTTTTTTCAACTTTATTTTGAAACTCTCCATACATTTTAATCAATTTTTTTCATAATTTTATCATATTAAGACGTATCAACCATCTTTGCACCATCAGCCTGAAATTTCTTGTGATATGATGCATTAAAACTCATGTTTCCGTAAGCATCGTGGGTTTTAGTTTATCGTGAACAAGGTGTCACATCGTGGTATTATAGATCGCATACTGACGGCGTCACGCAACAACGGGCAAGCAACTCACTCAAATTTAATAACCAACAATCTAGATAGTCAACTTTTCATTGATAGACGTAATGCTTGTCTGCTAGTGGGGACATATCAAACGCATGAGCAGTCATCCAAATGTCTGTTCAATTGCATTTCTTAACAAATTAAGATACTGATCAAGAATCAGTATTGATCACCACTAGCAGCAGCGAACCGTTTGATTCGTCTAATTTGGAACTATCTTAGGCAGGGCCATTTGAATTAGCTGCTGCTTGCATTTGCACAATTATATACATATATATATATATATATATATATATATATATATATATATATAAACCCTTCAAAAAAGTTTGGAAATCTGACTTCAGATGTAAATTTCTCCATTTTGCAAGCATTATACAATGTATGCTTGATATCAATGGAAAGATTAATTTTAAGAAAAAAAGGAAAAAAGGAAAAAAAGAAAAAAACTTGCCAAAATGGTAATTCAAGGGTTAATAAACATATAAACTGCTTTTGAAATCGACATGAAAGGGAGATCAAGAAATAAAAGATGTTTTTCTAAGTCTTCTTTTAACCATAATTAAAGAGGTATATAATGTGAAACATTGTTCAAAAAGCCCGGAGCCGACAAAAGATTGTGATTCAGCGTGATTCCTAGTTGGCATTCTAATAAGCAAGATCCGAACGGCAAAGAGAGTCGCTGCACTGTTCGCAATGTGATGTAGGATGTACACCTTTCGTACCTTACGCTTCGTTATATCAAAGCTAGATCATTGATTTTGCACTGTTGCTTTACATACTATACATAGTCTATGTTAAAATGCCTTGCATTGCCAATAATAAGACTTGACCTTGGTTATTTCCTAACATTTCCATGTACAATGTATATAAAACACACTCAAACACAAGCACATAAAGTATAGGGGATGCTCTAAAGCGCAGATTTTGGACATCCTTCCCCCGCTTGGTCACTTCGACGCCCACTCACTGATCATACCTCCTCCAATCATGAAAATAAACTGACACCCTTGAATACCAGTGGCGGATCGGGGGAGGGGGTGTGGCACCCCCCCCCCCCCTCTTGATTTCCAAAGCGAAAAAATATAGCTACAAACGGCAAGTTTTGGACTATAAAATGTGAAAATTTTCAAGCTCCCTCGCATTTAATCGTTATGTCATTCTCCTGATGTTGCTGCCAGTAATTGCCAGCAGTTGCGCCCGGTGCGCCCCCCCCCCCCCTCTTAATTTCCAAGGCGAAAATATATCGCTACAAATGGCAGTTTTTGGACTATAAAATGTCAAAATTTTCAAGCTCCCTCGCATTTAATCGTTATGTCATTCTCCTGATGTTGCTGCCAGTAATTGCCAGCAGTTGCGCCCGGTGCGCCCCCCCCCCTCTTAATTTCCAAGGCGAACGTATATAGCTACAAATGGCAGTTTTTGGACTGTAAAATGTCAAAATTTTCAAGCTCCCTCGCATTTAATCGTTATGTCATTCTCCTGATGTTGCTGCCAGTAATTGCCAGCAGTTGCGCCCGGTGCGCCCCCCTTGATTTCCAAAGCGAAAAATATAGCTACAATTACGGCAGTTTATGGGGAGGCTGTAAAATATCAAAATTTTCAAGCTCGCTCACTTCGCTTACTCGCATTTAATTGTTATGCAATTCTCCTGATGTTGCTTTCAGTAATTGCAAGCAGTTGCGCCCGATGCACCCCCTCTTAATTTCCAAAGCGAAAAAATATAGCTACAATTACGGCAGTTTTGGGACTGTTAATGTCAAAATTTTCAAGCTCGCTCGCATTTAATCACTATGCCAGTCTCCTGATGTTGCTGCCAGTAATTGCCAGCAGTTGCGCCCGGTGCGCCCCCTTAATATCCAAAGCAAAAAAGTATAGCTACAAACGGCAGTTTTGGGATTGTAAAATGTCAAAATTTTCAAGCTCGCTCGCATTTAATCGTTATGCCATTTTCCAGATGTTGCTGCCAGTGGCTGCCAGCAGTTGCGCCCAGTGCGCCTCCGCCCCTTATTTTCCCAAGCGAAAAAATATAGCTACAATTACGGCAGTTTTGGGACTGTAAAATGTCAAAATTTTCAAGCTCGCTCGCTTCGCTCGCTCGCTTTTATTGTTATGCAATTCTCCTGACGTTGCTGCCAGTAATTTGTTCTTTCACACCGTCATTCCATTATCCGTGTTAAGAAAACTTACAATCACATTCCGTTATTGTATTGTACACAGCACGCGCAAATCACACACATACGCACGCACGCACAAGCACACACACCCTCAAAATTAATTTTCCACGAGGTGCCCCCCCCCCCCAATGTCTTGACCCACGGTACGCCACTGTTACTGAACCATTATAGGCCCTCGACCTACCAGTTTCAAATTTACTCTTCTGGATGAGGAAAGGTCTGAATTATCTATATACCTGTAAAATACGTCAACTTTATGAAAGGCATCAGATTTTCACGGTTCCAAAAGGAAACGAACTTTAGATGTACAAGATTCACAGAGAAGGCGTTCGTCTCTGATGAAGCGATACGGAGTATCACACATGGATACAACATTCATCTTTGAATAAATACTAATATTATGGAGACTGAAAGAGGAACAAAGACAATAGTGTGATTTTTTTCCACATTTTCATTTTTTTTTTACACAGCAACTTGTATTTTATGATGTACTATTACACTGCTGAATCATAAAACATGTGAAACTTTGAAGATTCCGCAACTTTTTTTTTCTTTATTGAGGTCCAATTTTCATGAAACTTCTACTACACTGTGCGTTTGATATTCTACTTTGCAAGGTCGACCTCATAATGGCGGATCGCACTTCAAGTATGTTTTCCGACATTACTTACATCACGTATATAGACAATGAAAGAGGACAATAAGTCAAAGAGAAAGATGATAGATAATTATCATTATCGTCGTTTCGGAGCAGATGAACCGTAGTTTTGTGGTCTCGCATTTTCTGGTGAGAACCGTAGTTATGTGGTCTCGCATTTTCTGGTGAGACCTAAGAATTTCAGCTTGAATCAAGCAGTAATTCTCTACGGCTATAATTATGATCGGCTAAAAAATGATCGGCTATTGAAAATAATGATCGTCTAGAATAATGACCGTTATATAATATTGGATGGCCTTGAGGTTAATACATGTACAAGGAAATATTGGACGAGTCGAAGACGAGTCCAATATTTTGCTTAGCGAGTCCAATATTTCCTTGAATTGACCGAAAATATGACATCTAATATTATCATTATTATCCTACAGAGGATTTTAGCAAAGAAGCGGGTTTGTCAAGCTGTTCGAAATCGTTTTCTAAGTTTTTTTCACGCAGATAATTTTTGAATACACTCACCGAGATCTTGGTGGCTTTGTGCGTATTCTCACTGTCTGTTTTATTAAGAAGTTTTTAATAATCCTCTGCATCCAGATCTGCAAATCTACTACGAGCTGTAAACATTGTAGACTGTACTGTTAGGCCGAGCTCTAGCTATTAGATCAGAATTAGATGTTCTTGTATCCGAGATCTGAGACACAATTCACGTCACATCTACCGTAGATCGTGAAAGATCGAATTAACACATAACGTAACATGCATGCAAATGCAAGCGGCGGCCGGCTATTATATATGTATTTGTATATTGCGGGCTATCTAGCAGTGTGTTAGCGCTGAGCTGATCGATCGTCGCCTGTACAAAAAATGCAACTTTGTTTTCATCAAACCTAAATCTAATTTCCTGTTATGAAAATGATAATTTGAAAAATTGTATGAAAAACAATTTTAATGATTAATATATGAAATTTGTTTGTACAAACATAGAATTTTAGAAAAAAAAAAACGAGATTCTAGTTAATTCGTGATTGACCAATCGCAGACGTTTTTACTTCATATTTCGGGTCATCTTGTATATCTCAACCAATCATGGTGCAGTTTATAAAAACTTTGGTGAATCCCCCTCTTGCCGTCCAATATTTTAGATATTGGTCGCCTCGGCAAAAAAATATTGTTAGAGTTCAACAAACTTTCTAAGTGGGTCGGAGGTTATGAGGTACGTCGACAATATAACACTTGTATTTGGGCTCTAAAAATCCTCTGTATGGATAATAATCCCAGATAATGGCGATCAATGGTGACCTTCACCCCTCCTCCTCCTCCTCCTCCTCCTCAGTACAAAGAACCAACGCAAGATGGCTCTTCCTGCTTTGTGTAATATTACAGTACTGAGAAAGCAGTCGAATTGTCCTTTTATTCAGCTATTTATTCATTCAATCTTTGATGTATTCACACCCCTGTCTATATACCTATTTGTGCATCCATGGTATAAATGTACATCTTAAACAAGAATATTTCGATATCATAACAAAAACAGAATTTTCATCACAGTTATCCAAGCATCACATTGTAAAGATTTACAACACCTGCAAGTAAAATTTCATGTATAATACAGCATAACAATGTAAGGTTGCTGATAATATCTGCTAAAAGAGAAATCCTCATTCCACGCTTTACAAGGATCTGGCAAACAATAGAAAGATAATCAACGAACGTATTATCCTATGGTCGACAGTCTCGGGTTTGAGAAGTCCTTTACTGTGATCATTGTAAAACCATTGTTGCTTTGGTCATAGTCAGTCATTATCCCGACACTCTTCTCGTAGAGCCAATATAACTTTCCGTCAACGATCTCAACGTCGACAATGGTATTCGATTTTGCGAGGCCGCTCATGAAGGGAATCAAGTCGTAGGTATTCCCCGTATCAAGGTCCGTGTACAACGCCGTTTGTGACTGCCAGCTCGATATGATTAACCGGTTTCCTGCCAAGATAATCGAAAACACACGACTGAGGATATAACTGCAATTAAAAGTAACAGGATTCGTCCGTTAGTCGTATCGGATTTATCTGGCATATTTTATGAAGATTGGGTTAGGAGTTAAAAAGGCACCTTTCCAATCAAGCAGCTCTTTATGTTTTGCAAGAAAACGTGAACTTGACACTCTAAACTATTTTTCATTTGAACTTACCCTAAATTTACGAGGTCAAAATGCGAAGCAAACTCATTTACTGAATGCAAAGTCCCATTTATTACAGTGATATATACTGCGCGATATTCGAGAGCGTCTTTATCTTATTAGGCCTAGAAGTGAAAGCTTATCAAAATGGCTGACTAGTTTAAGAATGAAGATTAGGAACGCCCTGTTAATCACTCAAATAATTCGTTTGATATACATTTAATTATCCATTTCAAGGCCTTAATAAGAAAGAGAAGTATGGACTACTTACTCCAAGTAACGTATATCATACGTTGCCATAAATATGACATTTATATTCATTTTCATATTCATATCACGTTGCCCATTGTTGCCCAATTGTTCCACGAAAAAACGGGGTTTTTTTTAACTGTGTAACGAAAAAATAATTAAGAACGTAACATTTTGAATGATGGAATGTCCCTAAATAGCCGCAACACCTTCACACTATGTGATGTTGATATTTCTATAATGACGTAAAAATAAAGGGGGATTTCACATGACTAATGTCTTGATATTAAGGATGTACAGAGCATGTCATACCTCGTTGAAACAAAAGGAGCCCAACGTATACCCTCATCGTTGGGTGAACGTATACCTCTTCGTGCGTGGAGGGGTTCGCAAGCGATGCTCGAAAGATCCCACCTTGGTCTTGCGTCCAGTAGAGAAATCTTGAAATTAATAGAATCGTTAAAACTGGACTGAGTTGTAAGGAGTTCATAGTTAGCTCTCTTGGTACAGATGTAAACCAAAGTGTTACTGAATGTGAATAGTCAGAATATTTTGATTTAGTGTCATGAATACATACCAAACAGAAGACGACGGCTCAACATAATGTTTTCATCACGGAATATATCACGATCAAAATTAGCAACAAACGGAAGTATTTTTGCTGCATCATGAGAAAAGAAGATTTCAATTCAAGCGCAACAGCCAAATCAATGTACGTAGTTTTCATGTTATTATTGACAAATCAATTATTTTTTCTGGTACAGGTGTGTACATAAAAATTATAAATGTGTTTAGTCCAGAATGCCAAATACAACACTAAAATGGCGTGAAGACCACACTCACCTATATCAACATCAGCAATTACAAATCGCCATCTCACAAAATATAAGAATTAGAATATGAATATGCTTCTTTACATAATTTACAAAATCCAAATGTGTGAGACTATAATGAATAAGAGTGAAGAATAATTTCAAAAATCGTAAAATGTCTGCATTTCTGCCGTGGCGATTACCACACTTTTACATTGAAAGTAAACCAAGATGTACTTCCGAATACATTATAGTACCTGTTCTCGTCATCTAAAACAAGTGTTCTTGGGAGGTCGACGCCTGAAATGAACGTTCTTTCAGACGATGGATCGCCCAATCGAATGACGTTTATCTTAGTTGACAGAGAGTAGGAAACATAGATGAACCGTGCCGTTTCGTCAACAACCACTCCGCACGAATCTACAGATTTTTGAAGAGAATAATGATGCACACGCGCTATTATGACGTGGTGACAACTAAAAACAAAACAAGCGATCGTGCACGTCCTTTGTAATTTTACTCAATAACAAGAAAGGCAGTCAACTGGGCGTTGGGGAGCACTGCGGTATAAGTGGAACTAGCTCCGGCATTAAATGGGGATTCCGGATCAGGTAAATGTTAATATGATAATCTAGAGTAGAATTGAATAAGCCCAACAGTAAAAAAAAAAAAAAAAATTGATCGCAATCGAAAAAAAAAATCAAGGCAGTTTATAAAATCATGAAGTTTCAATAATTTACACACACACACAAAAAAAAAACACTTCTTGACCAGTCCATGAATGAATATGCAAATGAGTTAGTTGATAAAGTCATCGCCTCACAACTTGCCAAAATTACAGTTTGTACACAAAATACTGAAACTTCTACTTTTTGGTTCAAAAGTAATTGTGCCACAGCCTCAATTCCTAATACAAACGTATTTCCGACTAGCCATTATTTTGAAGTTATAGACAAGAGCCAGAAATAACAATGCTTTACCCTTTTATAGCGGAAAATTGCATTTTCGTCAGTTTAGGGTTTAGACGAAATCCACCCAAAAAAATGAATAAACTTAAAAATAAAAGGGAAAATGTTCCCTACAGATACAAAAGCGACAAAAATCGGATAATAAATAAGGAAGATATGACATTTTGAAATTTCACATTAATCTTTATCGGAAAACATTTCTTGACCAATCCTTACAGATATTCAAATGAGAGAGTTGATGATGTAATACCCTTACAATTTTCATGTATGCTATACATGAAATTCAGAAAATTGTTATTTTTAGCTAATACTAGTCAAAACGTGTTCCCATACAAAGATATATCGGAGTTAGCAATTGTTCTTTTTATTTTGGGTGGTTTTAAGACAAGTTTTATATTTGTACGGCTGAAATATGATACTTTTGCCATTTCTCTGTCTGAAATTAATAAGAAATTGTGAGGGCATGACATCGTCAACTCAACTTGCTGATATGAATTTTCATAAGGAGTGGTCAAGAAATGTTTTCCCAAAAAAGTGAAATGTCAAAATGTCATATCTTCCTTATTTCTTATCCGATTTTTGTAATTTTTGTATCGTTCTGCAGGGAATGTTTTTCTCTTTCTTTTGAAGTTTATTCATTTTGGGGGGATGGATTTCCTCTTTAATGGAAAGTTTTGAGGTGATGGTATCATCGGTCCACTCACTTGCATATTGATGTCAACTGTTTGAGAGCCGTTTCGCAAAAATTAGCGAAAGTTCACAATTTTCATAACTTCCCTACAATTTCTATCCGATTTTGGTAAATTTCATTGTTGCGCTTATAAAATTTTACTCTTTTTTTAAGACTAACTTTTAACTTGTCCAGAATTTGCCTTTAACACGGAGAGCCTGGCTTCGCAACTTGCCTGCATGGCGTGTGTATGCAAGGACAAGATGTTTAAACATGATTATCCTTATATGTATCTGCCTTACTTCACAAAGAAAATAGTAAGGACATGTTCTTTCTTCATGCAAGAAGGCGAACACAAGATATATAACTTGCTAGTCTTTGAAATCGTTTATGCTGCGTGGATGTCGTTTAACTATCATTCTACAATAATCCTTTACCTCTTATGGCTTGTTTTCTCGTCACGCCGAAATAAACGGCATTTGATTTTTCGTGTTTCTACTGCTCTTATGCCACTATTTTCATGGTAAAGGTTTAATCATATTCATACGATATCTATAAGCTTATAGGGATAACCAAATTCGCCTTGATTTATGAACACAGACTCTCAGTTAATTTTCTCTTCGAATTGTTCAACACGTACAATAGAGACTCCTCTCTTTAATATAGAGTGAACTTACACCCATCATTGACATTCGTTGACACTTGCTCAATTTGCTTGTCGACCACTCAGGCCCGCCATATTCCATTTGTGTCCTTGTACGACCAGTAAACTTTCTGCTCCACGTGATCGAAGGCTATGGCGTACGGACGGGTTTGAAAGGAAAGAAACTCCGTAAATTCTAGCCTCTCGAGATCAGCCATGAATATCTTTTTGTTTCCGTAGTCGGTGACGAACATTGTCGCTTTACCTTCATATTTGGAGGGATCAAGAAAACGAAGGAACTTGAAATATCTCGGTAAATACTGATATAGATTCACGTCAAAGAGTTACGGACTAAGGAAGCTTCGAAGAATGCACATCTTCTGTTTTGATGGGAACAGGAAACGCGTTTCTAACGTTTTTGAATGTAGAAATGGAAAGAGTCCCTGTGGGAACACTTGAAAGTCATGGGTTTTGCTGAGTTTCTTTTTCGAATTTCTCTTCCAGGTTTTTGTTTGATTGTTGCTGGTTTGTGTGTCTGTGTGTATATGTTGTACTCTCAGTTCTAAACCGTGATGGAATAGACCATATACACTAGTGACCAAAGGCTGGGAGAATGTCTCCCTCTTGTAGATAATTTGTTGCGAAAGTGGTATTCGATGTTGCTGAAATATGTGCTCGAGTCTGGACTGTGGCAGCTGAAAATGTTGTGAGAGATGTTTCGGCAGTTGACCCATGGTTCCCAGGTATCTCATCTTGTTTTAGTGGCGATTCAAATTCAATTTATGTCATTTTATTTCCATATAAAGTAATACAAAGCAATATACATAACGCTTACATAAGTACATGATATTTTAAGGAACTCTGAATCACATGAATTTCAACAACACATGGATACAATATTATGATATCAACTTTAGTTTTTAGATGAATAAACAATGAGTAAGCGATATACAATCTTATTTTGTAACTCTATATGGAAAAGAGGAATTCACAAGAAAAGCATAGCTTGTAAAATTTGCAAATTACGAGATGAGGGCATCTCAAGATCCGACACAGACTCCATGTATGAAAATTTTGATATAATGACGTCAGGCGAAACAAACTGGAAAAAATGACTGTGGCAAGGACAAGAACGAAAGCAGGGACGGAACAGGCAGGAAAACAAAGTAAAAATTAAAGGTCCTGTTTACCTTTGGGAGCAGCAATGTAAAAATTTTCAAGATATCACTTTTGATGCATATGTGTAGGTCGGTTGCATCACAAAACATCCTACCATAAATTTTTCTTTTTGCAAAAAGCCTAAAATATAAGGAGATGTCAATGTTTTTCTCATCAAACAATACCTGTAGACGGTTTAGTCTGGAAACATTTTTTTAAATAATAACTATTGTTCACTCTTTGTACATTTAACAATACTTAACTTCAATTTAACTGACCTCAAATTTGTACATTGATTGTTTCTATCCCTAACTCACATTTTAGAACTATTTTGAAGCACTATGCTGCGTATTTGTTTCATCTGCAAATTGTAAATAATACCTTTAAGCATTCATGGTGTGCACCTGTGGTGACAAGTGTTGTTGGCTTTTTAGCTTTTTTGATATCGATACTCCGATTACAGTGATGTCCTCATATCCAGTACTTACCTGTCGCAGGAGATGTTGGTATCGTAATCGATTGCTGAGTACTCGTCAGGTCAGGAAGTTGTGTTGTAGCATCGTTTCTTTGTTTCCGGGTTGACTGTGATTTGCTGGCTTCTGTTGGGAGCAAAGTTATAGCTGTTGTGACGTCTCGTTGAAACTGAGTCGAAGTGAGTGCGGTCGCTACTTGGCGCTCATGAGATTGTTTAAACGTCAGAATGTTCCATAAATGACGCAAATCAGATGAAAAAATAAGAAAGATGTAATATTTTGGAATTTCACACTTCTTCGGAAAACATTTATGGACCAGTTCTGTTTCTCTTTCTGTTCCGGTTCCGTCGGTATGCTCAGAATAAACTGTACTCCACCAACGTTCTTAAGAAAATTCAAATGAGCGAGTTGATGATGTTATGCCTTCACAATCTTTCATATGTCCTATATGAAATTCGGAAAAAATATTTTAACTAATGCAGGTAAAAGCGTATTCCCATTTCCAAATTTTTTTTTTTTGGATTTTTTTTATCCTTTTTGTAAATTTGATAGAATTTAGGAGTGGATATTTCTTTTTTAAGTCGAAGGAAAAAAATGACCTGGGTGGATATAAACAGGTGTTAACTCTATTATGGTGTGACCTTTCCCGGTTCTCTTGGATTCGACATAGGCGAGGTTGACTGTGTACCTACACATACAGTTGTACTCCCTTTACGATAGTTTTCAAAGTTATCTCGGGAGTTAGTCCCTTTATTCATTAGAATATCATTTCGACACTGTGTAGTGTAGAAATAAGTTATCATAACAAATATTTGTTGCTCCTGAGTCGCGTGTAGGAAAAGAGGAAGATAGTGATTAAACCTGTCTGAACTATGTGCCTCAATTACACGTGTTTGAAAGGTATATTAGAGTATCCAGCACTAGTAAAATTTTCGGGAGAAGCTATATGAAGTACTGCATATTTTATTTTATTTTCGTTTAAATTAAAGTCGAACGCTATAACGTCAGAACCACTTATTGAAAGCAATGATCGAGACAATATTGCAAAGAGTGATTATGACTTGTGTAATATATCTCGCATGAGCCTGCCCAGTAGCATCAGTAATATTTGTTGTAGTATTAGTATTAGAGATATAAAGTAGTAGTAGTATAGTAGTGGTTAGTAATGTAAATAGTAGTCGTAGTGGTAGTAGGCCCTAGTATAGCAGTAGTATAGTAGCATAGTAGTAATAGTAGTAGTATATAGTAGTAGTAGTAGTAGTGCGGCAATTTCATTTGGGTTCAGTTATTCTGAAGGTTCGTTATTCAGAGTTTGATAATCCGAAAATGAAATAAGGTTCATTATTCAGAAGGTTCCTTATTCCGAAAATGCTTAAGGTAAAGGGATCGTTATTCAGAAGGTTCGTTAATCCGAAAATGAAAAGAGGTTCGATCTGAAAATTCCGAAGGTTCGCTATGTATACGCATCAAAGTCTTTAACTGCATTTACTTTCGTCTTTGTTTTACTCTTCCTAACGGTGAATCGATTGGCCTTGACGTCACTAAAGATCACGATCTAAAAGTTGAATCATCGGTAGTCCGAACATGGTTGATATACAAACGCATGTAATCTAACCGAGTGGGCGACAAACATATGGTTCCCCATATCCCGGGACGAGAAACGGCAAATGCGACGCCCGTGGAAACAGCTCCAAGACGTCTCCATCAGCCCCTTTGATAGTGCCACACTTCGGAACCAGGCCCCTCTTCTGGACGTTTACACAGGTAGCTGATGATCCTGTAGTCAAAACTAATTGTGTTGAATGTGATGAATGTGAGGACGAAGATGATGAAAACGGCAAAAGAAATGCTTGTAATTCTAATAATGATAATGATAATCATAAAGATAATGATGATAATAATAATAATGATAATGACAATAATGAAAATGAAATTAACAATAAAAATGATAACAATGATAATAATAATAATAATGATAATTATAATGATAATAATAATGTTAATAAAGACAATGCTGCTTTTAACATAATAGTGATGGTTAATGATTCTGTGGATCTGCAATGATGCACTGAACAGTATTTTTCAAACAAAAGAAGATTATATTGAAGCTAAGTGACTACAAAACTAAGTTTTGCAATTCATATTTAATCGCACTCGAATTAGCATTTCTTAAGATGTATTACCACAAGGTACTTCTTGCTAGATCGTATAAATAAGCAGGTATTCTTTCAGGGGATTGATCTTTATCCTTATCCAAAACAAGGTTGACTTACTTGCGAAAATTTTAAGCATCAGTAGTACAACGTGTCGTCGGTGATAAACTGCATTGTGCGCTGTCCTCTGTGTATAGAATAGCTGGTTGAACATCATGCGCTTTAAGACAATATTAAACAAGTAAAAAAACTACAATGTGAACAAAAAAAAAATACGAAAACAAAAGAAAAACTCTTCAGGTGAGAAAAATTAAAGTGCGTAATCAACAAAAAATAAAACTTAATTTTTATGTACACAAGACAACACAGAAAGCGTTATAAAACCAATTCACGCGTCGTCATGATATGCTCCAACGATAGGGTACCTATACTCTGCACGTTTTACAGAAAAAAAAGACTATGACATGAACACAGAATAATCAGAGAAGTGAGTGAAAAATCAAGGGGGAAATCGGATACACACACACAAACACACACACAAACACACAAATTAAGTGTTCAAATGATAGTATAAAGAGAGTGAGCAAATTCGGTTTGTACGAAAGCAAAAGGAAAATTTGTCTTCTGACTTGCATGTCTTTGGTGTAATACGTAAGTTCTTTGTGTGTCGAAATATTGTGAGAAAAATAGATATTAGGGGTAGTGAAATTTCGTCGTTGACACCACGAAGTGGCACTTTGGCGCGGGGTTAACGAAAACCGCGTTTCGAGAAAAACGCAATTAAAGTTTTACAATTTTTGAAATCGTCAAATCGAGTTGATTTCTGTAACTAAACATGATAAATTGTACATGAACGGAAAGAGGAGAACTTCTTCTTTACAGTCACATACCAATTTTAAATAATGAAGGTGAAATATTGCGACGGCGAGGCAGGAAACAATTGTGCCGGTTCGTGGAATAAATCATACGCGTAAACCGCGGTTCGATTGTTTCCACGAAGTGGCACATTGGGTCGCGCCCCATTGTGTCCTGTGTATTCTCGAGTACAATACGAGGTTTTCTGAGATGCGATCTTGAAATTGCTCTTACGATCGGTTTTAGGGGATATATGTATGGTTTATTGACCAGAAAAGCAAGAAGGGTATTTTTCTCACCGGCTACTATGATTTTTTCAAATCGAGGAGAAAATATATTAACACCATAAAGTTGCAAACATATGTGCCGCTTCGTGAACGAAATCACACGCCCAAATCGAGGTTTCATTAATTCCACGAAGTGGCACATTGCATGCGCGCACGACGTACCGTACGTGCGCCTTGTTCACAACAATGAGGTATTCGCGCGTGTTGCAATTTCCGAAATTACTTGCAATCATTCGTGCAGCCTTTACAGTAAAAATGTAGACAGTTTCGCCATTTCATTATAAACCCCAAATGTCTTCTTGTCTATATATCACAAGAACAATTCCATGTAATAAAAAACAAGCAGTGTTGCTGTTATGTTCAGGGCTTTCTGTGTTTATATAATGACAAGGGGTTGATTCCTAACCAGCATTATTCACTTCTGTACATTTACTGTAATGTATACTGATCTTTTTTCTTGCTTAATTCTATGTTTCACGACGCTCACAGTTATGATTAACGTCTCATAACTTCACATGCAGACTTTTTTTTACAGTTAAGTATACTTTCTCTCTCTCACACACATTTCACTCTCTCTCTCTCTCTCTCTCTCTCTCTCTCCTGGAAGCAATCTCATGCCCTCCGCATACCCCATCAACTGCCCGTATTCAGTCTCTTTTTATCATACTTATTCTAATAGAATACTCACTACTTTCATTCGTCTATACAAGAAAAAAAAAACTAGCTAAACAAAACCAAATCCACATGATAAAGGTTGAATAAAGAATGTACGAAAGAAATGGTAAAATCGATCCCCACAATTTTTTGTTAAGTGCTGAAACACTTCATATTTTATTTCGTTCTTCACTGACAAAGAAAAATGGTCAGTTGATAAAGCAATGAAAATGATCTTTTACACCACTTCAGACTCAGAATTTCAAACATGTAATCGAAATTTAGTATTACAAAATTGACAGTTCATTTGAAAACTACATTGTCCGCTTATTGTTATAACATAATCATATTCTGAAGGTATTTGACAGAATAGATAATTATATTTCTATACACACGTTGTAGGAAAGGCTAGCTGCGGAACGGGTTAAAATAACAATACAGTGTAGTTTCTTTTTTTTCTCTGCCAGATTAAGATTCAGATAAGCGGAAGAAAATTAATAATTCTGTGGAACACATACCTGCGTCCCCTTAATTAACACCAACGTCCATTACCCTGCATATCAGCACTTTAAAAACGCACCAACCATAATTCTACGTTTAATTAGATCTCTGACTTTGAGCGGTGTATGACGGCTCAGGATGTGAAATGATTAAATGAATAAATCAACCTTTTTTTTATGTCAAATATAAACGACAACCTCAAAACCAGAACAATTCCAAGAAACTGACCATGCCCCTTATTACCTAGCAAATATTCTATTTTTTTTTCAGTATATCAGTTGGACCCTCTTCGTGCACTTGGATATGTAATTATTCATTATACCTGTTTCAAAATGTTTGTCAAAATATGAATCGATAAGCACTAAATCAATAAGAATCGTACGGAACGGTATATCGAATGGCATAAGTAAATTCGAACTTCACGAATTTTCATTTTTTTAAACAAATGAATTATTTTTCAATGTGGAAATAAAGGCAAAAAGATGAAATGATTCAAGGAATGATTTTTTAACTGAATGAAATACACAAGAGATAATATACAATATATATCATATATAATAAATATTATGGATACTATCATTAAGCTAACTGATTTGAAATATGGAGTTAACAGTAATGTGTTGCGCATTCTAAATTACATTGTGACCCTGCATCACAAAAGCGACGAAAAGTCGCCAGACATTGATTTTCAGTTGAGGGCAGATTCTTTTAGAGCAGACTCTGAGCTTTAAAATGATGTATAACTAAATTCAAATGGTCTCCCCTAACATATCTAAATACTAGAAAGAAAGCACACACTCTGAAAATAGATTGAACTAAGAAAAGAGGCTTTGAAGGACAGGGTTTATTCAAGCAATTAATCTTTACCAAGTCGTGCTAGCTATGCAATGAAAGGGACAAACGCAGGATGTAAACCACCGGGACAACAATGAAGGAATTATCAGATTGAACTGAAATTGCGCATGTTCTATCAACACATTCTGCCCTCAATTAATGCCGATTTTCAAAGCAGTACAATAATTATCTTTTCCAAAGTTATTAAACTTGAAAGTGAATAGTGAGTAAAGGATTTCAGGAAATGAAAAGAGGACCCTAAGACAGACCTGATCATTCTGTTACCCCCCCCCCCCAAAAAAAAAAAAAAATGGTTGTAGAAAAACTGCTGAAAACACACTCTCCCATTCATGTTATGATCCAAAACTGAAGAATAATGTACAAGTATTGCTCTTTCAGAAAATATGAAAGACTCAAGACTGACTCGGTTGACCCATTTTACTTATTTGAGTCCTCGCGTAAAATCAAGGGGTGCGACTTTTAGTTCGCTTTGTGATGCACGGTCACATTAACAGTGGTGAAACATAGTACCAAATTTTGTTTGATTCATAGTTCTTCGAATATTTTTAATTAAATAAGAAAACAACATTGCTCCAGGCATGTGCTTTTGTTTGCTAAACATGTCACTCATCATCAATCTTACGACAAGAGGATAACTAAAACCTAAAGACCATTTGAAATAATTACATGGACACATGAGTTTAAGTAAGGCCTGACATCACTGTCAAACATTGGTGGTAAAGATGTTTGGGAGGGGTGTTTATGCTTGAGAGTCTTGAGGAAAAAAAAAGAAAAACATTGCAACGATTGGCATGTATAATTTCTCCACTTGATGCTGAAGTACACTTTTGTTACACAGTACTGGCGGTGAAACATTGTCCTCTGAATCCGAACTGCTTTCTGTAGAGGTGTGATTCTGGAGATGAAGTGCCCTGCACTGTTGGTATCTGGATTAATTAAATTGCAGAAACACAGACATGTAAATTATTACATGAATAATGTGACTTGGTGACCTTGGAAATCTTAACACATCCAGGGCCTTTTCTATCAAAAAAATAAAAAATAAACACAATTTCAAAATTACTCTGAATTGCTCTGTTACGTTTCAAATTGGTTTATATAATGCATTGCCAGAATTGCACAAAATGTATTCAACGATGAAGTAGCACAAGACTGTGAAGATGTTTCCCTGAAAACCTGAATGCATAATTCTCTGAACATTAGGAATCCATCTTTTTCCGGGAAACAGCCCTGTGATTTTTTTTTTTGCTTCATTTTAAATGGGTGTCTAGAGTTTTCTTTCATCGTGCTATAGGGTCTATCTACATCTTGATACTAGGTCAAATGAGGGTGTAGGCCTAGATAATCACATTATGTACTGCTCCCTGGCATATTAGTTTCATGTCTATGTAAATTACAAGATTGTGATCCGTTTCATGAAAGGAGAGACTTTTCGCTCATAAGACACATCTATGAGAGATTCAAATATGTAATGACTCCATAAAACGGACCCCTCTGAGCCCTTCTTAATAACAGCGTAGGCCTACAGCCCGTACAGGTATTAATACTTCATCTCGGCCTACAAACTAGACGTTTCTACAGGCACGAACATCATACACATTTACTTCTACGCAACTGACAAGCAAATAAAAAGGGGAAAGTCTAAATGGACACACGTTTGTCCAGGGAAAAAAAATGGTAATGCTGGCAAAGCGTGAATTTAATATATGTTTTCGGGGGGGGGGGGATGTTGATAACTCATAGCATACAGGGATCACAGTACGTGGGCCCAGGTTAACATGAAAGTTGCGTTGTACAGTAGGAACA
Source organism: Diadema antillarum (assembly GCF_040938485.1). NCBI lineage: Eukaryota > Metazoa > Echinodermata > Echinoidea > Diadematoida > Diadematidae > Diadema > Diadema antillarum. Next base: position 3,938,848 of record NW_027270954.1, read on the forward strand.
TCAGACACTTGTCTTGAACGTCTCTAATCTTACGTTATAGCGTTGCAATGTCAAGTCAAATATTTCAAGTATGACAAAATAAACACCCTTATCATAGATGACTGAAATCTACCCAGAGTTCTTACCTTCTTATGACATGGTACTTGGTATTTCATTGGATATTGACGTATTATTATCGTAGCTTGGCTGGAAGTGGTCCGCGTACGATGCGCGTAGCACGTCTTAACACAGGGCGTCTATGTAATGTGCCGCTTCGTGAACTAACCAACACACAGAGCAATTAATTCCACGAAGCGGCACATTCGATAGTGCCACCTTTGTGAAATTACTGATCTGCGTTTTTGTGCCTTGTGCCACTTGTAGAAATACCAGTTTTTGCATAAATAAGCATAATTCTGAACTGAGATTCTGTGAAATGATAGAGAATAACTAATACATAACAAAAATGAAGAAAACAGAAAATTGATTTTCTACGCGATTTTGGCCAAAGTGCCACTTCGTGGTGTCAACGACGATTTGTGCACAGACAAAATGAGAGCTGCCGAACGCTTATAACCTGATGTAAGGTACATTTCACAGGTCTGAACTCGAGAAATCTTGTCGACAAATATACTTTAGTCTAGCTATTTTTTGTTCCAGGCCAAAATAGATTTCGGGATCACAACGCATTCGAAATGTATTGGAAATCTATGATCACGAAGTGCAATGAAATGAACAGCTATGTCAGCAACTTTGTTCACTTCTCCTCCTCCTCTTCCTTGTTTTTCTCTTTATCTTACATTTTTCTTCTTTCTTTGCCTTCTTCTTCTCATTCTTCTTAATTCTCTTCTTTTAAATTCTTCTTCATGAAAGTGTGTTTGTGAGTGGTGACTTACAAGTATATTATATTCTTACAATGTCGTATTTTGTGAGTGGTGACTTACAAGTATATTATATTCTTACAATGTCGTACTGTTTAGACAAACATTTCTGAGGCCATGTCCTCGTCAAGCGTTTGCCTATGATGATGGTCTCTTGAATTTCTGTAGGCCTACATTAAGAGTTGCTTAATTTGTCTTTGAACAACAGATATCGGAAGTTTGCATAGATATATGCATAAAATAATGCTTGTTTGTTTTTATTTTGCATTGTGTTAGAAAAAAAAAGATGTTGGATATTTGAATTAATCATCTATTTGTTTTAACTGTCAGACTAAAATTATACTGTGCTCAATTAGTTCGTTCAGTTGACCTTGTATTTCATTTATGTATGAAAAAAAATCAGAAATCAAATCAAATCAAATCAAATCAAATCAAAATTGTTATCTTACTCACCAGCTTGTGATCAGCGAAATTCGTGTTGCCGTGGGCGTTCATCTTAATATTACCGACTTTGGCTGAAACGTGGAGAGAGAGAATCAACAACAGTCTCTTGCATATTATAGATTGGCACGAAAAGGTGACTGCATTAATCAAAAGACCAATCTCGACCTTTTTAGAATACTAGTAATCAGACTCTTCTTTAAGCGATGGAGGAAGCAATTGGCGGCGGGCTCTCTATTTTGGAGATTACATCAACGGTGACGGTGGTTTGATATTTTGCGTGCGGATACAGCTTTTCATCAAGGCTAGTCGCCAATTCTCGGGAGTTATGAAAGCTATACACACTGGCAGTGACTTGCCATGGTTTGTGCCTTTTTTTTTTTTTTTTTTTTTTGGCGCGTTGGCATAGAGACAATATCATCATCAGCGGTAGGCGTGAATGCGTAATTTGTTTAATGGACTCGTTAAAACTTTGGTCGAACAAGATATACAGTAATGTCTTGAGGATAAACAATAGTCTCAAAAGGATTTGTCTTTCGTTGGTTATTATATTTATTCATATCACATATCACATTCATTCATATATATATATATATATTTATTTATATGATATATATATATATATATATATATATAATATATATAATATATATAGATATGTATATATATATATATATATATACAGTAAGAGGAATAATGATGTCAAAGCTACGCACCGATTTCTCCTTCCTTTCTCATATCTTATATATATATATATATATAAGATATGAGAAAGGAAGGAGAAATCGGTGCGTAGCTTTGACATCATTATTCCTCTTACTGTATATATATATATATATATATATATACAGTAAGAGGAATAATGATGTCAAAGCTACGCACCGATTTCTCCTTCCTTTCTCATATCTTATATATATATATATATATATATATATATATATATGTATATATCATATATTATGTATATATATATACATATATATATAACATTATATGTATAAACGTATATGCGTGTCTCTATTACGCTAAACGTTTACGCCATGTTCCCGGCGGCCGCGGCAATCGCGTTTCAGTCCACCGTGGACAATTCTGAGAAAGGATGGACGTGAGAGAACGCGGGGGACGGGATTGGCAAACGTGACAGGCTGAGATTGCAGTGGATGCCGTGATAGAATTTTCAAAATGTCTCAAAATTTGCCACACAAGTCACGTTGCTCATGAGAAACCTGGTAGGCCACAGTGAAACGGGGTGAACGCAACAAAACGTGACACCACTTTTTAGTTCGGATATAACAAAACTTATTGAAGGCGGTCCGTAGTTAGACGACACGGGAAATTGTTTAGCCTATAGCCTAACCAGACGCTGTGAGAACGGCGTCTGGTAAGTAGTCTAGGCGGATGTTATACCATTGACATTAACACCAGCAATATCAAATCAACACCATGTAGTGTCATTGTTGAATTAACACCAGCGCAGTGTCAAAAATATCACCAGGTACAGATTCAAATTAACACCAAGAAATGCCAGGTGAACACTTTTCAACACCATCACAACGTACTTTCTACACCTGTCGGTGGGGTCCTGTGTTGACACTTGATCGGGGTGAGATTTAATACCTATGGTGTTAAATTTAACACAGCTCTTCTGCAGTGTAAGTTCTTAGTTGTTGTACAAATTATTGTAAGTGAAAAACTTGTTAAAGACTGTAGAGACTGAAGACAGAAGTGAAATGGGTCTGTAATTTTCGGGTCACTCGAACACTTTCCTTTTGGGATATAGGGATCTTTTTTGAAAGTTTCTATTTGTACGGAAAGTGATCTTGTATAACGAGGACTTATTCAAAGGTCAACTAAAGGTTTATATTAATGCATGCATGGGCTCCTATGAATTCAAAAAGCGTGGGTGAAGGTCGTCTAATCCATTAACGTTAATGCAATCAATTGAGCTTAAAGGGATGGTACAGTTTCGGTTAAGGTGAGGCTTTAGGTTCCCAAAGTTTTTCGATGATGATTATTTGAAATAATTAGAAACCTCTCACGAAATATGAAAGAGTATAGAATTCTAAGAGGAATTCAAAGTTTATTTGATGAAAATTCGATTGAAATGGCTGAGATATAATGACTGATCCTAATAAAAGGTGGGACCCACCTTATAGGATTGCTTTGTTTCACTTTGTGTTTGGATATCTCACCCATTTCAAAACCAATTTTCATCAAATAAACTTTGAATTCCCCTTAGAATTGTGTGCTCTTTATCATCATTTCATAGAATGGTTTCTAAGCATCTTGTAAAAAGTTAAAAGCTGAATCCGCACCTCAACGAATACTATGCTATCCCTTTAATTCCTTCTGAATAAAGTCGCATGTCGATGTCTTTAAAAGTGAATGAAAATGGTGTTCTTGACAACTTTTGTATAAAATGTTGACGTCGTGGGTGCCTGATTTTTGCCAAAAGCTGGATCCTTATTTTGTCCAGCTTCACTGAACATTTCATTAAATTTAAAGTGTTGATATCGTGGGTGACTGAGTTCAGCCAAAGAGCTGGATCCTTATTCTGTGCAGCTTCGCTAAACAATTTCCATTACATTATGTGTGTGTGTGTGTGTGTGTGTATGTGTATGTGTGTGTGTATGCGTGTGTGTGTGTGCGTGTGTGTGTGTGTGTGCGATAGCAGCGAGGTCGCTTGAGCAAAATTGTCACTTTAACAAAATTGTAACGGGTAAGGTGGGTAGGAAAGGATGGGTAATCGGAGCGGAGTGGGGTTTCCCTTTCGGTTTTTTTTTTTCATCTTTTTTTTTTTTTGGGGGGGGGGGAGAGGGAGGTGTATAAGTAGTATATTATATGGTTAGGAAGGGTAGTGAGGATAGTTAGGGGGATGTGTTTTATTTAAGATAACATACTTCCACCCTTTTTTTCATCCGGTAGCTGTACTATTGCCACTTTACTAGGTATTTGTTATATCGAAACATAAAAATGTGTAATTTTTTCAGTTTTCTTTAAACGAATTGTCTCCTTATGTTTGTACAGTTATATCAAGAGAATTAATGTATTTTGTATTATTCGACAGCAAATGAATAAATGTTAATTGAAAAAAAAGACTGGTCGCTGATTGTTCTCCAAAATTTCTACCACCCAGGGCACACAGAAACACTTGATAAGTGTGCGACCGCAGGGCGTTACACGCGTTGAATGTTGAATTACAGTGTAGTTAGGATAGACCATGGATATTACACAAAATGATTAACCTTCGTTGAGAAAGGGTTATAGGACATGCTAATCACCTATAAGAGAACGACTCTGCCTGATAAGGAGAATACACGATCAAGATTCGTGTCCAAATACTCAAAGAAAATTGCAGTACTGGTTTAGCCCAAAAAGTACCGACGTAGGCCATACAGGTGGGCGAAAGGGGTGGTCGTCGCCCTCCCCCCCCCCCTCCCCCTTGATATTTGGACTTGGGATTTGGTAGGCCGGAAAAAAATTATAAAAATTTGCGTGTATACTGTATGCATGCTTTCAACCTTTTTTTTCAAGGAAGATTATATTGCCCAAATATTTCACTCAAAGTGTGCACCAGAACGTTGAATATCAATTCTGAAATTGCAAAATCTCTCTTGCTCGGGAGGGGAATACCCCCTCCTCCTCCTCCTCCCACAACCTCCCCCTTTGTGCCCCTTTCCCTATAGCCTTTGTACACTTTTCAGATTGACAAAAAAAAGGTTCTGAATTAATCTGAGTACGCAAGAACTATCACTTCAATACCCCAAACTCAAAAGTTCCTTCATGTACAAAGGTGAATATCTCTTTTTAATCAACCCTTTCCTCGCTCAGTCCCCCCCCCCCCAGTATCATATTTAGTAAAATTTTTGACAATATCCCAAATATTCTACCAAATATGCGTGTACGGGATATCTCAATTTCAACTCTTGAAGGCAAAAGCTGCCTCTCAATGGGAAGGGTGGGGAGAGCACTCTCCCACGTACTTCGTATCTTGTTACCCTCCCATTGCTTAGTCTCCTGTACAATCTGCTGTTGCTGAAGGGTTAAACCAGTGGGACTGTTTCAAGTCGATGAAACACGCAGTATTATGCATCAAATTGCACCATTTGCACCATCAAAATGCAAGAAGATCTCACTTTATACGATGGAACGACACCCCTTCCCCACTTGCTTGCTCCGCTCGCTCGGGCTCGATCGCTTCTCTTTCTGGCATGCTAACCGACCCCACCCGATCAAATCCTGGCTACGCTGGTGTCTAAGAGTAATACCCACAGATAAAGAACATGTATTTTGAGTCTAATTCCTAGCCATAACAATTTTATCATCAAGCATCACTTTCAAGATCATGTATGACGTAAGTTTTGTTCATATAACAGACAAATCCACCTCCAAATTATATACAGACCGTTTTTCCTTTCTGAACGAAAATCGTTCATTTCATTCCAGTCTAGCCTGTCGTGCCTATGAATAAAACATGTTAAAGGGATGGTATGATATTGGTGGAGATGGGGATTTGATTTTTTTTGTGAGATACCAAGAAACCACTTCTAAAATAGTATAGAGCATACCATTCTAAGAAGAATTCAATGTTAGTTTGATGAAAATTAGTTTTGGAATGGCTGAGACATCAGAAACAAAATAAAACAAAGCGATCGTAATAAAAGGTGGGTCCCACCTTTTATTAGGATTGCTGTATTTTGAGTATATCAGCCGTGTCAAAACCATTTCCATCAAAAGATTAATGTTAAATTCCTCTTGGAATTACATGCTCTTTCTTATTACAAAAGAAGTTTCACATTATCTCACCCAAAAATGTTAGAAACCTGAAGTTAGGTCTCAACCGAAACCATACCTCCAATTCCATGAAACTGAAAAGTAAAGAAAAAAATGAAGAACACGTTACCAGGGTATAATCATTGGCTTGTTTGTTTGTTTGTTTGTTTGTTTGTTTGTTTGTTTGTATGTGGTTATGTATGTTTGTGTGTGTATGATAGGGAAAAACGCCTTTTATTCATCATCTCTCCTAAAGAAATCATCCAAAGCAATTATGATAATTGTGAGATTCCACAAATAACGCTTCACTAATTTGTGTTTATAACATCGAGAGTACACTATCGGAATGACAATCATCCCCTTTCTCAGCTAGTACAAAATAATTACTCTGATTACTCATTAATATGGCAGTGTGTGCCAGCTGATTCTGCAAGAAACTGCGGCGGCGGAACCGGGGGAGGGCTGCATGGCCGCTGTACAGTCCCAAACTCTTTTGACCGAAAAGAAAAGAAAAAATAGCAACAACATAACACCCTAACAAAAGGAGCAAAAAAAAAACAAACAAACCAAAACACCCAGCTTTTGAAGGTTCCGCCATGAGATTATTCCATCAAAAGGGGGTGGGGTGAAGAGGGCTCGACCATCCTCCCCACCACCACCACCACCCCTACATATAGGCCTACTCCTGCTATAGCGCGGCTGAACCGCAGAATGCATTGCACTTTCACCAAGGAGTGAAAGTCAAGAAACGTGCGAGTCCTAAAAAACGATACACGACGACGACCACCTTATTAATATTTACATCCATAACAATAGTAGAAATACCTTTTTCATCAGAATCTAATGAATATAAAGTCAATCAGGTAACAAGCTGTAAAATAAAAAAAAAGAATAAAAACTTAATGTCTCTATGGCCACTAGGTATGCCTCCTACCACCATATCGCATTATTCGTCCGTAGGTCCCGCTCACATGGTGGGGGATGACATGTATGATCCATATAATCATCCCCCAAGGTTTCGGGGGAAATATTTTTGTTAGTGGTATTCTTTTTATCGTGATTATTGTTTTCACTCTTCTCATCGTTATTGTTATTATCAGTATCCCTTTCACTACTATCATTATGATTATGATTATGATTATTATTATTGTAACTAAAATTAGAGTTGTTATCGTTATCCTTATCGTCATCTTTGTCATCGTCACCTGGTCTTTTTTTTCCATATTTCTGATCCCTAAAATCAATTTTCTTCTTTATACCTCTATTGGGACGGTGTCATTAAATATCTATCAAGAGACGTAGACAACGTGGCTGGAGTAAATGCATAAATCTTACTGTTATTACTATCATTACTATCTGTATTAACCCTCATCTTGTAATCTTGAAACTACAGCACATAGTAAGCGAGCGCCTTTGTCATTTAGGGGCGAGCCAGCGCTTGCGCTTTAGATAGCATTGCACAAATACTGAACCGTTCGGTTACCATGTCACTAAATATTTTTTTTTTTCCGCTTTGAAAAATTTCTCAAAATTGTACCAAAAGAATGTACCAGATAGTTGAATTTCAATTCTGAAAACTAAAACTAAAACTAAAAAAAAAAAACACACAAATAAACAAAAAACTTCTGTATAATATGCAAAAGCTCCGTCGTGTGGGAGGTGGATACTCCCTCCCACACCCTCCCCCTTCTGACCTTCTGAAAATACTTACCCTTATACTTAGTGACACGACGTAAATTTAGCCGCTGTTCAATTATTTACAATCTCGCGCGCGATACTGTGACGAAAGTGCAAACAAATAAACAAATAAATGAACAAATGAATAGATAAATAAGTTAATTAATTAATTAATTAATTAATTAATTAATTAATTAATTAATTAATTAATTAATTAACTACAAAGCGTGGTAGAGTCGCCCTCCATCTCCGTTTTTTGGCCTGCGGGGCGATTACACTCTACGACTTGTTCAACCTGGCCTGCGCTGAAGGCGATAGTGCTACGATGATAGAATGACGCTGTCACGTTGAGGAGATCAAAATTGTAATATGTTTCGAACAAAAGAATGATTACTATCATTATTATCATCATTATTATTCTTATCATTATTACCGTCATCATCGTCATTGTAATTGCAGTTAAAAGTTATAACAGTCATAATACAATTTGCACTGAGATCATTATGGCCAACTGCAAAAATGGGGCATTGTATAACTGTGACCATTACGAATACGAGATGGCGCTATACAACACAACGCCGTAACCTATGAGTACCTCCATAAAGATCTTTATGTCGATACTCTACCCTTACCCGAGATATGATGGTACCCCGGGGTACGGCGTAATGTATCAAAATTATAAAGTTAAAGGTTTTATTCACAGAATTTCGTGAATGGGACTTGTTTTCTTCTTCTTCTTTTATATATATTATAATCTATGTACATATACATGTATATCATGCACTTTAGATAACACAAGAAAAAATATATTTTCACAGAGTTCTGTTTTTACTTGGGTTCCATGGCAGCGACCGTGTCACCCCGTTAGGTCCATTATAACCACACATTAAACAGGCGTCTGAAAGACCAACCCAGCCATAGAGCAAAGTCACTCATGTCCGCCATACATATGCTATAACCGCGGGGAGGGGGATGGTGTCTTCAAGCGTCCACTCCTCTCTTTTCATCCACAAAACACCTTAATACTTGACTCATTGCTTATTGCAGATGAAATTTGTTAGTGTGTTCCGTGTCATTTTCGTAGCATGACTATTTTCATTCAGTTCTTTCATACAATATACTTTTTGTAATTTCTCGTTTCTTCTCCACATATACTTTCTTAATTTCCTGTATTTTAGTCCATGTGCCTGATTGCCATCTTTACCAGACTTCATATTCTTATAAGAAAGTTCCGTTCTCTGGCTCTTAAGGTCGTACATCCCCATTGCAAATGTCAAGAAATGTTATCGTTGAAAAATAATGTCTCCCAACATCGTGTATGAAATGTTACGGTGATACACCTCAGAGTTCAAAAAACAAAAGAAATGTATGAATAACCCCATGTCACCTGAGAATTACACCATGTACCAAGAATAACGGCTGGATTTTTTTTTCTTTTTTCTTTTTTGCCGGGTCCGAACAAATTCATTGGAAATCTATTGTGTTGTTCCCCCCTCAATCATAAAGAAGTTTCCAGGTTTACTATTCTGAGGAGAGATCTGATTATCCACCTGTAAAATATATCAGCTTGTGAAAGGAACCTAGTTTTCAGGATTCAAAAAGGAATCAAAGTTTAGATGTGCTCTTAGTCGATCTATGGAGAAGACGTTCGTCTCTGGCGAACCGATACCTACGGATCTCGAGTATCACATCACAGGGATACAATTTCATCTTTGAATATACCGTGATAGAGACTAACAGAGAAACAGATAATTTCTTGGTTTTTTGATATTTATTTTCTTACACAGCAACTTGTAGTTTATAATGTGGCATATGAATCAGTTAAAACATGTAAAACTTTAAAAATTCCGAAACTTTTTTTCTTTCTTTGAGGCCCAAATTTCACGAAACCTCTTCTACTCTTACTCTATTTTGCAAGGTCAACCTCATGAATCGCACTTCAAATAATGTGTTTAACTGTTTTCCTATACAGTATTTACATCACTTAGGAAAAGAAAGTGGACAAAAGTTCAGAAGTAAGATAATGGATATGTGTTATCGAGATTATGTCGCAGATAAACCATAGTTTTAAGGTCTCACATATTCTGGTGAGATCTAATAATTTAAACTTTAACCCAGCTTTAATTCTCTGTGGCTAAATCATGATCGCAGTGCAATTACAGTGGACTCCCGTTATAACGAAGTCCTCGGGACCTGCATTTTTCTTTCGTTATAAATTTCGTTAACCTAGCAAATAAACAATAAAAATGCAGAGAGCGGATAATGTTTCGACCTGAATTTTACTTTGTTGTAACCGAAATTTCGTTATAACCGTGTTCGTTATAACGGGAGTGCACTGCACTACCAACGCAAGATGGCTCTTCCTGCTGTGCCATTAGAGAGCTTTAGATTTTCGGGACGCAGACGTTCAGAGAAGAAAAAAAAAAACTGCTCTGCGCATGCGCAAATTCGCTCATCAAAACCGATCTATTCATATCTCGAGTAGATTTCAGTGGTCACTGCGCGTTTGGGCTATTTTTGCGTTCGCTCAATTTACAAGGCAGAGAGCTAACTATTTGATGCACTGATCACATGGGGCGCCATTTTATTTCATAAAGGCGTAATAATAACGAGCTTTAACTAGATCTGCGACGCAAACACAAAGGAAGACGCTATTAGGCTAAAAATGGTGTTCTGCACATGCGCGAGGCAGCTGTTTCCATTGTTCTACCCGGAAGGCTGCGTCGTCTTGGCGTCGCGTCGGAGATCTAAAGCTCGCTAGTGTAAAGCTACTTTACAACATGACGCGGGGAGAGACGAGAACGGCCAACGCTATCGTCGTCTTGACATCCGCGTCGAAAATCTAAAGCTCACTATTAGTAAAACAAAGACAAAAAACAGTCGATTACCCTATCAATTTGTCCCTCTATTTAGTTATTTGGTTTTATTCAATCTTCTATTATTTCATCACCTATCTACCTATTGGTGCAACCATGGTATTATGTACATTTACGAACAAGAATATTCAAAATAATATCATAATGAAAACAAAATTTTGACGACAGTCATTCAGATGATTAAATATTTACTACACCTGCAAGTAACATTTCATACACAGCATAACAATGTAAGGTTACTGATTATCTGCTATAAAGAGAAATCCTTATTCCACGCTATAGAGGATCTAGCACGCAATGTAGAAAGATGATCAGAGAACATAGCCTATGGTCGACAGCCTCGGATTGCCGAAGTCCTTTACTGTTTTCATCACGAAGTTATTAAGGGTTTGGTCATAGTTGGTCATCACCCCGACACTCGTTTTGTAGAGCCAATATAACTTTCCGTCAACGATCTCGACGTCGATGATGGAATTCGAGTTGGCGAGGCCGCTCATTAAGGGGATCAAGTCGTAGGTATTCCCCGTATCAAGGTCTGTGTAAAACGCCGTTTGCGACTGCCAGTCAGATATGATTAACCGGTTTCCTGCCAAAACAATCGTAACACATGCGGGACTGAGGAGATGACTACAGATATTAGTAGCAGGATTCACACGTCTATTGTATCGAATTACATGACACATTTTTAAAGATGGAATTTTGGATTCGAAAGTGTTATATCATTAGTATTGTTGTTGTTATTGTTATTATCATTATCATTATCATCATCATTATTATCATTATTGTTATTATCATTATTATTATTATCATTATCATTATCATTATTATCACTATTTAGATCAAGGTGACTTCAGCTCTTAATATGCAATAAAATCTGAACGTAAAGTTATTTTTCATTTGAACTTATATGATATCATGAAAAGAAAAAGGGGATCGAGATTTCAAATTGGAAACGCCATGAATATCAATTAACGAATAATGATAGAATGCAGAGCATAATAATACCTCCTTGAAGCACAAGAAGACCGACGTATTTGTCCATGGTACCGGAGTGTTGGTATACTTCTTGCGCGGCCGGGGCCGAGTGGTAGGAGTTCGCCAGTGAAGCTCGGAAAACTCCAGCATCTTCGTCTTGCGTCCAGTAGAGAAATCTTGAAATGAATAAAGTCGTTGAAATTGGACTGGGTGCAAGGAGTTTTCAAGTTTGCTTTCTATATACAGATGTTAACTGAAATGCCATGTATGATAGTAAGAACTGCTTTGATGCAAACTAGTTTAGAAATGCATGTAGGGAGGCGACGCCATATTATATGTTTACATCATGGAGAATCAAAATTAGCAATAAACGGAAATATTTTGCGTCATCAGAGCCTAACCAATGCATAGTTTTCATGTAATATTAATGACACGGGATACCCGTTTTAAATATACTTCAGAATGGCAGCTACAGTACTGAATGGCATAAAGAGCACACGCACGTTCTAACATTAGTAAATCACATGTGTCACTATCTCATATTAATGCGACAATAGATATGCGTGTTTATGAAATTTACAACAAACGAGTGTGTGCGACGGTACGTGGTAGAATGAAGAATCATGACTGAGTATAAAGCATATCATATTTATAGCGTTATGGTGCTTATACGCAACTTTTTGACAATGAAACAAACTAGATTTATTTCCAAATGGATCAACGTGTCTGACAATTGTTTTATTACCTGTTCACATCATCCAAAACGAGCGTTCTTGGTCGTTTGACGTTCGAAATGAAAGTTTTCTCAGACGATGGGTAGCCCAATTGAATAAAGTTTATCTTATCCGACAGGTAGTAGGAAACATAGATGACCCGTTTCGTTTCATCGATAACCAGTCCGTACGAATCTAGATTTGAGAGAATACGATGCATGCACACTATATAGACGTGGTGACAAATTCAAACAAGACGAGCGTTCCTTCACGATTCAAAAATAAATACAAGAAAGACTATCGGTCCGACAATGGGAACACTGCGGTTTCCAGCGGCATGTTAAGCTTTAGGTATTTAGAAAAATTCTGGTCCAGACATTAATGTAACTAGTCTGTCAAGAAAGGATAAAATTCTGTAAGCGCAATAGTGAAATTTTGAGTAAAATCACATAAAATCTAATGCAATTTAACACTCTTCAATATACTATGGCCGTTTAACTATTTTGATTGTTTCCTCGTCTCTCGGACATATAAATATACCGGCATTATAATTCTTATGTCACTATACCACAATGTGAAAGTTAATTCATATTCACGTTTTGTAGGTCTATAACAGGCAAACTGGTCGTACACAAGCTCTCAGTAAAATTTCCTTTCGACTTAACTAGTTCTTGTTCAACACGTATACAGAGCGCATTAAAAAAAGTAATCCAACTTTGGAGGGCTACCATTTCATAATTGTCAGATATGGAGAGCACAATGTTAGCTGTGAGGAAAGAAAAACTCTTCCTCTTCCCATTGGTACCTAATTATGTTGACAAATGTCATGCATGAGTGAGTACACAAACTTTAAAGACAGCAATTACAATTTACACTTTTTCTAAGTTTGAGTGTTATCGTGAAGGAACAATGTATGTCCCATTAAATGGATGGGATCTCTCAATGAAAGTGGTAACATTCACAGGCCAGCCTGCTTGACTGAATGCATGTGTTTTTAGGGTTAGTGTAAAGTGTTTCTTTTTACATTTTACGGTTCATAACCTTTAACTTGGCCACCAATGTGAAGAGAGAAAATCGATATGCTTCAGCCTTTGTTGGAGTGACCAAATTATCAACAATGGTGGCCATACTGATGATTACGGACCATTAAAGGTTAGACGCAGCCCTAAACACATACCTGCAGTCAAGCAGGCTGGCCTGTTATCATTGAGAGATGATCCCATCCATTCAGCGAGACACGCATTAATCCTTCACGAAACACTCAAACTTGGAAAAAGCGTAATTTGTCATTGTTGTCTTTAAAGTTCATGTGCTCACTCATGCATGCCATTTTCCAGCATAATTAGGTATCAATGGAAAGAAGAAAAGCTCCTCTTTCCTCACAATTAACATTGTGCTCTCCATATCTGACAATTATGAAATGGTAGCCCTCCAAAGATGGATTGCTTTTTTTATACGCTCTGTACATTATAGTGACTCCCCTCTATATAGTAAGCTTACATCCATCTTGGTCGTTCGTTGACACTTGCTCCTTGTTCTTGTCGACCACTCCGGCCCGCCATATTTCTTCCTCGTCCCTGTCCGACCAGTACACCTTCTGCTCCACGTTATCGAAGGCAATGGCGTACGGACGAGTTGGAAAAGAAAGAAACTCCGTAAATTCTAGCCCCTCAACATCAGCCATGAGTATCTTTTTGTTTCCGAAGTCGGCGACGAACATGGTTGCCGTACCTTAACATTGGAGGGAACAAGAAAAGGAAGGAACATGATCGTTCTTAGTACACATAGATGTACATCCACACCAAAGAGTCGCATTCCTAATGTTCGAAGAAGCTTCAAAGAATTCACATCTACCGTAGATTGGAACATTGGACTGAAGTGAGCAGACAGGTTTTGTTTTGTTTCTTCTTATTATTATTTTTCCGACAGTTTTAGATGTCGTCTTTATAGTGATCGCCCGAACGGGTTCGGGTACGCCCATTCTTCGTTCGATTTTCTTGATGCTATCAGAGCAACTTGCACACCTCATCCATCTATGTTATGATGCTACTTTCTTAAAATTAGTTACATTGAGCTGAAGACATGACAATAAATAAGCTTTGTATACAGTAAATGAAATTTAAATTTAACATATTAGGATCTTTCGAACTCTCCGAAATTGCACAAGGGCTGTAAAATCGGGGCCATCCCACGAGACCGAAACCCACGAGTCATGCAGCCCACCTAGTTCGACATTGAAAAAAGGTCCATGAGTCACACAGCCCATGAGTCATACAGCCCATGAGTTCGACAGTAGGTAAAAACGGCCCACCAGTTTGACATAATCTGTCGGTCTCGTGGGCCTTGTTTGCTTAGTGTCGAACTCGTAAGATATACGACTCGTGAGCTGTATAACTCGTGAGCGATGGGCTGTACGGCTCGTGGGCCATACTGGGCTGTGTAATTCGTAAGCTATTTGACTAAAGGACTGTATATGGCTCGTGGGCTGTATGACTCGTGGGTGTCGGTCTCGTGACGTGCACCCATCGAACATGGACATCTAATTTAAAGCATAATGGTGGTTGATGGTTGATTTTCTCCGGTCGATGAAGATATTATCGCTATGTTGGAGGCACAGGCAAACACACACCACACATCTTATGGTTTGCCACGTATCTCATGTGCATTCATCGTGACACTCACCTGTTGTGGCTTGTGTTGTTGGCGTTCCAGCAGTTGAAATCGTCACTCTATTTGTTGTCGTGTCTTCATGGTATTCCGTTGTCGAAAGAGATGGCGTTGGATTCTTAATCGACGAACTGTCCCGATGTGACAGATAATGTTTCGTCGTCGAAGACATCAATGTAGAAGCTTGATTATTTCCTTGTTGAGTACTAGTCAGTTGTGTTGTAGCATCGTTTCTTTGTTTCTGGGTTGATGGTGATTTGTCGGCTTCTGTTGAGAGCAGATTTAAAAATTATGTTGCTGTTGTAACGTCTTGTTGCAACTGAGTTGAAGAGAACGGGGTCGATGCTTGCCTCTCTACCTAATACGTGTAACGTTCACAGTATGAAATAATACATAGATGTGTATTATGCAGTATTTATAATCAATGTCAACCTCACTCATATGCTGACTTGTGTGTTGTGTATGACGTGTGTGCACATCAACATCATGAAGATCCTTTCGTATTACAGCCTTTGTATAATGGCGTAATATCTTAGAACACAAAGATGATAAAGATATTAGCACCGGTGCAATGATTATCTTGCGCGCCGCATGGTGGCGATATTCTCTTCAACATTTACAAACCTGTCGTGTATTCACAACCATTACGGTCATGACTCTGTCTATAAATATAGTTTCGTCTTTGCTGTACTTTTCCTACGGTGAATCGATTAGCCTTAACGTCACTAAAGATCACCATTCATAAATGTTGAATCATTGGTATACAAGTTGGAATCTGTAGTTGATATACAAACGTATCTAACCGAGTGGGCGACAAACGTACGGCTTCCCATAACCGTGGACGAGGAACGTCAAATGTGACGCCTGCGGGGACAGCTCCAAGACGTTTCCGCTACTCCCTCTGACAGTGTCACAGTTCATCAGAGCCACGCCTCCCTTCCTGTGGTTTACACTGGTAGCTGATGACCCCGTAATTAGAACTATTCATTGTGTGCAACGGTGATACATCGAGGAAATTAAGGACGAAGATGATAATAACGGCCAAAAATAATACTTGTAATTTGTGTAATAATGGAAATAATGACAACAATAACAGAAATAGTAAGAATATATATATAAACAATAAAAGTGATAATGATATTAATAATTACAATAACGCCGCTACTGATAATGTGGGTTAACAATGATAATCATCCAACGATGACAATCATAACATGCTTTATCAATATATAAGACAGAGAATGTAATGGAGAAGAGATTGCTACATGGAGAAGAAGATTATAGGGAGTTGCTGATTTGAGGCAGAACATGAAAAAGTCATCTTGGCGAGGGAAACCAGACCATGCGATCTTCCAAATCCGACATTCTAGGAATGGACGAAAATTACAACAACCACCACATGTAAAATATCGTTGATCTGCAATGATGCGTCAATTTTACTAACCGAAGAAGACTAAAGAAACCATATACGTTACCATAAAATCAAATTTTGTTGTTCCTGTTAAAATTACTCTTAAATTGGCATCAATTAGCCTATATACCGTGGTTGTATTATCAGAAGGTACTTCATGCTATAGATGGTTAAGAAACATGTAATTTTAGGGGATAGATCTTCAACTTTATCCAAGTCTATCATAGCACGGCTCACTTACTTGCGGTTAATTTCAGCACCAGTAACACAACATTGTGTCGTCGGTTACGGACTGCATTATGCGTTGTCCTCTGTGTAGATGGCGGAAGAAAATACCAAAAAGCTGGCTGAACATCATACGCATAAAGTCATCATGACAGTCAATATTAACAAAAATTAATGAAAAACTAAAATATGAACAAAAATGTGAAAACAAAGCAAAACGCATTAGGAGAGAAAAATAAAAGTGTGTTATCAACAGGAGATATACATGTACATGTATAACAAAATATGTAGACAAGACAGCCCAGTAAACATCACATTGCAAATTTGTTTACTATTCATCGTCCTGACTGGTCATAACTGCCAACAATAGATACTGCATATTTTACGGAAAATTAAGTCTGTGCATGTGTTGCCTACGATACTATGTGTAATCAAAATTGCATCGTGGAGAATGGAGTTTAAAAAGGACGATTGCTAACCACGGGTGTCTTGTAACTGGTTTACAGATATTCATTAACCGGGTTTTAGATCTGCTACGCGAACGAAAAAACGACACAACCTCCCGGGTTTGACAATGAAAACTGCTGTCTCGCTCATTGTGCAGGACACCATTTTTTTTAAGGTGTGGGGGTGGGGGCTAATCGTCTTAGCGTTGGCGTCGCGGAGCAAAAGCTCGCTCATGTTTGTCTTCTTAATGATACCGAGGAAGCATCAATAAGTAGTCTTTTTCACGAACTGGTTTGTCAGCATCGTGGTCATAGCGAAAACTATTTTTTTTTTCTCTTACACTATACAAAGCAACTATATACTATCATCAAAGGGAAATCCCGACATCCTGTTGCTTTGTATGAAATCAGAAAAGTCAGAGTAGTAAATCAATGAACATTTTGGGGAGAAATCGGACACACACACACACGCACACACGCGCACACACACACACACACACACACACATACACACAAAGTTATAAACTGTTAAGGTTTATAGAATAAGACAAATTGGCAAATCTGTTTGCTGTATTAGAGCAACTCTCATTCCGTGTGTAAAAAAAAAAAGATAATTTTTTCGTCGGACCTGTTCCTGTTATACAATAAAAGTAAAATGTTTTCACATATCCTCATCTGCGTTTGAGTTCTGATGTGTGTTCCGAAATATTGTTTAGAAAATGAAAATTAGCGAAATTTCGTCCACGAAACAAACGAAAAGATGCCCAAGGCACCTACACTTTGATGCAATGTATATTTGCAGGTCTCAACGCGAAGAAATTTGCGGAAAAAGTGACCTTAATCTAGCGACATTTTTGGTTGTTGTTTTAAATAGATTTCGGAGTCACACCGCATCCAAATGAACATTGGAAATCTATGTTCATGAAAATAGTTAAATGAAAAGAAATGTCAGCTTTGTTTTCTTCCTCTCCTTCTTCTTCTCTTTCTTCTACATAATTTGTCCTTTCTTCTTTTTCCATGCCTTTTTCTTCTTGTTCACTTCTTACAAAATTCTTCTGCTTTTTTGAAAATGTCGTTTGAAAATCGTCATTTGACTTACCAACTTGTGACCATGGAAATTCATGCTTCTATGGGCGTTCCTCCTGTGGTGGTAACTAGTGACTTTTAGATGAAACGTGGACAGCGAGTCAACAATCTCTTCTTTATTGGCACAAATTAAGATGACTGAATTTCGAAGGTCAGACTTGACCTTCTTCCAAATATATAATCAGACTCTGCTAAGTGGTATGGAGGAGTCGATTGGCAACAGGCTCTCTATCATAGCGATTGCATCACGGTGACCGTGGCCTGATGTTTTCAGTGCAGAGATACCATTTCCATCAAGGCTCGTCGTCAATTCTCTCGAGTTACGAAAGCTATACACACTGGCAGTGACTTGCTTGTCATGGTCTGTGCCTTTTTTTTTTCTTTTTTTTTTTTGGCGTTGGCATAGCGACAAAATTATTATCAGCAGTATAACGCGTGACCGCGTAATTTGTTTAATGGAATCGTTAAAACTTTAGATGACCGAGGTGAAGTGCCCGAAGGCTAAACGATATAGTCACGAAAGGACTTGTCTTTCATCGTTTATGTATGTGTTCATTAAGTGCAATATTGAAGTATAATTGTGCAGCCATAAAAGTTTTAAACGTTGATGAAGCAAAACACTTGTGATATACAGCCTCTATGAAGCTATAATCAAATTGAGGAAACATATAAACGATAAACTTGGTGTGAATTCAAAACATGCTACATAATAGTGGCCATCAAAAAAGAATGTGAGTGCTTTTTTGACATTATTGAAGATTCTTGATTTGGTGATTGGGCATAATGATACTGTTTTGGTGCTGACGAGTAAAGACTTAAGCTCATCACTATACATAGGGAAGGAGAAGAACAGGAAATAAAATCATGATTTTCAGTTTACAGTGAGGTCAATTATCATTTGATCGTTTGATCATTATTTTCAATCCATTCTATGTAGCGTACTGTCTGTCGTGTAAACTACAACCAAACCATTCAAAGTGTCAAAAAACTCTAATTCGATCAAATTGACAAGTTTTACACAGAAATATTATATAAAAGCTCTGCACATAGAGGATGTATCATCATTGTGGTTCGTGCAACATGCGCGAGTGTGGTGGGTGTGTGTGTCAACGTTTTTGCCTGTCTGTCTGTTTGTGTGCTTGAGTCACAAGGGTTGGAAGACAATAGTATAAACGACTTTCATACATCATTTCTCCTGAAGTAGGCCCTATATGATAATCTAAAGTAATATTGATAATTGTGCGATTCTCAAAGCGACGCATCACTAACTAAGCCTTAAATTAAGTGTATTGAAAGTGCACTATCGCAAGCTTGGCATTTCACGCTCCGGAGGATGACAATTTCTTTCTTTTCTGAGTCTCCAGAGTAGTGGAAAATACAAAATAATTATGCTGATTACTCATTTACATGGTAGTGTCTGTCAAACAGGTATTGAACGAAACTAGGGGCTTGGAACGGCGGAAGCGATATTGGCGTATTGACTATTGGCTTACAAAATAACAACAACACAAAAACCCAGACAAAAACAAATGAGATCTATGACCTTCGAAGATCCCTCCACGAGATTATTCCCATCAATAATGGAGTTGAACCAAACCCTACCCGGCCCCCATGCTCCGCGTCCCGTGCATATAGGCCTATACTGCTTCCACCTATAATAGCGCGGTCGAACCGGAGATGCATTTTACTATGCCAAGAAGTTTCTGGACGCTCCTTGAATTGCTTTCACTAAAACAAAGTCAATGACGTGAGAATCCTAACTATGATTCACGACGCTATGTAAATCCATAACAATAGCAGACACATCATTTTATCAATGAACATAAAGTAAACTAGATAAGAGTCAAATTAGGCTTTAAAACAGCAACAAAGAATGCAAGCAATCACCTGATGGTAATTACTTCGTGTGCATGGTGATTTATTGCCGTAGAGACTTAAAATTGGTGCTCCTCTTCATGCACAGCTATCACAACTGCATAACACCAGGCAGTTACCTGCAGTTTTGAAAATTATGTTCTGCTTATACATTGTATATAACATCTCTGTTTATTTGATGGAAATGAAAAAAGATTTGAACCATGAACTTGTACATTTGGAAGACAGAGGAAAGTACAACTCCTAAAAATCTTGGGATCACTAGAACATTATAAGGGGCAGCAGTAAGAAATAGATTTACAACAAAGTCAACTCTGCATCTCATCTATGGAGGACATGAAGTTTCGGTGTCCATAGCCACTTTATATGCATGTGGCTGAGGATTTAGTGCAGAAAGTTGGAATGACAAGTGATGCGGAAGAAAATCAAAATTCCCAATTTTTATGAGAAGTTCGTATACCAAAATGAAATAAACGAGAATTGACAATTATTCATCTTGAAATTGGCTAATTCTGTCTAGTGATCGCTGCACTCGAGGAAAAACAACAACACATCGATCGTGTGGAAAATAGTCAACGTCGATCGCCATGGCCGAATGCAGGTTGTAGCTTTTAACGCATGTTGGACCTGGGGGCGCTGTGACACAGTGGATTTAGACTGTCGACCCCCAATCGCAGGACCCGAGTTCGATTCCCCCGCCCAGTGCTTATACGTCCTTGGATAAGATGTTTTTACCCACCACGCGTCCATCGGGGGTCATCCCACTAGACCGACACCCACGAGTCGTACAGCCCACGAGTTCAACATTGAAAACAGGTCCACGAGTCTATACAGCTCACAAGTCATACTGCCCATGAGTTCAACACTAGGCAAATAAAGCCCATGAGTTCGACACTAGGTAAAACAGCCCACGAGTTCGACATAAGTCTCGTGGGCCTATAGTTAGCTTACTGTCGAACAAACAATGGGCTGTATGACTCGTGAGCTGTATAACTCATGGGCTGTATGACTTGGGAGCTGGATGACTCGTGGGATTATGACTCGTGGGTGTCGGTCTCGTGACGTGCACCCGTCCATCGACCCATGTGTAAACGGGTATCTGGCAAAGCTAGGTACATGTATATAAGTAATGGCAGCGCCCTCTGGTTGAGCAGTGACAACACTGTATGCTACCATATGGATAAAAAATGCTCAAGTTAAAGCAAACGCAATAGTAAATGTCAATGCAAGTGGACTTAAAACAGGGAGATGGGAGAGACCCCACATGACGGTGATTAAAACAAGAAAGTTAAGGAGCATGCTTTTGGAATTCGTATCGTATCGTTTCGTTTTATTTCATTTCCAACACATATGATTACAACATTTTGAATACACATATTTATGATACAACAATGCACATGAAAAAAAAACAACAACACCCAAACTATGAACTGTGATACAATTTTGTAAATATCAAGACAAATACCGAAAAAATGTTGGAAATTCAGGAACTCATACCACCTTAACATTATAAACTCATAATTGCAAACACGTTGAAACTCCAAAACTATGGTTATCTGCACAAATAATGATTTAGTATTTTCTGATTTTAGTTTGCCAGGAAATTCATGAAATATCGATTTTCTTT
The DNA here is from genome assembly GCF_040938485.1 of Diadema antillarum. Taxonomy (NCBI): domain Eukaryota; kingdom Metazoa; phylum Echinodermata; class Echinoidea; order Diadematoida; family Diadematidae; genus Diadema; species Diadema antillarum. The sequence goes on from NW_027270954.1 coordinate 3,960,500, forward strand.
ATGTGGCAAGGAATTTGGAGTCTTAGTCTTAACATGCATACCTTGGAGGTGGGAGTAAAGTTTAACCAAAATTATTTGAGGCCATGTTATCTTTTCCTGATGTAATTTGCATAACGTGACGGCGACTGATAACCTAAAACGTACTTGAATTTCCTTATCTTTCTTATATCCAGTCTAACCTTAAACTTCCAATGTTCTATCGACTTGACCTTTTTTTTTAAATTCTCTATAGGGTTAAGTACAGGAGCATGAAGGGGATTTCCACTTTATACGCATAATAGTCAATGCGAAATGTTAAAGAGCAGAACGCTGTCAGATTGAGCTGTGAAGTATCCACAAGCAGATACTCCATTCAGATGGAAATGTAATTTGTAGTCTTCGGGGTAGTATCCTGACCAACCCTAACAATGGTTTGGAAGTTTCCCTCAGTAAACAGGAGACAAAGATATCTATACAGCATCATTAACGTTTATAGCGTGAGCTATACAGTGATTATTCGAGGCCGGGGGTACTATGGGGTTATAATTGTACATGGATTGTCAATCCCTGATTTACACTTTGTACCGATAGAAGTAAATTCTGACTGTAGATAAATAGGATGCCGAGTAAATTAATGTTGACGGTGCAGTTAAACACACAGCAGAGATGAATTTTACATCGTACTTCCTATATACTGGTGTCTTTTATCGGGTCTTCTCCATAAGGAAAATTATAAATCATGGAATCATACTTTAAAATAAGTGCTATACCCTTATCCTATACGATATCTTTATTACTTGGAACATATAGACATAGAACATACTAATGTTCTACCTGTAAATAGATGAAATTGGATATGTAAACTGATTTTGACATTCTGTGTTTCGAGTGATCGGCGTTTTACAAAGCTTAGCTTTTCAGTATAAATCACTCTTTTCCATCGTTCTGTAATTACTTTTGTCACTATTGCAAAGTTTGTATTCATAACTTGAATTTTGATCTGCATTGCTTAATGTACTTTGTATTTATATTTTCTTTTTGTTGGATGGAAATAAAAACACACTTAAATTGAACTTAATCAAACTGAACAGAAATATTTGAAAAACCATCACACGTTAAAACGAACGGCATGGAACAATTGTGAACTCTAGCAAAGTATAATATAATCGAAATTATTTTTGGTACCCAAGAGGAGAATATACAACAAGGAATATGACGTTTAAATGGATAGCATGAAAGAGAGGGTTACATATCAGCCAAGAGCAGAAGGGTGAAAAAAAAAACTTTCGCATGAAAGGTACTTTCCTTAAAATGACCCCCCCCCAAAAAAAAAAAACAAACACACAAACAAACAAACAAACAAAAAAACAAAGGAAAAAAAACTTCCATTTTAATGGGGGAGGGGAGCTGTATGGTTTTAATGTCTTAAAAAGCATAGCAGTGCTTATATGATTCCAATTCTTTCAAAACTGCACGCGGGATGTTTTTAACAGGATGTCTTCTACATTTTTCCAGGGACAAAAATTATGGATTTATCTGCTTGTGATAAAACCGCTGCAATGAGAAGTACGATAATTATATATTTTATTACTACCATTTAGATCGCAAAGTATGATCATAATAGCTATGTGAAATTATTTCATTAAGTGTCGTCATCATCAAGGATATATCACAGAATGTGATTTCTGTCAAACTTTATAAACTATTACCTAAGCAGCCTACACTTACTTGACAGAAAATATTGCAATTCCGATAAAAAAAATCTAAAAGGTATGATCACACGGCTTGTACTCTATGGACGTTTTGTAAAATATGAGGATAGTTGACCTCCATGCGAACTATAGAATTTCTACTCTTTCGGGATCGCATAATAATGATGTTGTCATTGCGTGCGGTTCAAGGATTCAACGAACAGTGATATGATATGATATCAGTGAAGGATAGACGTATAAAGGTAAAATCTGGTACATGTATTCATTCAAACTTGTCACTTCGGACTCACGAGTTCAGTTTCGGAAAGGACTTTGTCCTATACAGCCATTAAACAGCTATTTTATGCCTCTGTAGATACCCTTTAAAGGCGGAAAAGCTATAAGGTTCCTGGCTTGCAAATCACTTCCCTATGTTGGTACCTATAGTGTTTTATGACAATTAAATGTCTCTTCTAAAGTAGCTCAAATAGACTGAAAGGCATAAAGTTATCCCTATACCGTACTCCGAGCGTTCTTATAAATGGTATTATTGTTAACTTATTTATAAGTATGTACAACCATTTTTGGTGGAATGCTAATTTCTTGAAGTGCATGGGGAATACAAGTAGGTGTGAAAGAGTATCTGTGTGTCCACTTCCGACAATCACGTGGAAGCATACAGAACTTTTCCTTGATTTTCACACTGCCAATAAAGATGATAATTCAAGACGTTTTATCATTCAATCTCAATTAATTTTCACGTGATGCATTCTCACTTTTTTTTTTCACTCTTTATTAGTGGACCTGCTCGAGTTTGCACGACGTGCTCTTATTGTCCCTGGTGATAGAAATAACACAATAGTGTGGAACTATATGGCTCTCTTCATTAATGGGAACAGTAAATTATCAATCAATTTAATTCGAGGGATGCAGGTCACATAATTTGTCGTGTCTGACCTCTCTCACAAAATATGAGGACGACTCACGGTACGCGGTGTGACAGTCATGCTAACATGCAAATAGCGACATGTTAGCGGTGAAATGGCATTTAAATTTTCGATGCTCCTTTGTCAACTCAGAACTGCATAAATGCCCAGTGCAATCTGTCAATGGGGTAACAAGCGAATCATATAACTCGAGCAAATATGGCGTCCACCAGTGCAGTGCAAAGGCAATCGCCTGATTCTAGTCAGGGTTCGGGAAATGCAGTTGCGCCACAAAATGGAGAGGTAAGTTTTATAAGATGAACGTCTCATGATTGTTGCCATGTGTCTGGTGCGGATAGTTGCAATTTAGAGATTTCTCAAATGTGGTATTTACGGTTGAAAAAGTCACCGTACACTAGTTACTTCACTCATCACGCTGACACTGCACTGCTAGCTGCTGCTGCGTGACAGTCAGTGTTGAATGGGCACTGCACTACTGACTGTACGTATTGTACTGAGCAGGACGTGTACGCGTGTGGTCATACCCAGTCAATGGACACGAATAGTGATTGATTGCAATTGCCAGTTTGTGTGTAGACAACGTGTTGCAGCGTGTTGAAACTGACTCAGTTTGCATTGTCATGTGGTTATGCGGCTATATCGTGGTATTGATCCCCTCGAGTGCGTCTTTACTGTGTGCAAAGACAAAAAGTCTTATCAGATGCGGAGGTGGATAGCATAGCAGTAAATTTACAGTAGAATGAGTAGGGTGTCTGGAGTGTTTTTCTTACTTTTGAAATTCTTTGAAAAGTCGATTATGAACAATTTCATATGAAAGAGAATTAGGGTCTATGTCATTAAATTTAAGACAAATTTATTTAAAATTTCATGGCGAAATGATATTTCAATCTCGAGAAATTTAGCTTTGAAATCATGCCAATATCACAACTTTTTCTCGCTGAGAACGAGTGAAAAACAGTCCAAATATTTTCACAAATAAGCATTGAGAAGCTGCATGAGTGTCCAGATCTCCAGCGACTGGTTAATTGAGCGCACAGAAAATTATAAATTTAGGTCGGTCATCATTTTATGCAAGAGCAAGCAGCAAAAAGTGGTAGCTTTGTTGATATTGGATGCTAACTAAAACATATTTATAAGTCTTATTACCCATCTTGTTTTTATGTTTATTACATTAGGCCCTTTACAGTGTAATTATTCTTGAACAAGTTGTGTTAAACATACCTGTCACAAGGATATGCAGTGGTGCATTCCTCTGTGATGTAAGATAACATTTTAAGTAACTGCGACCAGCCCCAACGCGAAGCGTACATGAGCGTGGCACCCAATCGCTCTCTGCTGGTGTGGGCGTGTTTCACTCGAACCCTTTCGCTCGCGACAGCGCAGCACGCAGCGAAAGGGCCTTGTTCAAAGGCTAAAATCATTGCGACTCTCGTGCGTATTCATATCGCCAATGCACAAAGTGCCAAACAAAGGTTGCATCGAAAGCCAGAGAATGAACGTGAGGGATGGATATGAACTCGTAGAAAAACGTCTTTTCAAGACTATTGTACATGGGATTAATGTGGAAATTAACAAGTGAACATATCGTATTAAAAAAACGTATATTATAAAAGTAAGCCTTTTGCTGGTAAAATACAAAACTTACTTATAGTGGCGTGAAATTTGTGTTTCTTTTACAACATTGTATGTGCATTCTCAAAATATTCTTTTGCTTCCAACAATGCCACATTTGTGTGTGTGTGTGTGTGTGTGTGTGTTGCAGGTTGCCGCCAATGGTGAGCAGCAGCAACAGCAGGCACAACAGCCCAACATGTGGCAGACGATCAAGGGGATGGCGTTCCGCATGTTCGTCATTTACATGGTGATGAGCTTCTTCCGGGGCAAGTCCAGCACTCCAGCAGACAACTCTACAGGGGCTGGCGGGGTCTCCACCTCATCTTGGAAGCCGGGCACCAATCTCTTCCCTACGGGTACCGTGATGGTAGGTTCAGCCATGTCCCCTGGCAATTTTCACAGCAAATTTTCACAGCAAATTTTCAAAAAGTCAAGATTTATCATCCCATCAGCAGCTTTGAATCATTACTGCATATGTTTAGGATACTGTTTTTGGTTTGACTTCATATGTATGCAATATCCCTAAGATACCTCATTTACACTAACCCCCTCCCTTTACAAATTATTTTTTAGTCTTTTGAAGGAGAATATTGTAATTCTGGCCTAAAGTGATGACTCACATTATAGTACAACCTATAAGATAACTATGCTGTTTTTAAACTAACATAATGTGGTCATCAATTGTTTTTAATTTTAAAACATCTCAACATGCAGACAATGATTCATGTGATCTGGAAAGATAACTTGAGACAAAAATGAAGCCTTGAACACACAGAGACTTACATCTGTTTGCCATGTGTCATGATGGGAATCTTGTGACCTCAACTGTGCATGCAGCTGGCAAACATTGAACAAGCCCGCAACTCGAACATCCGAGTCATTCAACTACCAGCACATCAAATCTGACTGAATAGCACCATTATTTCCAGCTGATACGTAGTAACTGTTGCACTCCTTGAATACCAGCAAGATCACTCAGTGGGGAAAGGAGGAGGAAAGTCTCTTTAAGTGAAAGGAGGTTAACAGATTAAGTTTGAATATTGAATTGAATGTTTTATTGTCAAAAATGCGAATGTGGAAATGTGCCCTCCACCGGGGTTACATACAAGAGATACACACAGATATCAATTGTTTAAAGTACAACATATGCGTGACAAATTACAAATAACATCAAACAAAACTAATTTGTAATGATTGTTGCAGAAAATGAAAATGATAACTGTTATATTCATAATACATCTTATATGTTTCTCATGTGATTAAATGGTTTGAATAAATTTCATATGCTTGGTGTTAAAATCATTCTATTATCCTTGTTCTATTTTGATCAAATACACATTCACGGCCATAATAGAGACCAATAAGAAAAACAAAAAAGAACAAATGCTAGGTTTATAAATGAGCTATTGACAAACCATAAATGCAGATGTTTTGTTCTCAAACAATTTCACTGTAATTTTTGTGTTAATTTATTTGTTTTGTGTTTTAATCTATACAGGACCTGAGAGTGTACATCTCAGAGGATGAGATCTTTACAGACTTCAACAACACCCAGCAACTGTTCTGGGAGCTAGAGGACTTGGAGTATGGGGACTGGACAGGCGGACCCAATGGGGACGGCACCTTTGAGATAGAGGGGGATGTGGAAGCGACAGAGGTTAGTGCCGTGAAATTTTGAGGATCAAGTTGAATGGCAGAATTGATGTCTTGTGAGGATTTGATATTTCATTTTAATTTGCATCATTTGTGTATTTAAGTCTTTGAGATGTCCTCAGAAGACTTCTTGATATCTCTTGATATCAAAGTGCTTTCAGAATTCATGGATTTCTTTTAACCTGCCACTTGATATCAAAATGTTGCATACTACATATGTATGCTCCAATCAACTCTGGCCATATAGCAAGGAGATATGAAAAGATTTCCATTTTAATCTTTCTTTCTTTTTAAAAAGAAAGCCACATTTGAGTGAGATTTCTTGCATTGATTTGCAATAAAGGGCCACAATGTTGAATTCTTTTACAATTCAAATTTTCACGCCGTGATGGAAATGCTGCAGTGTTACAAGCAGTAGAAAAGTAATTTCATGTCATAAACATTTTCTGACCACATACATTTAACCCATAGGAAAGTCCAGTTATTTTATTTTAACGATGTAGATAAAAACAAATTGGGAAATATTTCCACGTTGGAGAGAGGATTAGAGACCAATCTGTGAGGTTCAGTGGTCAAGACCAATGGACTTGGTCAAAATGTAAATAAAGGGCCATGCACTTCTGGCAGATTAAAGTGATTCTGTGAGAAAATTGAAGCATTCCAGTGAGCAGTGTACAATGATCGTGAGTATGTTGTGGTGGAACCCCAGCACGCTTTGCATCTGAGTGCTGTCACAGTGGTATTGCCATGTGGAAATGTGTGTCTCTCACTTTTTTCCCACCCTTTCCAGAGTATAATGAACAACGCATCCATCTACATGCATATATTCTTCACAAAGTCTGGCTACTCGCCAGACCCGAGACAGAGGGGGAAATACACCAAAAAGTATACCGTCTCAATGAGCAAAAGTAAGTCATGTGAAATTTTGGAGCTCATCAGCAGTATTTGGGTTCTCAAGAGCAGGTGAATTCAAATCTGATGATTGCTTGACTCAGTAATTACTCATAGGGTGTGGACTGATATTCAGATATGTATCTGTTGGCAGTATTGTCATTGTTGTCAAGTAATAAAGTTTAAAATGATGGGCCCACCCACTGTGGTCTAGAATAGTGCGTTTCAATGAGTGGGCCACCGTGTAAAAATAAAAAGATTTGTATTCAATCTACACATGTAGCTGGGTCTCAAAAAAATTTGTTAGAGCCAAGGTGGGTGTTGGGTCAAAAAAAGGTTAAGAAGTGCGGGTCTAGAAGGTGAAGATGGTGGTGTGAGTACCAGGAAGTAGAAGATATCAGAAGTCTGAATGTTAGGAGGTCCTGAAGTTGGCTTGTATGCCATTATTGAGGAGGTAAGCCACCTAATGGAAGAAAAAGTTGTTAGTGAATAAAATTCCATGTTTGATGCCAACAGTGTGATTTGATAATAAGATGATACGGCTTGTATCAAGTGGGGATGTTTGAGAGTTTATTTCATCATCAGTTTTTTTTTTTTTTTTAAATTACATGATGCACTTCAGTCTATTCACGAACATTTCAACTAAAATGGATTATATACTATACATAATGTATGGTAATCAAAACTGTGCAACTATGTAGAGACACAAACATACATTATTAGACAATATGTATGTGTGTAAAGTTCTGAGAAATTTATACAGTTTCAATACAGATTCATGACAAGCTGCTTCCTTAGAGAGTGGTGTGTCAAACACGCTGTGATTTAAAGGGACTGTACAGTTCTGGTTGAGGTGGGAATTTAGCTTTTAATGTTTTGCGAGATATTCAGAAACCACTCTATGAGATGTCAAAGAGCATGCAATTCTAAGGGAATCAAAAGTTTATTTGATGAAAATCGGTTTTGAAATGGCTGAGATATCCAAAAACAATGTTAAACAAAGAGATCCTAATAAAAGGCGTGGCCTGTCGCCTTTTGTTATTATCACTTTTTTGGATATCACAGCGATTTGAAAACCAATTTTCATCAAATGAATGTTGAATCCTTCTTAAAATTACATGCTCTTTCATATTTCATAAGAGGTTTCTCATTATCTCACTTACAACCGTGTACAATGTAGGAATGTTATAAACCTGAATCCTCACCTCAACCAGTGCTATACAGTCCCTTTAATGTTTGAAATGGCATTACTGAATGTCTCACAATTTCTCTTTCTTTTTTTAAATGTGCTTATGTGCAGGAATAAACAAATTCAAAAAGAGACGCTTCCAGAAAACCAAAAATCTGTTAACAGGGGAAACAGAGGCTGACCCAGAAGTAATTAAGGTAAGAAACGGACATCCTATGTATAATTGACAGTGAGAACTTGTGTATATATTGCCCAAACCTCAAGAAAGAGATATGACTCTGAATTGATATTGATTTTTAATAATGAGTTTCAAAAATCAGCACAAACATTCATGTTTGTTTTGTCTGATATCTGCAGACTGTTTTTTTTTACTCTTATTTGGCGTGATCTTTGTGATAAAGTTTTTTTTTTTCCAATAATCAGACCGTTTGGTTATAAACACTAGTAATTCATAGCATAAAGTTTAGTTGGCTCTGTCACATAGACAATTGTCTTCAAATTGCCATTTAACTGTTAGTGTGATTTGAGTGCCATTTAGCACAAAATAACCCCATTGTAGTGTACACACTGTCCAAGTCTGTGGCACTCTGTACTGTGTTAATTTGGTCCAGAGATTGTAATTGTGTGCCCCTCAGGAATTTTCTTGCATTGCTCAATGAAGCGCACTTTAGTAGAAGAATCATGCTTACATTGTACAAATACGAGGTATGGCTCCACCAGAGAATTATTATGATGCGGAAAGTGGGGTTTTTGGTTCAATATGCTGTGGATCTCTTTTTGTATCGGCAGAGGGCCGAGGAGGAAGGACCAATCGAGATCCTGTCCCACTGGCATCCAAACCTGACGATAGCCCTAGTCCACGATCACTCCCCGTGGAAGTCTGGCAGCGTCCCCCAACCCCTTGACAAGAGTAAGAACCTATCCAAGCCACTTCTTGTGCCAAGTATCTGTAAGATACCCAGAGACTGTGTTCATGTCATAGTGTACACATGTGCATTGGAAGTGTGAAAGCTTTACATTACCTTCCAAACTATGTTGAATGACATCATGTCGAATTCAAATTATCATAAGTCTTCATTTTGCCCAATCTCCCTGCTGATGTGGTGCTTTGATTTGAATGTTTTCCTAGTAAAAGTTCTCTCTTTAAAGTCGAGAACTCTTGGCCACCACAACTGTGTACCAAGTTACAATGTCTGTACAAGAATTTTTAGAGCAAAGTCTTTGTTTATTCAAATTAATGATTCTTTTGGTCAAGCTTTCACACTCAAGTATGTATGGCAATAAATTTTTATCATGGCTGTTACTAAAAACACTGAATGACTGATGTGTATTTATGTTGATGAAGGGCAATTTGTTGAGAAGCTACAATTTTTAAAAATGTGAATGGCAGCCACACCTATATGTTTTTCAAAACTAATGAACAATATCATTTACAGACTCATATGGAGGGATTATGAGGAGACTAACGTGAGACTAAAGCCCGCCACACACTACACGATTTTACCCCGATTCACCGGTCTTAAGACCTTAAGACTAGAAGTGTGACGTCACAGTCTTGCCATTTTCTAGTCGTACGACTGGGTCTTAGCGCTAGTCGTAGAGATTTGACATGTTGAATCTCTACGACCAGTCGTGAGCTTTCAGCCATTCACAATGCAGCAAAATGCAAACGCACGCAGTGCGCACTGCGTGCGCTTTACAGTCGGGTCGTATAGTGTGCGGTGTCCGGTCGTACGACTGGTCTTAAGACCCAGCTTGGCTTAAGACTTTAAGACCAGTCGGATCGTGTAGTGTGCGGTGGCCTTTAGTATGTGGAAGACATTATTCATTCATGGTGTGATGCTGTATTTTGTTTTCCAGTGGTCAAGTTTCATCCTTCCGGAGATTACTATCCAATCATCTTCATCAATGACTACTGGAATCTCAACAGTGAATACCAGCCCATCAATGATACCACACCGTAAGTAGTCGTCAAGACAACTACTCCAACCAGTCTGTGGTAGTTAAGTCAATGACATGTAAGCTGACGGGCATTGTCCTCAATCCAGTGGTTTTATATTCGTCTAGTGCAACAGCCAAAGTAATGCAAGCTGTATGTATCATTCATGTCATCCCTTTTTCGCAGTAGGGTAAACCCCAATAGTTGACGTTGCAGAGGTCGACAAATCGTGTAAGTCTTGACAATTAAAAGGTCCTAATTTTCTTCTTGTTCTTTTGTTATCATGTTGTTGACTTTTGAGAGGGTTAATGTATATCATGGCAATGGTGCTGGGTAATGCAGAAAAATGGTTCTGTGAGTATGAAGTGGCGAGTTGTACAAAGTTTGATTATCTGATCATACTATTGGAGAACTTCAGATCAGAGTTTGAATGTAATTTTCCAACAATAAGGAATGCTACAGAAATATGATTTTATTTCACGTACTTTCTCAAACAGACACCATACAGCTGATATATGATCGTAGCTTTCAGAAAGTTTTAAGGGGGGGGGGGGGGGGGTCAGTTTTGCACCTATGCCAGAAATTTTGAAATGACTCGCTTCAGAGTGAAATTCTACAAGTGTTAGTTTTTGCTTGGCTTGGAAAAAGATGATCAACAGACGAACAGCAGTACTTCAGAATAATATGATAACTCGCCAACCTGACTCCCTTTTGTTTGCGACAGAACGCTTCCCCTGAGATTGACGTACACCCCCATGGGCCTGTTTAAGCTCCAGTTCTACGCGGCCCAGACGATGAGGAACCAGTGGACGATGCTGCTTGGAGAAGAACAAGGCAACGATGATGAGGAGGAAGACGGACTGAAGGTAAGAATATGATAGCCTACTCACGATATGAAGATTTTGAGCGTTGTTGTGACGCCATCATTGCCTTGGGAAGAGCTTTAGAGAGATTTGCATACCAGAATGTGCTGATCAATTTATTGATGATATCTATGTGTAGGTTCAGGAGCTGCCTGTTGCAAGGTTGAAATGCTGCTGCATTCATCTCAAGGAATACTGTCGGGGAAAATGCGATGTCAATCTTAATGTGAACACGCAGAGCACATGTTGTCTATAGAGTGATAATGTATGTGTGATGCATGCTTTTTGTACATATTCAAATATCCAGTAGGCATTGTAGCAAGATTAGAAGCTGTACTGTACCTGAGAGATCAGTGCATTGTGAAAGTAGATATTTTGAGCTATTAATTCTCCACACTCGGTCTAGGAAATTGAACCTTGTGTTTTTGACTGTCAGTCATGCATTTGATAGTCATTACATAAATTGCAAGAGTTTAAAGTCACACCAACATAATATGCTGAAGACTCTTCCCTCTTTTTGCTATTTATGCATGTATCATACCACACAGAATGAGAGAATGTCCACACCCTGAAATATGCTGAGTTTGTGAAACCAGAAGTATGAGTTGACACATAGAAGTCATCATACATACTGATTCTGATATGATCGGTAAGAATGTGTCTCATGTTTGTTTTTATTTTATTTTGTTGTCTTTTTCTTCCAGAGAGCCATCCTAGAGACTAACCCATACCTCTTGGGATTAACATTCGTTGTTTCCATCGTGCACAGTGTCTTCGAATTCCTGGCATTCAAGAATGGTAAGTACAGTTTGCCTTCCTCCTTTTCCTTCATAGGAAGAATCAAATTGCCTGTGTAGGACTAATGTGACGTGCACATGTTTAAAAGTACAGCTGTGTGTCTGAATGATCTTTTTAATTGCAAGCAGTGATCCTCATGTTCATTTCCGTTTTTGACCATCAAACCAGTGGGTAGCAATAAAGTTACTGTAAAAAAGAAGAAGAAAAAAACAAGCTTTAAATCATTGTGATTGTTACTGTGACTCACTTTTTATCTTTTTTTTTTTACCAAGATTGAGTAGAGGAAAAGCTTTCTAAGATTGTCTTTGAAAAAACCATACCAAGTCAATTTTATTAAGTTAATTAATATATTCATTTTCTGGGCCAATAAGTGTTTACAGCCACAGAATGTGTTTATCATACACTTATCCCTGCGATCCAAGTTTCCAACACCATCCGCCCTTAACGTGTACATTTCACTGAGAGCCAGTGATGAAATCTCTTCACACGACTTCTTGACAGTGCACATGCCTTCTTTTGCATTTGTTTTTGAATGTCTCACTGTCCTCATGAACAATGATTTGATGCTTCATCATAGAAAATAACTGTGCCTGCATTTCATTCATTTTTGTGCCCCAGACATCCAGTTCTGGAACAGTCGTAAGTCGCTGGCCGGCCTGTCGGTACGCTCCGTCTTCTTTGGCGTGTTCCAGTCCCTCGTGGTCTTGCTCTATATTCTGGACAACGAGACGAACTTCGTGGTGAAGGTCAGCGTCTTCATCGGCCTCCTCATCGACTGCTGGAAGATCACAAAGGTCACGACCCTCAAGGTCAGTGAGGTCATGCACCACTCATTAAGTATGTCTCAGATATAGACACACACACATACATATGTATGCTTGCTTGACACTCTCATGTACCACTCACATACTAAGTATGGCCCCTTGGTCATCTTACCTAGGTGAGCCTGATTGATTTGGAAGTAGGTAAGATCATTGGACCTCTCTTATTATTATGGGGGTCAGGACAGTCAATGTGAGAAATCAAGATAAATAGGAAGATGTTAAAGGCACTCAATCATGGCGAGTGGTTTGTGCGGCACGGAGACGAACGCAACACACTGCCTCCCCCATTCTGTATCAAATGTAGTGACCCCGAATGAGAATAGCGCTGGCTCAATGGGTCTGCGAACAACACGCTAGACTACAAGAGCTCTGTGCTACAAATCTCCTAACCCAAAATGGCTGTCCGAGCAAGCCACGAGAGCTTCCGAATGGACGCACACTCTCAGTGCGCATGCGCATGAAGAGAGGCCAAAAGAGCCACGCGTCTTCTGGCCTCTCTCCTCCAATCACCGCAGCTCGCCGTCACAATGTTTGTGTATGATGCGTACACACACACGCACACACACACACACACACACGTGTCTCAGTGGCAGCATTGTCCCACACGTTAGTCTGGCATTGTGCAATTGCATGCACAAACATCGGTCGTTCGGGAGTGTACGTACCATTAGGGATGATGATCGACCATCTTTAAGCATTTGCCACAAAATCTCCCTTTCTGTAAGTTGTCAGTATGCCACGTCATATGCAGTCTCATTGTGTATGAAACATAGGTAATTAGATTTCTTCTTGTTGCATCTCTGAGTGTCTGGCTTTCATGTGTGATGCTGGAAATGTGTGCGTCATAAAAATATACATGAAGATTTGGTATGTAGAATGGTTTGTAGGCTCTCTACTACCCAGTTAATTTCATTTAAAGATGAAAATTATCAAGTGTAAAGAGGGCTGATAATTCATATTAATTGACTCTTCTTCATTTGCCATGCTCTTGGATGAATGCTTTTCTTTGCAAGCAAAATGATTGTCATGTCAGAGTGCTGTGTGTGTTTCACAGAGGTTGGAGAGATTGTAAATAGTTTTGGTCATCCTGCAATCTCTTTGTGACATTTTGTTTTCAGTTCGACAGAGAGAGCATGATACTTGGTATAATACCGAAGCTCACTTTTGCCGACAAGGAGTCCTACACAGAGTCAAGCACAAAGGAGTATGATAAGGTGAGTTGGCCTGAAATACCACACAGTTTGTCTGTAGCGGCTATAAGTTTGTTTGTTTTTGTTTTTTTAATCTGGACAGGTAATGGTCAGAGCAACTTGAAAAGCTTTGTGGTTAAGCTTTATACAAAATTGCCCATACAGTCATGAAGTATGTTTGCTGGAGATCACATGGTCTTGTACCCATTAGATTGGCAGGTTGCTCAGTTCTGTGCAACCTTTGGAGACTTGTACTTGTCTGAATTATGTTGTCGGTGTAACTGGGGATGTTTCCTTCTATCCTATCCCATCACACAAAATAGCTTTCAAGTACCAGTGTATTGCTGAAGTCTTCCTAAATGTTGGTTGACTTCTTGATTCCCATGCAGTATTTTGTTTGCCATCGCTAAGCATGCATCTTGAAAACTGACTTTTGTTTTCTTTGTCATCATCGTCCATCATCATCATAACCATCATCACCGTTATACTGAGGCTTGTTTGTTTGAAATGTTTGAAAATCATACTGTATTACAGAACCATTTCATTACATAAACCTGGTTATGTCATGCGCTACTTTACATTTTTTTTTCTCGAAAGAGAGAAAAAAAACAACAACAACAGCAAAAAGTCACATAAAACAAAACATAGGTTTGTGACTGGGTGAACAAAATTTCTCATTGCCAAACAGACTTAGCGCTGAAACAGGCACCAAACAATTTGTAAACTTGTCGAAAACTTAATGAAAACTTGTCCTGTTTTCTGATATTTGTAAGACTGAAGTTATGTGAAGTGCATAGAAAATCTTCTAGATTATTATTATTATTGCTATTATTGTTATTGTTATTATTATTATTATTATCATTATTATTATTATTATTATTATTATTATTATTATTATTATGATTATTGTTATTATTATTATTATTATTATTATTATTATTATTATTATTATTATTTTTATTTTTATTATTATTATTATTATCATCATCATCATCATCATCATCATCATCATCATCATCATCATCATCATTATTATTATTACCCTCTTACCTCTCTCCTCAGATGGCCTTCAAGTATCTGTCGTGGCTTCTCTACCCACTGCTTGTCTGCTATGCGATCTACTCACTCCTATACCAGGAGCACAAGGGCTGGTACTCCTTTGTGCTTAACATGCTCTACGGATTCCTGCTAACATTCGGTGAGAAAGAGATTGAGAGAGTTAGAGATCAGAGCTCCCGAGGGGCCCGGTCATCTGCAGGTTGTTGTTTTTGCATTTTGATGGCTGGCATTGTAGGCCCAGCATTCACAAGAGCTTTCTTGGGTCGGGAAAACCCCTGCAGTGGGGCGGGTGTAATCTTTATAGAATTTGAATCATCATATTCATTGAATTGAGACTGACAAGTACAGTGTAGGTGGATATGTTCCACTGCATATTTAAAAAATTACCCAGTCCAATATGGCTGTTATTATTGTTATTATTAGTATTAGTATTTTCACCCGCAACATTGGCTATGTCCTATTTTCTTATGTCAGTTAATTTACTGTTCAACAGTATACAGTATACATGGCCTTTTTCAAGTGATATATATGACATGACGGACCTGCCTTCAAAGTGTAGTATGAATGTTTTTCTATGTTTATGTGAAAGCATGAGATGATTAGTGGTTTCAGGGCTGGTACATTTTGTATATTCAGTTGTGACAAAAGTAATTTACAAAGTGTGGAGATCTCTTTCAAGCTTTGATATGTTACAACATGATGAGACAGATTCTACACAAAGTGAAGGAACTTCTTTTTTTTTTAAAGCCTGCTGCTGATAATAGGATGCCTAATAAGAACTAAGGGTTTAGTAGTATAGTAGTTGAAGATTACCTGGTATAGAATGTTGGCTTTCCAGTGCTGCACACGCGACACTTCAGACAGATTCTGCTCCATATTAAAGGTCCTTTTTACCAGATGAAACAAAAACAGATGAAACAAGAACACAGCTTTCATGCTTCAAAATAGTTTTAAAATGTGGGTTAGGGATAGAAACAACCAATGTAAAAATTTTGATCATTATAGTCAATGTTAAGTATTGTTAAATATATATGCAAAATGTGAACAATAGTTACAATAAAATTGTTTCTAGACTTAACTGTCTACAGTTATGCTTTACGGAGAAATATAGTGATATCTCTGTATATTTTAGCCTTTATTGCAAAATTTTTGTATGGTTACAATGTTTTGTGATACAACTGACCTAAACATGTGCATCAAATGTGATAACTCGAACATTTTTTAAATCACTGCTCCCAATGGTAAACAATACCTTTAATGCATGAATTAATTACATTAATTAATAATGTTGAACCTGTTCCACTCTCTTTCCACTGGTAGGATTCATCATGATGACTCCGCAGCTCTTCATCAACTACAAACTCAAGTCAGTGGCCCATCTACCGTGGCGAATGCTGACCTACAAGGCACTCAACACCTTCATCGATGACATATTCGCGTTCGTCATCAAGATGCCGACGCTCTATCGTATAGGCTGTCTAAGAGATGGTGAGTGCAACAAAGCAGCAAATGGTTATTTCTTTCTTCCCCGAACCACAGCAATCTTATCAAGAACCCGAGGATGTGTAATACCAATTGACTAGCTCATCCTGAGAATGGGTGAAAGAAATGTAGTTGTGATTTCCATATCAAGCTCAACAATTGGTAGCACAAGGTCATAAGTGTTCTGGAGTATCACTAGCAAGAATACATGATAACGTCGTGGTGTAGTTTTGCCGTTGAACTCAAAATGGCATAAGTTCTTTCCATCCGTTCTGTGTATCTAATTTGTAAGCAGCACTGTCCACTTTCTGCATTTTGCTGTCACATAGCTTAGAGTGTCCTAGCTTTTGAATGAATATGAAAGTCTGAGCTTATGCATAGGCACTGATCAGGCACCAGTGTGTTGCCTGCACTTGTATACCATGTTCATTGTAATCCTAACTTGATTTTAGTTAGAGTGAAAAATATTGTGTTGCCAAATTTTTGAGTCGGCATTGTCCATGTTTGCATGATGTTGGGTTATTTTGACAAGATTTTGATCCTCTACCTCTCTCCTTTTTCTTTCCTCCACGCAGACGTCATCTTTCTAATTTTCTTGTATCAGCGCTACATTTACCCGACGGATTACAAGCGAATGAATGAGTTTGGCACCACCGGTGAGATGCACGAAAGCGCCGATCAGCCTGCCACCAATGGGGGCGCCGTGCCCGCCGTAGAGGCCGCAGAAGGCTCGCAAGAACAGGCGGCCGTCAAATCTAGTCAGGAGAAAAAGGACGATTGAGCTTACCCAATAATCCAGACATCTTCACAACGTGTTTTTTTATGGTGCTGTGAATATTTAATCGTTCCCTGAAGGGAGTGACCAGCACATGATTTGGGAATGCTTCGTTGATTGTTTTATTGTTGTTTTTGGTGATTTTTGCAGGGATGCTTTTGATGTGTTGTTTATTTGTTTGTTTTTCGGGGTTGGGGGAAGGGTAATGAATTTGTGTTGTGATCATAAAAGAGGTTTTTTTTGGGGGGGATGGGGAAGTTCCTCCGCCCCCCCTTTTGTGTTTTGTTGGTGCCTCGCTTTTCTGCAATGCATTGCAGTTATTGGGCACTTGTATGCTGAAATGCAAAGGGGAGAATTTTTTGAGTGCAAATGAGTCAAGCGTGGATATTTTGGCTGAGTAATCATGATAGATATTACAATTCCACTCCCTCCCCCGACAGTGACATAATTGTGTAAGTCAGCATTGGTGATGTCAAGGTGTCTTTATATCCATAGATGTAATCTGTATTGTAATATGTGGTATGTGATGATTTGTTTGAAAGATGATTTGTCATATGAGAAGAGTGTAAGAGTGTGTGTTGAGAATTTGCCACCAAAAAACCTACTCTGCAGCATCCTGGCGTGACTATCATTATTCCATGTGTGCATTGCTGCCTCCTTACACTTGTAATCTGATCAAGAGCGAGTGAGCAAATGATTGGTATGGGATAGATGGAGTGATTGACGATAAAAACCCCATTTCACATCTAAAATTCAATCTGCACCCCATGCCTCTGATACGTTTTAATGCCAATGTTATTGATGCATTTCTCAGTAGCGAACGGTCGACTAGTTCTCTCGTCGGAGCTTGTGCATAGTAATGCAGAATTACAGACAAGGTGTCTCCTGCAATGGTCTAGAAAGATTTGAATCATTTTTACACATTAGAGGAGTACAGACCCTGATGAAATTTGGTAACGGTGTCATCTTCCCATTTTTCTATACTCTGACCAAATTACATCGTAAAGGCAAGAAAACATGAACATGTCACTGTCCGATTGGTCAAATTGTCAAAATATGTTGCTGTTTTAGTACAAATATCGTACCTATGTACATGTGTATAGAAAGGAGACTGGGTCTGAGGACATCATTTTCTGCCACTTGTATACTCAATAATCAGGCACTCATTGTAAATTTCTGCGATATGCTTACGTAGTGCCTCGCCTTCATACCAAGGTTGTTTGTAATGAGCCTATGTGCTGTGTTTGGGCATCAAATACTTTTACTCACCGGCAGGTCATTTTTCTCTCCACGTGTCCCATTATCAATTGCCTTGGAAAAGTGACCCTTTCCCCTCCCCCCACCTTGTATTGTGACAGTTATCCTGTTCATATCTCAGTAAAAACAAAAATTTACTGTAGGCAAAAGAATTTTGTGGTGCTTCTTCTTCAAAGGATTGAAATTATCGTGGCAGCGACCTTTCAATTCTCCCCAGAGATCCGTGACTGATGTTGTGTAGAGTTCGTTCGGAGGCACACTTATCAGTACTGATACAGAGTCTCGACTTGTGTCGTGGTCGGTTTCTTGTAGTTGTATATGTGACAAGATTAGAGAGCCCATGTAGGTGATTATATAACTGACTTTTGTCAATCCACTGAAATGATCCCACAGAAATCCCAGTGTGATATCCCCCTCCCCTGGGTCGAGCGTAAGCCCTGTTCGAGTGAGGGTATTTTGGCCTCATGCACTTGAGCGTTAGTCTTGCGTAGCATATAAAATTTGCGCTTCGAATCTCTGTTGCAAGGCTTTAGCAAGTACAATGCCTTTCTGTGCACTCATACTGTCTATATATGCCATCTGTTGTTTCATTTCATTTTGTTTTATTTTCTTTTTCTTTTCTTTTTCTTTACTTTTTGTTTTGCTTTTTTTTAACCTGTTTTCTTTGGCTCTATGTGTATTCGATGTAGCATCCTTTCCTGTCTTCGATTTTCTCTTCAAGTAATTCCTGATCTATCACAGCCAACTTCATTTTTGACTTGCCACTTGAATCAATTAAGCCATTTTTTTTTCTCTCGTCACTCTGCCAAAAGAAAAAAAAAAGAACACCAGAAAAAAATTAAAGCCAATGAACAATTAAGTCCTTAGAGCTCTTCATTACACCCCAATTTTAGGAATGATTACTATACCATGTAAGTAAGTCTTTCCTGTTAATAGCATGTCATTTCTTCTCCCCCCCCCCCCCATAAGCTTATGAAGATCATCCAAGTATGATGACAGTCCTGTCTTCCACAGATTATCTCATTTGTGTATCCAAATTTTGTGTCAAGGGGGTTACGTCTCTCTGAAGGCTGTTAGGTATGGATAGAAGGGTTTTTTTGCCACGATCTCGGGTGTTTTGAAGCAAAGGATAAAAAAAAAGAAAAAAAAAACATACACACACAAAAATTAGCAGAAGTTTATTATTTGTGTAAAATTTGAAAGGTTGGTTTCAGTATATGTCGTGTCATATATTTGGCGTCTAAGCTTGCTGTATTTTTCACCTTTTTCATGCATATGGTTTGCTTAACTACAAGCTGGAGATTTTATTTAGTGATAACATTGATTCATCCTCCCCCACCCCCACCAAATGACTTATTAAAGAGTAGACATGTTGAAAACAAATAATGACCTAGTGCAAATACAACCATGCTCTACTCGATTCTGTTGTAATGGTCTGATTGGAATATCAATTAGGTTCATGCACTCTGATTTGTATTTTTTTAAGTTGAACATGGATATTCCTGTTCACAAGTGCAGTTTTGCTACCATATCCATCAACAACAAAAAGTACAGCCTAGCTATGTAATAAGGAAGTACTGTATAACACAATATTTTCGCTGCATGAAATTTTTGTGAATTGGAGCCGATGGCCCTTTTCACGGCATGAAAATTTGCGAAATTAGAATGCACGGGAACATTCCTCATTTTACAATATTCTTCTTTTGAAAGATCCCTTCTGAGAATTAAAGTGAGGGATACTACTGTATTGGAGCTTCGGTGCAAGTATAGTCCATTGTTTTGTTACTCTAGTACCTACAGTTTACTCGTGATTGTGTCAATGTCTACCTTTGTACGGTTCTACTCATCAATTGTGTTTGATTCAGTAAGGTTGTAACCGTAAAGTATTGCTATCATGAGAAAAGTGATTCATCCCGTCAGCATCCCGTAAACCTTAGAAATATTGGACAATTTGATAATGAGTAGATAATCAGTCCGTTGTCAAGTGTATTTTCCTTCACTTCATGTGTATTTCTCTTTTATATTATTTTTTTATGTGGTTTATTTAGAATAATATTAGGGTTTTGACAATCAAGCCAGCATACTTGTATGAGCTTAATTTAATGCCATGTATGACAGTATTTGGAGAAAGCATTTGATATTCTGCCAGTTTATATACCTGCATTATGATATTCATGAAACCACTGAGATCAGATAATATACATGTACAGTAAGTCCCCTTGTGGTCTGTGTAATGACCCCATGACAATAAATCAGATCGTAACTGTGTGAAAGGACATAGTATTTGATTGCGCCATTGTCATAGTTAATGATGCACTTAATGTGAAGTATCACATATGAGGAAGTGAGGCATGTTTTCATACTGAATTATATTCAAACAGAAGAAAGCAGAATCATTTGTACCTGCACTTGATGACAATTTCAAAGAAAGCTTTTACCCGGAAAATACCCAGCTTTGTAGTGCAAATCATTGTGATCAGAGCAGACCACTTAACCAACATAATTATTCAGATATAGTGCTTATCAGTAAAGACAAATCAGTCATGGCAACCAGAACCAGAAAGCTTGCTGCAGGCTTATGTGGCATTTGAACAACTGAGGCAAACAGATTTGATGTAGATAGTGATATTTCCTTTAGCAGGAGCAGGTAGATTGGATACCTCATTTCTCGATCTCTCGTGGCAAAATACCCAGACCTCCCGACCACACTGAATTTGGAGGAAAGAATCTGAATTTTGACCATTCCCTCTTGTTTCGACGAGAGTTTCCTATTTTTCTGGATAATTTTACTACACACTCCTTTGGGAACTGCTCTTTCTTTCCTACTTTTGTGCCAAATCATCCCTATTTTACAGTCAGAAAGATTGGGAGGTCTGAATACCCATCAATTTTAATAATACAAAAGAAAACAGGCTCATAGAAATCATCTCCAATGACAAGGAGAATGCATGACCATCTATTCTACATCATTTTACAACTTTTATCTGGAGTGCAGAATATACCCAGTGTCATGCATTTCGGATGAATGTTATGCCCTAATTTGTGTATACCGACATAGGAAGTTTAAATGGTACTCGGACGAAATATTGGAAGAAAAAGGGGACAGAGTGTATATGGCATGATATTTAGTGAAATGTTACCATGGACAATTTATGGCCTTCGTTGTCATAGTGGATGCTAAAGAGGATTGTGAGGGCATCTATCTGCGATACATATGTGGGGACACTGTGGAACGGTGGTTAAGACTCGCAACTCCAAATCGGAGGACCCGAGTTCGATTTCCACCCAGTGCTTACGCCCTTGGACAAGATGTCTTTATCCACAGTGTCCCTCTCTGGTGTTTAAATGGGTACCTGACAATGCAAGGGTAATACTTCTGGCAGGGCCCTCTGGTAGAGCAGTGGCAACACTGAAGAGGCTACCCTGGATATAGAAGACCTTTTTATTAGTATTATTATTATCTATATATATTGTGCTTGACCCTTTCTGAGTTGGGGACTTTGGACATCATGTACAATACTTTGGGGGTTTTCCATACCAATCAGCACTCATAAGTACACAGGGTGATTTCATGCGCCCTTTGTCTTTTACATGGATGTTATGATAGATGTTGATGTGTTGGACAAATTTAATGGATGCTGAATGCTCTTAAACGAGGCAGTACAGACTCGAGTGCATATATTCAGATCAATTTATTTTTGTGGTTTTAGGTATGCATTTGCAAAAATGTGTAGGCTACTGCAAATGCAAGTCTGTGTACAAATATGTATATAAGCACACTCACAGAATCTCACCGTGCAATGTTAAGGGAGAAATGAACAAGAATGTGGTTTTAGATAAAGACAGCAGCAACAACAAGAAAGCAACAGATCAGCGTAAATTTGAGCAACGTAGGCAAAACATTGTAATGACTACTTCATTGTCATTGAATTAAGTTTCAACGGGAACCTAAAAAAAAAAATAGAAATGAAAAAAAACCTGTTTTAATGATGTGACCTTAATAACTGAATTTTACCTTCATAAGAGTTTCTCATTTGTATTGTACATAGGACGACCTTTGACGTCTCACCGCCTTCAAGTTAAAGATAAAATGTAGGTAGAAATTTTAAACTCTGTAATAAATCTTGTACAGAGGTGTTAAGAAATATATACCTATCTGTTAAACAAATGTGAAGGAAATTATTTCATGATATGCAGAGTTTTGGGGGATTACAACTTTAATAACCAAATCCAGGCAGGAGCATTTTGGTCACATGGCCAACACAGGTGAATTGAGGTGCCTGTGCGTGCTAATTCACAGACATACAAGTGGTCGAAACCGAAATATTTGTTCAATTTGCCCAAACATTTAGTCTGATCACTGTTGCTGCTGCTGTTGTTCGGTCTGGATGGCCGTCTCCCATGGGTAGCGTTCTCGTATTTTGATCAATGTGATCACTCCGATGACTATTATTCAGGGACCAGAGACGAGAGGAAGGAATTTGTAGAAACCATGTTTTCTGTGTCAAAATCTCTCAATATGCTGTTTGTATTGAAGGATGCAGGACTTGCATGCGTGTGGGTAGGAATGAAATATGCAAGTGCGCAGGAATGCAAGTCCAGAACGTTATCGTGAAATCTTCCTTGTAGAGACCATTGACATATTGTGACAAGTCATCTGCATCCAAATGTAAATAATGCACTGTATACACTCTATGCTACTCGAGGTTTTTTTGAGCGGCCCTGTCGGGTGACGAGCTCTTAGCCAGCCAATCATGTGTAAGTACCTGTGATGATATTGTGGATTTTTAAAGTGCCATGGATTGTTATTTTTTATTTATTTATTTTTTATTAATTTTTCTTTTTGCAATCTCTTGACGAGTTGTAAAAATGCTGTCAATTTTGAGGGCATTATTCAATACTGTCTAAGTGCATTAAGATGTTCAAACCAGTGGAATCGAGGTGCATATTAAATCCATTGTCAGGAACTGCAGGGCATTAGAAAGAGAGCTGCATAATCTACGACCATAATCTCTCAAATGCCTTTTCCACATCGTCTCTCAATAGTTATGCCTTCTCTCTCAGCCATTGCTAAGGATTGCAGTCTTCATCAGCAATTCAGATTGTGCATGTGTTCACCTCTAGAGGGCGCCATGTCAAACCAGGGCATTGCCTACATGCTGCAGCAATGCAAGTTTGTACAGAGAAGGGCGATTAGCAGCAAATGTCAAGTTGTTCACATCATGCAATGTCCAACCCCAGTAAACCCCAGTTGAAGAAAGATGCTTGACCCCCTAAGCATTAAAACAGTCACTTGTGATGTTGAGAAATAAAATCCACTGGACTAATCAGAAGGAATCTATTACATGTACCTGTCTTTTTTTTCCAGTGTGCTGATATACTGTAAAAGTGGTTTCTTTCGCGTACAGAAACTTTCGCGGTTTCCATCGGTGCCGACTTTTTCGCGTGTGTTTGAATTCGCGGTCGGTAATGATAGCGTTGTAACAAGCGACAAGTTCAAAACATTTTCGCGTGATGTTCAATTCGCGGTTCAACCTCAAAGCGCGAAAAGGGCGAAAATAAAACCACCGCGAAAGAAACCACTTTACAGTAGTGTAGCCTAAGTCAACAAGGAGAGTGCTACTACATGTAATAAGACTCCACAAGCATAAACTGTTTGGACGGCAACCCTTGTGCATGTACACTGTATAATCAGGGTCAGATTTTGTTGGCTGCAGTTACTATAAGAATCATATTCCACTCAGATCAGAGATTTATTTCATCATCCAAAGACTTGATGACACCTTGAGAGAAGGTACCAAGACTCTTCCCTTGCATACTACAGGAGACTCCTTGAATTTTGATTACCACCATATCTCTTAGGCGTAGTGACATTTCCCTGATTGCTATTTTATACTTTTAAAGGACAAGTTCGCCTTCATAGACATGTGGATTGAGTGAATGCAGCAATGTTAGTAGAACACATCAGCAAGAGTTTTAGGAAAATTGGACAGTCCATTCAAAAGTTAGGAAATTTTGAAGTTTCTGCTCAGTCACAGCTAAATGAGAAGACTACTTCAGCTTGTGATGTCACGTGTAAAATGATATAAAGAAAATATAAAGAATATTCAACTTATTTTCACTCTTCTCGCATAATAAAAGAACAGTTGACTTGCCTCTTTCAGAAGGCAGGGGGAATGATATTACCTTTAACATACATCAGTGACAAGTCATGGAAATGTGCACTTTTTTAGAAAAATCAAATTTTGTAAAATTTTCTTAATACTTTTTTACCACATAATTTAGAATGAGGATTGATTGTTGCCTGTTGCTATGCTCTTCGGTTTGCATGAAGGAACATCTCTATAGACGGGACTCTTCATAGATGACCACATCAAGAGATGGCCCTTGAGCAGAATGAATGTGGGAAAATGTCTCTTTTTTGTTGAGCCCACAGGAGGTGAGGGGAGACTAAGGGATCACCTGTGGCGTCTGTCCGTCCGTCTGTCGTCCATCCGTCCATCCGTCCGTCGTCTGTAAGTCCGTCTGTCCATCCGTCGTCTGTCCGTAACGCTCCAAAAACTTCAATAACTCTTTACTCTGGGCTTCAATTGCAATCAAACTTCGAGGGAAGAGGGGTCATACAAAGTTTCACATTTTACCATACGTGAAGGTCACCTCAAGGTCAAAGCTCACAGGCAGGGGTCAATTAACTTTTGGGCCCTATGTTAAGTTTTTATGTTTCTATTATGGGTCATAACTTTTGATCCATAACTCCATTTGTGACCAAACTTGGATGGTAGATGTCCCTTGGAGAGTGGATGATCACCACAAGGTCAAAGGTCACAAGCAGGGGTCAACAAACTTTTAGAGCCCAATGTTAAGTTTTTATGGTGCGTTTCTATTATGGGTCATAACTTTTGATCCATAGGTCCGTTTGTGACCAAACTTGGATGGTAGATGTCCCTTGGGGAGTGGATGGTCACCACAAGGTCAAAGGTCACAGACAGGGGTCAACGAACTTTAAGGGCCCAATGTTAAGTTTTTATGGCACGTTTCTTTTTTGCCATAAATTTTTACCCTTTTATATCTCCTTTTATATCTGTTATATCTCTCCTTTTTTTATCTGTTATATCCCATTCACATACAATTTCTTGTATGCGAATGGGCGAGACACATTATGGCACTTGCCTTGTTTTCATTTCAGGCTGACCCCAAGATTGGGTAATGTACAATGCTTGAAACAAAACACATACAGACTGGTGCCAAGGAATTGAAAAGGTAAAACGTGAAAGGTGAAAACAAGATAACTTGCAAGGGCACAACTAAAAAAAAGGGGGGAGGAGGAAGATGCAGAAGAAGAAGAAAGTAGAAGAAGAAGTAGAGAAAGAAAAGGAACGAAGGAGAAGAAGAAAAAGAATGAAGAAGAAGGAGAAAGAAGACAAAGAAAGTAGAAGGGATCGAAGAAGGAATACGAAGAAAAGAGGAGGAGAAACCTTGTCAAAAAGGTCATGACCATAATATTATTGGTGTACTGCTAGCTGCAGAAAGTCCTGATAAAAACTTATTACAGTCATAATAAAATTTGATGAAATTAACATTATATTGATTGTTCATATGGAATTTGCATGGCATTACCCATCCCATATTTACCCATTAATGTAGCATGATTGAGGAAATAGGATATCTTATCGGGATATAATATTTCAGTTGATGTCATTGAAATACTGTAGTGATTGAGGTCCAACCAGATTACAGGGGGGGGGGGGGTGTTGTTGTTGTGTTTTAAAGAAAGAAGAGAGAGAGAAAAATACAACAAATAATTTGCCCCAGTCGACAATACTGACATAAGTCAAACATAATAAAACAAGAATGTTAGATATACCATACACGTCTCAAAAAGGGAGCTCATACAAAATAACCCCACAAAGGAGCTTATGCTAATGATAATTATTACAGTAATATTATTCAGTACCAAAAATAATAGTCTCAAAAAAGAGCTCTTGATAAAAGAATACCGGTATTACAAGGAGAAATAGAAGGCGTAAATATTCATCACTGAATGATAAACGCCTAAAATCAAAATAACTACAACAACAACACAGAAAGTGGTATTAGACCATTCTTGCTTGAGTTTTACAAAATGTACAAGGCGATGTTGGTTGCGATCTTATCTCATCATGTGTAAGTTTTGCATTTACATATATTTTTGCATTTACATACATTTTCACGAATGAGGTCACAGACATTTCCACGAGATGTGGTTGATGTGTTTCTGTTTTTATACAAGAAAACCTCAATCAATGATCGATGGAACTTCCATGTGTGTGTTCACTTAATCTAATTAGTTTTGTTGATTTGAATGTTGAAGATAAATTAAGTATAGTTGTACTGTATTATGCTGTTTGTTTTGTTTTGTTTTTTTCTGTTTTTAGTAACAATTTGTATGTTCCTACATAGTAAGTTTCTGTAAATACAATGTAAGTTAAAATATTTTTCACATATCATCACAATAAATTGCATCATTCCGTAAACAGTCTTTACCATAGCTGGATTTATCAACCGCTATGTTTTGGCACAAGTGTTGAATTCAAGTGATCGCTCCATCATCGTGCGTGAACGACAACAATAACAACAGCGTTTGACTTTTCTAAACCGCTTTTTCAAAACACGGTGTGGCAGTCCTCCATGCGATGACAGACCCCCGTGCAGTGCATGGGTCTACCCCATCGCGATCGGGTACGTATGGGTACATCATCGCATCACGTACGTTGTCGATCGATCGCATACAGTATGTATGCACTCGACTCTAACGTTTAACACGCACGCAGAGCTACACACACGACGGCCGGGCGTAGAGCTGCGTAGAAGTGGATCTGAAGAACGAAATCTGAAATGTCAACGAGAACGTACCCACTGGAATCCACGTGAAAACATCTTCATGGGAAAGGTGTTGAAAGCTTAGTCGTACGTTTTACCTGCCTCGAAGTAATTAGTAAAGCCTACAGAGATGGAAAGGGACAAAATTACAGGGGTCATTTTGCTCCTCGGAGCCTTTTTCGCTGCATTCATCGGCTCCGTGCTGATGATGGGCCCAAGTCTGCCACTCATGATTCTTGCCCCTCAAGTTTACCGCAGAGTGACGGATCAAGTCATCGGCTTGTGGTTGGCGCTACCCGTGGTAAGAAACGTACAAATTTACTCCGGGCATTTAGTGAATTATTCACCTTTTTTTAAAAAGAGCTCTACTCCTTTGACCTATGTCATGCCGGATATATTATGGTGCCCATTAATGGCATTAAGGAATTCTAGAACATGTGATTGTGCAGCTCTGATTTGGTGTCCCTCGCCTCGGCTCAAGTTGCTCTGATACAGTGTAGTGTTGTATGATTGAGGGTACCACCGGCCACCTATCGTCACCCTAATGCTAAGGATCTGTAGCTTGTTTATTCTAAAAATATAAAACAAATTCGCCTAATTCTTACATCAAATATGCCATAAATACTGCAGTTTTGAATGTCGTGGCCGTCTCGTTGATTATGAATCTCCGTTTTAAAATAGCGCAATTTTAGTGCATGCAATCCGTTTTCTTTGCGCAGCTTAAAGGGTATGATGGGGGGGGGGGGGGGGTTGGGTTTCCGGACATTTAAGTTCGCGCGTGAAAACTTACCTATTTTACATAGAATATGCACCCTTCTTTACCTCAAAGACTTCATATAGAGTCCTCATGATATACTAGACAACATACTCTGAAAACGGTGTGAGAATTAACCTGCTAAATCGTTGGATTTTCCCCTTCAAAGTGACCCCATGTACGAATGTATTAAAGAGAGTTGTGCACGCGTTGATTTTGTACGGGAAATACATGGGGAGCGAACGTGCACGGTGTTTACATTGTCGCTGTACGATCGACGCTAACGAACATTCGATCGAACTGGCCTAATGACATCAGTATTTACATGTATGTGTGTATAAGTAACTCATAACATCTTGTGAGACTTTCACTGCATCATTTTCATTCCAGACGCACTTACACGCACTTAAAATATGCGTCCGGTCTCACAACCTGTCCGTACACACAATGCTTGGTCATACCTAGCGATCGGCACCCCCTCCCCTCCATACATGTAGGTACAGACTGTAATACACATGAATTTCACAGCCATGCGTCGTTACTGAGCGGATGTGTAATTGAAACGTGTTTAGTTTGGTTTTTTTGTTAGTTTGTTTTTTAGTTTGATTTTCGTTTCTTCGTTTGTATTGTTTTTATGGCTAATGGCACTTAATCCCGCGCGTACCTTTTCGTTCTATACGCAAACAGCCATGTTACGCAGGGTGCCGATGGCAAGGTACCCTGCCGATAGGTGGTACCCTTACCATACAGTGGAGCTTGTACAGTTGTATTTACCTCCTGCTTGAAAAAGTGAACAGAGTTTGAACTCTAGTCTAGAATCATCTAATCTTGACTAGTAGATGTGTTGACTAGTGCTACAAACATTGTGTACATACTGTAGATTCTGGGACTCTTAATCTTGCATTCATCATTTTGATTTGACAAATCAGGATTGCTAGATACCAGGGTGGTCCACAACTTGAAATTTTAGAATGTTGCAAACTTTGAATGTGCAAATATTGTGGAAATTGTACAATGTATGTGCGTGGAGCAAGCACACAGATCACAAGCTTTATACTATAGAAACCTAGTTTGCAATATTTAATGACTCATCCTATCCTTTTGTGCTGCTTATAAAGTATGTTTGATGTCCTGTTTCATGTTTTGTGCCCAAATTTTGGAAGTAAATTTAGTTTGATCTTTCTCAAGTTATGCACATGCTTTTCACATGTTTGATTACCGCGGGTACGTTTACAGTGTTGTTGATTTTAGGCATGCCGCCAACTCTCGAGGATGCTGCATAGCATATTGCCAGCTATAAAGGATGTTTCACAAGAATTCGGGCATATGTTGCAGTGACATTTTCAAACCTCTCATGAACCCCCATTGAGACACATTGCACACAGATGAAATATTATCACCTCATTCAAATCCATTAAATGCACCTTCAGACTATTCAAACGTACAGTATACGCCTAATCACGTGCAATGTGCCCAGCAGTATGTTCCTCTGAATCACTGTAACACGTTAGTATTTGTGTAGGTGGAAGAATATGTTCATAATACAGTGTACTTGACTTCATGTCATTCACAAAATTAATGACCTACTCAAGCATCTATTGCATTACATGCAATAGATATCTGCAGGTCTATCTTAAAACTTTGCCAGTATTGATTGTACCGGGTACACATCATTTCTTGTGGTTGAACATAACATTTCTGTTGATTCTCTTCAATGACATTCCAGTTGTTTTCATGAATGGCAAGAACTTACATTGGATGTACATGTCTACCTTTCAGAGAAAAACTGATCAGTGCCAAAGATGCATCGTGTTGAATCCTACAGAAACAGAGGCAACAAATTAGTGGAAATTTGAGGAAAGTCATAAATTTGATGATGGTACTATAACACAAGCCAGGCAGTTTGATAGTCAGAAAGTCCTCTCATCTAGCATCCTATAATGCAAGCACATAGCAAATGCGACGCTGTTGTCATCTACATGGTTCTACCATTCATAAATTCAAATCTGAGGGGCATTTCATGATGCGTTTTGTCCACTGAACTCTATAGTGGAAGTGACGTTACGCACACTGCTTGAAGTACCGTTTTGCTTTAGTTGGCACTTCCATTCCAGGCCTCCACCTTTAGGCCCCACCCACTTTACTATACGCTACTGTTGTGCAGAGGATAGGCAAGAGACACATACATGTAGAATGGGAGTCAGCACATGTTGCACTCCGCCCTTCCAGATTTATTATTGATTGCTGCTCGTTGATACAGTTAACTGACTTCATGTCCACAAAATAGATAAGTGTCCTACTTTAAATCAATCTCAAGACTGTACATCATTTGTGAATGTTATGTCTTTACAGTTGTATGATTTTTGAAAAACACATTATCTTGAATGCGTCTGATAAATCATATCCCTCATAACTGTCTACACTAGTACGTGCATGTGTTTTGTCTTTAATTATTCTAAAGTAAGTTAAATGACCTCACCCCCAATTGGAAACGTGGCCAAGGGTACCTGGTGGGCTGTCATTGTTCGTGAGGTTTCAAAGGTCTTGATTAGTGCATTGTAATCCAGTCAGTCAACTGATGAGCTCAAGAACCAAGTTGACTTATCTTCCAGCTCCTCTTATTAAATAGCAACAAAACGAGAAATGCTCAAGATTGTTTAATTTATGCCTGAGCTGTTGATCGAAGAACAGGCATTGTATGCAAAGTGACAAGTGCAGTCACTGCTTGAGACAATTTTTGCAGGATAGTTGCTCTGTCTGTAACAGCAAACATATAATAACTGTATATTTTTATATAGCGTGATTCAACATACATTGTATACGTACGTGTAACATTAACAGCATTTAAACTACAGCTGTACAATGTATAATGTCTATGAGATTATTTGCACTGCCAAAAATGTCATTTGTGAAATACAGATCTGCATGTATTCAAATGAATGGTAGTGACTATACAAGGAGCCCATAATGTTTTTCAGTACATTTTTACAACAGTTCCTGTTCAGTGTAACACTATGAAAGCAAAAGGTATAGACCGTCACATGCAGTTATCAAAATACAAAGAAGTTCTTGGAATTCTAGAGCATGGATTTGTGTGTCAGTACACGTACCGGTTGTAAGCATCAGTAATTTACAGGTTCAGGTTTGGTATTTTTTGCCCCTGCTGTCTTCAAAACCTTCTTGTATACAGTGCAGCTGGTGATTCAAGTCAGATTTGATAAATTGTATTTAGATTTACATTTTCATGTGGAAAACAACAACAAAAACAACTAAAGCAGATGCTGGGGAGTCAGAGGAGCACTTTATCACAGAATCAAGTCTCCAGTCAACATGAATCAAATGATGAATATTTTTTTCCCTCACACACTCCATCTGTAGAATACCACTTCGTGTAAACAGTTCATCCCCAAACCATTACCCATGGCTTTTTATGTCTTTAGGTGCTTATAAATCAAAATTTAGTAGGCTGTATTTGTGATGTCACCCTACAACAACCCACACTCGCATATAAAGGTATCTGAGAAATGGCTAACAGCAGCCGGGCAACCGTTGTAAAATATGCTGTAAAATCTATGATATCATGGGATCTGCACTGCATTTAGCAGAGTATAATACTGGAGAGTCATGGTGGACTTTTTGTGTACCATATAATGCAGAGCAAATGGAATGTAGTTCTTTTTAATGCAGCTAGAACTGTGTGCATGCATAATGGTGCACAATAGCACATCCTAGACGATGCAGGTGCTGTGTATTCTGTGAAATAATGAGGGGGGGGGGGTACAAGTAGGGTATTGGTTCTTGTCCAATCTTATATGTTTGCCCAAATGAATGATTTGGGTAATCCTGTAGGCCCTGCTTATTTTGTTTTGTTTTGTTTATCTAACACACACACACTTACACATAATAATTGTAAGGGCTACAATAAGTAATGGTGAAATGATGACAATTCACCCTTTGAGAACGGGCGGATCCAGGAATTCCAGAAAGGTTGGAGGAGGCGCAAATAAAATTAAGGAGGGCGCACACACCCCCTTTCCTTTTTTTTTTCTCACATTTCTTTTATTTCAACAAAAATAAAGGGTGGGGCCATGTCCAGTGTGACCCCCCCCCCCTTCCCCAGAACTGTGGCTAGCAATAACAACAGTCGGTGAGCCTCTAGAAGAGAATAAGGGACCTTCGTTTGGCAGTGCTCCATACAAGAAGGACGGTAGGCTTTGTCATCCTGACTCACCTCCAGCAGCCAGCGGTAATCTGCGCTACTGTGCATGAATGTACACGAAGGGCCTGCCGTGGTCACAGACTGCTGACCAGTAGCCACTATGCAGTGGTGGTCAATCTTCTTAGTTGTGCATGAATGACTTACTACTTACAGTACGTGGAAAGCTGATGCATTCTCCTGTATTTTATTGTCATGTCTGCCGTGTGGGTGTGGGGTGAGGGCGGGGGGGTTGAAGTATTGGTGATGGTGGATGGGGAGAGCTAGACCACGAAAATGACTCACCATTACTGTCACTGCAATTAATGCCCTGTCTTTCAGGATCATTAAACTGCAGATGCATTTAGGTTTTACATTCTCTACTCAGATAGCTTCCCGCTTTTTGTCATATTTTCATCTTAATGTGTTGACTCTAGGGATGGGTTTGGGGGCTGTGACATACATGTAGGCCTACATATTATTATGATTGGGGCTTGGGAGAGAGACTGGAATCTGAATTGCTCTTAGAAAAAGTCAATTTGGTTGCTACCATCTAGAGCATACAATGTAGATTGAAGTACCATAAAGCATAGATTGGACAGGGCGGCTTTCCCGCAAATCCGTTGCAGAAAGTTGTAGTCATCATTAAATGGAAGTTATGCCACTGTAGTGAAGTTTCTGGTTGTCCATACCAGATATATTCAAAATAATGGCTTACACCGTACATACTAATCCTACATCCACACAAAAGATACTTAAAGGCTTGATTTATCATTTGCAGATGAAACAAAAACCCAGCTTTAGGGCTTCAAAATAGTTTTTAAATGTGAGTTTGGGATAGAAACAACCAATGTAAAGGTCTGAATCAGTATAATTAATTTTAAGTATTGTTAGATATAATGTGAACATTAGTTATAATAGAAATATTTCTGGACTAAAACGTCTACTGTTATGGTTTATTGAGCAAAATAGTGATATTTCCTTAAATGTTGTAGACTTTGTTGCGAAATTTTTACATGGTAGAATGTTTACAACTGACAACTGACCTACATATGAATGCATCAAATACATTGTATGATATCTAGAACATTTTTAAATCACTGCTCCCAGTGGTAAACAGTACCTTTAATAATCTCCTCTCATGTACAGCCGGGTGTGGGCATTATGATAGACTAAGAAATCAGAAGTGTACCAAAGTCATTCCGTAGCTCGCAGAGTTCACTGCGTGGCACAACCCTACCTGTGCTCGTGATGAATTTATTTCTTCTGATTCCCCGTGTGAGAAAATCGGTTTGAATCTTTGCCAACATCTTGAAGTCTCTGGTGTGAAGTGCCGTCAAGTTATGTGAGCAGGGAAAAGTTTGACGTGTATGGTAGTGGGGATGCAGAGGGGAGGGTAAAAAAGAGAAATAAGGAGATACTGTAAGGGCAGAGAGAGTAAGAAGCAATGTGCTTGCTATTCCAGTGAAGTGTTCCAAGGAAGATTTGTCAGTAGTGCAGATGGCATTCACAGAATGGAGAGAGACAGATGGAGGGCAGTGAATGATAGGTTGTTTATTTAGAGGAGATTTCTTGATAAACTGACCTGTGCTTCTCCACTGCTACAATGTGATTCCAAAAGTCATACTTACCCGTATTCAAGAGGTGCAGCGTGCTCAGTACACTATAAACATTGTATTATACCTTTATGATATGACATGTATGTTGGTAAATTATAACCTCAAGATGTAGGCCTACATCAGTGTGCAACATTTTTGCTCTGCTTAGTATACCCACACATTTGGACAAGTTTCGAGAAAAATTATTTCAAAAAAAATAACTGTAAGATTCGCAACATTTCCTCCTTTTTTTTAACAGATGTACCCATAATTGATGATTGATACACATGTGCATGTACGTACACATTGTACACATGCGTAAATGCACTACATGTTTGTACTTAAAGTAATGCAAGTTGAATAAGAGCTGTAGATTACAGACACCAAGTGAATCACATATTGGCTATGTAAATCAAATCATGAGTATTGAGGAAGGGAAAATTCACGATGTTCCATTGGCACCACAAATGTTTGAAACAAAGACAACTACAATATGTACAATTATGCAAATTAGAGGAGAAACTGATTTTATTCTTCATCAACTTTCCCACTACCCTGCACACACTTCTTCACTGAATTTCCTTACAAATGTAAATCCGAATTGAAATATGAGAAGAATGTGTTGTGTGTTTTTTGCATCAAAGTGTTTTAGTATTGCAGCAACCTTTAGTCCATGATGACTGTACAATAATTGTAGGGGAGAAGGGTTGTTGCCATATGTCTGATTTCAATGAAACTTTTATCATTAATTGTGTACTGGATATTATGCTTTCATATTTCTATGAATACAAGTCAACTTTAACAGTCTGTGACATTGTGATATGAGTCCAAGAGGAACATTCTCACCAATGAGTTCTCATTGCTTTTGGATTGTTGCAACATTGTGAACTGTCATTCGACAAAGCCTGTGCTCAACATGTAGAAAGGTGTCATCTTGACTTCCTCATTAAACAGAGATATCCACTGGTTGTACACACAATAGCAATGCCTTGGTCCATGGGGTTCCAAAATTACCCCTTCTGCCTCGTTGGTAGTGGAAAAAGGCTTTCTGTAGATATTGATTGTTGTTGTTATGCACAAATGCTCCTTTGTCCTTTTCTCTGACATGCCTTCTGGAGGTGACAATGCGACATAGTGGTAGTCTTTATAATACAGCCTTTTAGACAACACTGCTATTATATACAATCAGAAGTACATGTGTGGTTCAAACAGGCCTTTCTGACAACCATGTTGTTTGTAACATGTGTGCAGGAAAATCTGCATATTTGATTAAATACAGTGTATGTTTGTTAAAGGAAGTTTCATCCTGATATAATGTTGCCTAGTATGAGGAAAGGAAAATCAGAGAAGTACATCAGTAAAAATTTGATGAAAAAATTTCACACATAAAAAGAAGTTTTGACCTGTAAAAAATTTAGAGAGTAAGACAAATTTGCAACTCTGTATGGTCAATAACACAGGGGATAAACACTTCTACATCTGTGTTGTAAACAAAATATCACTAATTTTTCTTTTTCCAAATATTTGGGCACTGACAGAACTTATCTTCTGAGGAAAACATGCTAAAGCTTGATATTCTTATTTTTGATCTAGAACAGGTCTGAAGACATTTTTTTTTCTCTGGTGAAAAATGAAAATTGGTAAATTTTTGCACACAAGTGGAATGGAAAGAGCTCTGTTCAACACACAGATCACATAGAATTGCCAAGTTGTCTTGGTGTACATAGTGTAGTACTCTCCTAAACTTTCAGTTCATAACATTTGTATGTGTGTATGTGTGTGTGTTTTTCCCCCCAACTTTGTACCTCTCTTATTTTGTTTTCATACAAAGAGTGACATTACATCAGAATGGAAGTTCCCTTCAGTATAAAAGCATTGTCAAGTGCACATCAGGTGCAGGAGATATTTTTGAAAATCGTTGATGCATGATTGTTTTTTGATTCCGTCAAGCATTTAAAAAACAACAACACGGTGCTGATGTTTGATCTACTAAGGTATGCTCTCTTCTTTTGTTGGATGGTTGATCTGTGTCTTGCGTTGTATGTAGTGATCTTAATGTCAGGATATTTACGAAAGCAACCTCTTCGTTCCCACCATTACCCAGGTTAGATAAATCTACCATATCAGGCGTAAACAAATTCAAGAATTTAAAACTGTTTAAAAGCAGTTCAGTCAACACCATTCCACTCCAAAGCAAGTGAGACTTTGGCTAATCAGCATTATACTCCCCTGAAGTGAACAAGACTTTAGGAGAATGTGGACAAGACAGTACCTCCATCCTGACATCTGAAGGGCCAGAACAGTCCTGACCCTGAATGCTAGCAAAATCTATAAACTTTGGAAGAAGAAAAAAACAAAAGTCTAGCATCTTGACCAAAATTACCGTTTTTCATGTCAGCAGAGGAGACTTTGCAAACTTCCTTGTTTGTGCCGGTCTTTGCCATAGAACACTTACTGTATATTGTGTGGTTGCTGACTGGAAGATAAAGTGCTTTATACTTCAGCAGGAACGAGGAAATCATTATTAATCTGCTCTCACCAAATTGATAAATGATCAATTTAGATCTGAAACTGTATACTTGTACTGTTTGAGAACTATTCCAGGATTTGCTAAGTAGCTGTGTATACCCATCTGCTGCTACCAATTTTTCATCAGAATACATGGACAGGAAGAAAATCATTCTTTGACGGGAGAACACACACACGAACACACAAACAGTACCTACAGTACGGTACTAAATGTTGGCTCAGGTTTCAACAAGAAAATGTTGGTGCAGTTGTACTTTCATAACAGTGTATGCCCATGATGGCAAGCTGTGCTTAATCTCACATTACTTTTAGGAGTGCCTAGCCTCGGTATCAGGTGGGACTGGAGTATGTTATGTTCCAACTTGGCCTTTATAGCCCATACTTCGTTGCCAGCTGAAGCTTCTTCTGACAGGGAAAACACTCAACAAACCCCTTAAAAAAAATAGTGATAATTTTGGTGAAAGCCAAAAGATATAGCTTACATGTAATAATGAGAAAAGCCCTTAAAAAAAAATTCTATGAGTATTATTTTAACAGAGCCATATGAGTAAAACCATGAATCATCGCAATATTAGCTACCATTGGAGCGTGACAAAACCAGGAACACTTACAAAATGCCTGTAATTTTTCAAACAGGTTCTGAGCTAAGCAGTGAGAGAGCGGCAAGTCACTTTGTACAGTAGCTACAATGTAAAATGGGCAACAGGAGCATTTATTTGAGCGAAAGTCTGCATTATAAAAGTGTTACGGTGTTGTAAATAAATTATTGACATGTTCTTCCTGCAGGGCTCTGTGTCAGAATTATGATGCATACAGTATCGACCGAAAATAAGCTTCCATATTGCCAGCCTGTGTGATATATGACTCCACAGCAGAACGAAAGAATTCCTGAAAGCCCGCTGCCTGAAAGTGTGATAAATGGTTGATGTAATTACCGGTATATTCCTCCCCCCCCCCCCCCTTCATGAAGCATGTAAGAGATACTTTGGATTAAGCAGCATTACCTTGCCACCTCTTTACATATCCTACAGGCTCTACTGGTCGCATTTCTCGCTGGGTTTCATGCAAATTTGCTGATATAGAGATATAAAAGATATTATCATGGAAAAGTCCAGCAGCTACCATTATACTAGGATCACCTGTGTGTATGTGGGTGACAGAACCATCATGCTAGCGTTTAAATAGATCCTTCGATTATGCTGCAGGCATTGATGCCTCAGATGAAAATATGTTATTCATACACTTTAGAATTTATTTGCATTGCTTGTCCTTCAACATAATTCTAGTAGGTTATGAGTCATAAATTATTATTACCTTTGTCTTCTTCCAAGGTCTTTTCCACCAAGACTAACAGCTATGCGAAATTAGTCTGTTTCTTGATGATTAATATCTTGTCTTACATTCTTTAAACATTATCAGCTATATATATTTATAATTATATATAAAATTCTCCATTGTTGTTTTTTTGAGGGGGAGGTTCTATTCAATCATCTTTTTTAACACAGTCAAGATTTCTTTGAAGTGTGTGATACGTTTTGAACTTAACTCCTGAGTATTAAAGGGAAGATAAACCCCAAGAACAATGTGGATTGAATGAAAGCAGCAACATTAGTAGAACACATCAGTGAAAGTTTGAGGAAAATCGGACAATCGATGCAAAAGTTATGAATTTTTAAAGTTTTGGTGTTGGAACCGCTGGATGAGGAGACTACTAGAGGTTATGACGTATGAGTGGACAACAATACCAAGAAAATATAAAGAAAATACTACAAAAATCCATTTTTCATGAAAATTACAAATTCCATCAAATTGATATTGACATATGTTAAGGGTAGCAATTATTCCCCCTGCTTTCTGAAAGTGGTTGGTCCACTGCTCTTTCATAATTCTAGAAAAGTGAATTTTTGTTGAATTTCCTTTATATTTTCTTTGTATTGTTGTCCACTCATACGTCATTTCCTCTAGTAGTCTCCTCATCCAGCGGTTCCAACACCAAAACTTTAAAAGTTCATAACTTTTGCATCGATTGTCCGATTTTCCTCAAACTTTCACTGATGTGTTCTACTAATGTTGCTGCTTTCACTCAATCCACATTGCTCTTTGGGTTTACCTTCCCTTTATGTATATTACTTCATGATGTTACCATTCACACCTTTCAAATGCTGTTTCTTATGCACACCTTGTACCTTACACTAGTATATGATTATTCAAAAGCATGAAATTCTGTACCCGCTGCATGCTATAAGGATTAGAACAGGTTCCCACCTCCCTGATTAGAACCAACACTTGCTGTTGGGCGAAAGCTCTGTGGTCTAGTGGAGATGAAGCCTGTCCGGTGATCAGGAGGTCGTTGGTTCGAATCCTGCTCGAGTATGTATGCCCATGATTTTTTTATCATGGCTACTACTAAAACACTGATCAATTCAGTGCTTGATACATCGATGTAGGGCAATTTGTCAATCAGTTGCAATAGTATACAATTGTTGTACATTCTTTGAGCTGTGTACTTGCACTGGTATTTCATGCAGTATACATGTACCAAGCACGTAATTAAAGTGTGGAAATTTTTGCGCTCTGCTAGGCCATTGTGAAAATAACAAAGTACAAATATTTTTTTTTTTTTTTTTTTTTTTTTTTGGGGGGGGGGGGGGGGGATGGGTAGCATAGTAAAATATGTGCTGAAGAAATCCAATCTGGGTACAGCCCAAGCATGTAACCACAGGAAAGGTTCAGCTTGTACAGTATATGGTCACTGTGTGTACTGTACTGATTGACAGGACCTACATGTACCCCCTTAGCTATAAATAAGTACCCACTCCATGTTCAGGTTTTCTTGCATTAAAACAGATTCAAGTTGAACTTATAGAACTTGGGGGGGGGGGGGGGGGAGGAATGATACATTTGTATAAATCTTCCAGTTCAACACATTTATATAAAACAGTTTTGTGGTACTAAGTAAGTATAACCTTATATCTTCGTAGACACTTTCATAATTTCTGAAATTAGCAACTTTATTTTTCTGTCCTAATTTTGCCCATCTGGCAGACCAAGCACTTGAGTGCAAGCCATGGGTATAATCATAATTGGACCATTTACTCTGGAAAATGATAATTTTTCAACCAAAGTCGGTATGGGTCTGGATAAAGCAAACTGACCTCCAAAGTTAAACTTGTGTTGTGCGTGTTATCTCAGGATGTGCTACTATGACAGGAAGTAAGTCACTGAGCTACAAACGGAGGTGATAACATTCAGCCCACAGTACTGTGTTTGTAAACAGAATCCGGCATTGCTGAGTCCACTGTTCGAAGCTTCTGTTAGGTGCATTCACATTAAAATTATTGCTTAATGCCATGGTAATTTGTTGCCGCAGTTCTCACTGGCAAAATATGAAGGCGATAGATACCATGGTATTTCAGTTGGTACCGTTCGCATTTGTGAAAAACCTTGGTATTTCTGGCCCGAAAGAATGTACCTCTACAAGCACTGCAGTATATGACTGTATTAAGTGTGAATAGGCCTGTTGATGGCTTTTAATTGTTGCATGGCTTGAAAATTTCCCTCTGGCTCAGTCAGGCTAACGATCCTGATGCGCTCCAATGACGGTTTTATTTTTCTAATTAGCCAGTTTATCTATTACTAACAGTAGTATCGATATTAATCATCACAGCGTATATGTGCTGGGGTCACAAAAAAGCAGTGGTATGTTTTGTTTTGTTTTTTACTTTGCAAATTTTGCATTGCGAGAGTGGACATATGTGTGTAACTTACTGCATGCCAAAATCATGCCACCCAGATCACAAATGTAATACTATGTCAATCTCTTGGGAAAAGATGACTTTTATTTCTCATTCCAATTCTCTCAGTCATAAAAATGCATTATCAGCAGCGTTCACTTAATTATTTCCATGCTCTGTGGTGATTTTAGATCTCCGTGCACGATATGTGCCGTGATTCAGTGAACTGGACACATGCAGTTTGTTTGTTTGTGTGTTTGTTTTTTTGTTTTTTCAAGTGCCAGGGGGAGTGCTACCGACATGTAAAAGAGTACATGTATGTGGGACAAAGCGGGTTTTGTTTTAACTGTTAATATCAGTATAATTTTATGTTCAGGAAATGTATTCAAGTATCTACATCTATAAAATTTTGTAATAGTTGTATTGTTTTGCACTAGTTTGTCAGAATCATGATAGGCTCGTCCATACAAAGCATGTGATCTTGCAGACATGCATTAACGCTTCCGTATTTCATGTGAATGCTTTATAGGTGCATATCAAATGACAGGTGTATAAAAGAGTCAATCAGCACTGACATTTTTTCCCATCCTTTTTCTTTCATCTCCCTCTCTCTATGAATCCATGGTGGCTGGCTCTCACCTGCTGATGTGACCTATGACCCCCTGCAGGCGTCGCTAGGTGAGTATACACTGATTTGCCTTTTTCTATTCACGCCCCACAAATGAGCTCTCCTTCTGAATCTGTGGTGAGTGATGATGGCGATGCGACATTGCCATGGCAACATATTGTCTCAAGCTGGGAGAGCTTTGAGCAGTCATGAGTGTTGAGGCAGATGAAATAGCAATGATACGTCGTCAGTGGACTGCTAATTAAATTCCTCAAAGGATGCAAATGTAGCATTATCATTTTGTCTGTCCACATAGCCAAATATAAAGGTTCTGGAAAGTGGTGGCTGGGGTAAACTGATGTACATTTTTCTCTCCCGTTACCACTTACAGCCATCATACAGCAGACGTCAATAACTTATATTAATACGTAGTCATAATAATGCTGAATGAGCAAAGTAATGGTTGACTATACATAAATCATATACTTCATGGACACAGCCTTAGTCCACAAGAGAATGTACAATGTGTATCTGCATTATGCCTTTTTCTATAATCTGCAATGTATCATTCATTGCTCAGTCTCTCAACTCATCCTTATGGCCTTTTAGCACTGCCCTCTTCTCTTGACTTAGCTACAAAATAGGCATTCTGTTATCTTGCTATACCTTTAAGAGTGGGTTACATGTTTTGATGGCTCATTAAGCCATCACAGGCATTATAGTATCTGTTTTGCGACAGTGCTCATCAAGCAATGAAAGCTTCAGTTTCTATCTACAACGCTGTATCTTACTATCGCACCCTACCAAAGTCACTTCAAATTACCATATAACGTTCAGGAAGGAGCAGTACCTCAAGGGGCAGACCTTCCTTGTGGTACAGCAAGCATAGAGGGAATAGAAACCACAGTGTGACCTGTGACATCGATGCTAGCCACCACTGCACATAAGTGCCCAAAGTAAACGAATCCATTTATTAAAGCGCGAGGACAATACCACCATTGATAACGAGTGCAAGAACACTTGAGAGCCAATCATCAAGATTAATACGTCAGCGTGAGACATTTGAGGGGATGTTTTTATAGTTTGATGTTTGATGGTGCAGTGCGAAAGTACACTGCTCCTGGAAATAATTTACTTTCTATGCAACACGATTAATCCTCTCCTTTGGTTGTGGAGCTGATGTGGCTCAGTGGTTAAGACCACGGACTATCAATCATGGGGTCCCTGGTTTGAGTCCCTTTAGCAGCAGCAGCTTTTGCCTCAGGCTAAAGCACTTTATCCTCTCTCATTGCCATAGTCCGTTGGAGGGGACTTAAAACTACCAGTCACAGTGGTTGTTTGCTAACATAAGACATCTATTAGGTACTTCCTCCAATAGCAGCCACATAAAACGAAACATATCTCAAAATTGCATTGTTCTTTGGGACAATATCTCTTTCTAGATTGGACTACCAGTTGTAGTAATAGCAGGAGTGGTAGTACAACTGTAGAAGTAGTAGTAGTAGCAGCATCAGCAGCATCAACAGCAGCAGCAGC
The DNA here is from genome assembly GCF_040938485.1 of Diadema antillarum. NCBI lineage: Eukaryota > Metazoa > Echinodermata > Echinoidea > Diadematoida > Diadematidae > Diadema > Diadema antillarum. The sequence continues at coordinate 4,002,463 of NW_027270954.1, forward strand.
AGCAGTAGTAGTAGTAGAAGTGGTAGTAGTAGTGGTGATGGTGGTGGTGGCGGTGGTTGTAGTAAGTAGCAAGATGTGATTGTTATATTGACTCCTCTACAACCAAGTCCAATGACTTTTTCTTGTATTGTTTTTCTTTTCTTTTAACTGCAGAGGTGTGTTTTGGCACCAAATTCAGAGCCATTGGGCACAAAGTTGCCAATGAGCGCAGCGTTATCATCATGAACCATCGGACGCGGATTGACTGGCTCTTCTACATGGCCGTCTTGTTGGCCTACACCCAGACCACTAACCTCAAGATCATCCTTAAGACCCAGCTCAAGAAAGCCCCATGCCTTGGTACATCACAAGATTTGTTTACTGTTTGTTTTACCACATTATGGCAGACTTCAGAATCCCAGCAATTTGATTGTTCAGAGAGTGGATTGAAGCCATGCAATGTTTGTTTTTTTGTTTTTTTCAATTCAGCTCTCAAAAAAATGCAGTTATATGACTCACTTCATGTGTGGGGTAAATTTGCCATGTATAGACTAAGAATTCACTACTCTCATTTGATAGAGCATATACAGCCATTTACTTCTTCTTGTGTAATACACAGTAATATACAGACAAATACATTTCATATTATAGCAGCTGCACAGTGTAAAAGATTATGATTATTGTGAACTATTATGATGGTACTTTCCTGTCAAATAAGGCGATGTGTAAAATGCACCTGCGGGAGTTCTTGCAGACTGTAATACAATGTGGACACGCAGCTTGCGTCTGGGTCTATTGATCAGGGTCTTGTGACATGTGAAGCATAAACCAGCAAATTTTCATTCAATGCCAGGTGATTTCATGTTTGATGGAAGCCAGAGATTATTCAAATGGTTTGTGTGCCCCATTGTTGAAAAACATTTGAGGCAGAACCTAACTTACCCAAGCAGGAGCTCCGCCTCACGATTCATTGTGATACAGAAGAAACTCAAAGCAAGCAAACCAATGGAAGAAGAATTTGGGAGTTTCTCAAACTTTCTTGAAACGGTGATATTAGTTGCAATCAATTAACATTTAAACCTTTGGATTCTTTGAGTATTGCTCAGCACAGAAAATGACGTAGCATTGTACACACTGTCCAAAGACCCTGGCAAAGAAATGGCAAAATGAGATAAAGTGATGGTGTATGCCTCAAAGGTCTTCTGTGCCTTTAATATTTGATTTCCAACTCTGTCAAAACTTTCATTATTCCATTCACTTGATTTCACACAAATTTTTCAAGGTAGTTAAAATGTAATTAAAACATGGAGTGGAACTTTCCTCTCTTAACTGACCCTGTGTGTGCTTTTTGTGCCAGCTGGCATATGATCTAGAAAACCCCCACAGCTTTGTATTCACTGTCCAAAGTCCATGGCCCAGAGAGGGTTAAAGATAATTTTCACATGCAGCTTACATGACCATTGCTTCAAGGAAGTGAGAGCTCTTTATGACAGCCCTCAAGAGGGGCTGCAGTCCTCTTCGACAACTCCTCTCCCCTTTCCTCCCTCCTCCCCTCCCTCCCCCCTCCCCCTTCCCTCCCCCTCTCCTCATGCTCCTGATATGCACCTCTCTATTTTCCCCCCTCCACTCCAGGCTGGGCCATGCAGGCAGCGTGCTTCGTCTTCCTGGCTCGCCAGTGGGTCAAAGATCGCGTCTGGCTCACCTCGGTCCTCAAGTACTTCTCCGAGATGCGCTACAGTTTTCAGCTGCTCCTTTTCCCAGAAGGTTTGTATCAATAGGGGAATTAAAAAAAAGGCAACACAACAACAACTGCAACAAAGTCCCATGAAGAGAAAAGAAAACAACAAACATATCCACAAATTCCTGGAATCCTCGATACCTGTCCCCGCGCAACTGCATCGAAAAGAAGAAGAAAAAAAAAATCAGTTGTACAAGTATAGAGGTGGCCGAGTAATTCTGGTCTGTAATGAAGAATTGAATGAAGAATGGACTCAGTATATTGTTGGTCTTATTGACAGTGTTTAATCCTCTCTTTCCATCGTGGATGTTGGCTAACGAAAAGAATGCTTCAGAATCTCTGTCAGTTGAGTGTATGTGCCCCAAAAGAACTTAATTGTATTTATTTATGGGTACGGGTGGACAGAGAATAAGAAGTTTTGAATGTAGATTATTTGAAAAACAAAAAAGCATGTCAGTAATATGGCAGTTATCGTTGCAGCACATGTGATGTGATATCTGTAAACAGATATCAAATTAAAAACCAGGCTGTGCTATGTGTTTACTGTGGTTTCCGGAACTCACGTAGGCTGTGGCAATATCGATTTGAACAGTGATGGTGCAAGATTCCAAATGTTCAGCCATCATGATGTTAAGCGGCCAATTCAAGAGGAAGTGTTACAAATCATGAATTGTAACATAGGACCACAAAGGCGCAGCTGTGAAAGAATTCTGTTGCTAGCTGGGAATATGGTTGTGGGATATTTTAAGGCAGAGAAGCCATGGAGAAACCATACAGTGCGCTGGGGTGCGCTCTCTATTTTTTTCTTTCTCTGTCTCTCTCAGGAAACTAGGGAGAGTGAATGAATATTAAAGAGAGAGAATGAATGAGAGAGAGATAGACAGACAGAGAAAGAGGAAGAGATTTGTTAAAGAGATTTGTTACAGCTCCATGGTTTAAGTGTATATGTTAACCATGTGGTTTTCATGTATTAATTGAGCCAGAGTAGTGTGATGTATGTTACTTATGTTGTGCAAGTCATATGGTGTTTCATGAGATTGATTGCTGTATGAGATTGATTGCTGTATGAAGTTTAGATGGAAAGAGAAATACTTCATTCACTGTAAACACAATGCATGCCTTGGGGGTTTGTGATTGATGGCAAAATGTACATGCCTTGGTCACTCAGAATGTCTGCAAGTGATATTGAGGTTTATGCTTGCCTACCATGGATGAAGAAACAAATTGTAAGTAGTGGGCTGTTCTCATCACTGAGCTCTATAAGAAAAGTATGGATATCTCATTGGGTAATCGCTTTGAAGCCACTGTGCCGCCATCTTACCACGCACATTGCCATGCACTTGTGTACGGAGCTCACGACATCACATTTGTCGGTGACGATCTCTGCTGGAAAATGCATGCGTGTCTGCATAGAGTGCATGTGGTAACATGGAGGCTTGGTGGCTTCAATCACTTGTACAGCATGAATCAGCCAATGAGATATCCAGATATTTTACTGTAGAGATCAGTGGTTCTTACAGGGATTTACTCCTTACTGCTGCAATAGCTTGAGTACACCAAGAAGGTTGGCAAAGATGTTTGCGCACGTTATCTCCCAGCGTCAACACGGCGGTGTCTGAATCTGCCAAACTTGACAGATAGATAGCCACTTGAGCTATATCCGTCCATTGTCTCATGTAAGTTGTGCTCATCTTCAGTATCGTGGTGCCACCTGCTAGAATGTGCACAGAGTTCCTTGGCACCATCGTTAAAACATCATGCTCTGTTGCCTGTACCATTCAACAACTGTGATTCACAGTAAAGACCCTGAAAACATATACCTGCACGCCATTGTCTATCCGCAGCCATTGGCAATGCTTTGATAGCTATATGAATAAAAAAAAACTAAATATAAAAATTTGTATGGATGTGCATATCTCCATATGTATACAGATAGATAGATAGATAGATAGACAGACAGAAAGACAGATAGATAGATAGATATATAGGTAGATAGATAATTGCAATGATAATTCTTGTTTTTTCTATTTTTTTCGTGAAACATGTTATTACAATTTTAAAAGCAATTCAGAATGAGATCATTGTAATCCATGAACTGGTGCCATGATTACTTATATTACGTGAACTGGTAAGGCATAGTGCTATGCTGTTGTGTGAGTGTGTGACATTGACTTTGAGATCATCGCTGCGTATTGTGTGTAATGAGCGCTGATGTTATGATGCTATTGTACTGCTGAGCTCATTGTTGCAGCCAAATTTTCTTCCAAAAATTATTGTCCCCGCCGAACGAGTTCGAGCAGGGGACTATGAGACGGGCTCCGTACGTGTGTGTGTCCGTCCGTCCGTCCGTCCGTCTGTGCGTCCGTGTGTGATCAAAATCTTCAATTTGCTACTTCTCTGTCATTTATGAGCCAATTTGATTCTGTTTGCTTTATATGATAGCACTACATGGGAGCTTTGAAACTTCTACACAGAATTTCAGTTGTGACCTTTGACCTTGACCTTTGACCTATATTGTACATTTTGCTACAAAATGCTACTCCTTCGCCATTTCTAACCCGATTTCGATTCCGTTTGGTTTATGTGATGGCACTAGTTGAGGGCTTCAAAACTTCTACACAGAATTTTGACCTTTGACCTTGATTTTTGACCTATATTGTACATTGGCTACAAAATGCTACTCCTTCGCCATTTCCGACCCGATTTCGATTCCGTTTGCTTTATGTGATGGCACTAGGTGAGGGCTTCAAAACTTCTTCACAGAATTTTGACCTTTGACTTCTTTGACCTTTGACCTTGATTTTTGTCCTATATTGTACATTTTGCTACAAAATGCTACTCCTTCGCCATTATTAACCCGATTTTCATTCTGTTTGCTTCATGTGATGGCACTAGGTGAGGGCTTCAAAACATCTACACAGAATTTTGACCTTTGACTTCTTTGACCTGTATTGTACATTTTGCTACAAAATGCTACTCCTTCGCCATTTCTAACCCGATTTCGATTCCATTTGCTTTATGTGATGGCACTGGGTGAGGGCTTCAAAACTTCTACACAGAATTTTGACCTTTGACTTCTTTGACCTTTGACCTTGATTTTTTACCTATATTGTACAATGGCTACAAAATGCTACTCCTTCGCCATTTCTAATCCGATTTCGATTCCGTTTGCTTTATGTGATGGCACTAGGTGAGGGCTTCAAAACTTCTACACAGAATTTTGACCATTGACTTCTTTGACCTTTGACCTTGATTTTTGACCTGTATTGTACATTTTGCTACAAAATGCTACATGTACTTCCGGCGGGGACATATATTACGCACCGCGTAATTTCTACTTTTCCTTGTTTTTGTCTGTTTTGAGGGTAACCCAGGATGAAGCACTGAAAAATCAAGTAGATAATTCAGCGAAATGGCAGATTTCTATTTGGTACCCCCAAAAGCGCATCATATTTTGTAGTTAATTGGCAAATGTCCTTGCCTTGGAAGTCAGGGGCTTTGGGTCATTTATATTGTTAAACGGATGGAATAAATGTGGTTGAGATTGGGATTCAGATTTTAACTTTTTGCAAGATAATTAGAAACCATTGTGAAATAATTAAAGAGCGTACAATTCTATCAAGAATGAAATGATTATTTGATGAAAATCAGTGTTGAAATGGCTGAGATTATCCACCTACAAAGTAAAATAAAGTGGTCGTGATAAAAGGTGGGACCCACATTTTGTCAGGAAACTCTTTGTTTTTGGATATCTCAGCCATTCAAAACTGATTTTCATCTAATAATTTTGTAATTCCTCTTAGCATTATATGCTCGTTAATGCTCCATATAAGTGGCTTTCATTATCTCACAAAAAGTTAAAACTTGAATCCCTATCTCAACAAAAACTATGCCATCCCTTTAATGTATAGTGTCGGTGCATGCACAATGTATGTGCCTGAGAGTGCTTGACGCTGCCTATTGTTTCGAGCGGAGTGCTAAGAAAAGCAAAATGTCAAGCCCTGCGAGATGGTTGTGGAGCGAAACCTGGAGGAACGGTAAGAATGGTTCATATCCATGAAAGGAAATGCCAAACAAAGACTTGTTAAATGTCTAAGGACTCTCAGTCAGTTGCTAATGAAGCCAGGTGTTTAAAGGACAAGTTCACCTTCATAAACATAAGGATTGAGAGAATGTAGCAATATTAGTAGAATACATCATTGAAAGTTTGAGGAAAATCAGACAATCCGTTCAAAAGTTATGAATTTTTGAAGTTTTTGTGCAGTACCCGCTGGATGAGAAGACTACTGCAGTGTATGAATAACTTAGATGTCACATGCGTACAACAATATAAGGAAAATATAAAGAGAATTTCACAAAATTCCATCTTTTGAAAAAAGTACACATTCCCCTGACTCGTTACCGACAAATGTTATGGGTAATATTATTCCCCTGCCTTTAGAAAGAGGCAAGTCAAGTGCTCTTTTATTATGCGAAAAATAGTGAAAATATGTTGAATTTTCTTTTACATTTTCTTTATACTGTTGTACGCATATGACTCACAAGCTGTAGTAGTCTCCTCATCCAGCGGTTCCAATACAAAAATTTAAAAAATTCATAACTTCTGCTTCGATTGCCCAATTTTCCTCAAACTTTCACTGATGTGTTCTACTAATATTGTTGCATTTTCTCAATCCTTATGTTTATGAAGGTGAACTTGTCCTTTAAGTATTAATCCAAATAGAAAATGGCAGTGCCTTAAGAGGTACAATATATTAGATTTGCTGCCTAACTCATTAATATTGTAAAAACGGATACAAACCATAAAGGAAAAGGAAGTCAATCTCGTGTACATACATTCCAGCTTTTCTTTTTCTTCTTCTTCCTTGTCCATGTGCTGCAAAACCCATATTCCATTGCTGTTTTTGTGCATACTCCTATTTACTACCATGATATTGCAATGTAGAGTCTTGTGTTTTCATAGGGAGGAAATGAGGAAACGGAATTTTAAATGTGTGGATATGTTACTTTGAATGCAAGTTGAGCCTTTGGATAGTTTTGGGGAAAGGCAGTTGGAAGTTCATATACATTAAAACTTATACGTAGAGTGGCCAACCCTTCAAGGGAGTCTGTGTAGAATGTGGCCTGGATAGACATGTCATTATTACCTCCACCAAGTGAGGAGGTTTTGTTTTCATCGGCGATGGTTTGTTTGTTTGTTTGTTGGTTTGTTTGTCTGCGCGCAAAATAACTCTGTATTAAGTTGTGCGAATGGACTTGGATGAAACTTACAGGAAAGGTTGAGAATGACCCAAGGAACAGATGATTAAATGTTGGTAGTGATCTGGGAATTTTGATGGATTTCATGAAATATTTTCGATATTTTGGCAGGTAGGGTCAGTGAATTTAAGAGTTCAAACTACGCATTTTTGAGGCTTGCATACGTGCACTGAAGTGCAAGCTCTAGTTTCTGCTAGGGCGAGGTGCGCCACGCAGATGGAAGTTGATGATGTAGCATAGGGCGTCTATTTTGTGAAATCAGGCGATTGTTAGCATGTGTACGTATGGGTGGAAATCACAGATCTCTATGGAAGAACAAGATCAGTGGTGAAAATGAGCTGCTTGGCAGAGGTCTGCGCTTTCGGAGTGCTTCTCTAGTTGGGAAAAAGATTATCATGTGCAAGGTAATGAATACAAATTCAGGTTCCTGTGTCAAGTCTTTTGTTTCTGACTTGATATTGCTTCTCTGTTCCTCAAGTACATGCCTGCCAACAATTCTATGAGAGTATAGTAGGAGGAATTCCTTCTTCCTCTTTTTCTGCGGGAAAGAAGAAACTGTAATGAACTTAATGTTCCAATTTTGTGAAAACATATATGTTGATGGTCATGTAAGGGAAGATCAATGTTCCTAATTTTTGGAGTTTTCATGCCATTGGTTCCTCTTGTGTAGCTGCAGGGTTAGCAAGTGTGCAGATATATACATCTAGGATAATAGTGGGTAGGTTGCCGTGAATTGAGCATTTGATGAGGAAGTATTTCGCACCAGTTTTAGAAAAGGGCAGTCCTTCTTGCCTGGCTTCCCGTTGGTAGGCAATTAACCCCTCGACGTGACAACGGGTGAGCAGTGGCTAGTGGCGAGTGGAGCGGAAAATTGCCCGACGGAAGAGGGGAGAGTCGCGGCAGAGGCAAAGATTGAAGAGCGAATGTAATTAGGAGAGGGGAAATGGGATGCAAATTTAGTAGGTATTGAGGTATTGAGTTATACGAGGATGAACTGGTATGAGAGATTTGTGAAATGAAATAAAGCAAGCCTCCCCCCACACCCCCCTCCCTTGATCCATGCCTGCAGCTGGGAAGCGTAAAGATATGAAGGCTGTTCCTTGTGTTCCTTTTCTTTCAGCCAATGGCATGCACTTTCTGCCTTGTATTTCATGGACATTACTTTTCAGGAATTCAGACCTGTGAGACCAAGGTGTCAGTGGTTGAAATTGCATTGTGAATGAGAATAAAATTGCTCTAGAAATGACAATTGTCCCCTTGCATTCAGCAAAATGTCAGCTACCTTTAATACCTTAATGTTTTTAAGCTGTCAGCTTACTAGACTGTATGTAAAATGACAAAGATGAAAGAAAATGGTTTATCAAGCACCACTGCTGTGGTTTATTATTGCAGTCATTTCCATGATTGTGCTGTAGAAGTAGTTATTTTGGGTGCTGGTATCTTATACTAATATTTGACATGAACAAGGTGAATCTTTTAGTGTAGCAGCAAAAATTGCCAGAAGACGTGCAATATGAAGCTTCAGCCCAGTTGCATGCGGGAATGGATGTATGTCCAGCATTCTGTTACAAGGCAATAGTATCACAGTAAACTACTGACTACCAGTATGCAGGATGCCCTCTCCACCTCGTGAGAGGGGGTGTGCATTCTCGTACAGTATGTAACATCAACCCGAGCTTCCATGTGCACAGAGAGACATTCCTTGCTGTGATATGTAAGGATTGTGTACTGCAAACGCAATAGCGATGTGTCAGGCATACATTAGGTCAAAGGTCGTCCTTTATTTGCGCACCATCCAGGGCCCGCGTGAAAGATGTAATGTGATCTAGATTGACATCATGCCAGGTAAATGCCCTGTATGGTCCTTATGTCACACTTGACGAGAGAATTCCGTTCGTTTCTCTTTCGATGCCTGGGAGGTGCTGAAAGGGACAAAAGAAATTAAGATGTAAAGGACAACTTAGATAAGATTGTAGGCTTTGAGGACCAATATAGGGGTATAAGATTACTTCTGAAGGCTCTATACTTTTATGTAGCCCTCTTTTGTTTCTTCAATCAACTCTGTAAGCATTTTGATATCTGTGGTAGGAGAGAATAATTGAATTAATTTTTTTTTGAACAAACATATTAGAGATAAGAGTGAGTCATTCTAGTTGTTTGCTTTTTAAATTAGTGAAGATGCATGTAGTCCTTGTAGTTTATAGGAATTTCAAACAGCCTTCATCTGTGAGATGAAAACAGCTGAAGCAAAATGAAATTTGGATTTTGTGCAGCGGCTGGTTACATCTCGGAATGAGCATACCGGTATTCTTGGTGTGATTTTGAGATCGTATCACACCTTACACGCCTTCGCCTCTGAGAGCAAAGAGTGAACCAATTTTACTTGAGTTTTTTTTTGTTGTTGTTTTTTTTTTGTTGTTTTTTTTTTTTGGGGGGGGGGGTGTTCTGTCTCTTTGCAGGAGGCTTGCCATCTCACGGTGCCCTCTTTGATTAGTGCGTTCCCCATGGGAGAAGCAGAGGATATTAACCCACTGGTCTTTGGAGCCTGCCATGGTCTGATGATTGGGTGAATGAATGGTGCTTAGTCTAGCTGTCAGCCAGCCTTTTTAAAGCCACAGTAGTTGGAGACAGGCAGGGTACTCTATTTATACAGCATCAGCTTCAAGATGACTTTTTTCTTGTTGTTATTATCTTCTTCTTTTTTCTTCAGTACCTCAGACTTATCAAGGTAGAATATTAAACTCATGTGTAGTTTCGGCAGTGATGTATACTTCAAGAGCAACTGTGTCCAGTGTATATAGAATGTGAATTGGTGTTTATCACTGTTGTGGCTCTATCGCTTCGTTACTATATGAAAGTAGTTTCATTTTTTTTTTTACAGATTGCTCAATGAATTTGAACGATATCCACTCGTGGTATGGGAATAAGATATATAAGAAAGCTATTAGAACATTCCTGAACTATGCTGAATTACAAAAACCTTGGAGGTACTACTAGTTTTAAATGACTTCTTGAAGTTGTTCACTAAAACAAACTCCCCTCATATAACCCCCCCCCCCCCATGTGCTTATCATTATCATCATTATTTGTTTGTTTGTTTGTTTGTTTGTTTGTTTGTTTTGGGGGGGATGTCAAGGTTTGACATGCAATTGCAAAAACTTTGCTTTCTCAGATTAAAACATGTCACAAAATTGTGTCAGTGTTAGGGTGTTGGTATAGAACTGGCAAGCATTTGCAGTTATGGCGGAAGCCTGGGGTTCCTCGTCCGTGTGTGCTACGTGATCACAGCAGGTCCCAGGCCTGCCTGCTCATCTGTCAGGGGTGGACTTTAGACGTCATCCTATTCCCATCATGCGTCGCATGCGAGGAGTGGTTGACTTATCATTTAAGCATTAAAGCGCTATCAGGTGCTTTCAGGTAGCTCCCGGGTCAAATTAAAATGTCGAGTGGGTTCAATGACCTTCACGCTTTGTTCAGTTTTATGACAGTCTTATCTACATTTGTTGCAAGTTAGCACAGAGCTACGAGCAATTTCTTTCAATGGGACTAATCATTGGACGTACACGTACACACTGAAGTGCATAAAACTGTGTGATTGCAGTGTTCTCATCACGTGGAAACGTTATTAGTCAGTTGTGTTATCAATAGTAGATTAAAGACACGCATGTGCGTAGGACACGCAGTGCACTTGAGCAAAGTTAGTTCACTTGATATTTTTGTGTTAGATAGCACCGGTGTGCTTGATCTTTCAGGCGAAGCTTTCGGGTGCTTTCTGGTGGCGTTGATATAGCAGCTTCCACCGTGAAGTTGTGAGATCTCAAAATGATCTTCATTTGTCACTTTAAGTGATAACAGCAGGATAGAACATGTCACACGTCTGCATGAGGTGTGCGTTGTGTTTGCCATCTCGACTCTGGATATCACCCTGTGCAAGTGCCATTCCACTGGTGCTTTCCCTCAAACATTGACGTTTGGGTCAAAGCAGGGTCCATGGGCAAAGATGGATTTTGCAAAATTGATATTTGACACCTAACACGATTAATTTTGAATGAAGCCACCAGTTCTCCATCTCTTGGAAGGACACTTGCATCATTCTTTAAATCAACAACCTCCTATTTTGAATGTGTTCTTCTTCAGTAAAAAAAAATAATGATAATGATGAAGATGATGATGATGATGATGATGATGATGATGATGATGATGATGATAATAATAATAATGATATTGATAATATACATACCCCATCTTATGCCTGTTCTCCTTTGTAATGTTTATTACCATTTGAAAGGCTTTGTCCTCTTAAAAGTAACCTGTGTCTTTGATCCTTTTTCGGTATTAACCTTAGACCTTCCAGGACACTACCAATTCCACTTCATTTTTGTTTGATGTCTGGGTAATTTGCTCTCCTTGTGTTTTGCTGGGTATACTTTATTTTCATCAAATGATAGAATGGATGAAAATATGGAAATTAAAACATTTGACACTAGACCCAAGCACCATAGTAAGTTGGACATTCAGCCTTGTTTTTTCTTGTGTGATACAAGTCCTGGCACATCTTCTCCTACAAGGGTGACCATGCATCGTATTACAAGCCAGTAAAAGATACCCTTCTATGAATGCGGAAGCGATAAAAGATAAACTTTGAGTGATTTATGTGTAAAGACTATACCTCAGTCCCAACCATACTTGGTGGGGAAGAAAAAAAAAACCAACGACACCAAAAGACTGATGCCAGCATAATTAAGTTAATGTTCAAATATAGCTCTGGTTTTCTCCTCCCACTGACCTTGAATGCTGTAATCTATCTGTGTATCGTCAAATGTGAAGGCACTTTAACTATTGCTGCTGTCTATGACACTGATTTTCTGTGGATTTACCCTTGTAAGTTCATGTCACAGAAGGTGATGAACTGGGTGCCACAGCCTTTATTAAAGTTTGTGTTATTCATCTGGTCATTCATTATTTACTTTTTATGTTGCAGCTCTAACTGTTTAACTAACAGTTCTTAACTGTCTAACTGGATTCTTACCATTTATTTGCAAGTTATACGCAGAGTACTTCATTGTAGAAAGTATGTACATTGTAGCAGATGGCAAAGCTGTTATGATTGTAGTAATGTTGGTGCAGTTTATCAAACTACATGATAGTAAGGGGAAAGTTAAGAGCTTGAGGTGTGAACTTTCCAGTCTGAAGACGTACGTCCCTGAAATAACTTTTATATTTCTGCAGCATAGATAAATAATCCCTGAGTTTCAATGTGCGCTGGAGCTTAGTAATGGCTACGTGCAGCCAACTTTACTGATTTTCACCAAATATGATATAGAAGTGTTTGTTTGTTCTTTTCTTATTTTTTTTTGGGGGGGTGGGGGTGGGGTAGGGGTCGTTGGTGATAGATAGGTTCATGTGAAATAGTAATTCACTCTCCCCAAGTTAAAGGCATTATTTACCATTGGCAGATGAAACAAAAACCAAGCTTATAGTGATTCAAGATAGTTTTAAAATATGAGTTAGGGATTAAAAAAACCAGTGTAAAAAAGGGTTAACTTAACCAGTATTTAAGCA